>NC_092337.1:327970000-328605000 GCF_046630445.1 Rutidosis leptorrhynchoides | reverse complement strand
TAATTAAATATAAAGCCCATTAATAGCCCATAGTCCAATTTCCACAAGTGTCGGTCTTTTGTTCAAACCCCAATTATGGTCCAAAGCCCAATAACCCCGTCTTTAATATTTAGTCCAACATCACGATTACTTCGGCTTAAATAAGCATAATAATAACTTAGCTACGAGACATTAATTTAAAAAGGTTGAACATAACTTACAATGAGTATTAATCGCGTAGTGTTACACGGACAGAGTTTTGACTTACAAACTTAAAACATTCGCTACTATAACCTTATTATTATTAACTTAATATTAAAATTATAATTATAAAATATAAATATAAATATATAATTGAGAGAGGGCAGAGAGTAAGATTGAATAAGGTGTAAATAAAACGTCCGAAATACGCTGCTATTTATAGACGTGGCCAGGTCCTGGGTGCCATGCGATCGCATGGTAATAAGGCACCCAGGCCATGCAATCGCATGGCCTGCTTTTCCTGCTCACATGTCGATTAAAACGTGGGCTGCTGAGTTTTATTATAATATAATATATATAATTTTATATAATTATATATATATATATATATATATATATATATATATATATATATATATATATATATATATATATATATATATATATATATATATATATATATATATATTATATTCTTGTGCATAGTTGACTTGTAATTTTAGGCCCTTTGCGTCGCGCGTTGATAGTTGGCTCAGGTCTCGGTTCCGGATTTTTGAACGTCTTTTCGTACGCTTAGATATCTTGTACTTTACGTTCCGCGGCTTGTACTCTTGTAATCTTTAGACGTTTCTAATCAATAATTTGAACCACTTGGATTGTACTTTGTACTTTTTAGCTTTTTGGTCATTTGCATCTTCAAATCGTCGAATCTGTCTTTTGTCTTCACCTTTTATTATTTAAACGAATATTACTTGGAAATAGAACAATTGCAACTAAAAGCTTGTCTTTCTTGAAGGATAATGCTATGAAATATATGTTCGTTTTTATCATTATCAAATATTCCCACACTTGAGCGTTGCTTGTCCTCAAGCAATATAGAACTTGAATATAACTTTACTAGAATCACTTCTTTATTCTTCACACTTTGTACATCAGTGATTTTAATACGACGGTATGAACAATGATAGTAACATTGTGGTTTACAGTCCCACATGACTATAAAAATTTAGATCCTTTAGGAAATTGGATCTTTATGAAAACATTTGATCTTTTGAAAATTCATTCTAGCTTTTACCCTAGATAAGTTTTCCGGAATAACCCTTCACCGGTGTTTGCAAAATGTTTTTGTGGGTTTTGTGGGTTCCAGATTTGAAAATTTTAGCTCAAAACTTATGGTTTTGTGTCACCCACTTGCTAACCTTGTATTGGGAAATCAACATGTTCAGTTTACTTGCTCCGTATATTACCTTTCGGTAAACTACCGTCTGGTTGTAAAGGAAAGCATTGAACAAGCAACTGTTAAGGCAATGTCTAATGACATGCTTTTGATTATGGTCCACAACGTGTTGGATGCAATTACTATCCTTTGTAGGAGCAATAGCAAAGATCACCCTATAATTTTTCGGTCTGGAATAAGGTCCTGTATTCGACCATGCTATGCAACCACCGTTCTTACGGTTGACACCATATTTGGTTCAGGTGACCTAATGAATTTCGGTGAATTCTTAGGATTTTACGTTCAATGGTAATGAACGCATTGAAAATAGGTTTTCAGAAAACAAATTGGTTTGTAATTTTGATCAAAATATTTTCTCGTTCAAGCTCGAGTTTAGATATCATCGAATTCTATGAGTTTGTAATTCTCAATCTTTTAAAGTCAATATCAAGGATTGAGTAATATCAGACTTAAAAGTTGATTTTTAATCTTTAAGGAGATTATCCTTTCTGGTGATCTGATTCATTAGTCTTATAAGCTAATTTGCACGGTGCCCCCCATTGTACGAGACAGATCCTCTCATGGTTAGGATAAGTCTGACCACGTGGCGACCTTGTTTGATGCTGAGGTCCATGGATTTCCAGCTGATTTTCGAGAAAACTTTTCAAGGTTTTTCGTAGACTTTACAACTGGTCTGGACGACATCTTCCTGACCTAAATCAAGAAGCGCGTGTCTTTTTCTCGGAAGACTTTACTTCCTTTTAAATAAAGTGGAACATTTCTTTCAAATATATTATAAGAAATCGGGTAAAATTGATTAAAATCGTCCAAAACAAAAGTATCTTCAATTATTTGTACAAAAATATGTGATATATGTTTTAAAAAACTTGGTAAATTTTTCCCACACTTGGCTTTTATTTTTCTTTCTTTGCCTTTTTATTCTCTTCTATTCCATTATAAATGAATTCAAGCATTTTATGTTGTTTCTCAATTTATGTCCTTTCCGAGGTAACAATAATTTCGGTGTTAATACCTAGTTTTATCGTTCATAAATATGTATAGACATGATTTTTAGTTCATTTAGTTAACAATTGTTTTAAATTTTTTACTAGAAGTGGGTAGTCAGTATATAAGACTAGGGCTGTTCTTTATTATCAGAGAATACTAGATTCAAATACAACTACTGCATTACTAGTAAAATTTAACGGTGGCTATTAAACCAAGTGTATAAGTCAAATGTTTAAAACCGAAAGAATTTTAAAACCGAAAGAATTTAATCCCTTCCCACACTTAAGATCTTGAATGCCCTCATTTGCAAGAAATGAGTAACAATTTAAACTATTGAGGGTGATTAGCGTAAAAAGATGATTAAGATTTACCAAAGTTTCCAAATATATTGTTCTTTGTTTGAATGATAAATGGTGCACATCATTTTTTCATTCATGTAGTTGTTACATCACATTTATTTTGCATCTTGTCGTCAAAATTAGTTGCTTTTGCTGAACTTAATGCCAGTCTTTGAAAGTTCGCTGTTTTACCCTGTTTTGTACAATTGACAATATACATACAATACCAATATAAACATGCATGGTAATTTGAAATGGGACTTAATATCCCACTTTCAAATTATAAATATGAAATATTAGTAACACAATAATAAAAATGTTAAAAATTACATAAAAATATCAAAATATTATATGTTTAAATAATAAGAGATAAAAAGATAAGAAATCACCAATGGAACTGTATCAATCTGGATATGGATTCCAGTTCATGTCATCGCTCAGGTTCCATGGCTGGTGATAAGTGTCCTGATAGGCTTGGTTGGGGTCGTATAGGTTAAAGGGTGGTAGTATATCAGGTTGATGTGGTGGATAGTATGCAGGTCGAGTCGGAATGTAGTTATGTGGTGCCTGATATGATAGCTGGCTCATGATCTGGTGCTGATGAACTTGCCAACTATCGTGTTGGCGTAGCCTGGATTGCTCATACTCATCTGCGGCTCTCCACTGCTCATACTGACGATGCCTAGCCTGGTTATTCATTTCCACCTCATCTATATGCTGATAAACATCAGTATAACTATCCCCAATGACATCCCTAATGTCATCTGCTTTCTCCATCTCCTCGTCCGAACCCCTCTCTACCTGTGGATGGGTGCCCTGATATTGTATTGGCATATTGTGTCTCCGAGTTAGTACCATTGCACCTTAATAAACCTGCAATCCTATTCTCTCGGCTTGTTCCTCAATCTCTACCATCGGACCCCCTTGCTCTTTATCTACACCTAAATACTCTCCAATGAGAGTAACAAAAATACCTCCCCCTATAATACTTCCTGCTTGCATTCCCTCAACAACTTTAGAAAGATAATGGCCAACGCAATAAGGAATATTAACAAAGCTCCTCGGGTCTCGAATACACTTAAGATAGAATAAATCTTTTTGGGTCATTTTCTCCTTGTTTCTACCCCGTTGTGTAATCGAGTTCGCTAAAAATCTATGTATTACCCGGAGTTCTGCCCTGTTAATATCTAAATAGGAGTGTCTTCCACCCCGCGTGAACTCATTAAAGTTTGACATACGCCTCCATATGGCATTAGCTTCAAAATCTCTATCTACCCTCTCACCTTCATAAATCAAAGCTGTACAATTAGGTGATAATAATTCAACGGGGGTGTAAATCTATAAAGCCCTAGCCATGTCCAGCATGGACATCCTGTATATCCTACCTCCAAGTAAAAATCTAAGAAAAGTCCTATCGTCTATCCTATCTACATCCTTATTTAATGATATAGTACTCATTAATTCAACACACCATTCTTTATATACAGGCCTACGAATGGTAAACAAACATTCTCAGTTAGGAAAAGAAGAGTTTCCATACCTTTGGATTAGTAACAGCCTAACTGAGTTAGCTAGGTTGACTTCTTCCAAAGGTCTCCAATCTATCACCCTTGGTACCTCTACATTTTTGGTGTAAAGCTTGAATTTGTTACTTTGATACGTCGGGTAATCTATCCAGTTTCGCTCAAATCTCAGATTGGGATGTAATTCCTGTTCGTGAACTCTTGAGTTTATTATTAATTGATGAGGCGGAAATTGTACGTAGGCAGTAAAAAATTGTAGATTCGGTTCATAATATGGTAGGTGTTGATTATGATGTTGCTGCTCTTGTTGTGGCTCAGGCTACAGCTCAGGTTGTGGCTCTTGTTCAGGTTGTCTAGACGATGATGCACCGTCAGTATCTGTATTTCTCTGCAAAACATATTAAACACAAAATTTTGTGCATCCAAATATGCATTTGTGTTAGCAAAATAACAGATTAACACAATTTGAATAACATGCTTAATTAAAATTAAACTTATACACATTTTCATATTTTTATCAATTCTACAATTTTTCAAATAAGCATATATGAAAATGTATACAATGTTCATAAGCATTCAACTCAAATAACATGTTAAAATAACCATTATTAGCAATTAAACAAGTTTCAAATGACATTCATATCAAAATAATCAAGTTCATGAATTTTAGACATAAAAAGTCCACTTTAATGCTCAAAAATCATGTTTAGGATCAAAGTTTTGATCATTTAGTAACTTAATCATGTTACACTACTTAATTAAGCATGAACTAACAACAACATTTGGCCATAACCTTTTTATATCAAAAAGCCCCAATTTTGCTCAAGAACACAAACCCTAGATTACTCAAAATTTTGAAGTTTAAGGCTTCTAATCATGTTAAATAGCATCAATCTTGGTTATTCAATCATAATATACAAACAATTTAAGCACAATTAGGATAGAATTCATCAAAATCAAATTAGGTTAAAATATGCTCAAGAATACTTTAATTCCGAATTAAAGAGTGTTTAGATGTAGAAATTTACCGTTCTTTTTGAAAAACTTCTTGGTAGGATTCTTCTCATCATTATATAGCAACAAATTTGATGATTAACGGTGAAAAATCGTTTTGTGTGTTTTTTTTCACAGAAAATAATGAGAGTGTGTGTTTGGGACTGGTCTGTCGACCAGTTTATTCTGATTTGGAAATTGCTCCCTCCGCGACTGCGGTGGGATATCCACTCACAAGCTCCGCGACTGCGGTGTTTTTTTTATTTTATAAAACCTTTAGTAATAAAACAATTAATGGAGTAATTTTTAAAATTTTGTTCCTTTCTTTGGGTTGAGGTCGTTTCGGTACGTTTACCTAGTTCGTCCCTCGACAAAATTTTAAATTTTTTTATTTTAAAGCGATTGTTTTAAAAGCAAAGATTTTTGAGATTTTTTTTAATGTTTTTGGCATACTTTAAATCAATAAGATTAAAAATAATGATAACAAAATTTCTCGTCCCGCCCTCGGGTAAAGCAATTTCGGTTCAATGACC
This sequence comes from Rutidosis leptorrhynchoides, assembly GCF_046630445.1. Taxonomy (NCBI): domain Eukaryota; kingdom Viridiplantae; phylum Streptophyta; class Magnoliopsida; order Asterales; family Asteraceae; genus Rutidosis; species Rutidosis leptorrhynchoides. The sequence goes on along the minus strand of NC_092337.1, from coordinate 328,599,209 downwards.
TAGTCTTCAACTCACGACGAATTTTAGAAATCAATTTTTTAACTTAATGAAATAAAGTAAATTTTATTTTTAAATTCACACCAATCTTAAATTTAAAATGCATAAAATTTCATATAAATATTATTAGTATTTATATACATTAGTTTACAAACTTACATTTAAAAATAATATAGTTATATATTAATTTAGAAAACAAGGTTAAAATAAAAATCTTTTTGGTCTTTTATCCCACTTTAATCAATCAAATATTAACAAAAATATACGTCCCTCTTTTGGGTAAAGTAATTTCGGCTATATTACCTAGTTTTACTCCTGACGAATTTCTGAAATATTTTGGATTGATTGATTAAAGATATTTGTACTTTATGAATAAACGGTAAATTTCGCAGTGATGAATTAAATTTTTGTATGATATCAATAATTTCGGTTTATTATACCTAATTTTATTGAATATCAATTTGATACTTTATAGCGAACGATTGAGCGTTTATTAACAAAAGGTTAAAAGCAATAAATAAAAATAAAAACTGTACATACTTACCTATGAGATAAAATTCTCAGAGACCTGCTTTAGTTAACTCATAGGAGAGTCGTTCGATTTGGTTTTCTATAGCTACATTTTTCAATAACTTCTCTTTTAAACATATGAACGGTCCTTCTCTGCATAGAGTAACGAATTCAGAATTGGAATGTGTTTGATTGTTTGAACATTTCCCTTCATGTGACCATTTTTCCCATTTATGACATCTTTCAAGGTGTAGTGCTCTTCTTTTTGTTGCGGATTTTGATTTTCCTTTACCAAAATGTGTCTTATGATGATCTTTCATGAGTTCTTTCCTTACTTCGTCCATTTTGCCTCTTATGAATGATACCAGTTCACTCGGGAAGGTGTTATTATTACGTTTAGTAATCATAGCGTGTAGTAGTAGACCATGGTTCAAATCAAAGGAATTCTTCATATCGTAAAACCTAAAAACACAAAAATTCAGAATGGAGGGAGAAGACTAGTTCTTTAGGGTCTGCTAGGGAAAGACCATTCAGATTTCATTCTCGAGAACTACACGAAAACAGAAAATCTAACTCTAGACAACATTATATTATCCTTTAAAACATTTGAATCTCCCCACACTTAGTTAGCTGTGGTATCGAACTTGTGATTAACTTCATTATCAACTTCCATCGGATCATGTATGTAATGTTTAACTCTATGACCATTAACTTTAAATTCAATCCCGTTTGAATTTATCAACTCTATTGTTCCATACGGGAAAACTATTTTGACTATGAATGGTCCAGACCATCTTGATTTCAATTTTTTAGGAAATAGCTTGAATCGTGAATTGAAAAGAAGAACTCTGTCTCCTTCCTTAAATTCTTTTGAACTTCTGATTCTTTTATCATGCCATTTCTTCATTCTTTACTTATAGATTAACGAATTTTCATATGCATAATGTCTTAATTCTTCTAATTCGTTTAGTTGACTTAATCGTAGACGTCCAGCTTCATGCAAATCAAGATTACATGTCTTCAAAGCCCAAAATGCTTTGTGCTCAATTTCTACTGGAAGGTGACATGCTTTTCCGTAAACGAGTTTAAAAGGTGTGGTTCCATATGGAGTTTTGTAGGCTTTTCTAAAAGCCCAGAGTGTATCCTTCAATTTCATGGACCATTCCTTCGGATTTGATCCTACAGTTTTCTCTAGAATACGTTTTAATGCTCGGTTGGTATTTTCAACTTGTCCACTTGTTTGTGGATGATAAGCGGTTGAGATTTTATGAGTTACTCCATATCTTTTGAGAACTTTCTCAAGTTGTTTATTACAAAAATGAGTACCCCGATCACTTATTAAGCTTCGGTGTTCCGAACCTTGCAAAAAGACATTTTAAGAAGTTAACTACAACTCGCGCATCGTTAGTTGGGAGAGCTTGTGCTTCCGCCCATTTAGATACATACTCAATGGCAACGAGAATGTAGAGATTATTATGAGATTTTGGAAATGGACCCATAAAGTCAATACCCCAAACGTCAAATACTTCACATACTTGAATGACGTTTTGTGGCATTTCATCACGTTGACTTATTTTTCTGGTCCTTTGACAAGCATCACAGGATTTACAAAGAAGGTGTGCGTCTTTGAAAATTGTAGGCCAATAGAATCCAGCGTCGTAGACTTTTCTTGCTGTGAGTTGAGGCCCATAATGCCCTCCTGTTGGTCCTGTGTGACAATGGTTTAAGATTTGACTAGCTTCATCCCCGAATACGCATCGGCGGATTATTCCATCGGGACAACTTTTAAACAAATATGGATCTTCCCAAAAATAGTGTTTTATATCACTAAAGAATTTCTTTCGTTTTTGGTACGACAACCCTTTTCAAGGAATCCACATACTAAGTAGTTTGCAGAGTCTGCAAACCATGAACTTTCACTATAATCGATCTTCAAAAGATATTCATCAGGAAAGTTATCTTGTATAGCCGATTCATTTAGAACTTCTAATTCGGGATTTTCAAGACGAGAAAGATGATCAGCGGCGAGATTTTCTGCTCCCTTTTTGTCTCGAATTTCAATATCGAACTCTTGTAAGAGTAAGATTCAACGGATTAATCGTGGTTTGGCATCTTATTTTGAAAATAGGTATCTAAGAGCAGAATGATCAGTATAGACCACCGTTTTAGCTAGAACGAGATATGAACAAAATTTGTCAAAAGTAAAGACAATAGCAAGGAGTTCTTTTTTAGTAGTTGTGTAATTCGTTTGTGCTTCTTATAACGTCTTACTAGCGTAATAAATAGGTTGAAATCGTTTTTCAATTCTTTGACCTAAAACGGCTCCCATTGCAAAATCACTTGCATCACACATGAGTTCAAATGGCAGATTCCAATTTGGAGTTATTATGATCGGCGCATTAGTGAGTTTTTCTTTAAGAATATTAAAAGATTTGATGCATTCATCTGAAAAGATGAATGGAGCATCTTTTTCAAGGAGTTTGTTCATAGGAGTGACAATTTTAGAAAAATATTTTATGAAATGTCGGTAAAAACCGGCATGCCCTAGAAAACTCCTAACTCCTCTAACATTGGTAGGATGTGGAAGTTTAGCAATTACATCTACTTTAGCTCTATCCACTTCAATTCCTTCCTTTGAAATTTTATGCCCAAGAACGATGCCTTCTTTAACCATGAAATGGCATTTCTCCCAATTAAGTACTAGATTTGATTGTTTGCATCTAATAAGCATTCGTTCAAGATTAACTAGACATGATTCAAAAGTATCACCAAAGACTGAAAAGTCATCCATGAAAACTTCCATGCATTCCTCTATCATGTCGTGAAAAATCGCCATCATACACCTTTGAAAGGTTGCAGGGGCGTTGCATAGTCCAAATGGCATGCGTTTGTAGGCAAAAGTACCATAAGGGTACGTGAACGTGGTTTTCTCTTAGTCCTCGGGTGCGATTGGAATTTGAAAGTATCCAGAGAAACCGTCAAGGAAACAATAATAACTATTCCCAGCTAACCTTTCCAACATTTGATCAATGAAAGGTAAGGGAAAGTGATCTTTTCTGGTGGAGTCATTTAATTTTCTATAATCAATACAAACAAGCCATCCTGTTACAGTCCTAGTAGGAATAAGCTCATCTTTTTCATTTGTGATGACAGTCATGCCACCCTTCTTAGGTACGCATTGAACTGAGCTTACCCATGGACTATCAGAGATTGGATAAATTAAACTTGAATCGAGCAGTTTAATTATTTCTTTCTTAACAACATCTTGCATATTAGGATTTAGTCTTCGTTGGCATTGCACATATGTTTTATGACCTTCTTCCATAAGGATTTTATGTGTGTAATACGAAGGACTTATTCCTTTAATGTCATGAAGCTTCCATGCAATAGCTAGTTTATGAGCTTTTAGCACAGAAATGAGTTGAGATTTTTCATTTTTCGTAAGAGAAGACGAGATTATTACAGGTAATTCAGATTCACCATGTAAATAAGCGTATTCCAAATGGTTTGGAAGTGGCTTTAACTCTAATGTCGGTGGTTCTTCTATCGATGATTTGTATCGATATTTGTCTTTCTCTTTCAGTACTTGAAGTTCTTCTGTTGTTGGTTCGTATTCATTAGCCATGAGTGTAGCTAACATTTCAGCTTCATCAATTGGTTCACTTTCTTTTCCTAAAGAACATTCTCATGTTCCTTGTAATTCTGGAAATTCTTGTAATAATTCTGCATGTGAATCTATGGTTTGAACATAATAACATGTATCATCTGCAGATTGCGGTTGTTGCATGGCTCTATCAACAGAAAAGGTAACACTCTCGTCCTCTATACTTAGGGTCAATTTCTTACCAAACACGTCTATTATTGCTTTAGCCGTGTTTAAGAATGGTCTTCCTAACATAAGAGGAACTCGAGAATCTTCTTTCATGTCCAGAATAACAAAGTCTACTGGAAATATTAAAGTACCAACTTTAACTAGCATGTTCTCCATTGCCCCTCTAGGATATTTTACTGATCGGTCGGCTAGTTGTATACTTATTCGTGTTAGTTTCAATTCTCCGAGGTCTAGTTTAGTGTATAATGAATATGGCATTAAATTTATACTAGCACCTAAGTCTGCCAATGCTTCTATTGAACTAAGACTACCCAAAAAACATGGAATTGTGAAACTTCCAAGATCTGATAATTTTTCTGGTATCTTATTCAATAGCACTACAGAACAATTAGCATTCATAGTAATAGCCGAGAGTTCTTTCATTTTCTTTCTATTTGTTATTAGATCTTTCAGGAATTTAGCATATCTTGGCATTCCTGAAATCACATCAATGAAAGAAAAATTGACATTTATTTGTTTAAACATATCCAAGAATTTAGATTGCTCGAATTCAATTCTTTCTTTTCTCATTTTACTCGGGTAAGGAAGCGGTGGTTGGTATGGTTTAACATAAGGTTTTGCCTTAACGGTGTTATCTTCATTAAAATTTTCAACTACCGGTTCTGTTTCATTCTCTTGCTTAGGCTGTGGTGCCTGTGTAGTAGGAATAGAGTCATCATAAATTACAGGCATTTCAGGTGGTTTGAGTGTAATACCACTTCTTGTGGTAATGACTTTAGCTGTTTCATTTCGGGGGTTAGCATTTGTATCGCTGGGTAGACTCCCTGGTTTTCTTTCACCTATTAACCTTGCTAAGTTACTTACTTCTTGTTCCAGATTTTGGATAAAAGCTTGTCGATTTCTAAATACTTGAGCATTTTGTTCATTAGTTTGTTTCTGAGATGTGAAAAACTGCGTTTGAGATTCAACTAGCTTTGACATCATGTCTTCTAAATTTGGCTTTTTATCATCGGTTTGTGGGGGTTTATTTGGAAAAATAGGTCTTTGCTGGTTGTAAGTATTATTAGATACTTGTTGATTGCTAGGACCTTGTTGGTTGTTGTATGGAACATTTCGGTTATAATTCTGATTTTTGATTGTTGTTTGGTCTTGGCAGTTGATAATTATTTTGATAATTATTTTCAGACCTTTGGTTTATATATGAAACATTCTCTCTTTGTTCTATTGTTTGTTCAATACTGAGACAATCTTTTGTCAAATTTGGTCCTCCACACTACTCACAACTAATTCATATTGCGTGAATATCTTTAGTCATCTTTTTCATTCGTCTCTCGAAAGCATCTAACTTTGCGAAAATGAAATCAAAGTCATGGCTAGAATCGGCTCTAGCCGCTTTAGATGAACGAATGATATCTTTTTCTTGGTGCCACTCATGTGAGTGGGATGCTGTGTTATCAATAATTTTGTGAGCTTCAGTTACGGTTTTCCTCATAATGGAACCACCAGCTGCTGTGTCGATGTCTTTTCGTGTAGCAACGTCGCATCCTTGGTAGAATATTTGCACTATTTGATAAGTATCTAAACCGTGTTGAGGACATCCTCTTAACAACTTTTCGAATCTTGTCCACGCCTCATATAATGTTTCATTTGGCTTTTGCGCGAACGTAACAATTTCTCCTTGAAGTCTCACGGCTTTAGATGCCGGAAAGAATATTTTAAGAAATTTCTCAACTTAAACATCCCATGTATCAATCGCTTCTTCAGGTAATGATTCTAACCAATCTTTGGCTTCTCTCTTTAAAGTCTAGGGAAATAACATGAGATAGATCTGTTCATCCTCAATTTCTATGATTTTGAATAGAGTACAAATCCTATTAAAGGTTCGAAGATGTTCGTTTGGATCTTCTTTTGGTGTACCACTAAATTGGCATTGATTAGTTACCATGTGTAGGATTTGTCCTTTGATTTCATAATCTGGTACATTAATGTCTGGTTGAGTAATGACATGACCTTGGCCAGTGCGTGTAGCTCTCATTCGATCTTCCATAATTAGAGGTTCCTGATTTTCCATGATTGAATTTGTTGAATTTGAATCACTAGAGGATTCTGATTTAATGGTTTCTTCCTCTACAATCTCTGGATGAGTAATTTGTGGTTCAGGAGGAATGATTAGTGGTTCAGGATCTCTGAATTGTCCCTGAATATCCTCCGGGTTCTCAATTGTGAGGTTGGGTTCAAAAAATGAATTATCGGAAATTTGAATTGGAGTACTTGTTCGACTAGATGATGATTCTAAAGAAAAATCAGTGGCGACAATATTGGCTAGATGTCTTGATCGAGTTACAGGTGGTGAACGTATGAAAGGTGGTGAACGTTTTGCTCGGTGCATTCACTGAATATCCTATTAGTTATAAATATAAAAATTATATAAGTTATCAAATTAATAGACTTTTCTGATTTTGCCCACGTTTTGAATAGCCAATAGATGCAGCAGGTAGTCAGGACCCTTTAAATCGGAAGCCCACAACTCATCACTAACAAATCCAACTATTACTACGAACGAGAAAATTTTGGATGTCTATCAATTTAACCGCTTAAAATAATTTTTCGTCGAAATTTAAAGAAGACTAAAGAAAATTCTATGTCCTAAAAACTAGAGCATAGAAATGAAAAAGAAAAAGCGCGTCGAAAAACAAGAAGTCGAAAATAAGCGTCGAAAAATAAAAGTCGAAAAATAATCTAAAACTTATAAATTAAAAGTTTACGTCTAAAACTTAGCGTCTAAAAACTTAAAACTTAAAAGTAGAAACTAAAGTCTTAAATCTAAAGGTATTAAAGCTTAAAAGGAATTCTAAACGAAAAACGGCAATTACTTAAATAGGTACTAAAATCTATTTAAAACTAAAGCAATAAGCGACTTCGTAAAATTCTAAAGCGTCTAGATCTTAATCTAAAGAAAAAGCACTTAAGGGATTTTACGGCAAAACCTAAAAATCTAGAAATATAAAATAACTACGGCAAAAACTAAGTTTGAAGTAATTACGAATGATAAAAATACAAATTACGATTGAACGATTAAAAAGATACAAAATATAAAAAATAAAACTTAAAGTTATAAAAATAAAATTTTTATAAAAATATTATTTTTATATTATTATTTTATAAAAGTATTAATCTATGATTAATAAAACTAATTAAGATTTAAAAATACCAAATTAAATAAACTAAAACTAATTATTATTAAATATAAACCCTAATTACTAATTAATTAATAATAATAATTATTAAACACAAACCCTAATCGTACGACTAAGGATCAGAACCTGTCAGACCTTCTCATGCGGTCGCATGAGATTGAAGCAGTGCAGCCATGCGATCGCATGGCAAGCAGACTCAAAAATTGCAGGTTCCATTTGTTTTTTTTTTTTATTTCTATTTTCTGTTTTTATTTTATAGATAATATAATTTAATTAAAACTTATATAAAAAAATTACTTATTAGTTTTTGTACCTAAAAAAAATAAAAACTTTTTAATTTAAACACTTAAAAATATAGATATATATTTTTCTCTTTTTATATTTTTGTCTTTAAAATTTAAAATATATTTTTACAAAAATAGATTAAAACTTAATAAAAATCTTTTAATATTGCGTTTCGCTTCCGCGTGTTCCCCGACAGCGGCGCCAAAAATACTTGATGTGTGTAGAGGTGTATACGAAATACTATTTTTTTGTTACGAAATACTATTAAATACGATACAATTTACACAAGTTATTTATTTATTTATTGAATGGATATACCTAAACCTTGCTACAACACTTATAGGCAGTGTACCTAATCGTAGAGTAGTGTAGTTTTTAGTAAGTCCGGTTCGTTCCACAGGGAGCTAGCTGAGTTTAACGCTATATTTTTATTAACTATATTTGTATGTATGTGTATATATATATATATATATATATATATATATATATATATATATATATATATATATATATATATATATATATATATATAAGTAGTATTATTATTATTATAAAAGGGGGGTTTTACCGTTTAATGACTGGTTTGTCGATTTTAAGTCCTAATGCAAAATATTAAATATAACTTAATTTAAAGCGTAAAGTAAATGACGATAAAAATGCGATAAAATAAAAGTACGATAATTAAAAGTGAAATAAAATAAAAGTACGATAAATAAAATGACGATAAATAAAAGTGCGATGAGATATAAAATAAAGGAATTTTGCTTATTTAAACTTCCGTAATCATGATGTTTGACGTGTTGATTTTAATTTATTACCAAGGGTTAATTGTCCTTTATCATGGATTATTCGATATGTCCATCTGTTTTGTCCATAATAGTCCATCGGTCATAATTATAAAGTGCGAGGGTCTTCGCCAAATTAACCTTATACCCGAAGTCAAATATTCCAACTAATTGGGGATTCAAACTGTAACAAGGTTTTAATACTTTGTTTAATGAATACACCAGGTTATCGACTGCGTGTAATCCAAGGTCTTAATACTTTATTAACAATTACACCAATTACCCTTGAATGTAGTCCACCCCTGTTTTAATGAGTCCATTGACTATTAATCCATCCCTGTGTCCGGTCAAATGAATAATTATTGGTATTTATAAATATCCCGCCCACCGTACCCAGTCAAGCGTATGTGGTTATATATAGATACGTCAAATTGTAACCTTTATATTAAATTAAGAAGATATCATCTAGCTAATTAAATATAAAGCCCATTAATAGCCCATAGTCCAATTTCCACAAGTGTCGGTCTTTTGTTCAAACCCCAATTATGGTCCAAAGCCCAATAACCCGTCTTTAATATTTAGTACAACATCACGATTACTTTGGGTTAAATAAGCATAATAATAACTTAGCTACGAGACATTAATTTAAAAAGGTTGAACATAACTTACAATGAGTATTAATCGCGTAGTGTTACACGGACAGAGTTTCGACTTAAAAACTTAAAACATTCGCTACTATAACCTTATTATTATTAACTTAATATTAAAATTATAATTATAAAATATAAATATAAATAAATAATTGAGAGAGAGCAGAGAGTAAGATTGAATAAGGTGTAAATAAAACGTCCAAAATACGCTGCTATTTATAGATGTGGCTAGGTCCTGGGTGCCATGCGATCGCATGGGAATAAGGCACCCATGCCATGCGATCGCATGGCCTGCTTTTCCTGCTCACATGTCGATTAAAACGTGGGCTGCTGAGTTTTATTATAATATATAATATAATATATATAAGTTTATATAATTATAATTATATATATATATATATATAAATATATATATATATATATATATATATATATATATATATATATATATATATATATTATATTCTTGTGCATAGTTGACTTGTAATTTTAGGCCCGTTGCGTTGCGCATTGATAGTTGGCTCAGGTATCGGTTCCAGATTTTCGAACGTCTTTTCGTACGCTTAGATATCTTGTACTTTGCGTTTCGCGACTTGTACTCTTGTAATCTTTAGACGTTTCTCATCAATAATTTGAACCACTTGGATTGTACTTTGTACTTTTTAGCTTTTTGGTCATTTGCGTCTTCAAATCGTCAAATCTGTCTTTTGTCTTCACCTTTTATTATTTAAACGAATATTACTTGGAAATAGAACAATTGCAACTAAAAGCTTGTCTTTCTTGAAGGATAATGCTATGAAATATATGTTCCTTTTTAGCATTATCAATATAACATATGTAAGGCGATTAAATCTCAAACAAAATTTGATGTAGCTAATTTGTTTTATAATTATTATAAAACAAATTATAATAAACTGTATGATATTCCACTCTCGTGCAAAATTAATTGATTTTTTTAACGTTTATTTTTTTAAATTTAAGAGCTCGTGGTGTTGACAAATTTTAAAAGTTCTTTTAAGTTCAAGAGCCCGTGGTATTGATAATTTTTAAAAGTAGTTTTGGGTGGTGTTAGTAACTTAACGTCTACAATTTCTTTTTTATTTCTAACTATTAATATCTTTTTAATTATATATAAATTATACACTTTTCTAGGTTTTAAAGCTCGTGCTTTGCACAGTGGTAAAATAATCGTGTAAAATTAATTAATTTTTTCAAACAATTATTTTTTTAGTAACCCATAGTGTTGACAAAATTTTAAAGTAACCAATTAAAAAGTTATTTTTGGGTTAATTGGCTTATTAAATTATTAAATGTATTTTAAGTATGTTACACGGAATATATGGTACAGTTGAAATGAGTGTTTGATCTAATCTCTAGATTTTGGGTGTAAATGTTTACCATATATATGTGGATGGTGTACGTGGAGTAAAAAACAAGGGGTAAATATTATATATTAGTTGTGGTATAAGAAACATATATATATGTAAATCTATATCTATAGGTATGTATTAAATTATAATTAATAATTAATTCAACTAAATCACAAAATGATACTTAAGCAAAAATCTTTTTGATTTACATATATGTGAAATATATGGTATAGTTGGAATGAGTGTTTGATCAAATCTCTAGATTTAGGGTGTAAATGTTTACCATATATTTGTGGATGGTGTACTTGGAGTAAAAAAAAGGGTAAATATTATATATTACTTGTGTTATAAGAAACATATATATGTAAATCTATATCTATAGGTGTATATTAAATTATAATTAATAATTAATTCAATTAAATTGCAAAATGACACCTAAGCAAAAACCTTTTTGATTTATATATATATATATATATATATATATATATATATATATATATATATATATATATATATATATATATATATATATATAGGGGTAGGAAGTATAGACAAATATTACATAAGACAGAGCTCTAACCCTTGCTTCAAGAAGTATAGGCAGTTTTTTTAAAGCTTACAAAACCTGTTCTAATTTATAGTAAACTAGCCTAAGCTTTGAAAGAGTGTGCTGTGGGGGAGAGGGAGCAGAGAGAAACCTCAGAATGAGAGAGCTCTGAGTTTTCTGAATGAATGAAATGAACGTCTAAGGGTCTCTAATTACAGTAGAAGTGAGTCGCCAATTTTGAGTCACGTGTTGCCTGTTGCTAAGCACGGGTTATCAGTTACAAGCTCTGAGTCGCTATTTAGCTAACCCTGGATCTCCAGTTGCTAACTCTGGGTCGCCAGTTGTCCTTCATGAGTCACCAGTTGCAATTGATATGTAAAAGTGTGTGCTTTGTAGTGCTTAATTTGTTTTAAACTATTAAATTTGTAATATCTTAATTGACCTTTCACTTTTAACACCATTACGAGCAACAAAACCTGACCAAGGTAGTATAGTAATTAGTAAGTTAAAGATTCATCTCAAGAAACTACGGGTAGCGAATATAAGTTATCTTTAGTGTACCTATAAGGAAAGAATTAGAAGTAGTTAGTATTATTATTACTATAGATGATCTTATATTAACTTTGGTAAGACTATCTTAGAAAAGATAGAATATGGATTAATTTGAATTAAATATATTAAAAGAAAGTGGTTATTTGGAGTTATGAATTATGATGGATTCATTATTCGATAGTTTCATTACACATATTGATAATTAGCAAAATAATAATCATAGAACAATCATTATTCCTTAAGCAAGGTTAAACTAAATATCACATAAAGTTCACAAAGTAGGACCTAAGACACATATTAACTAAGTGGGTGTTCAATGTTAATATCTTAATTTAAAGTATTCAAATAATCACATTATAAATATTACCTAAATCTTGTGATGGGGACTAAGGCAACATTAAATTAAACTGACAAATAGACAAGTTAATAAACCTAATCAAATCAATTCAAGTTACTAGCTAAAAATCAATCTTAACTAAGTTTTTATGCAATTGACAATTGAATTTATAATAAATTCAAATACTAGTTAATCCAAGTTCTTATTACCTAATCATTAAGAATGCAAATAAAGATCTAGAACATGACAGTAGATAAACAGACAGAACAGTCTTCACAGGAACAAAATTACACAGTTCTTGACAAACCAGAAACTATGCAATTTGAACATGGAAGTCGGCGGCTTTAAGTAATCCGGTCGGCGGCTAGGATTAACTTGGCCGACGACTTCATCTATAATTCCCAGATAATTTCCAGTTTTTGTCCAAATAACCATTATGAACGTTTAGTTCATAATGGTAGACGAACATAAAACATAAAACATAAAACATGACATAATTAAATAAGAACAAGAATTGTACCTTAATTGAATAAAGAAACTTGAATTGAAATAACTTTGAATGGTATTGACTACAACTTGAAAAAGAGACTAAAAAGCTAAAAGAATTAGTAAATATTTTGTGGCTAACTCTAAATCTGAATGTACATTGAAAACTATACAATTCGAGCTCTATTTATAATTTTCCTTAACCGACCTTTTAGTCGGTGGCTAAGATGGTTGGAGCCGGCGACTCTCGACGCATTTAACCCTAACCGGAAGACTTCCTTTAATTTCAAGCACAAGTACCCATCTTTCCATGTTTCTAGCCGGCGGCTTTAATTAAACCAGTCGGCGACTCCAGCCTTCGGAATCCAATATAGATTTTGTTTCCTTATTTATCAGTGACTTGGGCTTCACGTATAACTAACAACAATCTAGCCGACTACTTTGAGTATATGAGCCGGCGGCTCTGGTGGCCTTTTCTTGAGCTCCAAGTTCTTCGATTTCTAACATGATTTTCTGGAACATTATGGAATATTCAACTGTAGCCGCCGTCTGTATTCAGTCCCAACTGGCAGCTCTAGTAGCTTTTTTGATTTTTCCCGTTTAATCGAATTTTCTAAACAAACACATCAAAATACCTTTTTATAAGATTTATTAACCTTTTGATATAAAAGTATTAAAAATGATGTTTAAATACCAAGATAACGCCTCAAATTATTTATAAAAATATGTAGAATTTGGTCATTATCATATTCCCCACATTTAAACCTTACTTGTCTTCAAGTAAGTAAAACTTTACTTAAAATTTAAGAGATGATTTAGACTTTAACCAAAAAGATTTTTGTTTTTCCCTTTTTTTCGAAAAGATAATTAATTTTATCTTTATTTTCACTTTTGCAATGTATCAAAAGAAATATTAAATTGAGTATTTTATCGGAATGAACTAATCAAGGTAGTCATGACACATATATATTTGGTTTTAAAGACGGTTAGGAATGATAAATCAACCTAACTTAATAGGATTTAATAATTGTAACTTGCCACTGATTCGTGCAAAGATATATCTAAACTAATCTTACAATTAAGTCTTAAGTTTAAATCGAAGAGTCAATTATAGCTAGAATTATATCTATGTATGTGTATTTGTCCACTTTAACTTTTCTACTAGCCAAACTCATATCCTTGTCTACATTAATATTAAAGTACATAAGGATTAAGTTAAGATTAATTGGTGAACTGTATAAATGCTTTGAGAATTTAGCATTAAGCGCAATGAGAACAATTTTTATGCCTTCAGTGTTCCATGCTTATTATGCCATATGGTAGTGACTATCAGTTTGCAATCATTTCACAATATTTGACATATTCATCAAATTTTTTCGTCTCATGGATGAGTGTAATATTCTTCAAAGAATATCGCTAAATATCATGTTTCTTGATATATGAACTTTAAAGAATGATCAACATGATGTATAATATGGATGATAGGATGATATGATGGTGATTATTATTATTGCTATGCACTTTAAATATCAATGAGTAAATCGTGGTTTTAATGTGGAACCAAGGAACCACTTTGGGTCACACTTAGTTAAAAAGTCATAAAAACTAAAATATAATAGTTAATTATAATTGAAAGTCTAATTTAAACCGATAATTTCTTTGTAAAAATAAGTATTAGAACAAAAATTAAACAAGATAAAGTAAGATTAAAATTTAATATTAATAACCTAGAATTCGGGTAAGACTTGGAATTAGGTTTCTATTTGATCTTTCATCTAAAGGCTAAGGTTTCTAATGGTAACTAATTAAAGTTTTGTTACACTCTATATACTTAGATATGTATTCATGCATTATTTATAATGCCATGTATAATAATGCCATGTATATTTGGTTATGTATTCAAGTGCTAACGACCTTGAAAACTGGCAAAAAATTGGTGTAAAGAAAAATATTGTAATCCTAGATATTCCTTTATCATTTACATTACTTTATACTTAGGTTTTCAAAAACTTGATATAGTTAATATTATCTTTTAAAATCATTTACCTTTACAAAAGTGAAAGTTTACTTAGGACAAATTTTTTTTAAAATTTATCCAATTTATTTATTATTTAAGTGTGATCAAACAATTTATATTTTTTCAAATTATATATATATATATATATATATATATATATATATATATATATATATATATATATATATATATATATATATATATATATATATAGGGGTAGGTTCAAACGAGAACCACTAAAAAGGTGAGAACTGCGAGAACTATTTAATTCAATAGTTTTTATGCGTTTGAATGCAACAAATTACATGCAAATGTTAATTAATGCACATATCATTAACAAACATATGTTCATTAGCTGAAATTACATGTTGAATTGTTAAGTATATGAAACTGTTCACATGTTCGGAAACAAATATGCACATGTGAACGAGAAACTATATATTTAATTATATAGGTAAAATATAAGTGTTTTTCAACTATTTTATGTTCATTCATACTCTTCATCAAGGTTTACGTGTGATTCGATCTAGTTACATGTGAAAATCTTTATTAATCAAAAGTTCTCGCAGTTCTCGCCTTTTTATGATTCTCGTTTGAACTTTTGGCTATATATATATATATATATATATATATATATATATATATATATATATATATATATATATATATATATATATATATATATATATAAATGGGGTAATAAAGGGAAAACACGTTTTTGGGGGAAGGGAAGTAAATTTTAAGTTTTTTGGTTTTTTAAAAAAAAAAATGTTTTCATAAACATTAAGATTAGGTGAAAATATGAATATTTAAAAAAGATACTTTGTGATAAATTTTATTATTTTGACCAAGAAACGCACGAAGAAATAACATTCATCGATAAATGTTATTCTTGATAACATTCATCGTAATGTATGTTATTCTTGGAGGGTTTTTTCATCTACTGTGAAGTTTTTTTTTCAAAATTTACCCCATTTAGTGTTTAGGGTTTAGGGTTTAGTCCCTAAATCCAAAATCCAAAAACCTTTAACTCTAAACCCTAAATGCTAAACTCTAAACTGTTTATGTTAAAAACTCAATCTAAACCCTATACCTAATTTCTAAACCCTAAATCTAAACTTTAAATCCTAAATTCTAAACCCTAAAAAATGCTCGAAGAAGAATATGCATCATGATGAATGTTATCAGGAATAAATTATCAACAACAACAACAATACCCAATCCCGCACATGTGAGGTATGAGGGAGGTGAGATGTAGAAAATCCTTCATCTACCGTAGAGTAAGAGACGAGTCATTTCTCTAACCATGAGTCGAGACCCATAGGAAGAGGAAGTCATCCCTCTCTCTACTCCAGGGTTGAGAGATTGCTTCCGTGAGGACATTCGGCAAAAAAAGGTTTATATAAATAAACTGAAAAGAAAATGAGACTCCATGAAAATGGTTTAATCAAATTTCCATGGGTTTTAAAGGCTGCCTGAAAATCAATTTAGGCTCTAAGCGGTAGTCAAGTCACCACTAGATCAACGCTTGTTATTGCCTCAATAAACAGAGCCAAAAAACTTGTGGACAGTAACTCGAAAGGCATGCCAAGTGGAAGTTGTTACAAAAGCAAAGAGCCAACCACCCGTAACAAACCAAACACCACTCATGCACCTTTACAATAGACATCCCCGAAGCCACACAACTAAATGAACACAATCGAGCTCAAGAGCAAAGAGTGTCGTCCTCAGCCTTACTTGCCCCAAGATGCACCGAACAATGCGAAGCACCTAATCATACAAACATACATACATACAAGCATGCATACATACATATATGTACATACACACATACACAAACCTATATACATGCCTACACACATCCGTACACAAACATACCTACGTACATACATGAAACATACCTACTGTTGGGGGGAGAATGTGGGTTAACATGGGAGTATGCTTAATGACTATACTAATCTTAACCCATAACAATATGAGTTTTGATGATGACATATGCACATAGTTAAAGGTGATGGTAGACATCTTGACATAAATAAACAAGTTCACTAATCCACATTTGCTCTAGCAAAAGACCAAAACCAAAAGAAAGCTTAAAATGAAAAACAGGGTACACCTAAAACCAAGGTCGACCGCAGGTCAGACCGTGGAGACTTGCACTCAGATTTACGAAACTTGAGATGCACGATCGACTCCACGGATGACCGTGGATCTACCGCAGAAACCTACTGTCCGGTTTTTGATCAAAAAATGTTTGACCACTTTCGGGCATCTATAATTCATGAAACCTGTTCAAACATGCTTAGGATAGTTACCTCCTTCATTTCCAAAGGAGCTTTGGTTACTAGAACACCAATCTTGGTTAATCACGCCTAATGACACCTTAATGACAATTAAGCCTTGATTATGGAAAACACATAAGTGTTTTAGGAAAACTTGTACATCTATAATATATCTAGACATTCTTAGGATGGTCACCAAGTCCCAATCAAGAGTTGCTCTTTTCATGTACATGTGTTTGACATTAATGTATGCTTATACATTAATCTTGCAAATGCCACTTTGCAAGTAAAACTTCCATAGTCTTAGTCTCAGAATATCTTATCACTATGTGCTTAATTCTAAGATTACCTAGTGATCTCTTGCTAGTCATTACTTATATATTACTTAACTACTTGCTATTTGTGCATGTGTATTATTTGACTATGTGTTAAGTGCTAAATGATATGTAGTTATTTAATATATGTATCAACCATGTCTTGCTATGTGTTACAAGTTGGATTCCACCAACTAGTATTTGGACTACTTCAACATATGCATAATTCTTAAAATGTTATAAATCTAATGAGCTTAAAAGACAATGAAACATTAACACACATAGGGTTGCTTAAGTCTAAAATTAAGTTTATGAATAAGTTTAAACTTGATTAACTTGATGTCTTGCAACATGCTTAATTGTTATCACTTGCTTAATTTGTCAAGACATTATTACCACACTTAATTACAAACAAGTTCAAATTTGAATACTAGCATGCATTGTGATTAAAGTGGGTTTATGTCATAAATGACATGTTGACCAACCAAAAAAGATTTAGTAATTGTGTTAATTACAAATAAAGACTTATGACAAAACTGAGATTGCCTCAAATGATTATCATGTCTTGTACCCAAGAATGTTAGACTTTCCACTTTGAACATGATATGTAACTATCAAGGCAATACATCCAAGGTAAATGAACATTTAATGCATATAGTACTTGTATAGGATGTTGGGTATCTTTTTGCAGCTGTTAAATGAAGTAAAGTGTCAAAAGAGTGATGTCCAAAATTGATTCAAACGGCTATGCAATGGATATAAATTTGGACTGGAAAGCGTGCGGTCGACCCACGGTCGACCGTGGGTCAGGCCGCAGATAGGGCTGACTTTTTATCTCTCTATATAAATATCAATACTTGGAGAACTTTGGAAACTTGGACATCTTGCATGCTACAACTTAAAATCATCAGAGAATTACAAGAACATAATATTCATACATATGTTTGTGATTAGCAAGAGAAGTTTTATAATCTCATAGATTATAAAAGTGATGTTTGTAAACTTACTTTCAAATTCTTATCTTAGTGAGTTTACATAGTGATGTATTAATTCTTAGAATTGCCTTAGGATTATCATCACTGAAAAAGGGTGAGTCTTTGTGCTTTGTAATTAGAAGCATATGCTAGATTAGCTATCATCTTCCTTAAAGGGAACTAGGGAGTTGATTAATCTCATTGGAGATTAATACTTGTCCAAGTTGAAGAAAAGTTGATCTAAGTTGGAGGTAATCTTTCAAAGGGATAGAAGGATTAGGTTTGTTGCCTAAAGAGAAGTACAAGGCTTGTAAATCGAATCTCCACCGAATTTGAAGAAAAGTGTTTAGTGAAGCAACAAATCCCGATTAGTGAATCGGGGAGTGGATTAAGGTGAATTTGTTAACATCCACCCGAACCACTATAAATCCTTGTGCTTATGTTCTTTACTTTACATTCCGCATTATTACAAAAATAAACACACCATACATTTGGTTTGAGTTGACTAACGTGATTAAGGATTGTTCAAATCGTATTGATCATTGAAAAAGTTTTAAAAATCGTAATAAATAACTATTCACCCCCTAGTTACTTATAATTGGTATCAGAGTGGTTGCTCATACATTTGCTCTGAAACATTTTTGATTGAGTCAAAAATCATTTTGGGCAAAAACCCGAGTCAAACGTTCTTGGGATCAATTCAAACGATGGCATACATTGAAAGATTGGCTAATGAAGCACCAATCTTTGATAGAGAAGATGTCTAATTGTGGAAGATAAGATTTGAGATCTATGTCAAATCAACAGATTATGACATGTGGAGAATCATTAAGGGAGGAAACTATGTTTCTCAAGAATCTTCAAACATAGTGAAATCAACATTCCAAAATGATGAAGTAGTGAACAAAATGCTAAAGCAATTTGATGCTATATCATTATTTAATAGAGTTCTTCCTAGTGAAGAAAGGGTTAAAATGATTGATGTGTCAAAAGTGTGTGCAGTAGTGCTTAATTTGCCCTTCAACTTTTAAATTTATAAAACCTTTATTTTACTTTTAACACCCTAATGAGCAATAAAACCCGATCAGATGTAGTATTTTAGGTTATCGTCCCAAGAGAGCGTAGATGCGTTTTAATTGGTTTAATAAATAGCTTAGTTCTTATTAAAGAATTAAATATAAAATTTTATGTGTTTTTAAGGTTAGAGATTCTAATCTCTTAGGAAAGAGATGATTGTGGATAAGTAAATAAAAGAACATAGAAAATAAAGAATTAAAATAAACAATTATAAATAAAAGCAATTATATGAACAAATAACTCATACGGGAATCATATTAGGAAAGTTTCATAACTTTTACTAGCACAAATCAAGATAACAATCATAGACCAATTATTATCCCTAATAAGTTAAGACAAGTGTTGCATATCATTCAATAGACAGGACTTAAAGCATATGCTAGACATGTGATGTGCATGACTAACATCTCAACTTTTAGTATTCAATTCAATTACATGATACATATAAACCTTATGATGCGGATCAACATGCAAATAGACTGACAAATTATATAAGCTATTAAACATTAAGTAGATCAACTCAAGTTACTAGCTGAAAGTCAACTACTACTAAGTTTTCATGCAATCATTAATCAAACACAACCAAACAGAGGATCTTCGACTAAGCCTAACAATATCAAACTTTATTATATAAGCGTAACTCCAATTCAACAGATTTATCACTATTATGTTGTTTAACTTATTTTCATGCAGTTCAATTTAACAAGTTTGATTGACTAGATCTAAACAAGTAGCATGAATCGAATAATAGATCATCGAATTAAGTACTAATCATTCCTAAAATCATGTTATCTAATCATTAAGCATGGTAAACAAGTATATTAAAGCATAATAGATTCAAAACAGTTTAGACATCATTACAGAAGCTTAGTTTATACAGATCTAGAAAAAAACCAGAAACTGTACGAATTATAGCACAAAGCTGGCGGCTTTGTCCTAATCAAGCCGGCGTCTTGGATTGGTGAAGCTGGCGGCTTCATCTAATTCCCAGACAAAGTTAGTTTTCATCCAAGTAACCACTATGAACGTTCAATTCATAGTGGTAGACGAACAAAAACGGAAAATGTAAATAAAATACGATAAACAAGAGTGTAAAGATAAAGTCATGTACCTCAAAAGGTTAGATGTAAAGAAAACTTAATTGATAAGTTGATAATCTTGATTACAACTTGAAAATTAAACCTAATCTAAGAGTTTTCGTGATTTTGAGAAAACCATAAAAGAAAAATGAAACTGAAGGCCTCTATTTATACTTTTCAAAATCGGTGGCCAGGCCGGCGGCTTCAGTAGGAAGCCGGCGGCTTTAGTTGGTCGGTGACTCCTTTTGAAAGTTTAACGTAGTCCACAAGCATAAACACGTAACCGTCCTAGTCAGGCCGGCGACTTTGGTGCCAAGCCGGCGGCTTCAAAGATTCGGCAATCTTTATGATTTCGTTTCCATTTATAGCTTTTTCTTGGGCTTTAAGTACACGAAACAATTTTAGGTTGGTGGCTTCAACCCCAAGCTAGCTGCTTTAAGTGATTCTGGCCTTTTATGCATAATTCTGGAATGTTCTGGAATATTCTACCCAAGCCGGCGGCTTCACGTGCCAGGCCGACGGCTTCATCTTTCTTTGTGCAGTTTTTACCTGTTTTTGATCCTGTCTGATACATAAGTTTAATAAAATTATTAGAAATACCTTTTTTCCCCATTTTACCCGTTTTAGTGTGTTTTAGGTTTAAAATAACTTTAAAAAGCTAAGATAACTCCTTAAAATATTATCAAAATTCTGTATAATTTAAGAGTTATCAAATTCCCCACACTTAAACCTTTACTTGTCCTCAAGTAAACTTTATAATTCATATTAATATTAATTTGAATGAGTATAGAGTTGAAGTAAAATGCAAAGTCAAAAAGATGTCTAATTATTTGAAAGTTAGCTTTTATTATTATTAGAACTAGTCTGAACCAGACCAAGGAGTACAAGTGGTCCTAATGTTCTACTAATCCAGATTTATACAAGTTGGTTGTGACAACCCGGAAATTTCTGACCAAATTTAAACTTTATCTTTATATTATTCCGACACGATAAGCAAAGTTTGTTAAGTTAAATTTCAAGAATTTTAAACTGTGTTCATATATCCATTTACCCTTCGACTGCTTTCGACGATTCACGAACTATTGATGGTAAATGAATGTGTATATATGTATATATATAAATATATGTATATATGATAACTTAAAATATTGATATACGATTTAATCGTTAAAACTAAAAATGTAAAATAAATATGATATTATTATAAATCTATATAGATGATATTATATTGTAACATTTATAAAATATATAAATATTCAATAGTCAATAGATGTATTCATATTATATATGGTATAATCATTAGATATTACATAATTAATAAATGTAATTACAAGTTTAATTATGGTTGTTATGTTATCATTATTAATAATATTAATAATTAGTATTATTAAAAATTATCAAAATTAGTGTATACATTTGATTTGTTATATTTTTTTTTATTATTACTATTAGTATTGTCATCTTTACTAATGACATTAATATTGTAATTGGTAATAAAAATTATTATCTTAGTTATTATTATGACATTATTATTATTATTATTATTATTATTATTTATAATATTAAGAGTACTATTATTATAGCTATAATTATTATGTAATAAGATTAAATATATATATAAATACTAATATATAAAATGCAGATATATAAAAATATATAAACTTAGATATATATAAAAGCAGATAAATAAACGTGTTATTAATTAAACTCAACATCTGTTCTTTATCATTATTTGTTTCTCTGTTCGCATGTGACTTCATATCGATCCCAGATTTTCTGCATAAAACAAACAACAATCAAATTCTGTTAAATAGCATTGTCAAGTTGTATTATTATTGAATGATATTCCTGTCTGGTCATGTTCACTCAATCGTACAAATTAGAATTCAATCACTGGAATCAAACAAAAGACTTTTAGCAACCTACTCCATCTTTTTATTTTTTTTATTTATTTACTTATGTTTTGACAAAAATACCTGTCGACCTCAAACCTTTACATAATTTGATCAAATCTGGTGTTAGACAATCCATAGACTTTCAAACACACCACTTGTAATTTCCGTTTCACACCATACGTATTTTTTTTTTCTGTTTTCCGTTTCTCTTCGAAGTGAAGCACGAACATAATCACCTTAGACCGCCATCCATCGCTTGCTCTCTCCCTGTTTTCTTCCTCCTCGTAAAACCACCCTAACAAACCCGTACACCCTTCGTTCCCCATTTCAGCATTATTCTTGTTATCCTGTCCATCAACAAAACCCCAAACCCTACGAACACTTTCTTCACCTCATGCTTCGACAATCCTCACCACAAGCCACCTTGCAAGTAAACCACCACCTTATTATCCATTTAACCACCACATAAATTTATTAACATGCTACTGTCCCTATTCGAACTCCTGTTGCTGCACGATACCGTACTGTTTTCTGTTCGGCTGCAAACCAACACCGCTATAGCAAGAACCACTTACACCTCAAAACTGCTACTGCAGTTAATTACCTTTGTTCATATTAGATAACCAAATCAAACAACACTTTAAATCACCTTGGTTACATACGCTACTGTTGCAAATTGATGGGATGAAGAGATTACGTTTAAAGAAAGTTACCACGATGAATCTGTTGTTTCGTGTTTCCAGACTGAAGCCGCTGTCCGAAGTACTTAGATGGAACCTGCAACTCATAAAAACCTACTGGAGAAGCTCCTAAACATAAGTGGGACAATGATAAGTCAAAATTATTATTGCTTGTTTTATATTTTTGTTTATGGCCGACAAGTTTAACATGGGTAGCAAGTTGATATTTTAAAAATCAGTTTAATGGAAAAAAAGGAATCCAATATATATATACAAATGTAGAAACGAGTGGTACAGCTTGATTATCGATTTTTTATATTTTTTATTTGCTAGTGGGCTGTTATGATTTTGTATCACTAGACCAATGCACATTTTTTTAGGCCATGAACTTGTGATGGGCTGAAATTAAGACTTTGTATTTGGGCAGAGAAGTCCATTCATGAAGATTAAAAGATGATTGTAAGATGAGTAGATGAATTTAGGATCGTATTAGTGATGATGATCGTGAGGTACCATGATGATGCATAATAATGATGACGATATAATCATGATTATGATAAACTGTGGGATGATAATAAATGATGTTAAGATGTTATTAATGAAGTAAAGTTGATGGCGATTTAGTACGGGTTTGATAATAGTGATATCGAAAAGAAAATAATGTTAGATTAAGATTAGGATAATATGATTGGATGATTCGGTTGAACGATATAGATTATGATGGTACAGTGATGGTAAACAACTGATTATGATTAGGTAAAGGTGATTATATTAAGGTTATGATAAAAATGACGATGATGATTTTGATATAGAAAATGATGATGATGATAAAGATATTGAATGGGTTGTTCTTAGAAGAAGAAAAAGGAAACAGCCAAATAAATGGTTAAAAGGAAGTAATCGAGTTAGCATGACGTCGCGGGTGCAAACCCGGACTTGGGCATTTTTTTTTTGAACTACTTCTTTGAGGTAGTTTACTTATTATTATTATTATTATTATTATTATTATTATTATTATTATTATTATTATTATTATTATTATTATTATTATTATTATTATTATTATTATTATTATTATTGTTATTATTATTATTATTATTATTATTATCATTATTTTATTATTATTACTACAACTACAATTATTATTTTCATAAACAAAAGATATTTATAAAAAAATATATATATATTCATTACATATATTATAAGATTTTAAATATATTAACTAATATAATATTATTTATATTAATATAACACTTATTAAAGTGTATACATCATATGAATAATATAACAAATTATAAGGATAAATATAATTATATATAAGGATATTCGTCTATATATATTATAAAATATATATAAAGTTAGTTAATTAATATTACAATGTGTTAATATATATACTTGATATAGGTTCGTGAATCCAAGGCCTACCCTGCATTGTTCAATGTCGTCATATGTATTTTTACTACAAAATACAGTACTGTGAGTTCATTTAATCCCTTTTTACTCATTACATTTTTGGGCAGAGAATACATGCAAATGCTTTATTAACTATTTTACAATATTTATATGCGTGAGTTTCATTTGCCCTTTTTTACTCTTTACGTTTTTGGGCTGAGAATACATGCAAATGCTTTATTAACTGTTTTACAATATTTATATGCGTGAGTTTCATTTGCTCCCTTTTTAAATGCTTTTGCAATATATATTTTTGGGACTGAGAATACATGCGATGCTTTTATAAATGTTTTACGAAATAGACACAAGTAATCGAAACTACATTCTATGCTGGATTATTAAACCGAATATGCCCCTTATATAGTCTGGTAATCTAAGAATTAGGGAACAGACACCCTAATTGACGCGAACCCTAAAGATAGATCTATCGGGCCCAACAAGCCCCATCCAAAGTACCGGATGCTTTAGTACTTCGAAATTTATATCATGTCCGAAGGAGGATCCCGGAATGATGGGGATATTCTTATATGCATATTGTGAATGTCTGTTACCAGGTGTTCAGTCCATATGAATGATTTTTGTCTCTATGCATGGGACGTATATTTATGAGAAATGAAAATCTTGTGGTCTATAAAAATGATGGAAATGATTATTTATGTTAAACTAATGAACTCACCAACCTTTTGGTTGACACTTTAAAGCATGTTTATTCTCAGGTATGAAAGGAATCTTCCGCTGTGCATTTGCTCATTTTAGAGATATTACTTGGAGTCATTCATGACATATTTCAAAAGACGTTGCATTCGAGTCGTTGAGTTCATCAAGACTAATATTAAGTCAATTATGGTTAGATATATTATGAAATGGTATGCATACCGACAACTTTCGATGTAATGAAATATTGTCTTTTCAAAAACGAATGCAATGTTTGTAAAATGTATCATATAGAGGTCAAGTACCTCACGATGTAATCAACTATTGTGAATCATTTACAATCGATACGGACTTCGTCAGGATAGATTAGGATGGGTTCTTACAGTTGGTATCAGAGCAGAGGTCTTAGCGAACCAGGTCTGCATTAGTTTGTCTAACTTATAAGTCGTTAGGAGGCATTAGTGAGTCTGGACTTCGACCGTGTCTGCATGTCAAAAGTTTTGCTTATCATTTCTAGTCAGAAATCATCTGCTTATCATCCTTAGGAAATTACCTGCTTATCATTCTTAGTCTAGACACATCTTACTGCAATGATTGCATGAATAGTGTATAGACAAAAATTCGTATCTTATCATATCTGCTAATCCATATCTTAGCGTATCTGTTACTGTAACTTTGCCTGGCATATTTCGTAGATTCCTCCGAACTTATGAGATTTTAGTATTATATATGCATATGTAAAGTATGTATTGCAGGGTACTAATCTACATTCTATAATCTATTTCTTAACAAAAATCCTTCATCTGATCGTACGAGATGAATCCCTCAACCAGTTCGAGTCCCTCAGATTCCGATAGCTATTCCGATAGCTATTCCGATAGTTATTCCAACAGCTAACATAGATGTTCACCTAAGCTCCGAAAACAGCGTCATCTGCATGAATCAACCAATCAGCCATTATCAATTCATCTGATGGGTTCATAGTCGACTTAATTAATGGAAACGCGCAGAAGGCAATCCCTTCCACCAACCGAATTCACCTCTTGACAATGAACCTGAAGCGTTTACCGGCGAACCTGTTCGAGACACCATTTTCAGTCTCATTTCCAGGGTAACTCGACAAGATTATATTCCATCCACAATTCTAAACCTTATTCATCCGCTCGTTCCGACCGACAATCATCCCGGAATAATAGAAGAAGTCAACGAACTTCGCGCTCGAGTAATCAATTTGGAAAATATGGTGCAAAACGTATCAGCTTCAACAACATCACCGGCACCAACCGTACTGTGACAACCCGGAAATTTCCAACCAAATTTAAACTTTAATCTTTATATGTTTCCGACACAATAAGCAATATTTGTTAAGTTAAATTTCAAGAATTTTAAACTATGTTCATACATTCATTCAACCTCGACCAAGTTCCAACGATTCACGAACCATTAAACGAATATGATTATATATGTATATGCGTATATATATTATAACTTGAAACGTAAATAAAATATTAGATTAAATACTTTATATGATTGTATCTGTTTCAAAATGTTTATCAATGGAATTAGAAGATAAGATCAAATGATTGAATTATCAGATATATTGAATTATGATTACAAGTCTCTGTTGAAAGGCCCACGTTGATTTGAGAAATCTTTCCATTTTAACAATATTCGAAAAATGGTAAAGTGATTTATAAATAAGAACAAATTATCAATCATTGAGAACTAGACAAAGGATAGTGGAAGATTGAATTTCATAAAGACTCGATTGATCTATTTAGTTTCAAACGTACAAAAAACGTTTTTAGTTTAAAAAGAACTTTATTATTAAAACGTATATAACTTTTATAAATATCTAGAACCACTTTTGACAACTCATTACTTAACTAGTATGATAAAGATAACGATATTTATATTTTATTTTATTAAATATATATAACGATTTAAATTAATATTATATATATTTATACGCTATTATACGTACATAGTTTTATACTTTTACTATACTTAAACTTTACCTTTACTTTATTTTTACTTTACTTTAACTTTAATAATTCACTTTAATAATTCATACTTTAATAATTCACTTTAATAATTTATACTTTAATAATTCACTTTAATAATTCATACTTTAATAATTCACTTTAATAATTCATACTTTAATAATTCACTTTAATAATTCAAAAATCTATTATAAATAGAATTCAATAGGTTTCATTATTTCATAGAAACTTGAAAATATTTTTCTCTAAACTCTCTCAATCGATATACATATATATATATTTACTCCGTATTATTTCAAGATATTATTAGTATACATAAAATATTACTACGGAGTGCTGTCCGAGTGATTTTGAAATTGTTTTTCGAGTGGGATATGATTAAGGAAATTATGGGTTATAGCTATGGAGGTGATTGAGTATGGTTCATGGGTATGCTCGTAAGGTCAATATAGTGTTTATCATTTCCGTTGCGTCTACGTACCTTTCCTGCAATATTGAATCTCAATATTGATACGTGAGTCCTCATAATTTAACTTTTACATACTAATAGTGTATCCCTGACTAGTGCTCGAATATTTAGGATTATGCATGCTTGTACTTTTGATATTGCCCTTAGACAGATTAGGTTGAATCTTGAATTAGTTACACTTGCGGTTGAGATAAGGTATAAGATATGCATGTCCTTGGAAAGCTAGTGAAAAATTAAGAACTTTTCCTTTAGATATCGAATGGTTTCGATGAACGAATTAGAAGTTATAATCAATTGAATTTTCAATATTTTTATTAAAAATGATTATTATTATCATCGTTTTTATCGTCGTTCTAGTTTTATCTTATTATTATCATTATTATTATCTTTATCAATAAAAGGAATTTATCATTAAAAATTATTATTTTTTTATTATTACTATCGTTATTATCGTTAAAGTTATAATTAGTATTATTATTATTATCCAATTATTATTATTATTGTTATTATTATTATTATTATCATTATTAATATATATATAATTATTTAAAAATGATTATTGTTATTGTTATTATTATTATTACTATATTATCATTAAGATAATTAATAGTATTATCATTAATAATGTTATAGTAACTATGATTATTAATATTAGTGTAATTAAAACAAATATTTGTATCACCTAATTATTTTGATTACTATTATTATCATTATTATGAACACGATATAAAAGACGATTAAAAGCTATTGAACAAAACGATTAGGAAATAATGGATAAGAGTATCATGATGAAATTAAATATTATAAGATATTGATTTAGATAAAATTATCGTTCTTATTATTTTTATCATTACTATTATTATTAAAAGTATCGTTAGTATTAAAACTATCATTTTAACAAAAATTATCATTTCAATAGACATGTTATTGTTACTATAAAATATCATTATTATTACTATTTTAAATAGAATTATTATTTTAAAGATAATATTAAAAATTATCGTAAATATTAAAGTTATCATAATTAGAATTATCGTTTTATCATAATGTCATCTTAGTAATTATAAATATTGATATTTTTATAATAATAATTATTATTACAGAATAATACAACTTTTACTTACTATCATTATAGATATTATTTTATTAAATAAATATGTGATACAAACATATTTTACTACGTGTAATAACTTACTTTAATAATACCTATCGTATTATCTTTATAATATTAAATGAACCCTATAAATTTTATTACTTAATATATATAAAAGTATATTTTATTATATAAATTTAATATAAAATTTTATTTATTAATAAATAAATTATATTATTTACTCTAATAAATCTTTTAAAAATATTTAAAAATATAAAATGACGATATTTAAACTATATATTAATCATGTATAGATTTTTGAAAATTATTTTGAGTCAAATTTACTTTTGTTGACTTTTGCAAATTAGTCTCGAGCATTAGGATTGTGGTACACTATGACTTGACCTAATTTGTTAGAAAAATATTGACCAACACATAAATATATATATTTAATTTAGGTTCGTGAATCCGAGGCCAACCTTGCACTTGTTCAATGACGTTATATGTATTTTTACTACGAAATACAGTATGGTGAGTTTCATTTGCCTTTTTACCCTTTATATTTTTGGGACTGAGAATACATGCGCTTTTATAAATGTTTGACGAAATAGACACAAGTAATTGAAACTACATTCTATGGTTGAATTATCGAAATCGAATATGCCCCTTTTTATTAAAGTCTGGTAATCTAAGAATTAGGGAACAGACACCCTAATTGACGCGAATCCTAAAGATAGATCTATTGGGCCTAACAAACCCCATCCAAAGTACCGGATGCTTTAGTACTTCGAAATTTATATCATGTCCGAAGGAGGATCCCGGAATGATAGGGGATATTCTTATATGTATCTAGTTAATGTCGGTTACCAGGTGTTCACCATATGAATGATTATTTTTGTCTCTACGCATGGGACGTATATTTATGAGAACTGGAAATGAAATTCTTGTGGTCTATTAAAATGATGGAAATAAATGATTATGATAAACTAATGAACTCACCAACCTTTTGGTTGACACTTTAAAGCATGTTTATTCTCAGGTGTTAAAGAAATCTTCCGTTGTGCATTTGCTCATTTTAAAGATATTACTTGGAGTCTTTCATAGCATATTTCGAAAAACGTTGCATTCGAGTCATTGAGTTCATCAAAGATTATTATTAAATCAATTTATAATTGGATAGTGGATATTATGAAATGGTATGCATGCCTGTCAATTTTCGATGCAAAGAAAGATTGTCTTTTAAAAACGAATGCAATGTTTGTAAAATGTATCATATAGAGGTCAAATACCTCGCAATGTAATCAACTATTGTGAATCGTTTATAATGTATATGAACGGGTCCTTTCAGTTGGTATCAGAGCGGTGGTCTTAGCGAACCAAGTCTGCATTAGTGTGTCTAACTGATAAGTCGATAGGATGCATTAGTGAGTCTGGACTTCGACCGTGTCTGCATGTCAAAAGTTTTGCTTATCATTTTGTGTCGAAAATTAACTACTTATCATCCTCAGGAAATTACCTGTTTATCATTTTTAGTCTAAGACACGTCTTGCTGCATTGATTGCATGAATAGTGTATAGACAAAAATTCATATCTTAGCATATCTGCTAAATCATATCTTATCGTATCTGTTACTTTAAACTTTGCCTGACATATCCCGCAAAGTCCTCCGTAATCTAGGAAATCTTTTGATCTATATATATATATATATATATATATATATATATTCTATGTAATTAGAATACCATCCGTTAGCCAAAATCATTTCATATAAAAAAAATCCTTTATCCAATCGTACGAAATGGAATTCGTCATCAGTTCAAGTCACTCAGATTCCGAAATGGAATCCCATTCAAGCTCCGAAAGCAGTGTGACCAGAATAGATCAACCAATCAGTCATCACCTATTCTGGATGAATTGGGGATGGGTTCGTAGCCTCCTCAATCATTGGAGACAAGAAGAAGGTGATCCCTTCCATCCACCACATTGCCCTCTTGACGAAGAACCTGAAGCACTTACCAGCGAACCTGTCCGAAATACCGTGTTCTCGCTCATTTCCAGAGTATCTCATCACGATTATATATTACATCAAATTTTAGATTTTATTTATCCGCTCGTCCGAACCGACAATCACCCCGGTGTAATAGAAGAAGTCAACGAGCTTCGCGCTCGGGTAGTGGCTTTGGAGAATATGGTGCAGAGATTATAAACACCAGCAGCAGCATCAGCAGCATAACCAGTACCACCATCATCAACGCCAGCAGTACCATTACCACCTCCAACCACAACCGCTTCGTAAACCTCAACTTCACAATCTGTCCCACAAGCATCAACGTCATACACACCATAGATACCAAGGAGTACCAACAACAATAACTGACGAAGTATTAATTCATAACTTCATTGGAGAAACATTCCGCTGTGATTATGTAATCTCTAAAGTCTTAGAGATTATCTAATCTAGCCCTAACCATAAATCAGTTAGGCGTACCAAAATGATAGAAGGAAGAGTAGAAACCCTGACAAAAATGGTGTGTGATTAACAAGCTAAACTTGCTTTACCAACAGCATCAACAGTACCGTCAGCGTTACCAGCATCGTCAGTACAGTCAACATCCGAATCAACAACACCGATAACATCACAAACTCCGTCAATTCAAGAATCACTGTGGACATCATTACGAATCAATAACGTGTATATTGTATCAACGAGTTATGAAGAATTAAGTCATTCCCTCTGAAGAAATTATATGTATATTATATATATATATATATATATATATATATATATATATATATATATATATATATATATATATATATATATATATATATATATTTTGAAATAAATCTTTCCGTGCTAAGCTATTGTGTGTGAATCTTAACTACTCGGTTAATTCATATTACAAATATGCAATAATGTACGTCCTTCGGCCACAACTTAACCAGCGTTAACTACAATCTCTGTCGCAATTCAACAAATTCCAATTCATAATAAATCAAGTATATATTTGATTTTACACTTTCATTATCGATGTACCCGAAACTTTTCAGATAACATCATTCGTACTTTGCGAAATTCACAAGAATTCCACGAACCGAACATCATACATCAACAAATAACGAAGTATTGATTCATAATTTCAATGTCATTAAAGAAATACTGCGTAAAAGTTATGTACTTTTTAAAGCCTTTAGGGATTATTCAATTCTAGTTTCAACCGTAAATCAAATAAGTTTAATTTAACATTAACTCATTAAATCTATGTTACATCTGAAGAAAATATACATATATATATTTTCATAAAGACTGTAATAAAATTCTTTTGTACAAAATATTAATTGTGAACTTTTTTTTTTAACGGGTAGGTAATACCCGAGAGATATATAAATTCACAAATAATATGTTACATTCTTCGAATCTGATTCAGCAAATCATCCATTATACTCCCTACTTTCACAACAGTATACATTCTTTTATAGAAATCAAAACAACCATACTCATTCAAAATTTAATTACATATTCTGATCTTGAAATCTCAAAATTCAACTCGAGATATGACCAAAATCATCACTCTTAGATCCTTACATCTTTCACAAGCTATATTTTGACTTCAAAACTGTGTTAGAACATCAAATGTATGTTAACGATTACAATCTGTGTTCAAACCCTTCGAAAATTTCTGAAGACACTTCGAATGATGAGCAATCGAGATGAGGATCCAACCACATGTTACCCACAGTTATGTACCAGAAAAACTCTTGAAACCAAAGTAAAAGTTTAAATAACGTATCCGCGTCAGATTCTTTGGCATTTATTAGCAAAAATAACTTTGCGACTCCTATTCAAAGTAGCCAGTTTTGTCACAGCTCCAGCAAGTCAACTTCGACTTTTCAGTCAGACTAACCTTATTATAACCTTGAGATATACACCATCGTTACCAGGGAACCTTTTACATTCCACCACATTATTAGCAGATGTACCAACAACTTCATTACCCTTTGACTTTAGCCTCTCCAAAAAGTCATTATAATTATTTATTGAAACCCCATTATTTACTCATTCGCATCTTGTAATGAGAATTGCCATACGAATCATTGGGAATTAGCAATCAGTATTTTGAAATCTCGCAGCATGTCAACGCCAACAGTTATATATGTATATATAACGTCTATCTTCTGGACTTAATTTGAATGTGAAGTTTCTGAAAAACACTCCTAACTACGAATTGGTTCTCCGAAAATGGAAAAAAAAATACTGATGAAGCAGCAAAAACTATAAACGACTTTAAACGGTAAAACGGATTGAGCAAAGTAGGAAGGAGGCTGTGGACAAATTACAAAGACTGAACCTGACTTCAAAGAATCCAAATGATTCAGTACCTGCTGAAGTCATTAACGAATACCTTGCTCCTGACTCTAAACCCCTGCGGACAATATTCTTCATCATCCTCTGATATTAGAAATTCTAAAATATCATCATATCTTTCATTATAAATATCCTCCATATTTCTGAAGATATTTTCTTAATTTTTCTTATTTGAAATCATTTTCCTCTTCGCGCTATCTGTATTACATCATAAAAAAAAACTATTTTAGTTTCTAAATTCTGAAACATTCAAGTTTAAAATAGGAATATTTTGAAGTAGTGTTGGGAACTGAAGCATGAATTAGTATAATATAATGACACTTGATCAATGTGATTATATTACAGTAAGTCATGTTGAGTTTCTAAATAGAACGTGATGATTCACAGATCATAACATCATCATGTGCCATGTTATACGACTCTTGTATTCTATTTAACCTCTAAAATATCAAGAAAATATTTCTTGATGATTCGGCCTTTTCCAAGGTATTCTAGTAATTTGACAAGTCAAGATCGTGCCATCACAATTTCCTTCCTAGAACATTAACAATGTTCATTTCGAAATTCATATCTGTGAATTCTGGATCATTACAAGCGGTGCTTAATCGCAAGAAGAAGAAATGAAAGGACAAAACTCCGAAATAGAAATTGGGGTATAAATTGCAGCAAATAAAAGAGAGCATTAACTGTGAATGATAATGATTATAGAAGACAGAAGCAGAGACTTTGAAATATAAGGGAACATATAAAGCCCAACGATAAACCAGAAATTATAAACCATATAGATCGATGCATATAGCAATATAAAGATACGGGAGAACTAGAAACACTATAAACCCAAGAGTATAGTAGAAGTAAATAGATTCTTCCGGCGGTAGATGAAAAAGAAGAATGACCGATATGAAAGTTAGAAGTATATCGAGAATCAGAACTGGATGGAGCATATTGATGAATACTTTAAAATATGAGTTGAGGGAGAAAGAATAGAAGGTGATGAAACATGACTAGGAACTTAGAAATCAACAGATTTAACTCACACAATGACGGAATAAGTGAATCAAACCCTCTAGTGAATAGGTTAAGTTTTTTTTTTTTTTTTTTGATTAATTTAGTCAAATCACAACTAAATCAAGTGTGATTAGATCAACACCTAGAGCTATTATTCACCACCTGGGTAATTTGGACTGAGAGAGAATCGGAGGAGCTCACTAGATCTGAGTGTGTGTAACAAATGAGAGGCTTAACCTAAAATGAAGAACATAAGACTTTATATACCCCTACTGTTGACTCATCCATACGATTCATTCATCACACGTACGAGTTGGCTTCATCAGCCGTACGGGTGATCACTCACTCGTGTCTTCTCATTTAGGTTGTAATTGTGACTTAGCTCAGCATCAACCGTGCGTATGAGCCTGTCAGTCGTACTAGTGAGGCTTCACTCGTACGTCTGACTAAGTCTAATATAGTCAAACATCTAAATCTCGTTCCTGCAGTTCTTGTAACCACATACAAACACGGATAGGATAATAACGAGCAATCATGGTGGACTGTAAACTGTTGTACCTGCAATGGACGTGTGTAGATGTCTAGGGACTTGCATAAAATGCATCAACGGAAGGTGTGAGTTGTAAGGAAATGAAGGAGGTGAATTTATAAGAAAATCTCCGACAGAACAATTAAAATCGACGATCGCATTTAAAGCGGATCCTAATTCCCTTGATTACCGGAGAGTCAAATCTTATTAAGAAGATTTTCTTCAAATCCCTTGAAATCTGGGAATCAATCATATCTACGTCAAATGATAAGATGAATCTACACTTACTCATTTCACTCTTCTATGTTAGCTTCATTCGTACTCTTCATATAAATGGATTGTTTATCCAAATTATTCACTGATGATAAAACTCTAATTTTCATTCCGTATGCATCATGAAAACATATTTATTATCATTCACGACCTTTCCACTCAAATTTCGGGACGAAATTTCTTTAACAGGTAGGTACTGTGACAACCCGGAAATTTCCAACCAAATTTAAACTTTAATCTTTATATGTTTCCGACACAATAAGCAATATTTGTTAAGTTAAATTTCAAGAATTTTAAACTATGTTCATACATTCATTCAACCTCGACCAAGTTCCAACGATTCACGAACCATTAAACGAATATGATTATATATGTATATGTGTATATATATTATAACTTGAAACGTAAATAAAACATTAGATTAAATACTTTATATGATTGTATCTGTTTCAAAATGTTTATTAATGGAATTAGAAGATAAGATCAAATGATTGAATTATCAGATATATTGAATTATGATTACAAGTCTCTGTTGAAAGGTCCACGTTGATTTGAGAAATCTTTCCATTTTAACAATATTCGAAAAATGGTAAAGTGATTTATAAATAAGAACAAATTGTCAATCATTGAGAACTAGACAAAGGATAGTGGAAGATTGAATTTCATAAAGACTCGATTGATCTATTTAGTTTCAAACGTACAAAAAACATTTTTAGTTTAAAAAGAACTTTATTATTAAAACGTATATAACTTTTATAAATATCTAGAACCACTTTTGACAACTCATTACTTAACTAGTATGATAAAGATAACGATATTTATATTTTATTTTATTAAATATATATAACGATTTAAATTAATATTATATATATTTATACGCTATTATACGTACATAGATTTATACTTTTACTATACTTAAACTTTACCTTTACTTTATTTTTACTTTACTTTAACTTTAATAATTCACTTTAATAATTCATACTTTAATAATTCACTTTAATAATTCATACTTTAATAATTCATACTTTAATAATTCACTTTAATAATTCATACTTTAATAATTCACTTTAATAATTCAAAAATCTATTATAAATAGAATTCAATAGGTTTCATTATTTCAAAGAAACTTGAAAATATTTTTCTCTAAACTCTCTCAATCGATATACATATATATATTTACTCCGTATTATTTCAAGATATTATTAGTATACATAAAATATTACTACGGAGTGCTGTCCGAGTGATTTCGAAATTGTTTTTCAAGTGGGATATGATTAAGGAAATTATGGGTTATAGCTATGGAGGTGATTGAGTATGGTCCATGGGTATGCTCGTGAGGTCAATATAGTGTTTATCATTTCCGTTGCGTCTACGTACCTTTCCTGCAATATTGAATCTCAATATTGATACGTGAGTCCTCATAATTTAACTTTTACATACTAATAGTGTATCCCTGACTAGTGCTCGAGTATTTAGGATTATGCATGCTTGTACTTTTGATATTGCCCTTAGACAGATTAGGTTGAATCTTGAATTAGTTACACTTGCGGTTGAGATAAGGTATAAGATATGCATGTCCTTGGAAAGCTAGCGAAAAATTAAGAACTTTTCCTTTAGATATCGAATGGTTTCGATGAACGAATTAGAAGTTATAATCAATTGAATTTTCGATATTTTTATTAAAAATGATTATTATTATCGTCGTTTTTATCGTCGTTCTAGTTTTATCTTATTATTATCATTATTATTATCTTTATCAATAAAAGGGATTTATCATTAAAAATTGTTATTTTTTTTTATTATTACTATCGTTATTATCGTTAAAGTTATAATTAGTATTATTATTATTATCCAATTATTATTATTATTATTGGTATTATTATTATTATTATCATTATTAATATATATATCATTATTTAAAAATGGTTATTGTTATTGTTATTATTATTATTATTACTATATTATCATTAAGATAACTAATAGTATTATCGTTAATAATGTTATAGTAACTATCATTATTAATATTAGTGTAATTAAAACAAATATTTGTAACACCTAATTATTTTGATTACTATTATTATCATTATTATGAACACGATATAAAAGAAGATTAAAA
This sequence comes from Rutidosis leptorrhynchoides, assembly GCF_046630445.1. Classification (NCBI taxonomy): domain Eukaryota; kingdom Viridiplantae; phylum Streptophyta; class Magnoliopsida; order Asterales; family Asteraceae; genus Rutidosis; species Rutidosis leptorrhynchoides. Next base: position 328,562,380 of record NC_092337.1, on the reverse strand, counting down.
GCTATTAAACAAAACGATTAGGAAATAATGGATAAGAGTATCATGATGAAATTAAATATTATAAGATATTGATTTAGATAAAATTATCGTTCTTATTATTTTTATCATTACTATTATTATTAAAAGTATCGTTAGTATTAAAACTATCATTTTAACAAAAATTATCATTTCAATAGACATGTCATTGTTACTATAAAATATCATTATTATTACTATTTTAAATAGAATTATTATTTTAAAGATAATATTAAAAATTATCGTAAATATTAAAGTTATCATAATTAGAATTATCGTTTTATCATAATGTCATCTTAGTAATTATAAATATTGATATTTTTATAATAATAATTATTATTACAAAATAATACAACTTTTACTTACTATCATTATAGATATTATTTTATTAAATAAATATGTGATACAAACATATTTTACTACGTGTAATAACTTACTTTAATAATACCTATCATATTATCTTTATAATATTAAATGAACCCTATAAATTTTATTACTTAATATATATAAAAGTATATTTTATTATATAAATTTAATATAAAATTTTATTTATTAATAAATAAATTATATTATTTACTCTAATAAATCTTTTAAAAATATTTAAAAATATAAAATGACGATATTTAAACTATATATTAATCATGTATAGATTTTTGAAAATTATTTTGAGTCAAATTTACTTTTGTTGACTTTTGCAAATTAGTCTCGAGCATTAGGATTGTGGTACACTATGACTTGACCTAATTTGTTAGACAAATATTGACCAACACATAAATATATATATTTAATTTAGGTTCGTGAATCCGAGGCCAACCTTGCACTTGTTCAATGACGTTATATGTATTTTTACTACGAAATACAGTATGGTGAGTTTCATTTGCCTTTTTACCCTTTATATTTTTGGGACTGAGAATACATGCGCTTTTATAAATGTTTGACGAAATAGACACAAGTAATTGAAACTACATTCTATGGTTAAATTATCGAAATCGAATATGCCCCTTTTTATTAAAGTCTGGTAATCTAAGAATTAGGGAACAGACACCCTAATTGACGCGAATCCTAAAGATAGATCTATTGGGCCTAACAAACCCCATCCAAAGTACCGGATGCTTTAGTACTTTGAAATTTATATCATGTCCGAAGGAGGATCCCGGAATGATAGGGGATATTCTTATATGTATCTAGTTAATGTCGGTTACCAGGTGTTCACCATATGAATGATTATTTTTGTCTCTACGCATGGGACGTATATTTATGAGAACTGGAAATGAAATTCTTGTGGTCTATTAAAATGATGGAAATAAATGATTATGATAAACTAATGAACTCACCAACCTTTTGGTTGACACTTTAAAGCATGTTTATTCTCAGGTGTTAAAGAAATCTTCCGCTGTGCATTTGCTCATTTTAAAGATATTACTTGGAGTCTTTCATAGCATATTTCGAAAAATGTTGCATTCGAGTCATTGAGTTCATCAAAGATTATTATTAAATCAATTTATAATTGGATAGTGGATATTATGAAATGGTATGCATGCCTGTCAATTTTCGATGTAAAGAAAGATTGTCTTTTAAAAACGAATGCAATGTTTGTAAAATGTATCATATAGAGGTCAAATACCTCGCAATGTAATCAACTATTGTGAATCGTTTATAATGTATATGAACGGGTCCTTTCAAGTACCATCAATAACAGCACCAGTACCATCAACAATTCATGCCTCAACATCTCATTCTGTACCTCGAGTATAATCACCGTTCTACGTATCGATCTACATCAATTATCTTCATTCTTCATGGCAATTATGTAGTCTCTAAAGTCTTAGAGATTAATTATTCTAGCTCAAACCGAAAATCAAATGAGTTTAATATCATATTGACTCATTAAATCCATGATTACATCTGAAGAATATATATATATATATATATATATATATATATATATATATATATATATATATATATATATATATATATATATATATATATATATATATATATATATATATATATATATATATATATATATGTTTTCATAAAGATTGTAATTAAAAATTCTTTCGTACAAACTGTTAATGATGAAAATATTTTAACGGGTAGGTAATACCCGAGGAATATTTAGATTTCACATTAATAAGTTACACGGTACATTCTTCGAACCTGATTCAACGATCAATTACCATCCTACTTACATCCACAGATATACGAATCTGATTCACCACAGAATAACCATTTTCATTCAATTTCATATTTGGATTTTGATCTATCAGAATCCAACAAGTGGCATAATGAAGAAATATTGGACACAATAAAAATTGATTAGAAACAGACTAATTAACAATATGAAATTCTGTTAAGAATCCACGCTAACAAGATCCTAGCTAACTGTTCCTAGCTAACTGTTTATTCCGTATTACATTTTATATTATCGCAATTTATTTATCGCAGTTTATTTATCGCAATTTATATTCTCGCAATTTTATTTATCGTCATTTAAATTCTGTTATTTATTTTACGCACTTTAAATATCGGGACACGTATACAAGGTATTGACATATCATATCGACGCATTTATATATATTATTTGGAATAACCATAGACACTCTATATGCAGTAATGAACGAGTTCTCTATACAGGGTTGAGGTGGATTCTACAATAATATATATAATTTGAGTTGTGATCGAGTCTGAGACGTATACGGGTCACGACACGTATTAATTAATTCGAATATTATATAGTAACTTATATATAAATTATTATTTGTACACTGTTAACTGTGGACTATCAACATTGGATAATTAAAATGAATTAAAATATTAATAATAACATATAAAACTAAATAATTCTTCAAGTTGCCACTTGATTTCATTCTAAACTTCATTAGTATCTTGACGATTACAATCTGTGTTCAAACCTTTCATGATTCTTGAAAACACCTCAATCGATGGGATGAATCAACCGCACTTCATCTACGGAAGAAAAGATTTATGCATATAGTTATGCACCTGAAAATACTCGAAACCTGAGTAAACGTTTAACACATATCAGTGCTAGCTCCTTTGGCGTTGTTACTACCGAAAATAACATTTCAATTCTTTTCAAAATAGCCAATTTTGTCACAGCTTCAGCAAGACAACTTCGACTATACGCGTGTTCTTTTATTGTTACCAGGGAACCTTTCATATTCCACCATATTACCATCAGCATTTAATCATCTAAAAACACAATTCTCCTGAAACCACCTCGGATTAATAACCGATGATTCAGATATCATAGCATTAAATGCAGAGGAAACAGAAAAATGGTAGATGGTCTAAGCGGCCAAAAGTTTGATGATAAAGAAAAGAGTGTTAGGAATGCTCGATAGAAAATTGAGTATTGAAAAACAAATTGAGCTACCCATGAAGGAGACCAAGGACAAATACAATGACCAAACCCTATATTCAAAGGATTCAGGTAATTCTGGATCCGTTGAAATCTTTAGAGAATATCTTGCTCCGAAGTCATGTTAAAATCTTGCGAAAAATCTTTCTCCATCCACCATCGAACTTAGAAATTCCAAAATATCATCATCAATATCTTCGATATTTCCGAGGATATTTTCATAAATATTCTCGTTCGGAATTATATACCTCTTCGTGCTTCCTGTGGATCATTATATTGGAAACATTCAATAGAAAATTTAGTACCGAAAAGCAGATTATGCGAAATTATGAAGAAAGCCGTGGACAAATCACAAAGAATAAGTTTGACTTCAAAGAATCTAAATGATTCAATGTCTGCTAAAGTCTTTAGTGAATATCTTGCTCCTTACTCTAAACCCTTACGGACAATAGTTTCTATCATCCTCTGATCTTAGATATTCCGAGATACTATCGTATCTTTCATAATAAATATCCTCGATATTTCTGAATATATTTTCGTAACTAATCTTATCAAAAATCATTAATCTCTTCGTGCTATCAGTGTTACATCATATAGAAACTGTTAGTTTCTATATTCTGTAAACTTACGAGCTTAAAATATGAATGTTATTGAAGTAATGTTGGGAACTGAAGCATGAGTTGATATAATATAATGACATTTGATCAACGTGATTATATTACAGAAAGTCATGCTGAGTTTCTAAATAGATCATGATGATTCACAGATTATAACGTCATCATGTGTCATGTTACATAACACTTTCATTCTGATTAACTTCTGAACATATCAAGAAAATATATTCTTGATAGTTCCATTCTCAGTGATTCTGGTAATTTGACAAATCAAATAGTGCTATCACGTTCCTTCCTGCTTAGAACATTATGATCATTCGAAACTCTATATCTACAAATTCTGGACCATTATTCGCTTGACTAGAGGTCGAGAAGAGAATAAAAAGGCAAAGAACTCCAAAATATAAAAGAAAATATAAAGCCCAATAACAACACGGAGATTACAAACCATGGATATTAATACGGATAGCAATATAAAGACACGGTATAATTAAGAATAGTATCACCCCAAGGAAATAGTAGAAGTAAATAGATTCTTGTGATGGAAGATTGAAAAGAAGGATGACAGAAATGATAACTAGAAAAATATCAAGGATTAGATCTGGATTAAACATTATCACAATCTTTTGGATGTATGAACTAAGAAAGAAAGTATAGGAATGGTGAAAATTATGGAACGGAAATTGTTTAATTTATAATGAAAATATCAGGTAGAGTAATCGAGGCAAGTCACCGTATTTAATTATAGAGATCTTAATTTCCTTATTCGCCGAAGAATCAAATCTTTAGGATTTCGAAGATTTTCTTCAAATCCCTTGAATTCCGGAATTCAACCAAGATAACGTCAAAAGCTAAGACGCACCTAATTTTCCTAAATTTAACCCTATATGCATCAAAAGATATGACGAAACTTTATTTTCTCATTTTACTCTCTTGTGATAACTTCACTTATACGCTTCATATAATCAAATTGTTTTATCTATATTACTCAATGATGATAAAACTCTATTTACCACCTCATATTCGCCAGGAAAACATTTTTATAGTTAGCCATGACGACCTCACTCAAATTTCGGGACGAAATTTCTTTAACGGGCAGGTACTGTGACAACCCGAAAATTTCTGACCAAATTTAAACTTTATCTTTATATTATTCCGACACGATAAGCAAAGTTTGTTAAGTTAAATTTCAAGAATTTTAAACTGTGTTCATATATCCATTTACCCTTCGACTGCTTTCGACGATTCACGAACTATTGATGGTAAACGAATGTGTATATATGTATATATATAAATATATGTATATATGATAACTTAAAATATTGATATACGATTTAATCGTTAAAACTAAAAATGTAAAATAAATATGATATTATTATAAATCTATATATATATATATATATATATATATATATATATATATATATATATATATATATATATATATATGAAAGATTTTTATTAATAAATTATTATATTGTAACATTTATAAAATATATAAATATTCAATAGTCAATAGATGTATTCATATTATATATGGTATAATCATTAGATATTACATAATTAATAAATGTAATTACAAGTTTAATTATGGTAGTTATGTTATCATTATTAATAATATTAATAATTAGTATTATTAAAAATTATCAAAATTAGTGTATACATTTGATTTGTTATATTTTTTATTATTATTACTAATAGTATTGTCATCTTTACTAATGACATTAATATTGTAATTGGTAATAAAAATTATTATCTTAGTTATTATTATGACATTATTATTATTATTATTATTATTATTATTATTTATAATATTAAGAGTACTATTATTATAGCTATAATTATTATGTAATAAGATTAAATATATATATAAATACTAATATATAAAATGCAGATATATAAAAATATATAAACTTAGATATATATAAAAGCAGATAAATAAAAGTGTTATTAATTAAACTCAACATCTGTTCTTTATCATTATTTGTTTCTCTGTTCGCCTCTGACTTCATATCGATCCCATATTTTCTGCATAAAACAAACAACAATCAAATTCTGTTAAATAGCATTGTCAAGTTGTATTATTATTGAATGATATTCCTGTCTGGTCATGTTCACTCAATCGTACAAATTAGAATTCAATCACTGGAATCAAACAAAAGACTTTTAGCAACCTACTCCATCTTTTTATTTTATTTATTTATTTACTTCTGTTTTGACAAAAATACCTGTCGACCTCAAACCTTTACATAACTTGATCAAATCTGGTGTTAGACAATCCATAGACTTTCAAACACACCACTTGTAATTTCCGTTTCACACCATACGTATTTTTTTTCTGTTTTCCGTTTCTATTCGAAGTGAAGCACGAACATAATCACCTTAGACCGCCATCCATCGCTTGCTCTCTCCCTCTTTTCTTCCTCCTCGTAAAACCACCCTAACAAACCCGTACACCCTTCGTTCCCCACTTCAGCATTATTCTTGTTATCCTGTCCATCAACAAAACCCCAAACCCTACGAACACTTTCTTCACCTCATGCTTCGACAATCCTCACCACAAGCCACCTTGCAATTAAACCGCCACCTTATTATCCATTTAACCACCACATAAATTTATTAACATGCTACTGTCCCTATTCGAACTCCTGTTGCTGCACGATACCGTACTGTTTTCTGTTCGGCTGCAAACCAACACCGCTATAGCAAGAACCACTTACACCTCAAAACTGCTACTGCAGTTAATTACCTTTGTTCATATTAGATAACCAAATCAAACAACACTTTAAATCACCTTGGTTACATACGCTACTGTTGCAAATTGATGGGATGAAGAGATTACGTTTAAAGAAAGTTACCACGATGAATCTGTTGTTTCGTGTTTCCAGACTGAAGCCGCTGTCCGAAGTACTTAGATGGAACCTGCAACTCATAAAAACCTACTGGAGAAGCTCCTAAACATAAGTGGGACAATGATAAGTCAAAATTATTATTGCTTGTTTTATATTTTTGTTTATGGCAGACAAGTTTAACATGGGTAGCAAGTTGATATTTTAAAAATCAGTTTAATGGAAAAAAAAAGGAATCCAATATATATATACAAATGTAGAAACGAGTGGTACAGCTTGATTATCGATTTTTTTTTATTTGCTAGTGGGCTGTTATGATTTTGTATCACTAGACCGATGCACATTTTTTTAGGCCATGAACTTGTGATGGACTGAAATTAAGACTTTGTATTTGGGTAGAGAAGTCCATTCATGAAGATTAAAAGATGATTGTAAGATGAGTAGATGAATTTAGGATCGTATTAGTGATGATGATCGTGAGGTACCATGATGATGCATAATAATGATGACGATATAATCATGATTATGATAAACTGTGGGATGATAATAAATGATGTTAAGATGTTATTAATGAAGTAAAGTTGATGGCGATTTAGTACGGGTTTGATAATAGTGATATCGAAAAGAAAATAATGTTAGATTAAGATTAGGATAATATGATTGGATGATTCAGTTGAACGATATAGATTATGATGGTACAGTGATGGTAAACAACTGATTATGATTAGGTAAAGGTGATTATATTAAGGTTATGATAAAAATGACGATGATGATTTTGATATAGAAAATGATGATGATGATAAAGATATTGAATGGGTTGTTCTTAGAAGAAGAAAAAGGAAACAGCCAAATAAATGGTTAAAAGGAAGTAATCGGGTTAGCAGGACGTCACGGGTGCAAACCCGGACTTGGACATTTTTTTTTTGAACTACTTCTTTGAGGTAGTTTACTTATTATTATTATTATTATTATTATTATTATTATTATTATTATTATTATTATTATTATTATTATTATTATTATTGTTATTATTATTATTATTATTATTATTATTATTATCATTATTTTATTATTATTACTACAACTACAATTATTATTTTCATAAACAAAAGATATTTATAAAAAATATATATATATTCATTACATATATTATAAGATTTTAAATATATTAACTAATATAATATTATTTATATTAATATAACACTTATTAAAGTGTATACATCATATAAATAATATAACAAATTATAAGGATAAATATAATTATATATAAGGATATTCGTCTATATATATTATAAAATATATATAAAGTTAGTTAATTAATATTACAATGTGTTAATATATATACTTGATATAGGTTCGTGAATCCAAGGCCTACCCTGCATTGTTCAATGTCGTCATATGTATTTTTACTACAAAATACAGTACTGTGAGTTCATTTAATCCCTTTTTACTCATTACATTTTTGGGCTGAGAATACATGCAAATGCTTTATTAACTGTTTTACAATATTTATATGCGTGAGTTTCATTTGCCCCTTTTTACTCTTTACGTTTTTGGGCTGAGAATACATGCAAATGCTTTATTAACTGTTTTACAATATTTATATGCGTGAGTTTCATTTGCTCCCTTTTTAAATGCTTTTGCAATATATATTTTTGGGACTGAGAATACATGCGATGCTTTTATAAATGTTTTACGAAATAGACACAAGTAATCGAAACTACATTCTATGCTGGATTATTAAACCGAATATGCCCCTTATATAGTCTGGTAATCTAAGAATTAGGGAACAGACACCCTAATTGACACGAACCCTAAAGATAGATCTATCGGGCCCAACAAGCCCCATCCAAAGTACCGGATGCTTTAGTACTTCAAAATTTATATCATGTCCGAAGGAGGATCCCGGAATGATGGGGATATTCTTATATACATATTGTGAATGTCGGTTACCAGGTGTTCAGTCCATATGCATGATTTTTGTCTCTATGCATGGGACGTATATTTATGAGAAATGAAAATCTTGTGGTCTATTAAAACGATGGAAATGATTATTTATGTTAAACTAATGAACTCACCAACCTTTTGGTTGACACTTGAAAGCATGTTTATTCTCAGGTATGAAAGGAATCTTCCGCTGTGCATTTGCTCATTTTAGAGATATTACTTGGAGTCATTCATGACATATTTCAAAAGACGTTGCATTCGAGTTGTTGAGTTCATCAAGACTAATATTAAGTCAATTATAGTTAGATATATTATGAAATGGTATGCATGCCGACAACTTTCGATGTAATGAAATATTGTCTTTTCAAAAACGAATGCAATGTTTGTAAAATGTATCATATAGAGGACAAGTACCTCGCGATGTAATCAACTATTGTGAATCATTTATAATCGATACGGACTTCGTCCGGATGGATTAGGACGGGTTCTTACATTGGTCATCATTGGACTCTTTTATTTTCTAACTAGAGCTTTTAAAGGTGTGTGGTTTTCTTTGGAACTATTTTCTCTCGCTCTCATCACTCTTATTGGCCTTCATTGGGCTTTTTTACTTTTCAAGTTCTTTTACTTTCATGCTTAGCTTTTAGCTTTACACGATAAGTTTTTCTAAGTTCGCCCTCATTGGGACTCTTTTGCTACCTCAGTGGTCCATGCTTATTATGTCATATGGTAGTGGCTTTAAGTTTGCAATCGTTTCACCATTTTTGGCGTTTACCTCTTATCTTAAACAAGTAATCTGATCTTGAAGTTGAGAGTAGTTCTATTTATTATTAATTTAAGATTAAGTTAATAAAAAGACATAAGTTTGACTAAGTGTTTATACTTCCTAAATATTTTTTTTTTAAATTGTACCCTCTTTTCAAATTTTTGGAAAAAATTGTATCTTTTTAAGTTTTTAAGTGATTAATCACTTCCCTCCCCACACTTAGATCATGCAATGTCCTCATTGAATTTATAATTCTAAAAATAGTAATAAAATGAAAGACATAATTGAAAATAAGGGAAAGAGTGATGCTACTCGATTGTAGGTTCGTAGAATAATTGCGGAACACTTTGCGGATTTCATTGAATTCAATATAAACAACATGACAAGAATTTGTTAAACAATGCAAAATATAACGCAAACATAATATTTTATTAATAACTTTCATCACTTTATCACTTCAACACTTAGGAGTTATATTGTTCTTACATTCATAAATAAATAGTAAACAAATAACGAAACACTTAGAAAATATAATCCTAATAAATAAATAGGGATAGGTAGTTTGATTATATAGTCGGTTGCGTGACTTATTCTTCCATTGGGATCACTCCGTAGGCTTATTTTCCCCGCACTTATTCTTTTCAATTGCATTTAATATTTTTTACTTTGCTCTAAGAAACCCAATGTGGTGTCAAGACCCCTACGAAAACATATTTCAAATTTAACGTTGAAATCATGAATTTCCCTCCTCACTTCTTCACTTATTTTGTATTGTTCTTTCAAGAATTCCACCACTATCTTATCAACGGTAAACTCATCATCATCTTCTTTATCTATCTTAATAATTTTCACATTTGCTCGCAGAACTCTAGCTCTAGGGACTAGTGGAATAGTTTTAATAAGAGCACCATAACGAATGATCAAAGTATTATTTCCATAGTTAATGGTGGCACAGGCGGTAGCTAGAAACGGTGATTCTTTTAACACCCCATCAAAATCGCCATTGACGGTGATGTTAACTCTGGTCCCAGTGCATGGCTTAACTTCTAAGTAGCAGTAAAGTTCTACAGTGGAAGCATAATATATAAGTACCTAAGAAAAAATATGCTTAAAAGTGTCAACCAAAAGGTTGGTGAAGTTCATAGGTTTATCAATAATAACCAGTAAAGTGTTTTAGACCACAAGATTTAGTTATAATGTTTGATGTAGCAACATCGTTCCAAGTAAATGCCGAAGTTATGATATCAAACTAAACAAAGTTACCCTATGACACCTTGAACTGTCAGTGTCATTGAAATCATTATTATGTAACCAAAGACCAACGGTCAACTGGTTAGAGACGTCGCTCCCAATAGGCCTACTCACAATAACTACGTTTGTGTTAGACTAAGCAATTAACGATATCATGGTAGGAATTTAGCATGAAACTAAGCATGGCAGGACAGTTAAACAGTTTCGAGTACTTGTGTCTAAGCGTAAAAAAGTTTTAAAAGCAAGCACGTGTCTCACTCCAAAGTTTAAAATAAGTATATAAAGAAAGTTAAAAAGTGGGGCTATGAAGTTCACCTTAACAACAGATGAAGTTATTTCCACGGATGTAAATGAACGAGAGTAAACGACCGGGATCTCAACCTAGAGATATAAGTTTGGTCATTAGTTTGTTCAATCCGACAAAGAGTGTGTCAATTATAATAAAGTTTAATTCACGCTTATGTATTTAATTAAATATCCTTTATTTAAATGATGTTTTATTAATATAATATTAATAGTTGGTTTCTATTTTAGAAAAATTTCCACTTATTATGTGTATATAGGAATACCACACTTTTAGTATTATACATCATATGTGTTATTATACTTATTAGTTTATTTGTGCTATTAATATATTACTAATTAGTAAAGTATTATATGATAAATAATAATTTAGTTAAACTAGGATGTTGTGATATAAGATAAGTTTATATGTTATAGTATTATTGTATAATATTATCATCATCACTTTATTTAATATATTAGATATATTATATGTTAAATGATTTAGATAAGTTCTATCTTTCAAATTCTTCCAAATTTTATTTTATCCTTTATCTAAATTGTAACCTATTTTAAAATTATCATTATCATCTTATCACATTAGCCTCTTAACTATATCCTAATCTTAAAGACTTTTATTCTTAAACAAGCTATTATTATTCATAATTATTATCTTTTATATTTAATTCCAAATCTTATCACCTTGATATTTTCATATTTATACTTATCACAATCATACATGTTTCATATTAAAGTTATCAACTTTTACATTCGTATTTATAATCTTATAAATTTATACTTAACATCATCACCTTCACTCAATTTCAACGTACAAGAAATCAAAACAGAGCATTCATTTTTTATAAAAGTTTATGTTTAAATACATATTAAATATTTATTTGTCTCATCAAACTTGGATGTTTATTTCAAAAAGGTTTGTATTCGATTTCGAGGTTATATTCAAGTTTAACATAGTTTAAGTAATACTATCATAGATCAGGGACTATTAACGTAAATTGTGATATCAGTTTTGTTTCAATTCGTTGAATTCATACGCACACTGTATTATTTTAATGGTTATATCATACACACACAAACACACTATATTATTTTAGTTGAATTTGTAAGAGTGTTCATAAGCTAGGGATCATATGTGTAACTTTTGAATAGTACCATCATATTCTTTCTTTCTTTTTTTTTTCTCTGCACGACACTTAAACAGAGTATTATCATATTTAAATTCTCTTCAGTTGAATTTTTACGAGGAGATGAATTACATATGTGTTTCATTCATATTCAAATTCGTATAACATTATAATTATTATATTATCTACAATATAATTTAGTGGTATCAAATTTAAGAAGTTTAGGTTGTATTTTATACCTTCGTGTTGAACGAAAGAGATGAACGAGTGGTGTTTGTGAGCTTCGGGATCGCCAGCAAGTCGCGAGCAGCAGCTTCTACAAGGTGACTATTTGGGTGGTGGTTTTGGGTTTGGTCTCGGCCGCAGCCATAAACAGGTAACAGCAGCAAAACAGGAGTAAAAACAAAACGAAAAGTGGCGGTTTGAGATGGCTTTTAACGGTAGACAGTAGCAGCAAAGACGCAGCAACAATAGGATGTTTCGAGGGCGGTTTTGGGGCTATTTTGGCGTGCAGGAACAGCAGCAAAAACTGCAGTTTGGGTGGCGGATGTGGGCTGCAAAACGCAACAGGTGGTGGCGGTTGTAACTACAGAAAAACAGCAATAAAAGTAGCGGTTGCAGGGCTGGATTTAACAGCTTTTTGGGGCCGTTTTTTGTGGTGTAAATCGAACAGCAATGGGTGGCGATTTAGGTGGGCTTTGGCCTGTTCGATCTGTTGAAAAATAGCAACAAGAATAGCAGTAGTAGCTACACTCTTTGCAGCAGAAAGTAGCCACAGAAATAGCTGCAAGTCGTGCAGCAGGAACAGAGGGTGTGTGGTGTGGTTTGGTCTGATCGAACAACAGTAAGACAAACAAAGGGTTTCAGTTTTGGGTTGTATAGTCGACTAGTTCGACTTGTTTGTGAGGGTTGGTAGTCGATAATCAAGAAAGGGAGGAGAGAAATTTTGTTGTGAATGAATTGATTGAATGAAGTGAATGGTGAGGCTAAAGACCCTTTTTATAGATTAAGAGTCATGGTTAGTGTAGGACTCCAATTCATATTAGATTAGTTCAAGGGTTAGTCTAGTTAGTAAGGTGAGGAGTCCACCAACTTGGGTTAAAATTGACTTAGTCTTGGGATAGAATTATGGTTAGCTTAGGATTACTCTAACTTGTGTTTTTTTAATCAAATTATTCCATGTGTAACATATATAGCCGATTATTTTGTTATATACATATATACTATTTTTAACTTTTATAATACACTCTAGTCCCTAAACTTGTTTAATTATCTCTTTTTTTTTTCATTATTATTTTCTTTCAATGTACAATTTAGTTCTTGTACATTTTAATTGTATTTATTTATTTTCTTTGATGATGATGATCCAAGGTTACTGATAGTTGGTAAATAAATTACCCAAGTCTCGTTGGTTTCACAGAACTTAGTCTCAATTTTCTAACCGAATATGTTTCAAGTTTGCTTTGAACAGCATATGATTCATTCCTAAGTTTTATGTTTCGTTAACTTCTGAATAGAAAACATGACGAAAACGTTGGGTTGTTATAGATTCCCCCCGTTAAAGAAACTTCGTCCCGAAGTTTTAGGTAGACTTCTGGGATGCATCAGCGTTTGAGGATATTTCCATTTCATTTGATCTTCACGTTCCCAGTTATACTCGGGGCCTTCGCGTGAATTCCAACGGATCTTTATTATAGAAATATTGTTTTGTTTCAAGTGTTTAAGTCTTACGACCATAACTTCTACAGGTTCTTCTATGAAGTGCATTTTATTATCAATGCGGAGGTTATCCAAAGGAATAACAAGAGTGTCATCTAACTATGTTTCCACGAAAGGGATGATGATGCTATACAAGCATTTCAGTAAATTGGATACATGAAATGTGTCATGAACATTACTAAGCTCATTTAAACCTTGAGCATTCATACCGCAATACTAGGGTAGTCAACAAAGAGGAGTTTGTGGAGACCATGACCATGTAGTTTCATGGCTAGTTATTGTTATAGATAGTACTAGGTTTTAATCCTGAAAAGTAACCATAGACATGATGCCTCTGGTATTTAGGAAAGTATAATATGAATAAACGAATCGAGATGCCAGCTGAAGGGTCATTAATCAGGCTCTTATGCAAGGCAAGTCATAATTAATTAAAATGCCCTCAGAATGGTCTGAGCGATTAACGAAAGATATCGTTCAGTATATTATAATACATGTGAACTTATCCTTGGGAGAAATTTTGAAAGCACATTGTAGAATGTAACTTTATGATTATGATTTCAGTTACATGTCAAAATAGAGGTCGATTCTCGACTAGGATAACATCTAGTTGCAATAAATGAAGAGAGAAATGTTTAGAGTAAACACATAAATGTCATAAACATTTAGGGTATCTCCTTCGGATAGCGAGGATCATAGATTTCTAAAATAATCTACATTACATTTCCAAAAAGAAACTGCACAAAAGGTGTGATCTCTTAATGAGAGAGACGCCCTCGCACAGACGGGTGAGTCGATCTAGGATTCATCCTTACTCATAAGTTTAGGTGTGGATGAGAGGAACATGAATCATTGGCTATAAAGAATAGTTTACACTAGGTGAGAAAATCTTCGAAAGATGATTTCTCGTGCCACAAAATATAGAATTGATTTTTGCGAGGGTGTTGCGGTTTAGCCGTGAAATATCGGAAGTAGAAACTTCTCAACGAGCTTAAAGAAATCTCTATCTGTGATACCCACTGTAATAACAGTTAGGGTAGAAACCCACTGAGTGTATTTTCTATAACTAGGGTGACCACTGAGCGTACTTCAGACATTGATTTTACAGCCCGTATTTATGCCACGACCGATCCTAAAAGGAATAGTTGAGGAACGCAAAGAGGTATGTTGTGTTTTTGCACGGAGGATGAGAAGAAATGTGATCCAAATATAGTGTAGAGTAATATGAAAATTTTATATAATTAGTCAAAGTAATTTTGAAAAAGTTTGAGATGTTTTATGAGATAATATATACGGAACGAAGTTCTCTAGAAGTATGTACAACGTGTACCGTTTTATGTAAAACATTTTGGGCTAGTTAAACCACCCATACAAGAATTTGATACGTACTAACCAAAAATAAGTAAAGTTAATTTCAGTTACTTTATTATATAAATATATACGATTTATAAAATTTGCACGAATGGCAGTAAATATAGTTATTTATAAAATTTTGAGAGGATCACACAATAAAATAGTGTGTAATATTTTGATAAACTAAATATTCATATTTCGGAGGTTACGAGTTGGAGAAGGGTCGAGGAAAATCGAGTGAAGGACTTTGAAAATTTCGGATGACATTTGAGCAATAAATGTTACCAATGAATTTAAATATGGTTGATGACCATTATCAGGGCATAGGTTTCTTGGACCTAAAACGTTCACGTGTGAAGCTGTTGCTGACAAGTGAGGTTTGAATAATGGAGTATGAGGATGAGAAGTTATTTACCTATTGATTTTGTAAAATGCCAAACTAGTTATTACTAGTTATTTTAAGTCGGAAGACCGGTGGTGTTAATATCACCAAGTGAGTAATCTTTTGGAATAATTTAAGATTTAGAGTTATGTAAGAAAGAGTATTATTCCGATAGGCGTGGAAAATAAGATCCTCGGGTAATCCATAACTTAGAATTTGAATCGTTTAAGTGATAGTTGATGTCCAAGGACTCTGTATGGCGTGTCATGAATCGCTTGATTCTGATGGTCCTAAAGATTTCAAGATCACTTGGATATGAATATTCTGATGTTCACATAGAAAAGTATGAAGACATGCTAGAGCAGTGGCTTTTGTGGTGATTTGAAAGTTCATTTTATCACATTTTTAATAAAGCTGTGATTATTTCCAGGATGGTATAAATTCCCCAATGGGTAAGGGTGATGTAAAGACATGATGTCATGCGCCACTAACATGCGTGGATAGGTCTATTGTAACGAGTAAACCTTGCAGCTCTTATGTACCAAGAAACATAAGGTTCACTCACTAAAGTGAGCATTTAGATGGTGAGGTTATGATGTGAAATTGACGATTGCAACTTTTATCTACGTGGAGGTCTGTATGAGAAGAATATGATATTAAACACAAGTTGTTGTTAATGAGGAAGTGCCAATCTCAATGTGAGGTTAGGTAATGCAATCTAGCGGGACTGAGGTGTTGCGAGCGATATATCCGTTACTAAACGTAAGCTCTACACTTCTATAGAGTGAATAATGGTTAATTAGAGCAAGTCATGATTTTAACACTAAGGCAAAATGAAGTATTGTAAGATTTTCAGGAAGTGGTTAACGATTCAAAGGTCACGATTTATTGTTTAGATACAACAAATTACGCGATGTTTAACCTTAGGTAACACAATGATAATCACATCAATGCTACCCTTGACCATATTAAGCGTGAGAAGGATCACATGATTCCACTGTAGAGATAGAACACATATTTAAATTGAAGCCTTTACCGGCCCGATGGGAGGTTACGTTAGTTTATGATGGAATTGCTATAATATTTTTCAGACGTGATTCGGATGAATTTGGCTCATGCCGCAGCCCGCAGGCAAAAGGAGAAATTTCAGATGGTGTACCTCACCTTAGATTTTGAATTGACGGTGATCAATTGTTATTTGTGTACGACATCATTACTCGCATGGTGCAAAGTAATCGAGCGTGAAAACTTTCTCGATCATCAAAAAGATACCTGAAAGAAGGTTCTAAAAAGGTTATGCCTGTGAGTTATTTACCATCTCGTTATAGAGAACGTGATAGTGAATGTGATGTTTATAAGATCAACGTTTGAGAATGGGTTCGTGAAAATTATATGAAATTTTACACCAAGGGCGTAATAATAGAGTGAACCTGAATACAACAAGTGATGATTAAACATCAAGGATAAAGATATATGTCGTTAAGAAAAATGAATGTAAAGTTTCAAGGTTCCTTGGTTCACAACCTTTATGGCATGGCAGAGTTTGTCAATCTACTCATAAGTATGAGAACGAGTTCTACGAATAAGAAGATGATTATTTTCTACCCGTTATGTAATAACATTGGGATTTTTGAATGAATCGCATGAGAATTTTCTTTGATTCACTTTCTATTCCTCATGTCATGATATTGTAATTTCTATATGAATTACCGTCATGTAATCAAGTTGATCAGGCATCATTATATTTCACTAATTCATACTTCCATTCCAATCACACTCCATAAAGTCATGATACGTGATCAAACTCTGAATTTCTATAGAATTCTATCTATTAGAAACTTTCTAAGGACTTAAAACTTAAATGTTGTCTACAAAGTTCCTTAACAAAAGCGTTTCTCTAACCAACGCGCTAAGGATAGCACGAGGAAATAAAATTTTTAAAGTAATGAATATGAATAGTGATGACATTATAATGTCTCTGAGTTATCGAGAACCTTTATGAGTCAATAAGGACGTTTTCTGTTTCACAAACCAATGCACAAAGGCATAAGGGCACATAGGTACGTAATATAACAAGGAGGTTATATACGTGTGAATATAAGCGGTAACTGACATAGAAATTTCAAAAGTCATGGATGACATTTCACGTAATACATACGTTATATACATAACCATGATAGATGACAAAGGAATGTCAAGAATTTCAGAATTCATGAATGACATCCCTCGATTCCCCTAACCAAGGTGGTTTTATAAAGATAACTCGCGTGAGTCAAAGAATACCTTGAATCACAATGGGGGTTCCTTCTGGAGTTAGAGAATAAAAGATATGTATTTATATGATGTAAGTAAGAATATTCTAAAGCTATAAGTCAGGCTGTAGACTAGACTCTAATGCACCCTATTAATCAGGGTTGTCCACATTAAGACTGCCTAGTTCCTTACAACCTGGCTCTGATACCAACTTTAACACCCCGTCAAAATTGCCATTGACGCTGATGTTAACTCTGGTCCCAGTGCATGTCTTGACTTCTAAGTAACAACAAAGTTCTATAGCGGAAGCATAATATATAAGTACCTGAGACAAAACATGCCTAAAAGTGTCAACCAAAAGGTTGGTGAAGTTCATAGGTTTATCAATAATAACCAGTAAAGTATTTTAGACCACAAGATTTAGTTATAATGTTTGATGTAGCAACATCGTTCCAAATAAGTGACGAAGTTATGATATCGAACTAAACAAAGTTACCCTATGACACCTTGAAAAGGCCAGTGTCGTTGAAATCATTATTATGTAACCAAAGACCAACGGTCAACTGGTTAGAGACGTCGCTCCCAATAGGCCTACTCACAATAACTAAGTTAGCATTACACTAAGCAATTTACGATATCATGGTAGGGATTTAGCATGAAATAAAGCATGGCAGCACAGTTAAACAGTTTTGAGTACTTGTGTCTAAGCGTAAAACAGTTTTAAAAGCAAGCATGTGTCTCACCCCAAAGTTTAAAATAAGTATATAAAGAAAGTTAAAAAGTGGGTCTATAAAGCTCACCTTAACAGCAGATGAAGTTATTTCCACGGATGTAAATGAACGAGAGTAAACGACCGGGATCTCAACCTACAGATATAAGTTTGATCATTAGTTTGTTCAATCCGACAAAGAGTTTGTCAATTATAATAAAGTTTAATTCACGCTTATGTATTTAATTAAATATCCTTTATTTAAATGATGTTTTATTAATATAATATTAATAGTTGGTTTCTATTTTAGGAAAATTTCCACTTATTATGTGTATATAGGAATACCACACTTTTAATATTATACATCATATGTATTATTATACTTATTAGTTTATTTGTGCTATTAATATATTACTAATTAGTAAAGTATTTTATGATAAATAATAATTTAGTTAAACTAAGATGTGGTAATATAAGATAAGTTTATATGTTATAGTATTATTGTATAATATTATCATCATCACTTTATTTAATATATTAGATATATTATATGTTAAATGATTTAGATAAGTTCTATCTTTCAAATTCTTCCAAATTTTATTTTATCCTTTATCTAAATTGTAACCTATTTTAAAATTATCATTATCATCTTATCATATTAGCCTCTTAACTATATCCTAATCTTAAAGACTTTTATTCTTAAACAAGCCATTATTATTCATAATTATTTTCTTTTATACTTAATTCCAAATCTTATCACCTTGATATTTTCATATTTATACTTATCACAATCATACATACTTCATATTAAAGTTATCAACTTTTACATTCGTATTCATAATCTTATAAATTTATACTTAACATCATCACGTTCACTCAATTTCGAAGTACAAGAAATCAAAACAGAGCATTCATTTTTTATAAAAGTTTATGTTTAAATACATATTACATATTTATTTGTCTCATCAAACTTGGATAGGTTCCAAAGATGGCAATCCTAAGCGATTATAAACAGAAAACGACATCACATTAATGCTAGAACCAGTATCGGCTAACCCAATGATAGGAATGTGACCACGAATTAAACAAGGAACTTGGAATTCTCCTGGATTAGCACGTATAACAGGAAACTTGGGTGTTTCAGATGGTGCTAATGGCTCAACGGCGAATGAATAAAGAGGGCGGAAACCTTCTTTTCTTCTTTATTCTAGTTGCTTCATAGTTTCAACTAGCCAATCTTCGTTATTATCACACTCGAATTTCTTAGATTTCTCACTATTTTTCTCATTAACCTCTTCTCCTTCATCAAACAACTCATGCATAAACATGACATCATCATGATCAAGACCTTGAACTTTAGCATCTTTCGACTTACCTTCTTCATCTGCAGTTAATTTCTTAATTTTTTGATCATATTACTCTTCTCCCATTTCATATTCCCATAAATACCTCAAACCAGGTTCATAAGTTTCACCCCTTCTTACTTCTCTAACCATATTACCCTTTTCAAAACGAACCTCCTTAGAGTTTTCAGATTCAGCTGAAACTTTTCCTTCGACAAGTTTGAATAACTTAGTAACATTGCGTTCTATATTTTGAATGGACGCCTGATGATTATTTTGCACTTGGGAAAGTTGAACTTTTTTGTTATCATTAGCTTCATTTTGATTCTTGATGAAAGTTAGGATGCTTTCTTCAAGATTAGATTTCTTTTCGGATTGAGTATTAGGAGACGAATTTGGAATGAAAGACGCTCTAACAGGAAAGAAACCAGGTGGGTTTTTATTATTAGTAGGATAAGGTGTATTATAGTTATTACGGTAGTTCGGATTTCCTCCTTGATATTGATTCACGTAAGAGATATTTTCAACTTGTTCCATAGTAAGACTAGCAACACAATCTTTCGTAGCATGAGAACCTTGGCATTTGATGCCCTCACAATGATACAGTCGAAAAGACAGTTTTATTTATGCGGTGTCGTCAGGTTGCACAACGTTAAAATCGGCTGATCAAGGTAGCGATCGATAGTTTTAAATTTATATTTAGCGGGACCTAAATCTTACTACTCCTTCTTGTGAGTAAGGGAAGTATGACCTAGGGTCATATTTTTGAGATATCAGTAGAATCGAACCTATAAGTAAGCTTAAGATAATCCTAACGTGAAGGAGTAGTGATTTATTACCTAATTTTGAGTTTTCTAGTTTATAAGATGAAGTAAAGTAAATACGATAAAATTTGTAATTCAGATAAGGTTAAAACAAGCGCATTCTATGATTTCATCAGTTACTTTTCCGAGATTATGGAATGCTTGCTCAGGAATAGGTAGGGACCTTGTATTCATTACACTGGTCCTAAACGCCCCTGTCGTAAGACATGTCACTTTAATGACCCGACTTTTTTGACTTATATTTAAGCTTTATATTTTTCACAAATCTGCGTGTATGTACGTACTGAGCTAGATAATATTCTGGGATTGTTATCCATGTTAATTACTTTCGTTAATACCTTAAAACATGTTATTAAGTGCTTAATCACTTAACTTGATCCTCGAATGCTTTTACGACCGTTAGTGTCATTAGTTGTTTAGAACGAGATACGTACTTGGTACACGTTAAACTTTAGTCATAATTGGAGTGTTATGACTACTTAATCCTAATTGTTATTTCTAAATGACAATTACTTAGCTTGACGGTTGCTTAATTAAGCTTAGTGTTTTATTAATGCACACTAGTTAGTATTAATGGGCTTATAACCTTAATGGACTTAGTTTATCAAAGGCCCACCATACTCTAGTTAATGGACTAGTATGTTAGCCCATTTTAATGGACTTATGACCCATTAAGACATAAGATAAACCCATTAAGTATTAAGACAAGATTAGTAGCATGCTTGTGTACCATTTCTTACAAACTTTGACACCATGCTACATGCTTCCCAACATGCACACATCACCCTTGTACCACCACCCATGCCAAGCCAAATGGTCCCCCCCACACCCCATAACCGTCGGCCTTAAACCCACCATCACCACCTTCAATTTTTTTCAAACTTCATTTCATTTCTCACAACACACACACAATTCTCTCTAGTTTTCTCTCTAGTTTCTCACTCTAAAATACTTAAGAAAACTTGTAAGTTTTCTTGAATTTCTTTTCTTCTTTTTCTTTCATAATCGAAATCTTCTTCAAAGATTCAAGTTTTGTAACTTGAATCTTCATATATCTTGTAACTTCAAACTTTAGTTGAAGAAGACGCAAGAACATGGAGGATTCAAGCTCTTTAGCTTTGAATCTTCATTATTTTTGTTAGATCTAAGCTCATAGCTTAAGATATCTTTATTTTTGTTAAAGGATCAAAACTTATGTTTATGATCTTCATGTAACTTGTAGATCTAGCTTTTTTGCTTTAAGGATCTTCAAGAACATTAGAGATCCAAGCTGTGTAGTTTGAGGTTTCTACAAAAAATTTGTTAAAAGATCAAGTTTATTAACTTATGATCTTCTTTAATTTGTTTTACTTCAATTTTGTAACTTTTGTTTTCATTAAACAAAGATACAAGCTTTCTAGCTTGAAGTCTCATAAGTATTGTTAAGAGATCCAAGCTTTCTAGTTTAGGGTTTCATTATTTTGTTTGATCTAAGTTATGTAACTTATGGTCATCCAACTTGTTAAAACAAAAGCTCATTAGCTTATATTCATTCTACTTTGTAAAAATCTAAGTTTTATAACTTAAGGTTTTGTAAAAGTTGAAAGTCTAAGTTTTATAACTTAGGGTTTTACCTAGAACACACGATCTAGACTTTCTAGCCTAAGGTATTCACTATTTAGCTAAGATCTAAGTTCTATAACTTAAGGTCTTGCTTGTTTGGTTTGAATCCAAGTTTGTAGCTTTAAATTTCAAATATGACTTGTACTTGTGTCGAAACTAAGAACTTGATATAACTTTGGTTCATCATCCTTCTAAAACTCTTAAGTGAGTTGTACTTCTTTTCTTAGTCTTGAAATTGTGTGTTGATGGTTAAAACTTGGTTAAAAATATTCTAAAACATCAAGGAGTTGTACATTTGAGGCTTATACGCATCAAGGATGAGAACTGTGATAAGCATCAAACACCAAGAAACCCACCGGAGTACTTGTATCTGTTTTTTAGGGTCTGATCTGACTCCTGGAGCTGCTGGAAAATTGATTTCCAAAAATTTCGAGATGTGTAGATGACTTTTTGTGTAAGACTCGCCTAAATCCGATATACGGTTTAGGATTTATAGTCTTCTAAAGTTCACTACGCCTTCGTAACGACGTGCTGAAATTTCTGACCTACTCGCGCTTTGACCGTCGCCACAGTCAAACGACATCGAATTAGGATCTGAATTTTGGATAGCGGTAAGAGGACTCACAAAAGGAGCCTTGGCCACTGACCGCACGTCATTTCAGTTTATGTAGAGGTCATAACGGCTGTTCGAATTCAGCTTTTCGTTTCGACCTCTATTCTCGTTGAAAACTTACTTTATCTTTTACGTATGATGATAATGATGATACTTAAGACTTAACTTACTTACTTTTAAACTTTTTGGGATAATTTACTGACTTAGTAACCATGGACTTAGGTTGAGGACCTTTTGAACCGACTTACTACTTGCTTACGTTTCGTATCGACTTTACCTTACATTCACTATGAGTTATAGCTCCCTTTTTACTTCAACTATTTTTGGGACTGAGAATACATGCGCTTTTTATGTTTTACATACTAGACACGAGTACTTAAACTTTATATATGTGTGGGTAACATAACATCACAAATTTTCCCCTTAGCTCGGTAACGTTTAACTATTGGTTTATGAACCGGTAGACGCGAATCTTAGATATGGATCCATAGGGTTTGACATCCCCAATCGGGCTAGTCGCGCTAGCATTTAACGTGTAGTGACCCGGAAAATTTTGACTAATTTTGAACCAAACTCTCGATACGATTCAATATTTTGACACGATAAGCAAAGTCTGTAAAGTTGAGTCTCAAAATTTTTGAACTGTTTCATATATTCATTTGACCTTCGACTGTTCTCGACGATTCACGAACAACTATTTGTAAATAGATATGTATATAGATATATATATAAATAAATATATCTATATAATAACTTGAACTAATATTTTTCTATTGAATGAAATTGTTGTTATAAATAATTATGTAAAATAAAATACTAAGAAATGAAATTATTATATATACATATATGAATAATAATACTAATGTTATTTGTTTAAATATATATATATATATATATATATATATATATATATATATATATATATATATATATATATATATATAGTAAATTCATTTATGTAATAAAACTTGTTATTTATAATGTATATATATATACATATATATAATATATTGAAAATGAATGACTTCGGGCTTAATTATTAAACGTCATAAACACTTGGTTGACGTTTTGTTAGTTTTAATATAGATATTTTACATGTTCATGAAGGATTGAAATAAAAGTTAGAGTGCAAATCGATTACAAAGATGTTAGAACTATCAAAAATATTATTACCTTTTTAAGTCTAAATATTAGTACTCCGTACATATAAATTGGAACAGAAAATAAATAATTATCGAACCTTTTTGATCAGGTTTCAAACAGTTAATGAGTGAAATAATTAAATATATTTAATCTAAAAATTTGGGATTTTTAGGGACACTTTTATACGTTAACTGTTTAGCAATGGACATGATATAACCATCCGGGATAAACCGTCGGTAGATAATACAAAAGTGAAAACTGGTAATAGTTGGTTCCCATGTTTCTTTCTTAAAGTTTGAGATTATTATAGAATTTTTGTTTATATATATTATAATAACTTGATCTACTACCACTACACACCAATTTGCTAACCTCTTTCTGTTTGCACAGTCACAACACCATTACTTTCATTTCTTCTTATTACACAATTCATTTTAGTTGGCAATTTACATAACACAATATAAATATCGATATATCCATTTACATATCTGTATATGATCAACACCATTTTCTTAATCATCAAACTAATCTCTTGTACACATACTACCATTATTATGATCTGCCTATTTTCGTTCAAGGATCAACCACATACTCAGCATCGAATACCATCACTACCTCATAACCGAACCACAAACTCGATCTTCATAATGAGCTGCTAAACAAACCCACTTGTGGCTAGTGCATCTATTTCATGATAATGAGCTGTAATGATGAACCAATAACATTGAACCATGTATCATGTTACCATCTCTCAGCTCACTGGTTTAGCCGAAAACTATCACCACCGTCGGCCTCTTAACAATTACCATCAAAACCATTTCATCAACCCATTGAACATGTTGCTATCTTTCCTTTATAACCGAGACCGAAGTAACCCTCCACATGAGACTAACCGTCCACCATCACAACATAAACCACCATGTTCATCGCCATCCTGTAAACCTATTACCATCTCACTTCTCCTCTCTCTCCCTCTCTAATTGTAAACCGTCACCACCTCACCAAATTTTTTTCTTCTGGAAATCACAAACCACCAAGAACCCCTATCACCTCAATCGAACTTCACCACCACCCAACTCATTGACAACCTGCTACAAACCGCCACCTACACTTGCTATTTCTGTTTTAATGTATAACCAAACCGATGTAAATCTTTCCTTGTTTCTTCTATTTCTTTTTCAGTTGCAAACAACTCAAAACCAAATCCATACATCACCATAAATACTGCATCTACTAGCTCATGTTTCGCTCCTATATTTTTTGTTTGTTTATGTTTCAACCGTAAATCACCAATAAACTACTACATGTCACTGTTAATGCTATATTACTGCTGATACTATTCGAATATAGAGATAACAAAGAAGAATATGCGAAACAATAAAATTGATAAATAAGGAAGACGATGAACAGTGATGTTTCTGTGAGGAATAGCTGCGAATGAAGATGATAACCTGATGATTAGATGATGATTCATGTTAAAAGAAAGATGATAAGAGAAGGAAGAATGATGAAGATATTAGTCGATGTGATAATATAGCAAGAAGGACCGACACCCTTTTTATTTATTTAATTTTTTTTCTTTTTCTCACGACCTCTGCTATTCGTAAAACTACCTGGACACCAAAACCTAAATACATCCTGGGCTGGGATCCATTCTCTGTTGGGCCGAGGTCCATTGTATGAATTAGGTTATTGGCCGAAAAGAAAATAAGGAGGGTTAAATATATTCGGGTATGACATACTTCAACAAGTAACCAATGGCTCGACGGTTAGTGGTGTTTACGTAGAACGATAGGTCTCAAGTTCGAATCTAGGCAGTGACACATATATTTTTTTTTCATGGAAGCTACAACACACTTAAGGTAGTAATATCATTATTATTATAGTTACTATTGTTATTATTTGAATTATCATTATTATCACTAAAAAGATTATTACTAATATTAATATTATTATCATTATTGTTATTGTTAAAATATTAAAAGAGTTATCATATTTAAAAAGTATCATTTTCATTAAAATTAACATTTTTATTAAAATTAACATTTTATTAAAAATTGACATGTTTATTAAAAATATCATTATTATTAACATTATTATTATATTTATTATCATTATTATTATTCTTATTATTATTTTTAAGATTAATATTAATATTATTATTCATATTATTATTATTATTATAATTATTATAATTATAATTATAATTATTATTATTATTATAATTATAATTATTATAATTATTATTATTATTATTATTATTATTATTATTATTATTATTATAATGAATTATTTTAGTATTACTATAATTATTTTTTACAAACAAAAAGTATTTATAAATAAAATGAATATAACTAATTAACTAACAAATTAATAATACAAGAAGTATATTAATAATATTAATATATAAAGTAGATAATTGTCATTATATGTTTATATATATATATATATATATATATATATATATATATATATATATATATATATATATATATATATATATATATGAAAGATATTGGTTCGTGAATCCGAGGCCAACCCTGCATTTTTTTAGTTGTTCATTATCGTCATATGTATTTTTACTACAAAATACAATAGGTGAGTTCATTTGATTCCCTTTACTCTTTACATTTTTGGGACTGAGAATACATGCACTACTATTACATCTGTTTTATTAAATGCTTTTGAAATACATTTTTGAACTGCGAATACATGAAATGCTTTTATAAATGTTTGACGAGATAGACACAAGCAAAACATTCCTCGAATGAATTATTATGCAGACAGAAGTTCTGCGGATTATTATTGAATTATGTGGACATGATAATTGCCACCGTTGAATTATGTGGACATGATAATTGCCACCGTTGAATTATGTGGACATGATAATTGCCACCAATTGATGTAAATGTTATGTACCGAGAGAATGATTTTTATACACAGGTTATGTGTATTAGTTTTTGTGCACGAGATATGTGTACGGTTACTAAGATTTATGTAAAATGGATTACTTACACGAGAAAGGTGTACTGTATTTAAAAGATATCGCATGTACATTACAGGTGGGTGTAGGATTCGGGCCCATTTGTACCATGCAGGATTTAAATCTTGTGGTCTTTCAAAATGATGAATTTTATTGTTTTATGATAAACTTATGAACTCACCAACCTTTTGGTTGACACTTGAAAGCATGTTTATTCTCAGGTATGAAAGAAACCTTCCGCTGTGCATTTGCTCATATTACATGGAGTCATTCAGGGCATATAGAGGTCAGAACCTCGCAATGAGACCAGCTGTTGAAGACTTCGTCTAGATGGATTAGGACGGGTCCTTTCAGTTGGTATCAGAGCGGTGGTCTTAGCGAACCAGGTCTGCATTAGTGTGTCTAACTGATAAGTCGTTAGGATGCATTAGTGAGTCTGGACTTCGACCGTATCTGCATGTCAAAAGTTTTGCTTATCATTAGTGTCGAAAATTATTTTCTTATCATCCTTAAGTCTAGACACGTGTTACTGCCTCTATTGCATAGACAGTGTGTAGATAAATTCATATCTTAGCGTATCTGTTATTGTTACCTTTGCCTGACAGCTTCCGTAGATTCCTCCATAACTTATGGGATTTTAGTATTATATATGCATATGTAAATTATGTAATGCAGGGTACTAATCTACATCCTATAATCTATTTCTTATCGAAAATCCTTCATCTAATCGTACGAGATGAATCTCTCAACCAGTTCGAATTCCTCGGATTCCGACAGCTATTTCGATATGGATATCCACCTGAGCTCCGAAAGCATGCGTCACTAGAATTAATCAACCAATCATCCAACCCCAATTTATATGATGAGTTCATGATCGACTCAATCAATGAAGGCGCGAAGAAGGCGATCCCTTCCACCAGCCGAATTTACCTCTTGGCGATGAACATGAAGCATTCACCGGCGAACCCATTCGAAACACCATTTTCACACTCATTTTCAGAGTATCTCGCCACGGTTATATTTATCAAAATTTCTAAACTTTATTCATCCGTTCGTTCCGAACGACTATCATCCTGGAATAATAGAAGAAGTCAACGAGCTTCGCGCTCAAGTAATCAATTTAGAAAACATGGTGCAAAACTTACCAGCTTCAGCAACATCACCGGCACCAATAGCACCATCAACAACCCAAGTCCCAACATCACATGTCTCAACATCTCATTCTGTACTTCGAATATAATCATCGTTCTACATGACGTTCTACATCATTTATCTTCGTTCGATATGGCAATTATGTAATCTCTAATGTTTTAGAGATTATATATTCTTGTTCTAACGGTAAACCAAATGAGATTAATAGCATATTAACTCATTAAATCTATATTACATCTGAAGAAAATATATATGTATATATATTTTTTTCATAAAGATTGTAATTTACAATTCTTTCGTACAAACTGTTAATGATGAAAATATTTTAACGGGTAGGTAATACCCGAGGAATATTTAGATTTCACATTAATAAGTACACTGTACATTCTTTCAAATCTGATTCAACAGTCAATTACTATCCTACTTACATCCACAGATATACGAATCCGTTTACCGCAGAATAACTATTTTCATCCAATTTCATATTTGGATTTTGATTTATCAGAATCCAACAAGTGGCATAATGAAGAAAACATTGGACAAAATAAAATTTGTTAGAAACAAACAAATTAACTATGAGAAATTTTGTTAAGAATCCACGCTAACTGTTCCTAGCTAACTGTTCCTAGCTAACTGTTAATTCCGTATTACCTTTTATTTATTGCAATTTATTTATCGCAATTTATTTATCGCATTTTATTTATCGTAATTTTAATTCTCGCAATTTTATTTATCGTCATTTAATTTCTGTTATTTATTTTACGCACTTTAAATATCGGGACACGTATACAAGGTTTTGACATATCATATTGACGCATCTATATATATTATTTGGAATAACCATAGACACTCTATATGCAGTAATGCTGGAGTTAGCTTTACAGGGTTGAGGTTGATTCTACAATAATATATATAGTTTGAGTTGAGACATGTACACGGGTCACGATACGTATTAATTAATTCGACTATAATATATTAAACTATATATGAAATACTGGACTGTTAACTGTGGACTATCGACTGTGGACCGATAACATTGGACAATTAAAAAGAATTAAAAATATTAATTATAACATATGAAACTAAACATTTCTTCAAGTTTACCACTTGATTTTATCTTAAACCTCATTTGTATCTTGACGATTACAATATGCGTTCAAACCTTTCATGATTCTTGAAAACACCTCAATCTAGAGGATGAACCAACCGCATTTCATCTACGGAAAAAAAGATTTATGCATATAGTTATGCACCTGAAAAACTCTCGGAAACTGAGTAAACGTTTAACATGTAGCTGTGCTAATTCCTTTAGTGTTATTATTACCCAAAATAACTTTGCAGTTCTTCTTCAAAATAGCCAATTTTGTCACAGCTCCAGCAAGACAACTTCGACTTTTCTTTCGAAACAACCTTGTTATAACCTTGATTTATATGCATGCTCTTTTATTGTTACCGGGGAACCTTTTATATTCCACCATATTACCATCAGCGTTTAATCATCTAAAAACACAATTCTCCTAAAACCACCTCGGATTGATAACCGATGATTCAGATATCGTAGCATTAAATGCAGAAGAAATAGAAAAATTGTAGATGGTCTAAACGGCCAAAAGTTTGATGATAAAGAAGGGAGTGTTTGGAACGCTCGTTAGGAAATTTGGTACTGAAAAACAGATTGAACAAACCATGAAGGAGACCAAGGCCAAATACAAGGACCATACCTTATATTCAAAGAAACCAGGTAATTCTGGATCCGATGAAACCTTCAACGAATATCTTGCTCCATACTCATGTTAAAATCTTGCGGAAAATCTTTCTTCATCAACCATCGAACTTAGAAATTCCAAAATATCATCATAAATATCTTCGATATTTCTGAAGATATTTTCATTAATATTCTTGTCTAAAATTAATTATCTCTTCGTGCTATTTATGTTACATCATAAAAGAAACTGATTTAGTTTCTATCATTCTGAAAAATTTGAGTTTAAATTATGAATGAATTTCTGGAGAAGTGTTGGGAATTGAAGCATGAGTTAGTATAATATAATCACGTCAGGCCAACGTAGTTATATTACAATAAGTCATGCTGAATTTCTAATGGAACGTGATGATGGTTCACAGATCTATACCGTCATCATGTGCCATGTTACATAACTCTTTCATTCTATTTAACCTCTAAACATATCCAGAAAATATTCTCTTGATATTTCTATCCTTTCCATAATTCCAACAGTTGCTAATAAATCGTGCTATTATATTTTCTACCTGATTAGAAGATTTCCTTAAATTCCTTGAATTTCGGAAATCAATCGGGACTACGTCAAAAGTCAAGACGAATCTTTATTTCCCATTTCACTCTTTTGAGATAGCTTCATTCGTACTCTTTGCATAATCGAATTATCTTATCTATATTACACAACAGTGATAAAACTCTATTTATCAACTCATATTCGTTATGAAAACATTTTTACTGTTAGCCATAACGACCTCACTCAAATTTCGGGACGAAATTTCTTTAACGGGTAGGTACTGTAGTGATCGGGAAAATTTCGACTAATTTTGAACCAAACTCTCGATACGATTCAATATTTTGACACGATAAGCAAAGTCTGTAAAGTTGAGTCTCAAAATTTTTGAACTGTTTCATATATTCATTTGACCTTCGACTGTTCTCGACGATTCACGAACAACTATTTGTAAATAGATATGTATATAGATATATAAATAATTATATCTATATAATAACTTGAACTAATATTTTTCTATTGAACGAAATTGTTGTTATAAATAATTATGTAAAATAAAATACTAAGAAATGAAATTATTATATATACATATATGAATAATAATACTAATGTTATTTGTTTAATATATATATATATATATACACATATATATACATATATATATATATATATATATATATATATATGTATATATGTATATATATATATATATATATATATATATATATTTAGTAAATTCATTTATGTAATAAAACTTGTTATTTATAATGTATATATATTCATATATATAATATATTGAAAATGAATGACTTCGGGCTTAATTATTAAACGTCAGAAACACTCAGTTGACGTTTTGTTAGTTTTAATATAGATATTTTACATGTTCATGAAGGATTGAAATAAAAGTTAGACTGCAAATCGATTACAAAGATGTTAGAATTATCAAAAATATTATTACCTTTTTAAGTCTAAATATTAGTACTCCGTACATATAAATTGGAACAAAAAATAAATAATTATCGAACCTTTTTGATCAGGTTTCAAACAGTTAATGAGTGAAATAATTAAATATATTTAATCTAAAAATTTGGGATTTTTAGGGACACTTTTATACGTTAACTGTTTAGCAATGGACATGATATAACCATCCGGGATAAACCGTCGGTAGATAATACAAAAGTGACAACTGGTAATAGTTGGTTCCCACGTTTCTTTCTTAAAGTTTGAGATTATTATAGCATTTTTGTTTATATATATTATAATAACTTGATCTACTACCACTACACACCAATTTGCTAACCTCTTTCTGTTTGCACAGTCACAACACCATTACTTTCATTTCTTCTTATTACACAATTCATTTTAGTTGGCAATTTACATAACACAATATAAATATCGATATATCCATTTACATATCTGTATATGATCAATACCATTTTCTTAATCATCAAACTAATCTCTTGTACATATACTACCATTATTATGATCTACCTATTTTCGTTCAAGGATCAACCACATACTCAGCATCGAATACCATCACTACCTCATAACCGAACCACAAACTCGATCTTCATAATGAGCTGCTAAACAAACCCACTTGTGGCTAGTGCATCTATTTCATGATAATGAGCTGTAATGATGAACCAATAACGTTGAACCATGTATCATGTTTCCATTTCTCGGCTCACTGGTTTAGCCGAAAACTATCACCACCGTCGGCCTCTTAACAATTACCATCAAAACCATTTCATCAACCCATTGAACATGTTGCTATCTTTCCTTTATAACCGAGACTGAAGTAACCCTCCACATGAGAATAACCATCCACCATCACAATATAAACCATCATGTTCATCGCCATCCTACAAACCTATTACCATCTCACTTCTCCTCTCTCTCCCTCTCTAATTGTAAACCGTCACCACCTCACCAATTTTTTTTCTGGAAATCACAAACCACCAAGAACCCCTATCACCTCAATCGAACTTCACCACCACCCAACTCATCGACAACCTGCTACAAACCGCCACCTACACTTGCTATTTCTGTTTTAATGTATAACCAAACCAATGTAAATCTTTCCTTGTTTCTTCTATTTCTTTTTCAGTTGCAAACAACTCAAAACCAAATCTATACATCACCGTAAATACTGCATCTACTAGCTCATGTTTCGCTCCTATAATTTTTTTTTGTTTATGTTTCAACCGTAAATCACCAATAAACTACTACAAGTCGCTGTTAATGCTATATTACTGCTGCCACTATTCGAATATAGAGATAACAAAGAAGAATATGCGAAACAATAAAATTGATAAATAAGGAAGATGATGAACAGTGATCTTTCTGTGAGGAATAGCTGCGAACGACGATGATAACCTGATGATTAGATGATGATTCATGTTAAAAGAAAGATGATAAGTGTAGTGACCCTAACTTTTCCATGTTTATATATATTAATTGAGATTGATATTTACATGATTAAATGTTTCCAACATGTTAAGCAATCAAACTTGTTAAGACTTGATTAATTGAAATATGTTTCATATAGACAATTGACCACCCAAGTTGACCGGCGATTCACGAACGTTAAAACTTGTAAAAACGACATGACGATATATATATGGATATACATATGGTTAACATGAGATTATGATAAGTAAGTATCTCCATAAGTATATTAACAATGAGTTATATACATATAAACAAGACTACTAACTTAAGGATTTCGAAACGAGACATATATGTAACGATTATCGTTGTAACGACATTTAAATGTATATATATCATATCAAGATATATTAATATATCATAATATCATGATAATATAATAATTTAACATCTCATTAGATATAATAAACAATGGGTTAACAACATTAATTGAGATCGTTAACTTAAAGGTTTCAAAACAACACTTACATGTAACGACTAACGATAACTTAACGACTCAGTCAAAATGTATATACATGTAGTGTATTTAGATGTATTAAAATACTTTTGGAAGACTTCAAGACATATATCAAAACACTCATACTTAACGAAAATGGTTACAGTTACTTTCCCATTCTTTTCTTTCATCAAGAATTCTAGTCGTATTCTTACCCGTATTATACACAGCTTCAAAACGTACTTACTATGGGTATATACTAATAGGAACTAGCATGGGATTCCACTCTTGATTATGTCATGTATGACTAATCAATTTTAACTTCTACCATGTGCTAGTCAACTAACTAGAACTCCTTTTAACCCCACTCACCACTCACCAATTACCACTCATCATTCACTCCATTTCACTTCCAATTCTCTTTCTAATTCTCTCTCAACACACACTCACACACTATTATGAACGTATTTTTCCAGTAGTTAATCATCATCTTCATCAAAAATCACTTCAAGAATCAAGCTATAATCATCATAGGAAGAACACTTCAAGAACACTTCAAAAATCCCTTCAAGTTTACTAATTTACTTCCAAGCTTTCTAATCCATTCCAAGTAATCATCTAAGATCAAGAAACCTTTATTATATACAGTAGGTTATCTTTCTTATTCAAGGTAATATTCATATTCAAACTTTGATTCAATTTCTATAACTATAAACTATCTTAATTCGAGTAAAAATCTTACTTGAACTTGTTTTTGTGTCATGATCCTACTTCAAGAACTTTCAAGCCATCCAAGATCCTTTGAAGCTAGATCATTTCTTGTCACTTCCAGTAGGTTTACCTACTAAACTTGAGGTAGTAATAATGTTCATAACATCATTCGATTCATATATATAAAACTATCTTATTCGAAGGTTTAAACTCGTAATCACTAGAACATAGTTTAGTTAATTCTAAACTTGTTTGCAAACAAAAGTTAATCCTTCTAACTTGACTTTTAAAATCAACTAAACACATGTTCTATATCTATATGATATGCTAACTTAATGATTTAAAACCTGGAAACACGAAAAACACCGTAAAATCGGATTTACACCGTCGTAGTAACACCGCGGGCTGTTTTGGGTTAGTTAATTAAAAACTATGATAAACTTTGAGTTAAAAGTTGTTATTATGAGAAAATGATTTTTATTATGAACATGAAACTATATCCAAAACTTATGGTTAAACTCAAAGTGGAAGTATGTTTTCTAAAATGGTCATCTAGACGTCGTTCTTTCGACTGAAATGACTACCTTTACAAAAACGACTTGTAACTTATTTTTATGATTATAAACCTATACTTTTTCTGTTTAGATTCATAAAATAGAGTTCAATATGAAACCATAGCAATTTGATTCACTCAAAACGGATTTAAAATGAAGAAGTTATTGGTAAAACAAGATTGGATAATTTTTCTCATTTTAGCTACGTGAAAATTGGTAACAAATCTATTCCAACCATAACTTAATCAACTTGTATTGTATATTTTGTAATCTTGAGATACCATAGACACGTATACAATGTTTCGACCTATCATGTCGACACATCTATATATATTTCGAAACAACCATAGACACTCTATATGTGAATGTTGGAGTTAGCTATACAGGGTTGAGGTTGATTCCAAAATATATATAGTTTGAGTTGTGATCAATACTGAGATACGTATACACTGGGTCGTGGATTGATTCAAGATAATATTTATCGATTTATTTCTGTACATCTAACTGTGGACAAATAGTTGTAGGTTACTAACGAGGACAGCTGACTTAATAAACTTAAAACATCAAAATATATTAAAAGTATTGTAAATATATTTTGAACATACTTTAATATATATGTATATATTGTTATAGGTTCGTGAATCAATCAGTGGCCAAGTCTTACTTCCCGACGAAGTAAAAATCTGTGAAAGTGAGTTATAGTCCCACTTTTAAAATCTAATATTTTTGGGATGAGAATACATGCAGGTTTTATAAATGATTTACAAAATAGACACAAGTACGTGAAACTACATTCTATGGTTGAATTATCGAAATCGAATATGCCCCTTTTTATTAAGTCTGGTAATCTAAGAATAAGGGAACAGACACCCTAATTGACGCGAATCCTAAAGATAGATCTATTGGGCCTAACAAACCCCATCCAAAGTACCGGATGCTTTAGTACTTCGAAATTTATATCATATCCGAAGGGTGTCCCGGAATGATGGGGATATTCTTATATATGCATCTTGTTAATGTCGGTTACCAGGTGTTCACCATATGAATGATTTTTATCTCTATGTATGGGATGTGTATTGAAATATGAAATCTTGTGGTCTATTGTTACGATTTATTATATATAGGTTAAACCTATAACTCACCAATATTTTTGTTGACGTTTAAAGCATGTTTATTCTCAGGTGAATATTAAGAGCTTCCGCTGTTGCATACTAAAATAAGGATAAGATTTGGAGTCCATGTTTGTATGATATTGTGTAAAAACTGCATTCAAGAAACTGATTTCGATGTAACATATTTGTATTGTAAACCATTATGTAATGGTCGTGTGTAAACAGGATATTTTAGATTATCATTATTTGATAATCTACGTAAAGCTTTTTAAACCTTTATTTATGAAATAAAGGTTATGGTTTGTTTTAAAAATGAATGCAGTCTTTGAAAAACGTCTCATATAGAGGTCAAAACCTCGCAACGAAATCAATTAATATGGAACGTTTTTAATCAATAAGAACGGGACATTTCAGTTGGTATCCGAGCGTTGGTCTTAGAGAACCAGAAAATTTGCATTAGTGTGTCTTATCGAGTTTGTTAAGATGCATTAGTGAGTCTGGACTTCGACCGTATTTTCTTTAAAAATGATTGCTTAACATTTTTGTTGGAAACTATATATTTTTTACATATGAATATTATGTGATATATTAATCTCTTAACGCGTTTGATATTATGTGATAGATGTCTACCTCTAGAACAAGTCCCATTGACTCACCTAATAATAATGAAGAGTCAAATGTAAATTGGAATGATTCGTGGACTGATTCACAAGTTCCCGAAGAGGAACCGGAAGAAGAGTCGGAACCAGAAGAAGAATCGGAACTGGAAGAAGAATCGGAACCGGATGAAGAAATAGAACCGGTGGGGGAAATAATAAAACGGTTAAGTAAAAGAAAATCCTCAAGCAACCGACCAAGGTTAATTATGGTCAATGGTGTTTCCGCTAAGGAAGCAAAATATTGGGAGGATTACCAATTCTCCGATGAATCGGATTCTGACGAGAATTCCGATGATGTTATAGAAATTACCCCAACTGAATTTAAAAAGGCAAAAGAAAATAATAAGGGAAAGGGCATAAAAATAGAGAAATCTAATTCCAACCCCGATGAACTTTATATGTATCCTCAACCCCCGAAGTCCTTAAGTTGTAACAATGACCCGGGAACCTCTAAACCACCAGGTTTTTCTAAACCAATGTGGAAAACGACGGCTCGTATTAGGGGAACATCATATATCTCTAGAAACTTGGCAAAATGAACCAAAACCGAAGAAGAAGAAACAAGCGAGTCGGAATAAGATAGTTGTATTCGTGTGGTGTAATATATGTAATATAGTGTGCTTATGCTTTATGATATATGTAAAAATTGATTGTATTAATAAGTATTTTTTTTATGAATCTAACTCTTGTCTATTTTACAGTATAAAAACACAAAATGGATAGACAACCCAATATTTTAAGAGACCTACCCGGAGACATAATTGATGAAATCTTGTCTAGAGTCGGTCAGAATTCTTCGGCACAACTATTTAAGGCGAGATCAGTTTGTAAGACATTCGAAGAACGTTCCAAGAATGCCTTGGTTTACAAAAGGCTTTCGTTCGAAATATGGGGGATATCACATTGGGAAATCCATAAGTTACGATGTGTTTACTTTGACGCATATATTTCGGGGAACCCAAATGCTATTTTACGCAACGGGTTAAGAAATTATTTTGACTCAGTATATCCGAATATAGGACTTCGTGATTTAGAAAAAGCGGCAAACATGCAACATAAAGAAGCATGTTATGCTTACGGGTTAGTAATGTTCGCTTCTCACCAAAGTGAGAACAAGAACATCGGGCTACAACTATTAAAAAAAACGTTCCCACAAGTGACGGAGTCGGTAATTGGGGTAAGAAATGAGGTTTTTAGGTTATTACGAGACTGTTGGTCATTACGTAACCCTCGTCCCTTTGACGACGTTACAACACACTGTCTTATCAACGGCCATAACGGTTATGTTCCACAAGACCAAGGATGGGAAGTAGTCCTAGTAAAACCAGAATGCATGACTTGTTTCTGGACGTATGAATTACGTGTCTTTATTGCCTTTGCTGAACGACTTGTGTACTAGCTAGAATTATCTTCACAACTATCTTGTATCAAAGTTATTGTGTGCTATATTTCATGCTTTATGTAAAATAAGCGGTATTGTAAGTTTGTAAAATATTGTATAAAAGTTTGAACGCGAAATATTATTACAATCAGTTTTTCATATAGAATTGTAGTAGTTGAATTGTATATTAGCTACTAAGTATGAACTTAACGGGTAGGTACTACCCGAATTTAAACTTATAAAACGCTAATATGAAGAAAAAGCTTTTATAAATGAGTTCATATTGTAGTGACCCGAACTTTTCCATGTTTATATATATTAATTGAGATTGATATTTACATGATTAAATGTTTCCAACATGTTAAGCAATCAAACTTGTTAAGACTTGATTAATTGAAATATGTTTCATATAGACAATTGACCACCCAAGTTGACCGGCGATTCACGAACGTTAAAACTTGTAAAAACGACATGACGATATATATATGGGTATATATATGGTTAACGTGAGATTATGATAAGTAAGTATCTCCATAAGTATATTAACAATGAGTTATATACATATAAACAAGACTACTAACTTAAGGATTTCGAAACGAGACATATATGTAACGATTATCGTTGTAACGACATTTAAATGTATATATATCATATTAAGATATATTAATATATCATAATATCATGATAATATAATAATTTAACATCTCATTAGATATAATAAACAATGGGTTAACAACATTAATTGAGATCGTTAACTTAAAGGTTTCAAAACAACACTTACATGTAACGACTAACGATGACTTAACGACTCAGTTAAAATGTATATACATGTAGTGTTTTAATATGTATTTATACACTTTTGAAAGACTTCAATACACTTATCAAAATACTTCTACTTAACAAAAATGCTTACAATTACATCCTCGTTCAGTTTCATCAACAATTCTACTCGTATGCACCCGTATTCGTACTCGTACAATACACAGCTTTTAGATGTATGTACTATTGGTATATACACTCCAATGATCAGCTCTTAGCAGCCCATGTGAGTCACCTAACACATGTGGGAACCATCATTTGGCAACTAGCATGAAATATCTCATAAAATTACAAAAATATGAGTAATCATTCATGACTTATTTACATGAAAACAAAATTACATATCCTTTATATCTAATCCATACACCAACGACCAAAAACACCTACAAACACTTTCATTCTTCAATTTTCTTCATCTAATTGATCTCTCTCAAGTTCTATCTTCAAGTTCTAAGTGTTCTTCATAAATTCTACAAGTTCTAGTTACATAAAATCAAGAATACTTTCAAGTTTGCTAGCTCACTTCCAATCTTGTAAGGTGATCATCCAACCTCAAGAAATCTTTGTTTCTTACAGTAGGTTATCATTCTAATACAAGGTAATAATCATATTCAAACTTTGGTTCAATTTCTATAACTATAACAATCTTATTTCAAGTGATGATCTTACTTGAACTTGTTTTCGTGTCATGATTCTGCTTCAAGAACTTCGAGCCATCCAAGGATCCGTTGAAGCTAGATCCATTTTTCTCTTTTCCAGTAGGTTTATCCAAGGAACTTAAGGTAGTAATGATGTTCATAACATCATTCGATTCATACATATAAAGCTATCTTATTCGAAGGTTTAAACTTGTAATCACTAGAACATAGTTTAGTTAATTCTAAACTTGTTCGCAAACAAAAGTTAATCCTTCTAACTTGACTTTTAAAATCAACTAAATACATTTTCTATATCTATATGATATGCTAACTTAATGATTTAAAACCTGGAAACACGAAAAACACCGTAAAACCGAATTTACGCCGTCGTAGTAACACCGCGGGCTGTTTTGGGTTAGTTAATTAAAAACTATGATAAACTTTGATTTAAAAGTTGTTATTCTGAGAAAATAATTTTTATTATGAACATGAAACTATATCCAAAAATTATGGTTAAACTCAAAGTGGAAGTATGTTTTCTAAAATGGTCATCTAGACGTCGTTCTTTCGACTGAAATGACTACCTTTATAAAAACGACTTGTAACTTATTTTTCCGACTATAAACCTATACATTTTATGTTTAGATTCATAAAATAGAGTTCAATATGAAACCATAGCAATTTGATTCACTCAAAACGGATTTAAAATGAAGAAGTTATGGGTAAAACAAGATTGGATAATTTTTCTCATTTTAGCTACGTGAAAATTGGAAACAAATCTATTCCAACCATAACGTAATCAACTTGTATTGTATATTATGTAATCTTGAGATACCATAGACACGTATACAATGTTTCGACCTATCATGTCGACACATCTATATATATTTCGGAACAACCATAGACACTCTATATGTGAATGTTGGAGTTAGCTATACAGGGTTGAGGTTGATTCCAAAATATATATAGTTTAAGTTGTGATCAATACTGAGATACGTATACACTGGGTCGTGGATTGATTCAAGATAATATTTATCGATTTATTTTTGTACATCTAACTGTGGACAACTAGTTGTAGGTTACTAACGAGGACAGCTGACTTAATAAACTTAAAACATCAAAATATATTAAAAGTGTTGTAAATATATTTTGAACATACTTTGATATATATGTATATATTGTTATAGGTTCGTGAATCAACCAGTGGCCAAGTCTTACTTCCCGACGAAGTAAAAATCTGTGAAAGTGAGTTATAGTCCCACTTTTAAAATCTAATATTTTTGGGATGAGAATACATGCAGGTTTTATAAATGATTTACAAAATAGACACAAGTACGTGAAACTACATTCTATGGTTGAATTATCGAAATCAAATATGCCCCTTTTTATTAAGTCTGGTAATCTAAGAATTAGGGAACAGACACCCTAATTGACGCGAATCCTAAAGATAGATCTATTGGGCCTAACAAACCCCATCCAAAGTACCGGATGCTTTAGTACTTCGAAATTTATATCATATCCGAAGGGTGTCCCGGAATGATGGGGATATTCTTATATATATGCATCTTGTTAATGTCGATTACCAGGTGTTCACCATATGAATGATTTTTATCTCTATGTATGGGATGTGTATTGAAATATGAAATCTTGTGGTCTATTATTATGATTTTATATATATAGGTTAAACCTATAACTCACCAACATTTTTGTTGACGTTTTAAGCATGTTTATTATCAGGTGATTATTAAGAGCTTCCGCTGTCGCATACTTAAATAAGGACGAGATTTGGAGTCCATGCTTGTATGATATTGTGTAAAAACTGCATTCAAGAAACTTATTTTGTTGTAACATATTTGTATTGTAAACCATTATGTAATGGTCGTGTGTAAACGGGATATTTTAGATTATCATTATTTGATAATCTACGTAAAGCTTTTTAAAACCTTTATCTATGAAATAAAGGTTATGGTTTGTTTTAAAAATGAATGCAGTCTTTGAAAAACGTCTCATATAGAGGTCAAAACCTCGCAACGAAATCAATTAATATGGAACGTTTTTAATCAATAAGAACGGGACATTTCAGTTGGTATCCGAGCGTTGGTCTTAGAGAACCAGAATTTTGCATTAGTGTTTCTTATCGAGTTTGTTAGGATGCATTAGTGAGTCTGGACTTCGACCGTGTTTACTTGAAAAATGATTGCTTAACAAATTTTGTTGGAAACTATATATTTTTAACATGTGAATATTATGTGATATATTAATCTCTTAACGCGTTTGATATTATGTGATAGATGTCTACCTCTAGAACAAGTCCCATTGACTCACCTAATAATAATGAAGAGTCAAATGTAAATTGGAATGATTCGTGGACTGATTCACAAGTTCCCGAAGAGGAACCGGAAGAAGAGTCGGAACCGGAAGAAGAATCGGAACCGGAAGAAGAATCGGAACCGGATGAAGAAATAGAACCGGTGGGGGAAATAATAAAACGGTTAAGTAAAAGAAAATCCTCAACCAACCGACCAAGGTTAATTATGGTCAATGGTGTTTCCGCCAAGGAAGCAAAATATTGGGAGGATTACCAATTCTCCGATGAATCGGATTCCGACGAGAATTCCGATGATGTTATAAAATTACCCCAACTGAATTTAAAAAGGTAAAAGAAAATAATAAGGGAAAGGGCATAAAAATAGAGAAATCTAATTCCAATCCCGATGAACTTTCTATGTATCGTCAACCCCCGAAGTCCTTAAGTTGTAACAATGACCCGGGAACCTCTAAACCACCAGGTTTTTCTAAACCAATGTGGAAAACGACGGCTCGTATTAGGGGAACATCATATATCCCTAGAAACTTGGCAAAACGAACCAAAACCGAAGAAGAAGAAACAAGCGAGTCGGAATAAGATAGTTGTATTCGTGTGGTGCAATATATGTAATATAGTGTGCTTATGCTTTATGATAGATGTAAAAATTGATTGTATTAATAAGTATTTTTTTTATGAATCTAACTCTTGTCTATTTTACAGTATAAAAACACAAAATGGATAGACAACCCAATATTTTAAGAGACCTACCTGGAGACATGATTGATGAAATCTTGTCTAGAGTCGGTCAGAATTCTTCGGCACAACTATTTAAGGCGAGATCAGTTTGTAAGACATTCGAAGAACGTTCCAAGAATGCCTTGGTTTATAAAAGGCTTTCGTTCGAAAGATGGGGGATATCACATTGGGAAATCCATAAGTTACGATGTGTTTACTTTGACGCATATATTGCGGGGAACCCAAATGCTATTTTACGCAATGGGTTAAGAAATTATTTTTGACTCAATATATCC
The DNA here is from genome assembly GCF_046630445.1 of Rutidosis leptorrhynchoides. Lineage (NCBI taxonomy): Eukaryota > Viridiplantae > Streptophyta > Magnoliopsida > Asterales > Asteraceae > Rutidosis > Rutidosis leptorrhynchoides. The sequence goes on along the minus strand of NC_092337.1, from coordinate 328,519,704 downwards.
GAATATTGGACTTCGTGATTTAGAAAAAGCGGCTAACATGCAACATAAAGAAGCATGTTATGCTTACGGATTAGTAATGTTCGCTTCTCACCAAAGTGAGAACAAGAACATCGGGCTACAACTATTAAATAAAACGTTTCCACAAGTGACGGAGTCGGTAATTAGGGTAAGAAATGAGGTTTTTAGATTGTTACGGGACTGTTGGACATTACGTAACCCTCGTCCCTTTGACGACGTTACAACACGCTGTCTTATCAACGGCCATAACGATTATGTTCCACAAGACCAAGGATGGGAAGTAATCTTAGTAAAACCAGAATGCATGACTTGTTTCTGGACGTATGAATTACGTGTCTTTATTGCCTTTGCTGTACGACTTGTGTACTAGCTAGAATTATCTTCACAACCATCTTGTATCAAATTTATTGTGTGCTATATTTCATGCTATATGTAAAATAAGCGGTATTGTAAGTTTGTAAAATATTGTGTAAAAGTTTGAACGCGAAATATTATTATAATTAGTTTTTCATATAGAATTGTAGTAGTTGAATTGTATATTAGCTACTAAGTATGAACTTAACGGGTAGGTACTACCCGAATTTAAACTTATAAAACGCTAATATGAAGAAAAAGCTTTTATAAATGAGTTCATATTATGCTACGAAATACTATTAACTACTCTTAATATTCTGTATGATTAACTTGTTCCATTTGACTATTTTGAAGGAAATGGCACCGACTACTCGACACACCGTGAATATGAATGAAGAGGAATTCCGTACTTTTCTAGCTTCAAACATAGCCGCAGTACAGGCTGCGCTACATACCAACAATAACCTTGGATCTAGCAGTACAGGAAATCGTGTAGGATGCACCTACAAAGAATTCACTGCCTGCAAACCTTTGGAATTTGATGGAACCGAAGGACCGATCGGATTGAAACGGTGGACCGAGAAGGTCGAATCGGTGTTTGCCATAAGTAAGTGTACTGAAGAGGACAAAGTGAAGTACGCTACGCATACCTTCACAGGTTCTGCATTAACATGGTGGAATACCTATCTAGAGCAAGTGGGACAAGACGATGCGTACGCACTACCGTGGTCAGCATTCAAGCACTTGATGAACGAGAAGTACCATCCCAGAACCGAGGTCAATAAGCTCAAGATAGAACTTAGAGGGTTACGAACCCAAGGATTTGATATTACCACGTACGAAAGACGATTCACAGAATTGTGCCTATCGTGTCCAGGAGCATTCGAAGATGAGGAAGAGAAGATCGACGCGTTTGTGAAAGGATTACCGGAAAGAATCCAAGAAGATATAAGTTCACACGAGCCCGCCTCCATACAACAGGCATGTAGAATGGCTCACAAACTAGTGAACCAGATTGAAGAAAGAATTAAAGAACAGACTGCTGAAGAGGCCAATGTGAAGCAAGTCAAAAGAAAGTGGGAGGAAAATGGTGATAAGAATCACCAATACAACAATAACAGCAATTACAACAATAATCGTAACAATTATCCCAACAATGGCAACATCAATCGCAACTACAACAAACGGCCCAACAACAACAACAACAACAACAACAACAACAACAACTACAACAATCATCCCAACAACAATAATAACCGCAACAATAACAACAATCAGAAGCAGCTATGCCAAAGGTGTGAAAAGTATCACTCGGGGTTCTGCACCAAATTTTGCAACAAGTGTAAAACAAATGGTCATAGCGCGGCGAAGTGTGAGGTCTACGGACCAGGGGTTAATAGAACGAAAGGAACAAATGGTGTCGGAACGAGTAATGGCGGAGCAAGTAGTGTCGGAGCAAGTTATGCCAATGTAGTTTGTTATAAATTTGGAAAACCGGGCCACATTATTAGAAATTTCCCGAACCAGGAGAACACGAATGGACAAGGCCGCGGAAGAGTTTTCAATATTAATGCGGCAGAGGCACAGGAAGACCCGGAGCTTGTTACGGGTACGTTTCTTATTGACAATAAATCTGCTTACGTTTTATTTGATTCGGGTGCGGATAGAAGCTATATGAGTAGAGATTTTTGTGCTAAATTAAGTTGTCCATTGACGCCTTTGGATAGTAAATTTTTACTCGAATTAGCAAATGGTAAATTAATTTCAGCAGATAATATATATCGGAATCGAGAAATTAAACTGGTTAGCGAAACATTTAAGATTGACTTGATACCAGTAGAGTTAGGGAGTTTTGATGTGATAATCGGTATGGACTAGTTGAAAGAAGTGAAAGCAGAGATCGTTTGTTACAAAAATGCAATTCGCATTATACGAGAAAAAGGAAAACCCTTAATGGTGTACGGAGAAAAGGGTAACACGAAGCTACATCTTATTAGTAATTTGAAGGCACAAAAACTAATAAGAAAAGGTTGCTATGCTGTTCTAGCACACGTCGAGAAAGTACAAACTGAAGAAAAGAGCATCAATGATGTTCCCGTCGCAAAAGAATTTCCCGATGTATTTCCGAAAGAATTACCGGGATTACCCCCACATCGATCCGTTGAATTTCAAATAGATCTTCTACCAGGAGCTGCACCAATAGCTCGTGCTCCTTACAGACTCGCACCCAACGAGATGAAAGAACTGCAAAGCCAATTACAAGAACTTTTAGAGCGTGGTTTCATTCGACCAAGCACATCACCGTGGGGAGCTCCTGTTTTGTTTGTCAAGAAGAAAGATGGTACATTCAGGTTGTGTATCGACTACCGAGAGTTGAACAAACTTACCATCAAGAACCGCTACCCACTACCGAGATTCGACGACTTATTTGATCAACTACAAGGCTCGTCTGTTTATTCAAAGATTGGCTTACGTTCCGGGTATCATCAAATGCGGGTGAAAGAAGATGATATTCCAAAGACTGCTTTCAGAACACGTTACGGTCATTACGAGTTTATGGTCATGCCGTTTGGTTTAACTAATGCACCAGCTGTGTTCATGGACCTTATGAACCGAGTGTGTGGACCATACCTTGACAAGTTTGTCATTGTTTTCATTGATGACATACTTATTTACTCAAAGAATGACCAAGAACACGGTGAACACTTGAGAAAGGTGTTAGAAGTATTGAGGAAGGAAGAATTGTACGCTAAGTTTTCAAAGTGTGCATTTTAGTTGGAAGAAGTTCAATTCCTCGGTCACATAGTGAACAAAGAAGGTATTAAGGTGGATCCGGCAAAGATAGAAACTGTTAAAAAGTGGGAAACCCCGAAAACTCCGAAACACATACGCCAGTTTTTAGGACTAGCTGGTTACTACAGAAGGTTCATCCAAGACTTTTCCAGAATAGCAAAACCCTTGACTGCATTAACGCATAAAGGGAAGAAATTTGAATGGAATGATGAACAAGAGAAAGCGTTTTAGTTATTGAAGAAAAAGCTAACTACGGCACCTATATTGTCATTGCCTGAAGGGAATGATGATTTTGTGATTTATTGTGACGCATCAAAGCAAGGTCTCGGTTGTGTATTAATGCAATGAACGAAGGTGATTGCTTATGCGTCTAGACAATTGAAGATTCACGAACAAAATTATACGACGCATGATTTGGAATTAGGCGCGGTTGTTTTTGCATTAAAGACTTGGAGGCACTACTTATATGGGGTTAAAAGTATTATATATACCGACCACAAAAGTCTTCAACACATATTTAATCAGAAACAAATGAATATGAGGCAGCGTAGGTGGATTGAATTATTGAATGATTACGACTTTGAGATTCGTTACCACCCGGGGAAGGCAAATGTGGTAGCCGATGCTTTGAGCAGGAAGGACAGAGAACCCATTCGAGTAAAATCTATGAATATAATGATTCATAATAACCTTACTACTCAAATAAAGGAGGCGCAACAAGGAGTTTTAAAAGAGGGAAATTTAAAGGATGAAATACCCAAAGGATCGGAGAAGCATCTTAATATTCGGGAAGACAGAACCCGGTATAGGGCTGAAAGGATTTGGGTACCAAAATTTGGAGATATGAGAGAAATGGTACTTAGAGAAGCTCATAAAACCAGATACTCAATACATCCTGGAACGGGGAAGATGTACAAGGATCTCAGGAAATATTTTTGGTGGCCGGGTATGAAAGCCGATGTTGCTAAATACGTAGGGGAATGTTTGACGTGTTCTAAGGTCAAAGCTGAGCATCAGAAACCATCAGGTCTACTTCAACAACCCAAAATCCCGGAATGGAAATGGGAAAACATTACCATGGATTTCATCACTAAATTGCCAAGGACTGCAAGTGGTTTTGATACTATTTTTGTAATAGTTGATCGTCTCGCCAAATCAGCACACTTCCTGCCAATAAGAGAAGATGAGAAGATGGAGAAGTTAGCACGACTGTATTTGAAGGAAGTCATCTCCAGACATGGAATACCAATCTCTATTATCTCTGATAGGGATGGCAGATTTATTTCAAGATTCTGGCAGACATTACAGCAAGCATTAGGAACTCGTCTAGACATGAGTACTGCCTATCATCCACAAACTGATGGGTAGAGCGAAAGGACGATACAAACGCTTGAAGACATGCTACGAGCATGTGTTATTGATTTCGGAAACAGTTGGGATCGACATCTACCGTTAGCAGAATTTTCCTACAACAACAGCTACCATTCAAGCATTGAGATGGCGCCGTTTGAAGCACTTTATGGTAGAAAGTGCAGGTCTTCGATTTGTTGGAGTGAAGTGGGGGATAGATAGATTACGGGCCCGGAGATTATACAAGAAACTACCGAGAAGATCATCCAAATTCAACAACGGTTGAAAACCGTCCAAAGTCGACAAAAGAGCTACGCTGACATTAAAAGAAAAGATATAGAATTTGAAATTGGAGAGATGGTCATGCTTAAAGTTGCACCTTGGAAAGGTGTTGTTCGATTTGGTAAATGAGGGAAATTAAATCCAAGGTATATTGGACCATTCAAGATTATTGATCGTGTCGGACCAGTAGCTTACCGACTTGAGTTACCTCAACAACTCGCGGCTATACATAACACTTTCCACGTCTCGAATTTGAAGAAATGTTTTGCTAAAGAAGATCTCACTATTCCGTTAGATGAAATCCAAATCAACGAAAAACTCCAATTCATCAAAGAACCCGTCGAAATAATGGATCGTGAGGTTAAAAGACTTAAGTAAAACAAGATACCAATTGTTAAAGTTCGATGGAATGCTCTTAGATTACCCGAGTTCACCTGGGAGCGTGAAGATCAGATGAAGAAGAAATACCTGCATCTATTTCCAGAAGATTCGTCAACACCTTCAACAGCTTAAAATTTCGGGACGAAATTTATTTAACGGGTAGGTACTGTAGTGACCCGAACTTTTCCATGTTTATATATATTAATTGAGATTGATATTTACATGATTAAATGTTTCCAACATGTTAAGCAATCAAACTTGTTAAGACTTGATTAATTGAAATATGTTTCATATAGACAATTGACCACCCAAGTTGACCGGCGATTCACGAACGTTAAAACTTGTAAAAACGACATGACGATATATATATGGATATACATATGGTTAACATGAGATTATGATAAGTAAGTATCTCCATAAGTATATTAACAATGAGTTATATACATATAAACAAGACTACTAACTTAAGGATTTCGAAACGAGACATATATGTAACGATTATCGTTGTAACGACATTTAAATGTATATATATCATATCACGATATATTAATATATCATAATATCATGATAATATAATAATTTAACATCTCATTAGATATAATAAACAATGGGTTAACAACATTAATTGAGATCGTTAACTTAAAGGTTTCAAAACAACACTTACATGTAACGACTAACGATGACTTAACGACTCAGTTAAAATGTATATACATGTAGTGTATTTAGATGTATTAAAATACTTTTGGAAGACTTCAAGACATATATCAAAACACTCATACTTAACGAAAATGGTTACAGTTACTTTCCCATTCTTTTCTTTCATCAAGAATTCTAGTCGTATTCTTACCCGTATTATACACAGCTTCAAAACGTACTTACTATGGGTATATACCAATAGGAACTAGCATGAGATTCTACTCTTGATTATGTCATGTATTACTAATCAATTTTAACTTCTACCATGAGCTAGTCAACTAACTAGAACTCCTTTTAACCCCACTCACCACTCACCAATTACCACTCATCATTCACTCCATTTCACTTCCAATTCTCTTTCTAATTCTCTCTCAACACACACACACACTATTATGAATGTATTTTTCCAGTAGTTAATCATCATCTTCATCAAAAATCACTTCAAGAATCAAGCTATAATCATCATAGGAAGAACACTTCAAGAACACTTCAAAAATCCCTTCAAGTTTACTAATTTACTTCCAAGCTTTCTAATCCATTCCAAGTAATCATCTAAGATCAAGAAACCTTTGTTATATACAGTAGGTTATCTTTCTTATTCAAGGTAATATTCATATTCAAACTTTGATTCAATTTCTATAACTATAAACTATCTTAATTGGAGTAAAAATCTTACTTGAACTTGTTTTTGTGTCATGATCCTACTTCAAGAACTTTCAAGCCATCCAAGATCCTTTGAAGCTAGATCATTTCTTGTCACTTCCAGTAGGTTTACCTACTAAATTTGAGGTAGTAATGATGTTCATAACATCATTCGATTCATATATATAAAACTATCTTATTCGAAGGTTTAAACTCGTAATCACTAGAACATAGTTTAGTTAATTCTAAACTTGTTCGCAAACAAAAGTTAATCCTTCTAACTTGACTTTTAAAATCAACTAAACACATGTTCTATATCTATATGATATGCTAACTTAATGATTTAAAACCTGGAAACACGAAAAACACCGTAAAACCGGATTTACGCCGTCGTAGTAACACCGCGGGCTGTTTTGGGTTAGTTAATTAAAAACTATGATAAACTTTGATTTAAAAGTTGTTATTCTGAGAAAATGATTTTTATTATGAACATGAAACTATATCCAAAAATTATGGTTAAACTCAAAGTGGAAGTATGTTTTCTAAAAAGGTCATCTAGACGTCGTTCTTTCGACTGAAATGACTACCTTTACAAAAACGACTTGTAACTTATTTTTCCGACTATAAACCTATACTTTTTCTGTTTAGATTCATAAAATACAGTTCAATATGAAACCATAGCAATTTGATTCACACAAAACGGATTTAAAATGAAGAAGTTATGGGTAAAACAATATTGGATAATTTTTCTCATTTTAGCTACGTGAAAATTGGTAACAAATCTATTCCAACCATAACTTAATCAACTTGTATTGTATATTATGTAATCTTGAGATACCATAGACACGTATACAATGTTTTGACCTATCATGTCGACACATCTATATATATTTCGGAACAACCATAGACACTCTATATGTGAATGTTGGAGTTAGCTATACAGGGTTGAGGTTGATTCCAAAATATATATAGTTTGAGTTGTGATCAATACTGAGATATGTATACACTGGGTCGTGGATTGATTCAAGATAATATTTATCGATTTATTTCTGTACATCTAACTGTGGACAACTAGTTGTAGGTTACTAACGAGAACAGCTGACTTAATAAACTTAAAACATCAAAATATATTAAAAGTGTTGTAAATATATTTTGAACATACTTTGATATATATGTATATATTGTTATAGGTTCGTGAATCAACCAGTGACCAAGTCTTACTTCCCGACGAAGTAAAAATCTGTAAAAGTGAGTTATACTCCCACTTTTAAAATCTAATATTTTTGGGATGAGAATACATGCAGGTTTTATAAATGATTTACAAAATATACACAAGTACGTGAAACTACATTCTATGGTTGAATTATCGAAATCGAATATGCCCCTTTTTATTAAGTCTGGTAATCTAAGAATTAGGGAACAGACACCCTAATTGACGCGAATCCTAAAGATAGATCTATTGGGCCTAACAAACCCCATCCAAAGTAGCGGATGCTTTAGTACTTCGAAATTTATATCATATCCGAAGGGTGTCCCGGAATGATGGGGATATTCTTATATATGCATCTTGTTAATGTCGGTTACCAGGTGTTCACCATATGAATGATTTTTATCTCTATGTATGGGATGTGTATTGAAATATGAAATCTTGTGGTCTATTGTTACGATTTGATATATATAGGTTAAACCTATAACTCACCAACATTTTTGTTGACGTTTAAAGCATGTTTATTCTCAGGTGAATATTAAGAGCTTCCGCTGTTGCATACTAAAATAAGGACAAGATTTGGAGTCCATGTTTGTATGATATTGTGTAAAAACTGCATTCAAGAAACTGATTTCGATGTAACATATTTGTATTGTAAACCGTTATGTAATGGTCGTGTGTAAACAGGATATTTTAGATTATCATTATTTGATAATCTACGTAAAGCTTTTTAAACCTTTATTTATGAAATAAAGGTTATGGTTTGTTTTAAAAATGAATGCAGTCTTTGAAAAACGTCTCATATAGAGGTCAAAATCTCGCAACGAAATCAATTAATATGGAACGTTTTTAATCAATAAGAACGGGACATTTCAGTAAGAGAAGGAAGAATGATGAAGATATTAGTCGATGTGATGATATAGCGAGAAGGACCGATACCCTTTTTATTTATTTAATTTGTTTTTCTTTTTCTCACGACCTCTGCTATTCGTAAAACTACCTGGACACCAAAACCTAAATACATCCTGGGCTGGGATCCGTTCTCTGTTGGGCCGAGGTCTATTGTATGAATTGGGTTGTTGGGCCGAAAAGAAAAGAAGGAGGGTTAAATATATTCGGGTATGACATACTTCAACAAGTAACTAATGGCTCGACGGTTAGTGGTGTTTACGTAGAACGATAGGTCTCAAGTTCGAATCTAGGCAGTGACACATATATTTTTTTTACATGGAAGCTACAACACACTTAAGGTAGTAATATCATTGTTATTATAGTTACTATTGTTATTATTTGAATTATCATTATTATCACTAAAAAGATTATTACTAATATTAATATTATTATCATTATTGTTATTGTTAAAATATTAAAAGTGTTATCATATTTAAAAAGTATCATTTTCATTAAAATTAACATTTTTATTAAAATTAACATTTTATTAAAAATTGAAATGTTTATTAAAAATATCATTATTATTAACATTATTATTATATTTATTATCATTATTATTATTCTTATTATTATTTTTAAGATTAATATTATTATTCATATTATTATTATTATTATTATTATTATTATTATTATTATTATTATTATTATTATTATTATTATTATTATTATTATTATTATTACTATTACTATTATTATTATTATTATTATTATTATTATTATTATTATTATTATTATAATGAATAATGAATTATTTTAGTATTATTATAATTATTTTTTTACAAACAAAAAGTATTTATAAATAAAATGAATATAACTAATTAACTAAAAAATTAATAATACAAGAAGTATATTAATAATATTAATATATAAAGTAGATAATTGTCATTATATGTTTTAGTATATATATGAATGATATAGGTTCGTGAATCCGAGGCCAACCCTGCATTTTTTCATTTGTTCATTATCGTCATATGTATTTTTACTACAAAATACAATAGGTGAGTTCATTTGATTCCCTTTACTCTTTACATTTTTGGGACTGAGAATACATGCACTACTTTTACTTCTGTTTTATTAAATGCTTTTGAAATACATTTTTGAACTGCGAATACATGAAATACTTTTATAAATGTTTGACGAGATAGACACAAGCAAAACATTTCTCGAATGAATTATTATGCAGACAGAAGTTCTGCGGATTATTATTGAATTATGTGGACATGATAATTGCCACCGTTGAATTATGTGGACATGATAATTGCCACCGTTGAATTATGTGGACATGATAATTGCCACCATTGAATTATGTGGACATGATAATTGCCACCAATTGATGTAAATGTTATGTATCGAGAGAATGATTTTTATACACAGGTTATGTGTATTAGTTTTTGTGCACGAGATATGTGTACGGTTACTAAGATTTATGAAAAATGGATTGCGTACACGAGAAAGGTGTACTGTATTTAAAAGATATCGCATGTACATTACAGGTGGGTGTAGGATTCGGGCCCATTTATACCATGCAGGATTTAAATCTTGTGGTCTATCAAAATGATGAATTTTATTGTTTTATGATAAACTTATGAACTCACCAACCTTTTGGTTGACACTTGAAAGCTTGTTTATTCTCAGGTATGAAAGAAACCTTCCGCTGTGCATTTGCTCATATTACATGGAGTCATTCAGGACATATAGAGGTCAGAACCTCGCAATGGGACCAGCTGTTGAAGACTTCGTCCAGATGGATTAGGACGGATCCTTTCATAACGGGTGTTTAATACTTCATCTGTTTTAACACACTCGCCAAGTGTACTTTTAGGGGGTGATATATTATATTCCTTTGTTAAGTTAGTTACCAAGCGACCACGGTTAAGCATATACTTTTCATACTGTTTTGAATACAAAATCTCGTGGTCTACATTACTTTATTGTTTACAATAAAACTATAGCTCACCAACATTCGTGTTGACTTTTTAAAGCATGTTATTTCTCAGGTGCTTAGACGCAATTGCTTGTAACATCTCGTTTTTTTCGTACTTATTTAAAGGTACAAACTTATTTATTAGTACGCTTATAACTTGTGCGTATGTGATTAAAAGACCTAAGTGCTTGTTATTGTGTAAATATATATATACGAATATGTATGTGTATATATATATGTGAATAGAATATATGCATGTATAAGTATATGCATGGGTCTTTGTTGATGTTAAGTCTTGTGAGACTAAAAGATGAAGTTTAGACGTGCATAGGAACCGTGAACAAGGTGTACAAGTTGAATAAATTGTTAAGTTATGTAAAGTTGTCGAATGGATCAGTTGAAGGCCATTGCCGCGCCGCGGAAGCCTTTGTCACGCCGCGACATTGAACTCAAACCAGAGTCAGGAGGCATGATAAGAACGGTCGCGTTTTCCTTTAAATGTCGCGCCGCGGAGAAGAAGGCCGCGCCGCGACCAATAACTAGAATCTGAGTCAGGAATGATTTAAGACAGCTCGTAAAATACGTTAATTGCCACGCTGCGACAATTGGGGCCGCGCCGCGACCCACTGGGTGAACTGGTTCCGAATTTTTGTTTTAAAATAAGTGGTTCAAGGGCAAATTCATCTTTTCGCGTATAGATCTGATGGAGACTTTAAGTCTCAGCCACTTATCCTCTATTATCCATTTCTTTTTCATTTTCTTTCTCTAATTCCTCTCAAAACTTAAAAACCCATTTGATTTCAAGTGAGATTTGAGAGTGAAGATTTGTGAATCAAACCTTGGAGCAAGAATTAAAGTTGTTCTCCTTGTTCTTAGCTACAAGAGGATAGTGTTGGTAAGTCTTAACTCCATATTTTGAGTTTTAATTAGTTTATTCTAGGGTTTGGTTCATTTGGAACTTGTAAGACCCATTTGGGGGTAATATGGGTGGATTTGGGTTATGTTGATGAAAGGAAACCATAAATAGCTATAATCTAGGGTTTGGTCTTATGACTTGAGGTTGTAAGTGTTAAATGGTGTTTTTAGTCACTAATACACTTGTAATTGAAGGAAGAATTGTAAATGGGTTAAGTTGACCAAGTTTGTAAGTTTAAGTGTTGAAATGGGTCAAAATGGTAATGTTGGCCTAGTTTGGGTTAAATGGGTATGAATTACCCTAAGTTTGTGTTAGTCGAAGTTAGTAGACTTTAAATCACTAGCTTTAGTGATTTAATATGTGTCTTGGCCATTTATGGGCGGTTTTTGTGTAGTTGGGTTATTTAATGTGAATTGGGTCATTAAATGCTCAAGTGTAAGTAATGTGGTTAGCTCCACTAGTTGTGTATTGAAAGTGTACTTAATGTATTATTTACATTGCTTTGAAGTTCGGAAGTGCATAATCATCATCCCTGTATTAAGGTGAGTGGAATAATTATGTGTGTACGTATATAATGTATTTATTTATGTAGTATGAATGTGGCATTTGTCGCGGTGTTCAAGACACCACATTCTATGTAACGAGTAGTATTGTCGCGGTGTTCAAGATACTACTCATTGTTTGATTGACATGTGGTATTGTCGTGGTGTTTAAGACACCACATTGTCATGGTAGTGGATGCCGCGGTGTTCAAGGCACCACTCATTGTTTGATTGACATGTGGAATCGTCGCGGTGTTCAAGACGCCACATGGTTATGAGGGTGAGTTAGTCGCGGTGTTCAAGACATCACCCGGGGGATAAGTGATTACGCGGTGTTTAAGTAACACTAATGGATGTTATGAACTCCGACGGTCTTTTACGAGTACCGTTCCCTTGTACGATTGGTTAACCATGGTTGTGTGAATTCGTATCTAGCATATTAAATTGTGAACTATATGCTATCATTGTTGCTAGCTTCTTGTGAATTGGGAATGGTAGTTTATGCATGATGTTTGCATGGTTATCGAATTGCTATCTTGTATACGGTATTGTGTAAGTGACTGCAAGTAAGTAGATTATATATGAACATGTATAATTATTGCATTCACTAAGTGTTAGCTTACCCCTCTCGTTGTTTATCTTTTTAGATGCAGGTGCGGATAGGGGAAAAGGGGTTGTTGGGCACTAGGTGTCCTTTGATGATGTTTCGTTGGAGGTTTTGAAGTTGGCCTAGCGTTTTGGGTAGTTTAGCCCCAAACCATGCTCGAAGTGTTGTTTGGATTAAAACTATCATTTTTGGATAGGTCAAACTTGTATCACATTTATTAATGGCTTTCGTGCCTTTTGTAAACACTAAAATTGTTGTATGTTTTAACGAAACGTGTGGAATGGTTTACATATTAATTGGCGCTTAAATGTATATTATTATAAATTTTTTTTTATCGTATGGAATACTGGTTGGGTTGTTTCATTGCTTCCACTATAATAGACTTGCTGTGTTAGACTACCGTTGTACTCTGCATTGTTAGAGATGTCTCCTAGTCATGGACTTTTTATTTTGCATTCACTACTTATGTTATTTTCGAACCATGGTTTTGTAATGACCTAAGTGTCACGTACTATGGTTAATGCTTTCTATTTGTAGAAGGACGTTACTTTTGTAAAACATTTGTCGTTGGGAAAACGTTATCTTTTCATGAATGCAAAACCTTGTTTTAAAACAACATATAGTGTTATACCGTGTAATGGACCTGTTGTTGATGATCCGTACCATAGGGGTTTTGGACGGGATACCACATGTCACTGGGTAATGCGATAGGCTTGAAGATTCTGAATAGACATCAACGTCCCTTACCCCCGATGCCCGTGCAGTCTGTCTACAGGCATACACGTTCAGACGGCTCATCCAGTTGCGTGACTCGGTTGGGTGATGTATTAACATTCTACAAAGGTCTAAACTTTCTTAAGCATAACAGAATACAGGGCTTGCCATATCCGAGAGACGTGATGTGCTTCGATGCTTTCGTTAATGATTGGGTTTAAAAGATAGTTAGGCCCTTAAAAGAGTTCAACCATAAAGAACACCATGGCCAAGCCAAGTTTGACTTCCATGAACACGTTCAGTTATCCTAACGGTCTAATCATTTATGTGTTTAAACACATAGTTCCTTAATTAACTAAGAATCTCTCAAGCGGGGTGCAACGCTTGATACCGCCTTATGGTGAAGTGTACTAGTCAGCACTGACCGGGTTCCATGGCCTTACTTAGAAGAGATACAGCTTACAACAACTGTTGTGCTTCAACATGCACGTACGAAGTTTATATGCTTGGTGACTACACTAGCATGGTCTAGGACCGACAATGTACTAGAAGTCTAGTTAGATGTTTCACTACGAAAGAGTTCTCAGTCGGAATCCAAGGCTTGGTAGACTTACTACAACCGTTGTGCCTCAGTCGAACTTACGTTGTATCTGATAGACTTCTCTTACCAAGGGGTGACACAGATAGTGTACTCTGAATCGGGGTTCGCGACTTCCCAATAACAGAGCCAATAACTACATTCTATTAGTTGGAAAATAATTGAGTTTAAAGCATAATCAGAAAGCATCTCTACAACATACACAAACCATAATATTATTTCGGAATTATGACTGACTACATCATAACATACACTAAAGATAACTACTCGCTAATCATGGCAACAATATCACTAGGCATAATAATGGAAAAAATTATATAAAGACAAAGGATAGAAGTACCAGTAGATTAAACTAGTTCCGAATACAAAAGTGACAACTTCAAACTCCTGACCGCTCCTAATACAATCTTCGGCGTTCTTCTTCGGGTACTAGATTTCCCGCACTCGAAGACCTTGAAAGTATGACTAATATTATAGAAAGAGAGAGAAAGAAATGAATTGAAGTGTGTGTAAAAATGGATGACAAAGACCCTTTAAATAAGAGTGATATTTTCCTGCAAACGGCTTACAGGCCGTTTGGCAGGCTGTTTGACAGCCCGTTTGCAGGGGCCGTTTGACCAGGCCACCCGTTTCTTGTGCCCGTTTGCCTTGGCCGTGTGGCATGTCATTTTTCCTAGTGGCAGGCCATTTAACAAAGCATTTGGAAAGCTGTTTGGCCTGCCCTGGTTTGCTGAATTCACTGGATCGTAACTTGATTTCTTGTCTTTCACCGTTTTCGCTTTTAAATCTTCGTTTTAGCTCCGATTCTGTTGATTCTTTTTGCGCCCTCTTCGTAATTACTTGATCTTTAATTTTAACCAACGAAGCAGGTATTTTGGCGATAAAGTTTGGAACTTTATTGTTTTTGGGCCTCAATACCGAGGTGAAAATGTGACTTTTTAGCCGATATCATCATTTTTCACAACCTACCTTAATCATATGCATTTCTTTGGTAAGTTTTTCAATTTGCCTTCCTAAATTACCCAGCTGCGCATTCATAGCTTTAACCATATCTTCAGAATCATAACTAACAGATTTGATAGAACGAGAAATGTTTAAGTCTTGGTGCCATTCATGGGAGTGAGCAACTAGCTTATTAATTAACGATTCAACTTCTTCGGCTGTTTTACTCATGGTATTACCTCCAACAGATGTATCAATCTCTCTTCTAGTAGCTATATCATGGTATTACCTCCAACAGATGTATCAATCTCTCTTCTAGTAGCTATATCATAACTTTGTAAAAAGTAGTTACCTTTTTAAATGTATCCAACCGATGTTGTGGACTGAAATGTCCCGTTCATATTGATTATAAACGTTCCATATTAATTGATTTTGTTGCGAGGTTTTGACCTCTATATGAGACGTTTTTCAAAGACTGCATTCATTTTTAAAACAACCATAACCTTTATTTTATCAATAAAGGTTTTAAAAAAAATATTACGTAGATTATCAAATAATGATAATATAAAATATACCGATTACACACGACCATTACATAATGGTTTACAATAGAAATATATTACATCGACATATGTTTCTTGAATGTAGTTTTTACACAATATCATACAAACATGGACTTCTAATCTTGTCCTTATTTTAGTATGCAACAGCGGAAGCTCTTAATATTCACCTGAGAATAAACATGCTTTAAACGTCAACAAAAATGTTGGTGAGTTATAGGTTTAACCTATATATATCAAATCATAATAATAGACAATAAGATTTCATATTTCAATACACGTCCCATACATAGAGATAAAAATCATTCATATGGATTGAACACCTGGTAACCGACATTCACAATATGCATATAAGAATATCCTCATCATTCCGGGATCCTCCATCGGACATGATATAAATTTCGAAGTACTAAAGCATCCGGTACTTTGGATGGGGCTTGTTGGGCCCGATAAAAATCTATCTTTAGGATTCACGTCAATTAGGGTGTCTGTTCCCTAATTCTTAGATTTCCAGACTAAAAAGGGCATATTCGATTTCGATAATTCAACCATATAATGTAGTTTCAATTACTTGTGTCTATTTTGTAAAGCATTTATAAAAACAGCGGATGTATTTTCAGTCCCAAAAATATATATAAAAAGGGAATAATGAAACTCACTTTCACAGATTTTTACTTCGTCGGGAAGTAAGACTTGGCCACTGGTCGATTCACGAACCTATAACAAATATGTACATATATATCAAAGTATGTTCAAAATATATTTACAACACTTTTAATACATTTTGATGTTTTAAGTTTATTAAGTCAGCTGTCCTCGTTAGTAACCTACAACTAGTTGTCTAAAATTAGATGTACAAAAATAAATCGATATATATTATCTTGAATCAATCCACGACCCAGTGTATACACGTCTCAGGCTAGATCACAACTCAAAGTATATATATTTTTGGAATCAACCTCAACCCTGTATAGCTAACTCCAACATTACTGCATATAGAGTGTCTATGGTTGTTCCAAATAATATATATACATGGGTCGATATGATATGTCAAAACATTTGCATACGTGTGAAGTTAGCTAGGATATGATTTGTATAGAATTGTTAATATTTCCCGTAGCTACAAAAATCAAAAAATATCCAATCTTGTTTTACCCATAACTTCTTCATTTTAAATCCGTTTTGAGTGAATCAAATTGCTACGGTTTCATATTGAACTCTATTTTATGAATCTAAACAGAAAAAGTATATGTTTATTGTCGGAAATATAATTTACAAGTCATTTTTGTAAGAGGTAGTCATTTCAGTCGAAAGAACGACGTCTTGATGACCATTTTGAAAAACATTCTTCCACTTTGAGTTTAACCATGATTTTTGGATATAGTTTCATGTTCATAAGAAAAATCATTTTCTCAGAAGAACAACTTTTAAATCAAAGTTTATCATAGTTTTTAATTATCAAACCCAAAACAGCCCGCGGTGTTACTACGACGGCGTATGTCCAGTTTTACGGTGTTTTCGTGTTTCCAGGTTTTAAATCATTAAGTTAGCATATCATATAGATATAGAACATGTTTTTAGTTGATTTTAAAAGTCAAGTTAGAAGGATTAACTTTTGTTTGCGAACAAATTTAGAATTAACTAAACTATGTTCTAGTGATTTCAAGTTTAAACCTTCGAATAAGATAGCTTTATATGTATGAATCAAATGATGTTACGAACATCATTACTACCTCAAGTTTTGTGGATAAACCTACTGGAAAAGAGATAAATGGATCTAGCTTCAAAGGATCTTGGATGGCTTGAAAGTTCTTGAAGTAGAATCATGACACGAAAACAAGTTCAAGTAAGATTTCCACTCGAAATAAGATTGTTATAGTTATAGAAATTGAATCAAAGTTTGAATATGAGTATTACCTTATATTAGAAAGATATATTACTGTAAATAAGAAAGATTTCTTGAGGTTGGATGATCACTCTACAAGATTGGAAGTAAGCTAGCAAACTTGGAAGTAATCTTGATTTTATGAAACTAGAACTTGTAGAATTTATGAAGAACACTTAGAACTTGAAGATAGAACTTGAGAGAGATCAATTACATGAAGAAAATTGAAGAATGAAAGTGTTTGTAGGTGTTTTTGGTCGTTGGTGTATGGATTAGATATAAAGGATATGTAATTTTGTTTTCATGTAAATAAGTCATGAATGATTACTCATATTTTTGTAATTTTATGAGATATTTCATGCTAGTTGTCAAATGATGGTTCCTACATGTATTAAGTGACACACATGGGCTGCTAAGATCTGATCATTGGAGTGTATATATCAATAGTACATACATCTAATAGCTGTGTATTGTACGAGTATGAATACGGGTGCATACGAGTAGAATTGTTGATGAAACTGAACGAGGATGTAATTGTAAGCATTTTTGTTAAGTAGAAGTATTTTGATAAGTGTCTTGAAGTCTTTCAAAAGTGTATTAATACATATTAAAACACTAGATGTATATACATTTTAACTGAGCCGTTAAGTCATCGTTAGTCGTTACATGTAAGTGTTGTTTTGAAACCTTTAGGTTAACGATCTTGTTAAATGTTGTTAACCCAATGTTTATAATATCAAATGAGATTTTAAATTATTATATTATCATGATATTATGATGTATGAATATCTCTTAATATGATATATATACATTAAATGTCGTTACAATGATAATCGTTACATATATGTCTCGTTTCAAAATCATTAAGTTAGTAGTCTTACTTTTACTTATGTAGTTCATTGTTAATATACTTAATGATATGTTTACTTATCATAATATCATGTTAACTATATATATATATATCCATATATATGACATCATATAGTTTTTACAAGTTTTAACGTTCGTGAATCACCGGTCAACTTGGGTGGTCAATTGTCTATATGAAATCTATTTCATTTAATCAAGTCTTAACAAGTTTGATTGCTTAACATGTTGGAAACACTTAATCATGTAAATAACAATTTCATTTATTATATATATAAACATGGAAAAGTTCGGGTCTCATTAGATTTTTGACGAAAATTAGCGCTTTCAATTTGAAGGTTTATAGTTTTAGATGCAAGAAAGAAACGAGTTAAACAATTTTCAACCACAGTATCCCAACTAGTGATATCTCCTTCGGACAACGAATTTAACCACTCATTCGCTTCATCTTTTAATGATCACGAAAACAAACAAAGATAAATTGTATTACTTTCAACATTAAGTATATTAAACAGATTGCAATTATCCTTGAAGTTTCAAATGTGAGCATTAACATCTTCTTTTTCAGTACCCCTAAATTGGTTATCCTTAAGCAAGTGAAAGATAGGACCTTTAATATCAAAATTTTCTTTTATAACTGGCTGAGCAATGGCGTGACCTAATCCCTCTCGACCCACTTTCAATAGTGCTTCCATTGAATTTTCGTTAGCCATTTCAATGTCTGAGTCAAAAAGAGATCCCAATTAATTAGAATGAGTAGTAGATGGTGTACTAGACAACGAACAATCGTTAGTTGAGAAGTAGTTCCTTCATCGAAGTTTAATTTCCTTACAATGTTCGGCTCTTTAATATGTTTAAATAGTATATCGGAATTGGGTAACATGTCTTCTAAGACGGGATTCTTGGATCAGGTATTCATGTGATCTTAAATCATAAAAAGAAATATTTTAGGAGAAAATTTCTTAGACTCAATGGGGTATAGACAATTTAATTTTAATTTATATTAATATAATCCTTGTTCTTGTTATGGATTTTATGTTTATGAGGATATTTCGAAAATATATTAATTTATTAAGATAATTTATATTGATAAATATAATAATAAATATTAATTGCATAATTATAGATATAAATATAAATATTAAATACCCACTTTTATCGCATAACAACGAATAATCAAACATAAATGACCTATTAAATCTTTCAATACTTAAGTGACCGTCAGCATCTAGGTTCGAGCAGGAGCCTTTATATCGGAACCTCGGCAACCCTCCCCTAA
Organism: Rutidosis leptorrhynchoides; assembly: GCF_046630445.1. Lineage (NCBI taxonomy): Eukaryota > Viridiplantae > Streptophyta > Magnoliopsida > Asterales > Asteraceae > Rutidosis > Rutidosis leptorrhynchoides. Next base: position 328,500,196 of record NC_092337.1, on the reverse strand, counting down.
ACAAAGACCGTTATCACTTGCTTTCAAGAAATATTAATAACCAAAATATATCCAATTTCCATATTTACCCCGCTCCCCGATAGCGACGCCAAAAAGTTGATGTGTCAAAAGTGTGCAGTAGTGCTTAATTTGCCTTTCAACTTTTAAATTTATAAAACCTTTATTTTACTTTTAATACCCTAAGGAGCAACAAGATCCAATTAGATGTGGTATTTTAGGTTATCATCCCAAGAGAGCGTAGATGTGTTTTAAGTTGGTTTATTAAATAGCTCAGTTCTTATCAGATTATTAAAGAACTAAATATAAATTTTATGTGTTTTTAAGGTTAGAGATTCTTATCTCTTAGGAAAGAGATTATTGTTGATAAGTAAATAAAAGAACAAAGAAAATAAAGAATTAAAATAAACAATTATATATAAAAGCAGTTACATGGACAAATAATGTCACGACCCGAAAATTTCCGACCAAATTTAAACTTAATCTCTATATGATTTTGACACGAAAAACAAAGTCTGTTAGGTTGAGTCTCAAGAATTTTGAACTGTTTCATATATGCATTTGACTTTCGACCGTTCTCGACGATTCACGAACGAAAAATTGTAAATAAATACATATATATTTAAATATAAATAGTTATGAATATATTTGAAGTGCAATTTAAAATATTACATGCTTTAATTAAATATGTAAAATAAAAATAAAATATAATAATATTATTATCAAATAAATATGTGGATATATATATATATATATATATATATATATATATATATATATATATATATATATATATATATATAAGTATATTAAAAATAAATAATAAATGATTGTAATACTTGGTGGATGTTCCGATTGACATTAGACAAGACTTTTATTCGCAACTAAATTAGGATTGGAGCAGAAATCCAGTTCATGAAAGGAATAGTAGACGACGGCTAAGAATTTACACAATTATATTATAATCAATATTATATTGATTACTATTACTGATTGAGATTCACTGTTATTGATTGTGAGAAATATGATTCAATTACAGGGTATATACTATTGATGATTGAATGAAAGTAAAATTATTATAAATTACTGTTTTCGTTTTCTTCTCCTCATAATTCAACTTACATATTAAATAGACATATATATAGATATTAAATTGTGCACGTTGAATTTGAAGGAATTAATCATACAATATTTAACTGCATTAGAGTGTTGTTTTATTTGACTATAATATATGTTATATACCTGTGTGATTGTGTGATCAACCATCACCCATTAACTATCATTAAAGCTACTACTACTTTTCTAATTCCATTTTCATCAAACATCATGTATCGATTTTCTTTTTAAGTGCTATAACTATTTCTACTATGTACCACCTTAACCATCGTGAGCATCTTCCTTGAGCCACCAGTCGAACGCCACTCCCATCACCTTTGTTTTAAGATCACTAACCCAACATCACGACACCTTGCACCATCACACCAACATCTTCATAATTGGGTTCGTTCCTATTTATATTTAACCTACAACGAACACCATCTTCATCATTTAGACGACCATCACAACTATAAGACGTCACCACTTCAAAACAATACACCATCATCAAACACTCTCATCGACATAAACTGTTCAAACAATTTCCATTTTTTTTGTTTTACAACCGTCACCATGTAACACCACTTTGTTGCTGTTTTATCCTTGGAAAAACTATTGTTTTTGTCTCTAACTATTTAACTCGTTCATACAAACAAAACACCCATTACTATAACGATTACTGCTATTAAATTACTGCTGTAATTGCAGCTGTTCAATCAGTAAAATAAAACCCAAAACAGATCGCCAACCTTCACCTCTGCATGTTACTGTTTTCCTTTCTGTGTCCCAGCCTTAAACCACCTCAACCCGCCACTATTTAAACCGATTAATGTTATTTTTTTTTGTGGTTATCTGTTTCCACCAACGACAATAAAACAATCATCCAATAATTATGATGATATAGTATTCTTTTACATGCTTTTTCTTGATGGCCAACAACCCTTAAACAGGTAACCCTACTTGGAATATTAAAAGATATAGTAGAGATGCACTACAAAATTATTCAGTTTAAAAACAAAACCAAAACCCACCAATATATTACGGATGTATTACTGTTATTATTTTTTTTCTTCCTCGATCGGTATTAAAACAAGAAGAAGAAACCGAGACCTTTATTGATAGTGGAGGATAAAGAAGATGTGTGGGACTTAATGGCCACCGAAGTAAATTATGAAAGGGATACATTTGTATTTTTATTATCCCACTGCCCATCGAATTTTTTTCCAGGCCAAACGTACATAGCATTTCCTTTTGCATATTGGGCTTCTTTAATCGATTAGTAGGCTACAAAATTCGTTGGGCTTTTAATTTGTTAGCTGGGCTAAATGACGAGTTAAAAGGATTTGGATGGAAATCGAATCAAAAAAGAAATAGAAAGATTATTGGTTAGGGGTGTTTGCAAGGAACGCGAGGTTATGGGTTCAAGCCCTGCAGTGGGCTATTTTTTTTTTCAGAATTCGTTTTAAGAAGGTAGCTTCCATTTTTAATAATAATAATAATAATAATAATAATAATAATAATAATAATAATAATAATAATAATAATAATAATAATAATAATAATAATAATAATAATAATAATTATTATTATTATTATTATTATTATTATTATTATTATTATTATTATTATTATTATTATTATTATTATTATTATTATTATTATTATTATTATTATTATTATTGTTATTGTTAATAATTATTACTACTGGGGTTAAGTTCATTATTATTACTAACATTAATAGAATTTATGGATTATTATAAACATAGGTATTATATTATTATTATTAATATTATTAATATTATTAACATTATTATCAATATTATTACCGTCATTACTAGTATTACTATGATTAATAGAAAAATTATGATTTTAAGTATTATTATGATTATAGGTACAAGTATGAATATTTGTATTATTATTATATTTAATATTACTAGTAGTTGTATTATTACTATAATTATTATGATTAGGATTACTATTATTATCGTTATCATAACCTTAGTTACAATTATAATTATTATTATTATCATTGTTATTATTAATATTATTATCAAAATAGGTATTATTATTAAATAATATGATTATTAATATTATCTTTATTAATCTCAAAAACTACCTTTTTAAGCAGAAAAAAATTTTGTACATAAAATCACTGTTGTAAACGGCGTCCGATGCTTCCGTTTCGACGCCCGTTGCGGCGTTTTGGTGACTAAACCGTTTCGACCCCGTCCCGTTTTTTTATAAGCCGGTCAACGGTCAAAAGTCAGGTCAAATACAGGGAAAATTGGGTCAACGCCGATCAAAAGTCAGAAATTCTGTTAAAATCAGTCATAAGTCGGTCAAATCAATCAAAATTGACTTAGTTTAGTATTCCATTATGTATTATATTAACGCTAATAGCAATTATAGGTACAAACTTGTCAACGAAGGTTTTTTTAGCTCTATAATATGTGTAAATATATATTTATATATATAAAAGTCAACATTAGTCAACATCCGTTTCGACCCCGTCTCGGCCTCGTTTTTTCCGTTGTGACGTTTTGATGTCGCTACCGTTTCGGCCCCGTCTCGCGTCTTTTTCAACCTTGCATAAAATACACTTATTACGTATACTATAATTATATTAAATTTTCATATAACTATATATATCAAATTTACTAATATCATTTATATAAATACTTACAAATAGCAAATTATCGATTTTTTTTTTAAATATAACAATAAACAAGTATGAATATATTAATACAACTATATAAATAATAACCATTTTGAATATAAAAACAAATTAAATATATAATATATAAATTAAGATATAATAAATTGTTCGATTACGATTATACGTTTTAATATATACATACCAATGATATAGGTTCGTGAATCCGAGGCCAACCCTGCATTGTTCAATATAGTCATATGTATTTTTACTACAAAATACATTAGGTGAGTTCATTTAATCCCTTTTTACTCATTACATTTTTGGGCTGAGAATACATGCAAATGCTTTATTAACTGTTTTACAATATTTATATGCGTGGGTTCATTTGATTCCCTTTTACTCTTTACATTTTTGGGACTGAGAATACATGCGCTATTTTTACAACTGCTTTATTAAATGCTTTTGAAATATATTTGAACTGTGAATACATGAAATGCTTTTATAAATGTTTGACGAGATAGACACAAGCAAAACATTCTCCGAATGAATTATGTGGACATGATAATTTCCACTGTTGAATTATGTGGACATGATAATTGCCACCATTGATTTATGTGGACATGATAATTACCACCATTGAATTATGTGGACATGATAATTGCCACCAATTGATGTGAATGTTATGTATCGAGAAAATGATTTTTATACACAGGTTATGTGTACTAGTTTTTGTGCATGAGATATGTGTACGGTTACTAAGATTTATGAAAAATGGATTTCGTACATGAGAAAGGTGTACTATATTTAAAAGATATCGCATGTACATTACAGGTGGGTGTAGGATTCGGGCCCATTTGTACCATGCAACATTTAAATCTTGTGGTCTCTCAAAATGATGAATTTTATTGTTTACAATAAACTTATGAACTCACCAACCTTTTGGTTGACACTTGAAAGCATGTTTATTCTCAGGTATGAAATAAATCTTCCGCTGTGCATTTGCTCATTGTAAAGACATTATTTGGAGTCGATCATCGCAATGGAACCAGATGTTGGTGACTTCGTCCAGATGGATTAGGACGGGGTGTGACATGTGGTATCAGAGCGGTGGTCTTAGCGAACCAGGTCTGCATTAGTGTGTCTAACTAATAAGTCATTAGGATGCATTAGTGAGTCTGGACTTCGACCATGTCTGCATGTTAAAAGCTTTGCTTATCATTTTGTGTGAAAAATTACCTGCTTATCATCCTTAGAAAATTACCTGCTTATCATTCTTAGTCTAAACACATCTTATTGCATTGATTGCATGAATAGTGTATAGACAAAATTCATATCTTAGCGTATCTACTAATTCATATCTTAGCATATCTGTTATCATTCTCTTTGCCTGACAGATTCAGTAGATTCCTCCGTAACTTATGGAATTTTAGTATTATATATGCATATGTAAATTATGTATTGCAGGGTACTAATCTACATCCTATAATCTATTTCTTATCGAAAATCCTTCATCTGATTGTACGAGATGAATCCCTCAACCAGTTCGAGTCCCTCAGATTCCGATAGCTATTTCGATAGTTATTCTGACAACTATTCCGACATGGATATTCACCTAAGCTCCGAAAGCAGTGTAAATGAAATGGATCAACCAATCTAGTCATCTTCAATTTTCAGTGAATTGAGGATGGGTTCGTAGACTACTTAACTAATGGAGACGTGAAGAATGTGATCCTTTCCACCCACCAACTTGCACTCTTGATGAAGAACCTGAAGCACTTACCGGCGAACCCATTCGAAATACCATTTTCACACTTATTTTCAGAGTATCTCGCCACGATTATATTTTATCTAAAATTCTAAACCTTATTTATTCGCTCGTTCCGATCGACAATCATCCCGGAATAATGGAAGAAGTCAACAAGCTTTGCGCTCGAGTAATCAATTTGGAGAATATGGTGAAAAATTTACCAGCTTCAGCAACTGCACCGGCACTAACAGTACCATCAGTAACAGCACCAGTACCATCAACAATCCATGCCTCAACGTCTCATTCTGTACCTCGAGCATAATCATCGTTCTACGAATCGTTCTACATAAACTATCTTCGTCCTTCATGGTGATTATGTAATCTCTAATGTTTTAGAGATTATGTACTCTAGTTCTAGCCATAAATCTGATGAGTTTAATATCACATTGACTCATTAAATCCATGATTACGTCTGAAGAAAATATATATGTATATATGTTTTCATAAAAATTGTAATTAAAATTCTTTCGTACAAACTGTTAATGATGAAAATATTTTATTGGGTAGGTAATACCCGAGGAATATTTAGATTTCACATTAATAAGTACACTAAACATTCTTTCAAATATAAATCAACAGTCATTTACTATCCTATTTACATCCACAGATATACGAACCCGTTCATCACTGAATAACCATTTTCATTCAATTTCATATTTGGATTTTGACTTATCAAAATATAACAAGTGGCATAATGAAGAAAACATTGGACAAAATAAAAATTGTTAGAAACAAACAAATTAACTATGATGAAAATTTTGTTAAGAATCCACGCTAACTGTTTCCAGCTAATTGTTCCTAGCTAACTGATTACATTTTTATTTATCGCAGCTTATTTATCGCAATTTAATTATCACAATTTTGGTTATCGTCATTTAATTTCTGTTATTTACTTTACGCATTTATTTATCGTCATTTAATTTCTGTATTTATTTTACGCACTTTAAATATCGGGACACGTATACAAGGTTTTGACATATCATATCGACGCATGTATATATATTATTTGGAATAACCATAGACACTCTATATGCAGTGATGATCGAGTTCTCTATACAGGGTTGAGGTTGATTCTATAATAATATATATACTTTGAGTTGTGATCGAGTCTGATACATGTACACGGGTCACGATATATATTAATTAATTAGAATATTATAAACTATATATGAATTATTGAGTTAGTGACTGTGGACTGCAAACTGTGGACTACCAAGATTGGACAATTAAAATGAATTAAAATATTGATTATAACATATGAAACTAAACAATTCTTCAAGTTTACCACTTGATTTCATCTTAAACCTAAATTGTATCTTGACGATTACGACCTACGTTCAAACCTTTCATGATTCTTGAAAACACCTCAATCGAGAGGGTGAACCAACCGCACTTCATATACGAAAGAAAGGATTGATGTATATAGTTATACACTTGAAAACACTCAGAACCTGAGTAAATGTTTAACACGTAGCTGTGCTAATTCCTTTAACGTGTTATTACCGAAAATAACTTTGCAATCTCCTTCCAAATTAGCAAATTTTGTCACAGCTCTAGCAAGTCAACTTCGACTTTCATTCAGATTACCCTTATTATAGTCTTGATATATAAGTCTGCCTTTCGTCATCGTTGTCAGGGAACCTTTTATATTCCGCCACATTAGCAGTAAACTTACCAGCAACTCCATTACTCATTAGCTTAAGTCTCTTCGAAGAACCATTATATTTATTCATTGAAACCTTATCATATACTCATCCGCATCTTGAAACGAGAACTGCCATACCAATTACCAGGAATCAGTAATGAATACTTTGAAAACTTACAGCATATCTACATCAACAGTTATATGTATGACATTTATCTATTAGAATTATGATCTATCGTTCTGAAATTCTGAAAAGCACTCAGTCACAAATCAATACTCTGAATGTTGAAAAAGCTGAATGAAGCAGAAGAAACCATAGACAACCGTAAACGACCTTAATCATCAAAATGTTGATGATAAAGAATAGTATGTTGGAAAAGCTCAGAAATGTTGAAACTGAAAAACGGATTGAGCTAACCATGAAGGAGACCAAGGACAAATACAAGGACCAAACTCTATATTTAAAGAATCCAGGTAATTCTGGATCCGATGAAACCTTCAACGAATATCTTGCTCCGTACTCATGTTAAAATCTTGCATAAAATCTTTCTTCATCAATCATCGAACTTAGAAATCCCAAAATATCATCATAAATATCTTCGATATTTCTGAAGATATTTTCATAACTCTTCTTGTCCGAAATTAGTTATATCTTCGTGCTATCTGTATTACATCATAAAGGAAACCATTTTAGTTTCTAAATTTCTTTAAAATCGAGTTTAAATCATGAATGACTTCTGGAGTAGTGTTGGAAATTGATGCATGAGTTAGTATAATATAATGACACTTGATCAACGTGATTATATTACAGTAAGTCATGCTGAGTTTCTAAATGGAACATGATGATTCACAGATTATAACGTCATCATGTGTCATGTTACATAACTCTTTCATTCTGATTAACTTCTGAACATATCAAGAAAATATATTCTTGATAGTTCTATTCTCAGTGATTCTGGTAATTTGACAAATCAAATCGTGCTATTAGGTTCTTTCTTGTTTAGAACATTAAGCTCATTCGAAACTCCACACCTATGAATTCTGGACCGTTACGTGCAAAAAGAAAACAAAAGCATAAAGCTCCGAAATAGAAAGGGGGTATAAATCGCAGCAAAAAGAGAGAGCATTAACTGTGAATGATGATGATTATAGAAGACGAAAGCGGGGACTTTAAGGTATAAAGGAAAATATATAAAACCCAACGACTCGGAAATTACAAACCGTGGATATAAATACGAATAACAATATAAAGACACGGTATAATTAAGAATAGTATCACCCCAAGGAGATAGTAGAAGTAACCAGATTCTTCTGGTGGAAGATTAAAATGAAGGATGATAGAAAGGATAATTAAGAAAATATCAAGGAGTAGAACTGGATGAAGCATTTTCCCAATCTTTTAGAAGTAAGAATTAAGAATGAAAGTATAGGAATGATGAAACTAAGGGAGCGGAAGAAGTTCATTTATAGTGAAGATACCAGACAAAGCAATCGATACAGATCATCGCATTTAATTATAGAGATCTTAATTTTCTTACTCGCCGAAGAATCAAATCTTTTAGATTTCGAAGATTTCCTTTAAATCTCTTGAATTCCGGAATTCAAACGTGACCACGTCAAAGGTTAAGACGCACCTTATTTTCTAAATTCAACCATGACTAATCAAAAGTTATGATGAAACTTGTCTTTCTGATTTCACTATTTAGTGATAGCTTCATTCGTACGCTTCGAATAATCAAATTGTTTTATCTATATTACTCAATAATGATAAAACTCTATTTATCAATTCATATTCGTCATAAAAACATTTTTATGGTTAGCTATGATGACCTCACTCAAATTTCGGGACGAAATTTCTTTAACGGGTAGGTACTGTGACGACCCGGAAATTTCCGACCAAATTTAAACTTTATCTCTATATGATTTCGACACGATAAACAAAGTCGGTTAGGTTGAGTCTTAAGAATTTTGAACTGTTTCATATATGCATTTGACTTTCGACCGTTCTCGACGATTCACGAACGACAAATTGTAAATAAATACATATATATTTAAATATAAATAGTTATGAATATATTTGAAGTGCAATTTAAAATATTACATGCTTTAATTAAATATGTAAAATAAAAATATAATATAATAATATTATTATCAAATAAAAATCAAATAAATAATAAATGATTGTAATACTTGTTGGATGTTCCGATTGACATTAGACAAGACTTTTATTCGCAACTAAATTAGGATTGGAGCAGAAATCCAGTTCATGAAAGGAATAGTAGACGACGGCTAAGAATTTACACGTTTATATTTTCAATTATATTATAATCAATATTATATTGATTACTATTACTGATTGAGATTCACTGTTATTGATTGTGAGAAATATGATTCAATTACAGGGTATATACTATTTATGATTGAATGAAAGTAAAATTATTATAAATTACTGTTTTTGTTTTCTTCTCCTCATAATTCAACTTACATATTAAATAGACATATATATAGATATTAAATTGTGCACGTTGAATTTGAAGGAATTAATCATACAATATTTAACTGCATTAGAGTGTTGTTTTGTTTGACTATAATATATGTTATATACCTGTGTGATTGTGTGATCAACCATCACCCATTAACTATCATTAAAGCTACTACTACTTTTCTAATTCCATTTTCATCAAACATCATGTATCGATTTTCTTTTTAAGTGCTATAACTATTTCTACTGTGTACCACCTTAACCATCGTGAGCATCTTCCTTGAGCCACCAGTCGAACGCCACTCCCATCACCTTTGTTTTAAGATCACCAACCCAACATCACGACACCTTGCACCATCACACCAACATCTTCATAATTGGGTTCGTTCCTATTTATATTTAACCTACAACGAACACCATCTTCATCATTTAGACGACCATCACAACTATAAGACGTCACCACTTCAAAACAATACACCATCATCAAACACTCTCATCGACATAAACTGTTCAAACAATTTCCATTTTTTTTGTTTTTCAACCGTCACCATGTAACACCACTTTGTTGCTGTTTTATCCTTGGAAAAAATATTTTTTTTGTCTCTAACTATTTAACTCATTCATACAAACAAAACACCCATTACTATAAAGATTACCGCTATTAAATTACTGCTGTAATTGCAGCTGTTCGATCAGTAAAATCAAACCCAAAACAGATCGCCAACCTTCACCTCTGCATGCTACTATTTTCCTTTCTGTGTCCCAGCCTTAAACCACCTCAACCCGCCACTATTTAAACCGATTAATGTTATTTTTTTGTGGTTATCTGTTTCCACCAACGACAATAAAAAAATCATCCAACAATTATGATGATATAGTATTCTTTTACATGCTTTTTCTTGATGGCCAACAACCCTTAAACAGGTAATCCTACTTGGAATATTAAAAGATATAGTGGAGATGCACTACAAAATTATTCAGTTTAAAAACTAAACCAAAACCCACCAATATATTACGGATGTATTACTGTTATTATTTTTTTTCTTCCTCGATCGGTATTAAAACAAGAAGAAGAAACCGAGACCTTTATTGTGAAATGTCCCGTTCATATTAATTATAAACGTTCCATATTAATTGATTTCGTCGCGAGGTTTTGACCTCTATGTGAAGCCCCGTCCTAATCCATCCGGATGAAGTCCATATCGATTATAAACGATTCACAACAGTTGATTACATCGCGAGGTACTTGACCTCTATATGATACATTTTTACAAACATTGCATTCGTTTTGAAAAGACAATCTTTCATTACATCGAAAATTGACGGCATGCATACCATTTCATAATATATCTAACTATAATTGACTTAATAATAATCCTGATGAACTCAACGACTCGAATGCAACGTATTTTGAAATATGCCATGAATGACTCCAAGTAATGTCTCTAATATGAGCTAATGCACAGCGGAAGATTTATTTCGTACCTGAGAATAAACATGCTTTAAAGTGTCAACCAAAAGGTTGGTAAGTTCATTAGTTTAGCATAAATAATCATTTCATAATTTTAATAGACCACAAGATTTCATATTTCCATTTCTCATAAACATACGTCCCATACATAGAGACAAAAATATCATTCATATGGATTGAACACCTGGTAACCGACATTCACAATATGTATATAAGAATATCCCCATCATTCCGGGATCCTCCTTCGGACATGATATAAATTTCGAAGTACTAAAGCATCAGGTACTTTAGATGGGGCTTATTGGGCCCGATAGATCTATCTTTAGGATTCGCGTCAATTAGGGTGTCTGTTCCCTAATTCTTAGATTACCAGACAAAAAGGGGCATATTCAATTTCGATCATTCAACCATATGATGTCGTTTCAATTACTCGTGTCTATTTCGTAAAACAGTTATAAAAACAGCGCATGTATTCTCGGTCCAAAAATATAAAGGGTAAAAAGGTAAATGAAACTCACCTAATGTATTTTGTTGTAAAAATACATATAACGACATTGAACAACTAAACAATGCAAGGTTGGCCTTGGATTCACGAACCTATATCATTTGTATATATATAAAAATAAATAATCGTAATTTAAACAATTATATATATACATATTATTTTATGTATTAAGATTAATATTCTTATCTATGATTTTATTAATGCTTATATTACATTATGATACTTATTTGATTTTTAATTAATGTTATTAGTTAAAAATGACATTTTTAAGTAGTATTAGTATACTTTATATATATAATAATTATATTTATACTTATATATATATATATATCTTTTGCTTTATAAAATTATTACTTGTAATAATACTAGTTTAAAGATAATAGTAATATTGTTAATAATAATTTTAATAAAAATGATAATTTAACTTAATGATAAGCTTAATAATAGTTATCGCTTCAATGAAAATTTTAATGATCATAAAATTAATAATACTATCATTAATGTTAAATGGTACTTATAATACTATTATTAATGAAAATGATACTTTTGATTGTAATGAAAATAATAACTATAATGTGATAACAGCGCTAATATTAATGATAATAATAATAATAACACTAATACTTATAACAATAATAACTTTAATAATTTTACTCCTAATGATATTATTAATAATGATAATAATATTAGTGATAATATCAATTTAATCTTAATATGTATAATAATAATTAATAATAATAACAATAAAAATAACAATAATAATGTTAATAATAATAATAATGACAATGATGATAATAATAACATTTAGCTAGGTTAATGATAATAATATTAGTAATATTTATATTAGTGACAATACTACTTATCATAATAACAATAACATAATTAATACTAATAATTATAACAATAACAATAATAATAATAATAATAATAATAATAATAATAATAATAATAATAATAATAATAATAATAATAATAATAATAATAATAATAATAATAATAATAATTAATAATAATAATAATAATAATAATAATACCTTAAGAGAAAAGGCTTACAAAAAGAACATAAACTGCTTCCTCCCGGTCTCGAACCCATGACCTCTCGCTAAACCAAACAACCCCTTAACCATTGCTCCGTTTCTGTTTTCTCTGAATTAACCCGTCCTAATTTCTATTATACTAATTACTGTAATCATCTTCTTCACACCAAATTCCATTCGATCAAAACCAAACCCAATCAAAAACTTATTGTTCTTAATGCGTCTAATTAAAATGAAACAACTTATAACGTGATTACCAGAAACAAGCAGCAAAAAAAAAAATAAAAAAAATAAATGAAGAACTCCTGCTGCTGTCGCAGCTAAAAATAAAAAAAAAATTTGATATCGAGCTATAGGCCGTTTTGAAAAATATTTATAACATGAAAGAGGTTGCAAGTCACCATTAAAAACTTTCTGGATCGACAATTAATCCTAAAACATGAAAACGAATTCAAATTTTTGTGAAAATTGAACGGATGACTTTTTTATCTATAAGCTTTGACCTCGAAATTCATACACGTTTGAAGGAATTGGAGGTTGTAATTTTGCAGAAAGTTCGAATAGAGGATTCCTAATACGACTGCATTCTTAGATTTTGAAGTTTGGTTCGAAATCGAGTTATGGGTAAAAAGGTTGTACGTACAGAGGTGTAGAGTTTTAAATTGTTCTTCTGTTTTTTCTTCTTCTGTAATTGTACTAGTAGATGATTATATAAAGCTTGAGTGATTTTATGACAGCTAAATTGAACCACTTTAGTTTGTTTTATAGCTGAATATTCATCGACAAGTTTAAACGCAAGGACAGAAATATATATAACAAATAAAATTGGAAAGAGATGTCCAACAAAATTCAATCTTTTCTGTGATTTTGATACCGACGTGGCTACCAATTTAGAAGACAAATTACACATGAAAGATAGTGATTTATAACCGAAATTATAATGTTTGGTATTTATATGTATATAGCCGTATTTTTTTATATGTACTGTATATATCTGTATAACATATCTCTATCTGTATATATGTATGGCCAACTATGTCTATCAACTTATTTTATATCTAAAGGAATATATTAATATCAACAATACAAACATTAATACTTAATATTAATTAATATTATTAATAAAGCTAATAATAATAATAAATATAATAATATTATAACTAATAATATTAATATCATAATAAGAATAATGATAATATTAACTTTAAATAAAAATGATAATTTTAGTAACCAAGTTAATAATAATACTTTTAATAATCAAAATAATAATTAAATTATAATTTTACTAATAACAATAATACTAATAATGATAACAAAATTAAATGCATCAAACTTTATATCTATGTGATTTATAGTAATATTTATAATACAGATATTAATATTAATATTAATACTTATTTTTAATAACAATAAAAGTAGAAATCTTAATGTTGAATACTAACTTGTAATTTCTTTTAATATATTAATGTTACAATTTATTGCTTATGTAATGTTTACCAATTATTAATTGAATATTTATACACTATACATATGTATTACAATATATACATATACATATATATATATCTATAATAATTATACATAGATATCATATTTATTTATATAAAAGTTCATTTTAAATTACAACATAATTATTTTGTATCTTATTTTACATATTTATTTCTAATGGTTAAATTATATTTTATGATTTCAAATTAATATACATATACTTACATTCATATTTATTTTCAAATAATTGTTCGTGAATCATCGGGAATAGTCAAAGGGTAATTGATTACATGATTATAGATTTCAAAACTTTCGAGACTCAACATTACGTATTTTGCTTATCGTGTCGGAAACATATAAAGATTAAGTTTAATTTTGATCGGAAATTCCCGGGTCATCACAGTACCTACCCGTTAAAGAAATTTCGTCCTGAAATTTGAGCGAGGTCGTCATGGCTAACAATAAAAATGTTTTCATGACGAATAGGAGTTGATAAATTGAGTTTTATTATCATTGAGTAATATGGATAAAAATAATTTGATTATTCGAAGAGTACGAATGAGGCTATTACCAAAGAGTGAAATAGAAAAGTAAAGATTCATCTTAACTTTTGACCGAGTCAGGGTTGAATTTAGAAAAATAAGGTGTGTCTTAACTTTTGACGTAGAGGGTTGAATTCCGGAATTCAAGGGATTTAGAGAAAATCCACGAAATCTAAAAGATTTGATTCTTCGGCGAGTAAGGGAATTAAGATCTCTATAATTAAATACGGTGATCTGCCTCGATTTCCCTGTCTATTATTTCCTTTATAAATTAAACTCCTCCGTTCCATTATTCTCACCATTCTTATACTTTCTTTCTTAGTTCATACCTCTAAAAGATTGTGAAAATGCTTCATCCAGTACTAATTCTTGATATTTTTCTAATTATCATTTTTGTCATTCTTCTTTTCAATCTTCCATCTGAAGAATCTGTTTACTTCTACTATTACGTTGGGGTGATACTATTCTTAATTATACCGTGTCTTTATATTGCTATTCGTATTAATATCCATGGTTTGTAATTTCTGCGTTGTTGTTGAATTTTATATCTTCCCTTATATTTCAATGTCCCTGCTTCTGTCTCCTATAATTATTGTCATCCACAGTTAATGCGCTCTCTTATTTGCTGTGATTTATACCCCCTTTCTATTTCAGAGCTTTGTCCCTTCGTTTCTTCTTATTACGGTTAGGCATCTCTTGTAATGGTCCAAAATTCGCATATATAAATTTTAAAATAAACATTGTTAATGTTCTAAGAAAGGAATGATAATTGCACGATCTAGATTCGTCAAATTACCAGAATATCTGGGAAAGATAGAACTATCAAGAAAATCTGTTCTTGATATGTTTATATATCAGATAAAATGTAAAAGTCGTGTAACATGGCACATGATGACGTTATGATCTGTGAATCATCACGTTCCATTAGAAACTCAGCATGACTTACTGTAATATAATCACGTTGATCAAGTGTCATTATATTATACTAACTCATGCATCAGTTCCCAACATTACTTCAATAATATTCATATTTTAAGCTCAAAAGTTTACAGAATATAGGAACTAACAGTTTCTATATGATGTAACACCGATAACACGAAGAGATTGATGATTTCAGATAAGAATAATTATAAAAATATCTTTAGAAATATGGTGGATATTTATAATGAAAGATACGATGATATCTCGGAATATCTAAGATCAGCAGATGATAGAAACTATTGACTGCAAGGGTTTAGAGTAAGGAGCAAGATATTCACTAAAGATTTTAGCAGACATTGAATCATTTGAATTCTTTAAAGTCAAACTTATTCTTTGTGATTTGTCCACGGCTTTCTTCATAGTTTCGCATAATCTGCTTTTCGATACTAAATTTTCTCTTGAATGTTTCCAATATAATGATACACAGGAAGCACGAAGATGCATATAATTTCAGACGAGAATATTTATGAAAATATCCTCAGAAATATTGAAGATATTGATGATGATATTTTGGAATTTCTAAGTTCGATGGTTGAGGGAGAAAGATTTTCCGCAAGATTTTAACATGGCTTCGGAGCAAGATATTCTCTAAAGATTTCAACGGATCCAGAATTATCTGGATTCTTTGAATATAGGGTATGGTCCTTGTATTTGTCGTTGATCTCCTTCATGGTTAGCTCAATCCATTTTCCAGTTCCAACGTTTCTGAGCTTTTTCCAACATACTATTCTTTATCATCAAATTTCCGACGACTAAGGTCGTTTACGGTTGTCTACGGTTTCTGCTGCTTCATTCAGCTTTTTCAATATTCAGAGTATTGATTTGTAGACTGAGTGCTTTTCAGAATTTCAGAATTGGAGATCATAGTTCTAATAGATAAATGTTATATGGATACATATAACTGTTGATGTAGATATGCTGTGAGTTTTCAAAGTACTGATTGCTGATTCCCGGTAATTGGTATGTCAGTTCCCGTTACAAGATGCAGATGAGTATATGATAGGGTTTCAATGAATAAATATAATGATTTATCATAGAGATTTAAGTCAAGAAGTAACGAGGTTGCTGGTAAGTTTACTGCTAATGTGATGGAATATAGACAGTTTCTCGATAACGATGACGAAAGGCAAACTTATATATCAATGGTTATAATAAGACCAATCCGGATGAAAAGTCAAAGTTGACTTGCTGAAGCTGTGACAAAACTGGCTATTTTGAAAAGGAATTGCAATGTTATTTTCGGTAATAACAATGCCAAAGGATCTAGCACAGATACGTGTTAAACCTTTACTCAGGTTCCGAGTGTTTTCAGGTGCATAATTATATACATCTATCTTTTCTTCCGTAGATAAAGTGTGGTTGGTTCATCCTCTCGATTGGGGTGTTTTCAAAAATTATGAAATGTTTGAACGCAGATTAAAATCGTCAAGATACGAATGAGGTTTAAGATGAAATCAAGTGGCAAACTTGAAGAATTGTTTAGTTTCATATGTTATAATCAATATTTTAATTCATTTTAATTGTCCAATGTTGGTAGTCCACAGTTGATAGTCCATAGTTAACAATTCAATAATTCATATATAGTTTAATATATAATATTTGAATTAATTAATACGTATCGTGACCCGTATACGTCTCAGACTCGATCAAACTCAAAGTATATATATTATTATAGAATCAACCTCAACCCTGTATAGAGAACTCGATCATTACTGCATATGGAGTGTCTATGGTGATTCCAAATAATATATATAGATGCGTCGATATGATATGTCAAAACCTTGTATACGTGTCCTGATATTTAAAGTGCGTAAAATAAATAACAGAAATTAAATGACGATAAATAAAGTGCGTAAAGTAAATAACAGAAATTAAATGACGATAATTAAAATTGCGATAATTAAATTGCGATAAAATAAAATGCGATAAACAAATTGCGATAATTAAATGGTAATACGGAAATAACAGTTAGCTAGGAACAGTTAGCTAGGATTTTGTTAGCGTGGATTCTTAATAGAATTTTTTATTGTTAATTAATCTGTTTCTAATCAATTTTTATTGTGTCCATTATTTCTTCATTATGCCACTTGTTGGATTCTGATAGGTCAAAATCCAAATATGTAATTGGATGAATATGGTTACTCTGTGGTGAACGAATTTGTATATCGGTGGATGTAAGTAGGATAGTATATGACTGTTGAAACAGATTCGAAGAACGTACAATGTAACTTATTAATGTGAAATTTAAATAGTCCTCGGGTATTACCTACCCGTTAAAATATTTTCACCATTAACAGTTTGTACAAGAGAATTTTTAATTACAATCTTTATGAAAACATATATACATATATATTTTCTTCAGATGTATTCATGGATTTAATGAGTTAATATGATATTAAACTCATTTGCTTTTCGGTTGGAACTAGAATAAATAATCTCTAAAACTTTAGAGATTACATATTCGTCATGTCGAACGAAGATAAATGAGGTAGAACGATACGTAGAACGAAGATCATACTCAAAGTACAGATGATGATATTGAAGCATGGTTTGTTGATGGTACTGGTGCTGTTATTGATTGTAATGTTGATGCCGGTGATGTTGTTGAAGCTGGTACATTTTGCACCATATTCTTCGAATTGATTATTCGAGCGCGAAGTTCGTTGACTTATTACTCCAGGATGATTGTCGGTCGGAACGAGAGGATGAATAAGGTTCAGAATTGTAGATAAAATATAATCTTGTCGAGTTACCCTGGAAATGAGACTGAAAATGGTGTCTCGAACAGGTTTGCCGGTAAACGCTTCAGGTTCATTGTCAAGAGGTGAATTCGGTTGGTGGAAGGGATTGCCTTCTGCGCGTTTCCATTAATTAAGTCGACTACGAACCCATCAAATGAATTGATAATGGCTGATTGGTTGATTCATGCCGATGACGCTGTTTTCGGAGTTTAGGTGAACATCTATGTCGGAATAGCTGTCGGAATAGCTATCGGAATCTGAGGGACTCGAACTGGTTGCAGGATTCATCTCGTATGATCAGATGAAGGATTTTTGATAAGAAATAGATTATAGGATGTAGATTAGTACCTTGCAATACATAATTTACATATGCATATATAATACTAAAGTCCCATAAGTTACAGAGGAATCTACGGAAGTTGTCAGGCAAAGTTACAGTAACAGATACGCTAAAATATGAAGTAGCAGATACACTAAGATATGAATTTTGTCTATACACTATTCATGCAATCATTGCAGTAAGATGTGTCTAGACTAAGAATAATAAGCAGGTAATTTTCTAAGGATGATAAGCAGATGATTTCCGACAAAAATGATAAGCAAAACTTTTGACATGCAGACACGGTCGAAGTCCAGACACACTAATGCATCTAAACAACTACTAGTTAGACATTCTAATGCAAGACCTGGTTCGCTAAGACCACCGCTCTGATACCAACTGTGAAGCCCCGTCCTAATCCATCCGGACGAAGTCCATATCGATTATAAATGATTCACAACAGTTGATTACATCGCGAGGTACTTGACCTCTATATGATACATTTTTACAAACATTGCATTCGTTTTGAAAAGACAATCTTTCATTACATCGAAAATTGACGGCATGCATACCATTTCATAATATATCTAACTATAATTGACTTAATAATAATCCTGATGAACTCAACGACTCGAATGCAACGTCTTTTGAAATATGCCATGAATGACTCCAAGTAATGTCTCTAATATGAGCTAATGCACAGCGGAAGATTTCTTTCGTACCTGAGAATAAACATGCTTTAAAGTGTCAACCAAAAGGTTGGTGAGTTCATTAGTTTAGCATAAATAATCATTTCATAATTTTAATAGACCACAAGATTTCATATTTCCATTTCTCATAAACATACGTCCCATACATAGAGACAAAAATATCATTCATATGGATTGAACACCTGGTAACCGACATTCACAATATGTATATAAGAATATCCCCATCATTCCGGGGTCCTTCTTCGGACATGATATAAATTTCGAAGTACTAAAGCATCCGGTACTTTGGATGGGGCTTGTTGGGCCCGATAGATCTATCTTTAGGATTCGCGTCAATTAGGGTGTCTGTTCCCTAATTCTTAGATTACCAGACAAAAAGGGGCATATTTGATTTCGATCATTCAACCATATGATGTCGTTTCAATTACTCATGTCTATTTCGTAAAACAGTTATAAAAACAGCGCATGTACTCTCAGCCCAAAAATATAAAGGGTAAAAAGGCAAATGAAACTCACCTAATGTATTTTGTAGTAAAAATACATATAACGACATTGAACAACTAAACAATGCAAGGTTGGCCTTGGATTCACGAACCTATATCATTTGTATATATATTAAAATAAATGATCGTAATTTAAACAATTATATATATACATATTATTTTATGTATTAAGATTAATATTCTTATCTATGATTTTATTAATGCTTATATTATATTATGATACTTATTTGATTTTTAATTAATGTTATTAGTTAAAAACGACATTTTTAAGTAGTATTAGTATACTTTATATATATAATAATTATATTTATACTTATATATATATATATATATATATATATATATATATATATATATATATATATATATATATATATATATATATATATATATATATATATATATATATATATATATATATATATATATATATCTTTTGCTTTATAAAATTATTACTTGTAATAATACTAGTTTAAAGATAATAGTAATATTGTTAATAATAATTTTAATAAAAATGATAATTTAACTTATAATGATATATTAAAACTAATACTTTTAGCAAGGCTAATCGTAATGATAAGCTTAATAATAGTTATCGCTTCAATGAAAATTTTAATGATCATAAAATTAATAATACTATCATTAATGTTAAATGGTACTTATAATACTATTATTAATGAAAATGATACTTTTGATTGTAATGACAATAATAACTATAATGTGATAACAGCGCTAATATTAATGATAATAATAATAATAATAACACTAATAATTATAACAATAATAACTTTAATAATTTTACTCCTAATGATATTATTAATAATGATAATAATATTAGTGATAATATCAATTAAATCTTAATATGTATAATAATAATTAATAATAATAACAATAAAAATAACAATAATAATGTTAATAATAATAATAATGACAATGATGATAATAATAACATTTAGCTAGGTTAATGATAATAATATTAGTAATATTTATATTAGTGACAATACTACTACTACTTATCATAATAACAATAACATAATTAATACTAATAATAATAACAATAACAATAATAATAATAATAATAATAATAATAATAATAATAATAATAATAATAATAATAATAATAATAATAATAATAATAATAATAATAATAATAATAATAATACCTTAAGAGAAAAGGCTTACAAAAAGAACATAAACTGCTTCCTCCCGGTCTCGAACCCATGACCTCTCGCTAAACCAAACAACCCCTTAACCATTGCTCCGTTTCTGTTTTCTCTGAATTAACCCGTCCTAATTTCTATTATACTAATTACTGTAATCATCTTCTTCACACCAAATTCCATTCGATCAAAACCAAACCCAATCAAAAACTTATTGTTCTTAATGCGTCTAATTAAAATGAAACAACTTATAACGTGATTACCAGAAACAAGCAGCAAAAAAAAATAAAAAAAATAAATGAAGAACTCTTGCTGCTGTCGCAGCTAAAAAAAAAAATTTTGATATCGAGCTATAGGCCGTTTTGAAAAATATTTATAACATGAAAGAGGTTGCAAGTCACCATTAAAAAATTTCTGGATCGACAATTAATCCTAAAACATGAAAATGAATTCAAATTTTTGTGAAAATCGAACGGTTGACTTTTTTATCTATAAGCTTTGACCTCGAAATTCATACACGTTTGAAGGAATTGGAGGTTGTAATTTTGCAGAAAGTTCGAATAGAGGATTCCTAATACGACTGCATTCTTAGATTTTGAAGTTTGGTTCGAAATCGAGTTATGGGTAAAAAGGTTGTGCGTACAGAGGTGTAGAGTTTTAAATTATTCTTCTGTTTTTTCTTCTTCTGTAATTGTACTAGTTGATGATTATATAAAGCTTGAGTGATTTTATGACAGCTAAATTGAACCACTTTAGTTTGTTTTATAGCTGAATATTCATCGACAAGTTTAAACGCAAGGACAGAAATATATATAACAAATAAAATTGGAAAGAGATGTCCAACAAAATTCAATCTTTTCTGTGATTTTGATACCGACGTGCCTACCAATTTAGAAGACAAATTACACAGGAAAGATAGTGATTTATAACCGAAATTATAATGTTTGGTATTTATGTGTATATAGCCGTATTTTTTTATATGTACTGTATATATCTGTATAACATATCTCTATCTGTATATATGTATGGCCAACTATGTCTATCAACTTATTTTATATCTAAAGGAATATATTAATATCAACAATACAAACATTAATACTTAATATTAATTAATATTATTAATAAAGCTAATAATAATAATAATAATATTATTATAACTAATAATATTAATATCATAATAAGAATAATGATAATATTAACTTTAAATAAAAATGATAATTTTAGTAACCAAGTTAATAATAATACTTTTAATAATCAAAATAATAATTAAATTATAATTTTACTAATAACAATAATACTAATAATGATAACAAAATTAAATGCATCAAACTTTATATCTATGTGATGTATAGTAATATTTATAATACATATATTAATATTAATATTTATACTTATTTTTAATAACAATAAAAGTAGAAATCTTAATGTTGAATACTAACTTGTAATTTCTTTTAATATATTAATGTTACAATTTATTGCTTATGTAATGTTTACCAATTATTAATTGAATATTTATACACTATACATATGTATTACAATATATACATATACATATATATATATATCTATAATAATTATACATAGATATCATATTTATTTATATAAAAGTTCATTTTAAATTACAACATAATTATTTTGTATCTTATTTTACATATTTATTTCTAATGGTTAAATTATATTTTATGATTTCAAATTAATATACATATACTTACATTCATATTTATTTTCAAACAATTGTTCGTGAATCATTGGGAATAGTCAAAGGGTAATTGATTACATGATTATAGATTTCAAAACTTTCGAGACTCAACATTACGTATTTTGCTTATCGTGTCGGAAACATATAAAGATTTAGTTTAATTTTGATCGGAAATTCCCGGGTCATCACACTCTATATGAGACGTTTTTCAAAGACTGCATTCATTTTTAAAATAACCATAACCTTTATTTTATCTATAAAGGTTTAAAAAGCATTACGTAGATTATCAAATAATGATAATCTAAAATATACCGTTTACACACGACCATTACATAATGGTTTACAATAAGAATATATTACATCAAAAATAAGTTTCTTGAATGCAGTTTTTACATAATATCATACAAGCATGGACTCCAAATCTTGTCCTTATTTTAGTATGCAACAGCGGAAGCTCTTAATAATCACCTGAGAATAAACATGCTTAAAACGTCAACAAAAATGTTGGTGAGTTATAGGTTTAACCTATATATTATCAAATCATAATAATAGACCACAAGATTTCATATTTCAATATACATCCCATACATAGAGATAAAAATCATTCATATGGTGAACACCTGGTAACCGACATTAACAAGATGCATATATAAGAATATCCCCATCATTCCGGGACACCCTTTGGATATGATATAAATTTCGAAGTACTAAAGCATCCGGTACTTTGGATGGGGTTTGTTAGGCCCAATAGATCTATCTTTAGGATTCGCATCAATTAGGGTGTCTGTTCCCTAATTTTTAGATTACCAGACTTAATAAAAAGGGGCATATTCGATTTCGATAATTCAACCATAGAATGTAGTTTCACGTACTTGTGTCTATTTTGTAAATCATTTATAAAACTTGCATGTATTCTCATCCCAAAAGTATTAGATTTTAAAAGTGGTGATAATGCTAAAAACGAACATATATTTCATAGCATTATTCCTCAAGAAAGACAGGCCTTTAGTTGCAATTGTTCTATTTAAAAGTGATATTCATTTAAATAATAAAAGGTGAAGACAAAAGACAGATTCGACGAATTGAAGACGCAAACGACCAAAAAGCTCAAAAGTACAAAATACAATCAAAGAGGTTCCATTTATTGATAAGAAATGTCTTAAAATTACAAGAGTATAAAAATTATACGCAAGGACGTTCGAAAATCCGGAACCGGGACATGAGTCAACTCTCAACGCTCGACGCAATGGACTAAAAATTACAAGTCAACTATGCACATAAATATAATATAATATTTAAATAATTCTTATAATTATTTATATATTATATAATATAAAAATCCGTCGGTAAACAAAGAGCCAAAGCTGGGTGAGCTGTAAAAACAAACTTCGCGACTCGCGGAGTTTGAAGAGCAAAAAGGGCGCGAGTTACGGAGATTACCTGGACTCAAATCCCTATAAAAGGCAACGCAGTTTGATCATTTTTCATCATCTTTTTCTATCTCTCAATATATCTATACGTAATATTTATTTATATTTTAATTTTAATTTTAATTTTAATTTTAATTCTAATAATAAGGGTATGTTTGCGAATGTTGTAAGGGTGTAAGTCGAAATTCTGTCCGTGTAACGCTACGCTATTTTTAATCATTGTAAGTTATGTTCAACCTTTTTACATTAATGTCTCGTAGCAAAGTTATTATTATGCTTATTTAATCTGAAGTAATCATGATGTTGGGCTAAAAATATTAAAATTGGGTAATTGGACTTTGTACCATAATTGGGGTTTGGACAAAAGAACGACACTTGTGGAAATTAGACTATGAGCTATTAATGGGCTTTATATTTGTTTAACTAAATGATAATTTGTTAATTTTAATATAAAGATTTACAATTGGACGTCCCTATAAATAACCATATACACTCGATCGGACACGATGGGCGGGGTATTTATATGTACGAATAATCGTTCATTTAAACGGACACGGGAATGGATTAATAGCCACTAGAATTATTAAAACAGGGGTGAAATTATGTACAAGGACACTTGGCATAATTGATAACAAAGTATTAAAACCTTGGGTTATACGCAGTCAATATCCTGGTGTAATTATTAAACAAAGTATTAAAATCTTGTTACAGTTTAAGTCCCCAATTAGTTGGAATATTTAACTTCGGGTATAAGGATAATTTGACGAGGACACTCGCACTTTATATTTATGACTGATGGACTGTTATGGACAAAAACCAGACGGACATATTAAATAATCCAGGACAAAAGACAATTAACCCATGGGCATAAAACTAAAATCAACACGTCAAACATCATGATTACGGAAGTTTAAATAAGCATAATTCTTTTATTTCATATTTAATTTCCTTTATTTTATATTTAATTGCACTTCTAATTATCGCACTTTTATTGTTATTGTATTTAATTGCACTTTTAATTATCGTACTTTTTAATTATCGCAAGTTTATTTTATCGCACTTTTATTTATCGCAATTTTATTATCGTTATTTACTTTACGCTTTAAATTAAGTCTTTTATTTATTTAATATTTTACATTTTGTTTTAACTGCAACTAAAGTTTTTAAAATCGACAAACCGGTCATTAAACGGTAAAAACTCCCCTTTATAATAATAATATTACTTATTTATATATTTGTATTTTTATAATAGTAAACTAATATAGCGTTAAGCTTTGATTAAAAGATTCCCTGTGGAACGAACCGGACTTACTAAAAACTACACTACTGTACGATTAGGTACACTGCCTATAAGTGTTGTAGCAAAGTTTAAGTATATCCATTCTATAAATAAATAAATATCTTGTATAAAATTGTATCGTATTTAATAGTATTTCCTTGTAAAATATAACCAATTTCATATACACCTCTGCGCACATCAAGTATTTTTGGCGCCGCTGCCGGGGATCGCCGAAGCGAAACGCCACACATAATAAAAAAAAAAATACGTTTTTGTAAAAATACGTTTTAAATATTCGAAAACATAAAAAGAAAACAAAAATATAAATATTTTTAAGAGTTTGTGAAATATTTAAGTTTTATAAAGTTTCTTTATTTTTATTTTATAAAAATATAAGTTTTATTTAAATATTTTGTTTTTATTTAAAACATAAAATCAAAAACCGAAAAAAAAATTTATATATAAATCTAGTTTTAAGATTTTTATTTATAAAATTGTAACATATTTTTATTTCTATTCTAGTTTTTAAAATATAAGTTTTATTTAAATTATATAAATATTTTAATTAAATTAAAAACAGAAAAATAAAAAAATATATATATAAATAAATAAAAAAATCGAAACCTGTCAAACGAAGCTACCTAATCTGAATTTTCGAACCCCGCGACTCGCAGAGTTTTCCAGCTTCGGGCACCGCAACTCGTGGAGCCGCCCTGACACACGTGACCAGAAACCCTAATCACAATTAATACGGGGTAATTATTATTATTATTAACTTTAAACCTAATAATTAGGTTATTTATATTATATTAATTAATTTAGTTTTATTTTATTATTTGTATTATTTAGTTAAATTAGTTTAATTAAAATATAAAATTAATAGTTTTATAAATTAAATAATATAAAAATAATATTTTTATAAAAATTGTAATTTTTACAACTTTTAATATATTTTTATATTTTATCCCTTTTTATTTGTTTTTAGCGTAACTTTTGTATTTTCCGCTCGTATTTAGTTTTTAAGACATAGTTTTTGCTATAGTTATTTTTACTTCTAGATTTTTTTTTAGGGTTAGCCGTAAAATCCCTTAAGTGCTTTTTCTTTAGACTAAGATTTAGATGCTTTAGAATTTTGCGACGCCTTTTTAAGTTTTAGCGCCTTTTTAGATATTGCCATTTGGGATATAGTTTTACTTGTAAGCTTTAATATTTTTCGATGCCTTTTACCTATGTATCAATTATCATTCCAATTAGTAATCTCAATTTGCGATTATAATTTTAAGTTAGTGATAGTAATAAGGTTGGGTTAGTCGAGTGTTTTTAAGTTTTATAGTCATTCTCTGTTTCTTTCATTTTTCGACGCCTTTTATTTTTCAATTTTTTTTTCTTTTTCGACCTTTTTCGATGCGCTCTTTTTCTTTCTTATTTCTCGCTATTCTAGTTTTAGGACATAGATTTTTAATCTACTTCTTATCTAAAATTCTTAAAATTACGAAAATTTATTTTAAGTGGTTAAATTGATAGACATCAAAATTTTCTGGTTCGTAGTAATAGTTGGATTTGTACGTGGACCGGGTTATTGGAGCCAAACAGTACTCAATTATATTGAGACCAAACGAATCCTGCCCCTCTGCTGCATCTTTTGGCTATTCGAAACGTGGGCAAAATCAGAAAAGTCTATTAATTGGATAACTTATATAATTTATCTTTCCTTTTAAAAACTAATAGGATATTCAGTGAATGCACCGAGCAAGACGTTCACCACCTTTTGTACGCTCACCACCTGTAACTAGATCAAGACATCTAGCTAATATTGTCACCGTTGATAATCCATTTTTTGAACCCGACCTCACAATTGAGAATCCGGAGAATATTCAGGGGCAATTCATAGATCCTGAACCACTAATTTTTCCTCCGGAACCATCAATCATTCAAAAAGAGATTGTTGAGGAACGAACCATTAAATCAGAATCCTCTAATGATTCCGATTCAACAAATTCAATTATGGAGAATCTGGAACCTTTAAGTATGGAAGACCGAATGAGAGCTAAACGCACTGGCCAAGGTCACGCAATTACTCATCCAGACATTAATGCGCCAGATTATGAAATCAAATGACAAATTCTACATATGGTGACTAATCAATGCCAATTTAGTGGTGCACTGAAGGAAGATCCAAACGAACATCTTCGTACCTTTAATAGGATCTGCACACTATTTAAAATAAGAGAAGTGGAGGATGAACAGATATATCTCATGTTATTTCCATGGACTTTAAAGGGAGAAGCCAAAGATTGGTTGGAATCGTTACCTGAAGGGGCGATTGATACATGGGATGTTTTAGTTGAAAAATTTCTTAGACAATTCTTTCCGGCATCTAAAGCCGTAAGACTTCAAGGAGAAATTGTTACGTTCACACAGAAACCGAATGAAACTCTATATGAGGCATGGACTAGATTTGGAAAGTTATTAAGAGGATGTCCGCAACATGGTTTAGACACCTGTCAAATAGTACAAATCTTCTACCAAGGATGCGACATCACTACAAGGAAAGACATAGATATAGCAGCTGGTGGTTCTATTATGAAGAAAACCGAAACTGATGCTTACAAAATTATTGATAACACTGCTTCCCACTCACATGAGTGGCACCAAGAAAAAGATATCGTTAAATCATCTAAAGCAGCTAGAGCCGATTCTAGCCATGACTTAGATTCCATTTCTGCAAAGATAGATGCTGTCGAGAGACGAATGGAAAAGATGACTAAAGATACCCACTCAATATGAATTAGTTGTGAGCAGTGTGGAGGACCACATTTGACAAAAGATTGTCTCAGTATTGAATTAACAATGGAACAAAGCGAGAATGTTTCATATCTAAACCAAAGGCCTGGAAATAATTATCAGAATAATTATCAACCGCCAAGACCAATTTACAATCAAAACCAGAATTATAATCGAAATGTTCCATACAACAACCAACAAGGTCCTAGTAATCAACAAGTATCCAATAATACTTACAATCAGCAAAGACCTAATTTTCAAAACAAACCACCACAAACCGATGATAAAAAGCCGAATTTAGAAGATATGATGACAAAGTTAGTTGAAACTCAAACGCAGTTTTTCACATCTCAGAAACAAATCAATGAACAAAATGCTCAAGCATTTAGAAATCAACAAGCTTCTATTCAAAACTTGGAACAAGAAGTAAGTAACCTAACAAGGTTAATAGGTGAAAGAAAACCGGGAAGTTTACCTAGTGATACAAATGCTAACCCCCGGAATGAAACAGCTAAAGCCATTACCATAAGAAGTGGTACAACACTTAAACCACCTAAAATACCTGTAACTTCTGATGAAGCTATTCCTACTCCACAAGAACCACAACCTGATCAAGATAAGGAAAAAGAACCGGTAGTTGAAAAGATTAATGAAGATAACACAGTTAAGGCTAAACCTTATGTTAAACCATACCAACCACCACTTCCTTACACGAGTAAAATGAAAAAGGAGAAACTTGAAGCCGAGCAATCCAAATTCTTGGATATGTTTAAACAGATAAATGTAAATCTTCCTTTCATTGATGTGATTTCAGGAATACCTAGATATGCTAAATTTCTGAAAGATCTAATCTCAAATAGAAAGAAAATGGAAGAACTCTCAGCCGTTACTATGAATGCTAATTGTTCAGCAGTGCTGTTGAATAAGATACCAGAAAAACTATCTGATCCAGGAAGTTTCATAATTCCATGTTTTCTGGGTAGTCTTAGTTCAATAGAAGCATTGGCAGACTTAGGTGCTAGTATAAATTTAATGCCGTATTCACTATACGCTAAACTAGACCTTGGAGAATTGAAACCAACAAGAATAAGTATACAACTAGCCGATCGATCAATAAAATATCCTAGAGGGATAATGGAGAACATGCTAGTCAAAGTTGGTACTTTAGTATTTTCAGTAGATTTTGTTGTTCTGGACATGGAAGAAGATTCTCAAGTTCCTCTCATATTAGGAAGACCATTCTTAAACACGGCTAAAGCAATGATAGACGTGTTTGGTAAGAAACTGACCCTAAGTATAGAGGATGAGAGTGTTACCTTTTCAGTTGATAGAGCAATGCAACAACTGCAATCTGCAGATGATACATGTTATTATATTCAAACTATAGATTCACATGCAAAATTGTTAGAAGAATTTCCAGAATTACAAGGAACGGGAGAATGTTCTTTAGGAGAAGGAACTGAACCAATTGATGAAGTTGAAATGTTAGCTACACTAATAGCTAATGGATATGAACCAACAACAGAAGAAATTCAAATGCTAAAAGAAGAAGACAGATATCGATATAAATCATCGATAGAAGAACCACCGACATTAGAGTTAAAGCCACTTCCAAACCATTTGGAATACGCTTATTTACATGGTGAATCTGAATTACCTCTAATAATATCGTCTTCTCTTACTGAAAATGAAAAATCTTAACTCATTTCTGTGTTGAAAGATCATAAACCAGCCATTGCATGGAAGATTCATGATATTAAAGGAATAAGTCCTTCGTATTGCACACATAAATTCATGATATTAAATGAATAAGTCCTTCGTATTGCACACATAAAATCCTTATGGAAGAAGGTCATAAAACGTATGTGCAACGCCAACGAAGACTAAATCCTAATATGCAAGATGTTGTTAAAAAAGAAATTATTAAACTGCTAGATGCAGGTTTAATTTATCCGATCTCTGATAGTCCATGGGTAAGCCCAGTTCAATGCGTGCCTAAGAAGGGTGGCATGACTGTCATCACAAATGAAAAAAATGAGCTTATTCCTACTAGGACTGTAACAGGATGGCGTGTATGTATTGATTATAGAAAATTAAATGACGCCACCAGAAAAGATCACTTCCCCTTACCTTTCATTGATCAAATGTTGGAAAGATTAGCCGGAAATAGTTATTATTGTTTTCTTGATGGATTTTCCGGATATTTTCAAATTCCAATAGCACCCGAAGATCAAGAGAAAACCACATTCATGTGCCCTTATGGTACTTTTGCTTACAAACGCATGTCATTTGGACTTTGCAACGCCCCTGCAACCTTTCAAAGGTGCATGATGGCGATTTTTCACGACATGATAGAAGAATGCATGGAAGTTTTCATGGATGACTTTTCAGTCTTCGGTGATACATTTGAATCATGTCTAGCTAATCTTGAACGAATGCTGATTAGATGCGAACAATCAAATCTAGTTCTTAATTGGGAGAAATGGCATTTCATGGTTAAAGAAGGCATCGTTCTTGGTCATAAAATTTCAAAGGAAGGAATTGAAGTGGATAGAGCTAAAGTAGATGTAATTGCTAAACTTCCACATCCCACCAATGTTAGAGAAGTTAGGAGTTTTCTAGGGCATGCCGGTTTTTACCGACGTTTCATAAAAGATTTTTCTAAAATTGCCACTCCTATGAATAAACTCCTAGAAAAGGATGCTCCATTCATCTTTTCAGATGAATGTATCAAATCTTTTAATATTCTTAAAGAGAAACTCACTAATGCGCCGATCATGATAACACCAAATTGGAATCTACAGTTTGAATTAATGTGCGATGCAAGTGATTTTGCAATGGGAGCCATTTTAGAACAAAGGATTGAAAAACGATTTCAACCTATATATTATGCTAGTAAGACGTTACAAGGAGCACAAACGAATTACACAACTACTGAAAAACAACTCCTTGCTATTGTCTTTGCTTTTGACAAATTTCGTTCATATCTCGTTCTAGCAAAAACGGTGGTCTATACCAACCATTCTGCTCTTAGATACCTATTTTCGAAACAAGATGCCAAACCAAGATTAATCCGTTGGATCTTACTCTTACAAGAGTTCGATATTAAAATCCGAGATAAAAGAGGAGCAGAAAATCTCGCCGCTGATCATCTTTCTCATCTTGAAAATCCCGAATTAGAAGTTCTAAATGAATCGGCCATACAAGACAACTTTCCTAATGAATATCTATTGAAGATAGATTATAATGAAATACCATGGTTTGCAAACTATGCAAACTACTTAGTATGTGGATTCCTTGAAAAAGGATTGTCGTACCAAAAACGAAAGAAATTCTTTAGTGATATAAAACACTATTTCTGGGAAGATCCACATCTGTTTAAAAGTTGTCCAGATTGAATAATACGCCAATGTGTATTCGGAGATGAAGCTAGTAAAATTTTAAACCATTGTCACACAGGACCAACAGGAGGGCATTATGGGCCTCAACTAACAGCAAGAAAAGTTTATGATGCTGGATTCTATTGGCCTACAATTTACAAAGACGCACACCTTCTTTGCAAATCCTGTGATGCTTGTCAAAGGGCCGGAAAAATAAGTCAACGTGATGAAATGCCACAAAATGTCATTCAAGTATGTGAAGTATTTGACATTTGGGGTATTTACTTTATGGGTCCATTTCCAAAATCTCATAATAATCTCTATATTCTCGTAGCCATTGATTATGTATCTAAATGGGCGGAAGCACAAGCTCTCCCAACTAACGATGCACGAGTTGTAGTCAACTTTTTAAAACGTCTTTTTGCAAGGTTTGGAACACCGAAAGCTTTAATAAGTGATCGGGGAACTCATTTCTGTAATAATCAACTTGAGAAAGTTCTTAAAAGATATGGAGTAACTCATAAAATCTCCACTGCATATCATCCACAAACAAGTGGACAAGTTGAAAATACCAACCGAGCTTTAAAACGTATTCTAGAGAAAACCGTAGGATCAAATCCGAAGGAATGGTCCATTAAATTGGAGGATGCACTCTGGGCTTTTAGAACAGCCTACAAAACTCCAATTGGAACCACACATTTTAAACTCGTTTACGGAAAAGCATGTCATCTTCCAGTAGAAATTGAACACAAAGCATTTTGGGCTTTGAAGACATGTAATCTTGATTTACATGAAGCTGGATGTCTACGGTTAAGTCAACTAAACGAATTAGAAGAATTAAGACATGAAGCATACGAAAATTCATTAATCTATAAGGAAAGAACGAAGAAATGGCATGATAAAAGAATCAGAAGTTCAAAATAATTTAAAGAAGGAGACAAAGTTCTTCTTTTCAATTCACGATTCAAGCTATTTCCTGGAAAATTGAAATCAAGATGGTCTGGACCATTCATAGTCAAAAGAGTTTTCCCATACGGAACAGTAGAATTAATAAATTCAAATGGGATTGAATTTAAAGTTAATGGTCACAGAGTTAAACACTACATAGATAGTCCGATGGAAGTCGACAACGAAGTTATTCACAATTTCGATACCACAGCTAACTAAGTGTGAGGAGAATCAAGTCTTTAAAGGATAATATGTATTTCTGTTAGAGTTAGATTGTCTGTTTTCGTGTAGTTCTCGAAAATGGAACCCGAATGGTCTTTCCCTAGCAGACCCTAAAGAACTAGTCTTCTCCCCCCATTCTGAATTTTTATTTTTTTTAGGTTTTTACGAAATGAAGACTTCCTGTGAACTAAACCATGGTCTAATGCTACACGCTTTGATCACTAAACGTAATAATGACACACTTTCGAGTGAAATAGTATCAGTAACAGAGAAAGATTGGATGGAGTAAGAAAAGAATCCAGATGCGAAGATAATAAGTTACAATTTGGTAAAGGAAAATCAAAATCCGCAGCGAAAAGAAGAGCACGACACCTTGAAAGATGTCACAAATGCGGAAAATGGTCACATGGAGGTAATTGTTCAAATAATTAAACCTATTCAAACACCGAATTTGTTACTTTATGCAGAGACGGACCGTTCATATGTTTAGAAGAAAAAACACTGAATGCTCGAGGTTACGCCTATGTAGCTATGGAAAACCAATTAAATCGACTATCTTATGAGTGGGATAGATCGTATCACTAAGAATACTATCTCACAGGTAAGTCTGTACAGTTTTTATTTTTTTTATTTTTATTTTTAATCTTTTGATAATAAACGCTAATTTGTTCGCTATAAAGTATTAAATTGGTATTCGATGAAATTAGGTTTGGCGACCGAAATTATTGATATCATTCAAAAATTTATTACATCACTGTGAAATTTAACGTTTATTCTTAAGGTATAAATATCTTTAATCAATCAAACCAAAATATTTCAAAAATTCGTCATGAGTTAAATTAGGTCATGGAACCGAAATTACTTTACCGAAAAGAGGGGCGCATATTTTTGATAATATTTGATTGATTAAAGTGGGATAAAAGCCAAAAAGATTTTTAATTTTATTTTTACCATGTTTTAAAAATTAATATATAAATCTTAAATTAATATTGTGAACTCTGTAAAATCAGTATATTTAAGTTTGTCAATATTTGAAAAATTAATATTTTTAATATAAGTTTGTATGTATAAAAACAAAAATATAATATAAGTTTGGTGTGAATTTTTAATATTATGCATTTTTAATTAAGTTTGGTGTAAATTTTTAATTTTATGCATTTTTAAATTTAAGTTGTGTGAATTTAAAAACAAAAATTTACTTTATTTCGTTAAGTTAAAAATATGATTTTTAAAATTCGTCGTAAGTTGAAGACTAGGTCTTTGAACCGAAATTGCTTTGCCCGAGGGAGGGACGAGAACTTTTATTATCATTATTTTTAATCTTATTAAATTAAAGTATGCCAAAAACATTAAAAAACCAAAAAATCTAAGCTTTTAAAACAATCGCTTGAAAAAGACAAATTTTAAAATTTTGTCAAGGGACGGACTAGGACATCGATCCGAAACGACCTCGTCCTAAAACAAAGGAAAACAAAATTTTGAAATTTATTTTATATTTGTTTTATAAGTTAAGGTTTATTAAAAAAAAAAAAAACACCGCGACTCACGGAGTTTGAAAGAGTCAAACACCGCGACTCGCGGAGGACCGAAATTACAGAAAAAAATAAAAACGCTGGAGTCAGCTCAGTCCACACACAACACCCACATAAACTGGGAAAAATACCGAAAAATTACTCCCAAAATCGATTTTTTTTCACCGAAAATCATCAAATCTTTTACTAAAATCATATTGAGAAGGATGCTATCAAGGAATTACTCAAGGAAAACGGTAAATTTCTACACCTAAACACCATTTAATTCGAAAATTAGTGTTCTTGAGCAATTTTATACCCAATTCGATTTTGATGCTTTTTAGTGTAATTATGCTTAAATTTTTTATGTATTATGCTTGTATAACCTAGATTGATGCTATTTAACATGATTAGAAGCTTTAAACTTCAAATTTTGAGTAATCTAGGGTTTGTGTTCTTGAGTAAATTTGGGGTTTTTTTATATAAACAGGTTATGGCCGATTTTTGTCATGAATTATTGCTAAATTAAGTAGTGTAACATGTTTAGGTAGTTAAATGATCCAAACTTTGAGCCTAAACATGATTTTGAGAATTAAAGTGGACTTTTTCAAGTCTAAAATTCATGAACTTAATTTTTAAGAGATAATGCCATTTGAAACTTGTTTAATTGCTAGTAATGATTATTTTGACATGTTATTTGAGTTGAATGCTTATGAACTTGGCGAACATTTTCGTATATGCTTATTTGAAAAAGTGTAGATTTGATAAAAATATGAAAATGAGCTTAAGTTTGATATAAATTGGACATGTCATTATAATTATTTTGATTGATGATTTTGCTGACACTAATGCATATTTGGATGCATAAAACTTGTGTTTGATGTGTTTTGCAGACTGAAAGGGGTGAATCTTCATCCCAAGCTCGCAATGCTCCTGCTGAGAATGCGGAACAACAGGAGGTTGATAACTACTACAAACAAGATATACCTCATCCAGTTATGACATTTTTTGATATGCACTTGGAAGATTTGCACCCGAACTTGAGATTTGACAGACTTTGGATAGATTATCCAAAATACCAAAGGGGCTTGCATACTCTTCATTCTAAAGTTGTTGAAGTACCTAGGGTAATAGAATGGGGACCATTAGAAGCTGTAGAATTGGCCGGGCCAATTAGAGAATTACTTACATAGAGGTATGGTAATTCTACTTTTAACGATTAGGTACGATTATTCAGCATGCGTAGACCTGTATATAAAGTATGGTGTGAAGAATTATTATGTAGTATAGAAATAAATGATCGGGTAGCTAGTTTAACCGATCGATCTTTTATTAGATTTTTGTTAGGAGGTTCGATGCGCCACATGTCTTTACTAGACATGGCTCAGGCCTTACGTATATATACGCCTGAGGAGTTAGCATCTGCCGATTGTAGAGGGTTGATATTAAATGGTAGAAAGATTGATGAAAATTTTGATACGCATGGTGTATGGAGTCAAATGACTAGCCATCACCGATTTAAAGGGGGAAATTACTCTTATTTGGATATAGATAGAGCAGAGTTAAGAGTAATTCATAGGTTTTTAGCTAATTCGATTACACAAAGAGGTAAGAATAAGGAAAAGGTAAATGAACAGGATTTGTTTTACCATATGTGTATTCGAGACCCACAAAGCACTGTAAGTATACCGTATTGTGTGGGTTATTATTTATCAGCTATGGTTAGGGGGATGAGACCGCACAGTATAATAGGAGGTGGTATATTTATTACACTAATTGCTGAGTATCTCAATGTGGATATAAGTCGGGGGGTATTATTAGTCGAAGAACCAGAACCCCGCTATACAATAGGTTTAAATGTATACCATTGTGCGAAGGTTTTGAAGAGGCGAAATAACGCCGCAGTACAATACCATGGTAGACATCCACAGGTTGAGAGAAACCAACAGCCAGGTAATGTGGGAGGGGGA
The DNA here is from genome assembly GCF_046630445.1 of Rutidosis leptorrhynchoides. Classification (NCBI taxonomy): domain Eukaryota; kingdom Viridiplantae; phylum Streptophyta; class Magnoliopsida; order Asterales; family Asteraceae; genus Rutidosis; species Rutidosis leptorrhynchoides. Next base: position 328,463,834 of record NC_092337.1, on the reverse strand, counting down.
AATGAAATGACAGAAATGCAAAGGTTTATAGCTTCACAAGAGTATGAAAATGCTAGACATCGAGCATTTGAAGATTGACAAGTTCATCAAAACCAAATCATAGCTCATTGCCAACATGTAGGTAGAAACTATATTCCTACTCCATCGCCCGTATTTCCTCCCTGGTCTATAGAGATCCAACCACCGTATCCTACGTATAACCCAGCCGAAGCATTTTATAACACATATGGTTATGCATGGAACCTCTACTGGTATCAGTATCATCCCTAGTCTACTTAGTTTTATTCATTTTATAATTTGTAATGTTGATACATTTCATACTTATGTTGGAATTGTATTAGTTTTTATAATTTACTAATTTTTATTTTTAGATTTTAATAATGTTTGAATGTGGGGTAATATACCAAACTTCAAAAATATGTATATATGTTTGCAGTTTATCTTATGTACACAACAGGGTAAAACAACGCATTTTCAAAGTCTGGCATTAAGTTCAGCAAAAGCAACTAATTTTACGACAAGATGCAAAATATATGTGAAATAACAACAAGACGGAATGAACAAATGATGTACACCATTTATCATTCAACACAAACAACAATATGTTTGGAAACTTTGGTAAAATTTAATCATTTCTGCGCTAATCACCCTCAATAATTTAAATTGTTACTGATTTCTTGCAAATGAGGGCATTGCAAGATCTTAAGTGTGGGAAGGGGTTAAATTCTTTCGGATTTTTAAAATTTTTTATCTTAAACACTTGGTTACCATTAAAAATACTAGTAAAGCAGTAGTTGTATTAGAATCTAGTGCTCTCTGATAATAAAGAACAGCCCTAGTCTTATATACTGACTACCCAATTCTAGTAAAATTTTTCAAAATTTTCAATTAAATGAATTCAAAATCATGTTTATACATATTTATGAACGGTAAAACTAGGTATTAAACACCGAAATTATTGTTACCTCGGAAAGGACATAAATTGAGAAACAAACCAAAATGTTAGAATTCATTTAAGAATGGAATAGAGGAGAACAAAAAGGCAAATAAAAGAAAATAAAAGACAAGTGTGAGAAAATTTACCAAGTTATTTTAAACATATGTCACATATTTCTGTAACAAATAATTGAAAATACTTTTGTTTTGAACGATAATTAACTGTTTTACCCGATGAAAGAAAAGAAGAGATGAATCTACACGATGAATCAATTCCATCATTAAAAGGAAGTAAAGTCTTCCGAAAAAGAAACGCGCTTCTTGATTTAATTCATGAAGTTATCGTCCAGACCAGCTGTAGGTTGACGAAAAATCTAGAAAAGTCATCTCTAAAATCAGCAGGAAATCCATGGACCCCAGCATCAAACAGGGTCGCCAAGTGGTCAGATTTATCCTAACCATGAGAAGAATTTATCTCGTAAAATGGGGGGGCACTGAAATGTCCCGTTCTTATTGATTAAAAACGTTCCATATTAATTTATTTCGTTGCGAGGTTTTAACCTCTATATGAGACGTTTTTCAAAGACTGCATTCATTTTTAAAACAAACCATAACCTTTATTTCATAAATAAAGGTTTAAAAAGCTTTACGTAGATTATCAAATAATGATAATCTAAAATATCCTGTTTACACACGACCATTACATAATGGTTTACAATACAAATATGTTACATCGAAATCAGTTTCTTGAATGCAGTTTTTACACAATATCATACAAACATGGACTCCAAATCTTGTCCTTATTTTAGTATGTAACAGCGGAAGCTCTTAGTATTCACCTGAGAATAAACATGCTTTAAACGTCAACAAAAATGTTGGTGAGTTATAGGTTTAACCTATATATATCAAATTGTAACAATAGACCACAAGATTTCATATTTCAATACACATCCCATACATAGAGATAAAAATCATTCATATGGTGAACACCTGGTAAGCGACATTAACAAGATGCATATATAAGAATATCCCCATCATTCCGGGACACCCTTCGGATATGATATAAATTTCGAAGTACTAAAGCATCTGGTACTTTGGATAGGGTTTGTTAGGCCCAGTAGATCTATCTTTAGGATTCGCGTCAATTAGGGTGTCTGTTCCCTAATTCTTAGATTACCAGACTTAATAAAAAGGAGCATATTCGATTTCGATAATTCAACCATAGAATGTAGTTTCACGTACTTGTGTCTATTTTGTAAATCATTTATAAAACCTGCATGTATTCTCATCCCAAAAATATTAGATTTTAAAAGTGGGACTATAACTCACTTTCACAGATTTTTTACTTCATCGGGAAGTAAGACTTGGCCACTGGTTGATTCACGAACCTATAACAATATATACATATATATCAAAGTATGTTCAAAATATATTTACAACACTTTTAATATATTTTGATGTTTTAAGTTTATTAAGTCAGCTGTCCTCGTTAGTAACCTACAACTAGTTGTCCACAGTTAGATGTACAGAAATAAATCGATAAATATTATCTTGAATCAATCCACAACCCAGTGTATACGTATCTCAGTATTGATCACAACTCAAACTATATATATTTTGGAATCAACCTCAACCCTGTATAACTAACTCCAACATTCACATATAGAGTGTCTATGGTTGTTCCGAAATATATATAGATGTGTCGACATGATAGGTCGAAACATTGTATACGTGTCTATGGTATCTCAAGATTACATAATATACAATACAAGTTGATTAAGTTATGGTTGGAATAGATTTGTTACCAATTTTCACGTAGCTAAAATGAGAAAAATTATCCAATCTTGTTTTACCCATAACTTCTTCATTTTAAATCCGTTTTGAGTGAATCAAATTGCTATGGTTTCATATTGAACTCTATTTTATGAATATAAATAGAAAAAGTATAGGTTTATTGTCAGAAAAATAAGTTACAAGTCATTTTTGTAAAGGTAGTCATTTTAGTCGAAATAACGACGTCTAGATGACCATTTTAGAAAACATACTTCCACTTTGAGTTTAACCATAATTTTTGGATATAATTTCATGTTCATAATAAAAATCATTTTCCCAGAATAACAACTTTTAAATCAAAGTTTATCATAGTTTTTAATTAACTAACCCAAAACAGCCCACGGTGTTACTACGACGGCGTAAATCCGGTTTTACGGTGTTTTTCGTGTTTCCAGGTTTTAAATCATTAAGTTAGCATATCATATAGATATAGAACATGTGTTTAGTTGATTTTAAAAGTCAAGTTAGAAGGATTAACTTTTATTTGCGAACAAGTTTAGAATTAACTAAACTATGTTCTAGTGATTACAAGTTTAAACCTTCGAATAAGATAGCTTTATATGTATGAATCGAATGATGTTATGAATATAATTACTACCTCAAGTTCCTTGGATAAACCTACTGGAAATGAGAAAAATATATCTAGCTTCAAAGGATCCTTGGATGGCTTGAAAGTTCTTGAAGCAGAATCATGACACGAAAACAATTTCAAGTAAGATTTCCACTCGAAATAAGATTGTTATAGTTATAGAAATTGAATTAAAGTTTGAATATGATTATTACCTTGTATTAGAAAGATAACCTACTGTAAGTAACAAAGGTTTCTTGATCTTGGATGATTACTTGGAATGGATTTAGAAAACTTGGAAGTAAACTTGCAATCTTGGAAGTATTCTTGATTTTATGAAACTAGAACTTTTGGAATTTATGAAGAACACTTAGAACTTGAAGATAGAACTTGAGAGAGATCAATTAGATGAAGAAAATTGAAGAATGAAAGTGTTTGTAGGTGTTTTTGGTCGTTGGTGTATGGATTAGATATAAAGGATATGTAATTTTGTTTTCATGTAAATAAGTCATGAATGATTACTCATATTTTTGTAATTTTATGAGATATTTCATGCTAGTTGCCAAATGATGGTTCCCACATGTGTTAGGTGACTCACATAGGCTGCTACGAGCTGATCATTGGAGTATATATACCAATAGTACATACATCTAAAAGCTGTGTATTGTACGAGTATGAATACGGGTGCATACGAGTAGAATTGTTGATGAAACTGAACGAGGATGTAATTGTAAGCATTTTTGTTAAGTAGAAGTATTTTGATAAGTGTATTGAAGTCTTTCAAAAGTGTATGAATACATATTAAAACACTACATGTATATACATTTTAACTGAGTCGTTAAGTCATCGTTAGTCGTTACATGTAAATGTTGTTTTGAAACCTTTAGGTTAACGATCTTGTTGAATGTTGTTAACCCATTATTTATTATAACAAATGAGATGTTAAATTGTTATATTATCATGATATTATGATATATAATATATCTTAGTATGATGTATATACAGTTAAATGTCGTTACAACGATAATCGTTACATATATGTCTCGTTTCGAAATCATTAAGTTAGTAGTCTTATTTTTACATATGTATTTCATTGTTAATACACTTAATAATATATTTACTTATAATTTAACATAATTAACCAAGTGTATCAATATCTTAATATGATTCATATGTACCTAGTAAGACGTTGTTATAACGATAATCGTTATATATATCGTTTTCGAGTTTCTTAAATTAATAGTCTCATTTTTATGTATGTAACTCATTGTTAAAATACCTAATGAGATACATACTTATAATAAAATCATGTTAACTATATATATAACCATATATATGTCATCGTATAGTTTTTACAAGTTTTAACGTTCGTGAATCACCGATCAACTTGGGTGGTCAATTGTCTATATGAAACCTATTTCAATTAATCAAGTCTTAACAAGTTTGATTGCTTAACATGTTGGAAACACTTAATCATGTAAAAAACAATTTCATTTAATATATACAGTACCTACCCGTTAAATAAATTTCGTCCCGAAATTTTAAGCAGTTGGAGGTGTTGACGTATCTTCTCGAAATAAATGCGGGTATTTCTTCTTCATCTGATCTTCACGCTCCCATGTGAACTCGGGTCCTCTACGAGCATTCCATCGAACCTTAACAATCGGTATCTTGTTTTGTTTAAGTCTCTTAACCTCACGATCCATTATTTCGACGGGTTCTTCAATGAATTGAAGTTTTTCATTGATTTGGATTTCGTCCAACGGAATAGTGAGATCTTCTTTAGAAAAACATTTCTTCAAATTTGAGACGTGGAAAGTGTTATGTACAGCCGCGAGTTGTTGAGGTAGCTCCAGTTGGTAAGCTACTGGTCCGACACGATCTATAATCTTGAATGGTCCAATGTACCTTGGATTTAGTTTCCCCCGTTTACCAAATCGAACAACGCCTTTCCAAGGTGAAACCTTAAGCATGACCATTTCTCCAATTTCAAACTCTATATCTTTTCTTTTACTGTCCGCGTAGCTCTTTTGTCGACTCTGGGCGGTTTTCAATCTTTGTTGAATTTGGATGATTTTCTCGGTAGTTTCTTGTATTATCTCCGGACCCATAATCTGTCTATCCCCCACTTCACTCCAACAAATCGGAGACCTGCACTTTCTACCATAAAGTGCTTCAAACGGTGCCATCTCAATGCTTGAATGGTAGCTGTTGTTGTAGGAAAATTCTGCTAACGGTAGATGTCGATCCCAACTGTTTCCGAAATCAATAACACAAGCTCGTAGCATGTCTTCAAGCGTTTGTATCTTCCTTTCGCTCTGCCCATCAGTTTGTGGATGATAGGCAGTACTCATGTCTAGACAAGTTCCCAATGCTTGCTGTAATGTCTGCCAGAATCTTGAAATAAATCTGCCATCCCTATCAGAGATAATAGAGATTGGTATTCCATGTCTGGAGACGACTTCCTTCAAATACAGTCGTGCTAACTTCTCCATCTTGTCATCTTCTCTTATTGGCAGGAAGTGTGCTGACTTGGTGAGACGATCAACTATCACCCAAATAGTATCATAACCACTTGCAGTCCTTGGCAATTTAGTAATGAAATCCATGGTAATGTTTTCCCATTTCCATTTCGGGATTTCAGGTTGTTGTAGTAGACCTGATGGTTTCTGATGTTCAGCTTTGACCTTAGAACACGTCAAACATTCTCCTACATATTTAGCAATATTGGCTTTCATACCTTACCACCAAAAATGTTTCTTAAGATCCTTGTACATCTTCCCCGTTCCAGGATGTATTGAGTATCTGGTTTTATGAGCTTCTCTAAGTACCATTTCTCTCATATCTCCAATTTTTGGTACCCAAATCCTTTCAGCCCTATACCGGGTTCCGTCTTCCCGAATATTAAGATGCTTCTCTGATCCTTTGGGTATTTCATCCTTTAAATTTCCCTCTTTTAAAACTCCTTGTTGCACCTCCTTTATTTGAGTAGTAAGGTTAGTGTAAATCATTATATTCATAGATTTTACTCGAATGGGTTCTCTGTCCTTTCTGCTCAAGGCGTCGGCTACCACATTTGCCTTCCCCGGGTGGTAACGAATCTCAAAGTCGTAATCATTCAACAATTCAATCCACCTACGCTGCCTCATATTCAGTTGTTTCTGATTAAATATGTGTTGAAGACTTTTGTGGTCGGTATATATAATACTTTTGACCTCATATAAGTAGTGCCTCCAAGTCTTTAATGCAAAAACAACCGCGCCTAATTCCAAATCATGCGTCGTATAATTTTGCTCGTGAATCTTCAATTGTCTAGACGCATAAGCAATCACCTTCGTTCGTTGCATTAATACACAACCGAGACCTTGCTTTGATGCGTCACAATAAATCACAAAATCATCATTCCCTTCAGGCAATGACAATATAGGTGCCGTAGTTAGCGTTTTCTTCAATAACTGAAACGCTTTCTCTTGTTCATCCTTCCATTCAAATTTCTTCCCTTTATGCGTTAATGCTGTCAAGGGTTTTGCTATTCTGGAAAAGTCTTGGATGAACCTTCTGTAGTAACCAGCTAGTCCTAAAAACTGGAGTATGTGTTTCGGAGTTTTCGGGGTTTCCCACTTTTCAACAGTTTCTATCTTTGCCGGATCCACCTTAATACCTTTTTTGTTCACTATGTGACCGAGGAATTGAACTTCTTCCAACCAAAATGCACACTTTGAAAATTTAGCGTACAATTCTTCCTTCTTCAATACTTCTAACACCTTTCTCAAATGTTCACCGTGTTCTTGGTCATTCTTTGAGTAAATAAGTATGTCATCAATGAAAACAATGACAAACTTGTCAAGGTATGGTCCACACACTCGGTTCATAAGGTCCATGAACACAGTTGGTGCATTAGTTAAACCAAACGGCATTACCATAAACTCGTAATGACCGTAACATGTTCTGAAAGCAGTCTTTCGAATATCATCTTCTTTCACCCGCATTTGATGATACCCGGAACGTAAGTCAATCTTTGAATAAACAGACGAGCCTTGTAGTTGATCAAATAAGTCGTCGATTCTCGGTAGTGGGTAGCGGTTCTTGATGGTAAGTTTGTTCAACTCTCGGTAGTCGATACACAACCTGAATGTACCATCTTTCTTCTTGACAAACAAAACAGGAGCTCCCCACGGTGATGTGCTTGTTCGAATGAAACCACGCTCTAAATGTTCTTGTAATGGGCTTTGCAGTTCTTTCATCTCGCTGGGTGCGAGTCTGTAAGGAGCACGAGCAATTGGTGCAGCTCCTGGTACAAGATCTATTTGAAATTCAACGGATCGATGTGGGGGTAATCTCGGTAATTCTGTCGGAAATACATCGGGAAATTCTTTTGCGACGGGAATATCATTGATGCTCATTTATTCAGTTTGTACTTTCTCGACGTGTGCTAGAACAGCATAGCAACCTTTTCTTATTATTTTTGTGCCTTCAGGTTACTAATAAGATTTAACTTTGCGTTGCTCTTTTCTCCGTACACCATTAAGGGTTTTCCTTTTTCTCGTATAATGCGAATTACATTTTTGTAACAAACGATCTCTGCTTTCACTTCTCTCAACCAGTCCATACCGATTATCACATCAAAACTCCCTAACTCTACTGGTATCAAGTCAATCTTAAATGTTTCGCTAACCAGTTTAATTTCTCGATTCCGACATATATTATCTGCTGAAATTAATTTACCATTTGCTAATTTGAGTAAAAATTTACTATCCAAAGGCGTCAATGGGCAACTTAATTTAGCACAAAAATCTCTACTCATATAGCTTCTATCTGCACCCGAATCAAATAAAACGTAAGCAGATTTATTGTCAATAAGAAACGTACCCGTAACAAGCTCCGGGTCTTCCTGTGCCTCTGCCGCATTAATATTGAAAACTCTTCCGCGGCCTTGTCCATTCGTGTTCTCCTGGTTCGGGCAATTTCTAATAATGTGGCCCGGTTTTCCACATTTATAACAAACTACATTGGCATAACTTGCTCCGACACTACTTGCTCCGCCATTACTCGTTCCGACACCATTTGTTCCTTTCGTTCTGTTAACTCCTGGTCCGTAGACCTCACACTTCGCCGCGCTATGACCATTTCTTTTACACTTGTTGCAAAATTTGGTGCAGAACCCCGAGTGATACTTTTCACACCTTTGGCATAGCTGCTTCTAATTGTTGTTGTTGTTGTTGCGATTGTTATTGTTGTTGGGACGATTGTTGTAGTTGCTGTTGTTGTTGTTGTTGTTGTTGTTGTTGTTGTTGTTGTTGTTGTTGTTGTTGTTGTTGTTGTTGTTGTTGTTGTTGTTGTTGTTGTTGTTGTTGTTGTTGTTGTTGTTGTTGTTGTTGTTGTTGTTGGGCCGTTTGTTGTAGTTGCGATTGATGTTGCGATTGTTGGGATAATTGTTGCGATTATTATTGTAATTGCTGTTGTTGTTGTATTGGTGATTCTTATCACCGTTTTCCTCCCACTTTCTTTTGACTTGCTTCACATTGGCCTCTTCAGTCGTCTGTTCTTTAATTCTTTCCTCAATCTGGTTCACTAGTTTGTGAGCCATTCTACATGCCTGTTGTATGGAGGCGGGCTCATGTGAACTTATATCTTCTTGGATTCTTTCCGGTAATCCTTTCAAAAACGCGTCGATCTTCTCTTCCTCATCTTCGAACGCTCCCGGACACAATAGAAACAATTCTGTGAATCGTTTTTCGTACGTGGTAATATCAAATCCTTGGGTTCGTAACCCTCTAAGTTCTGTCTTGAGCTTATTGACCTCGGTTCTGGGACGGTACTTCTCGTTCATCAAGTGCTTGAATGCTGACCACGGTAGTGCGTAAGCATCATCTTGTCCCACTTGCTCTAGATAGGTATTCCACCATGTTAACGCAGAACCTGTGAAGGTATGCGTAGCGTACTTCACTTTGTCCTCTTCAGTACACTTACTTATGGTAAACACTGATTCGACCTTCTTGGTCCACCATTTCAATCCGATCGGTCCTTCGGTTCCATCAAATTCCAAAGGTTTGCAGGCAATGAATTCTTTGTAGGTGCATCCTACACGATTTCCTGTACTGCAAGATCCAAGGTTATTGTTGGTATGTAGCGCAGCCTGTACTGCGGCTATGTTTGAAGCTAGAAAAGTACGGAATTCCTCTTCATTCATATTCACGGTGTGTCGAGTAGTCGGTGCCATTTCCTTCAAAATAGTCAAATGGAACAAGTTAATCATACAGAATATTAAGAGTAGTTAATAGTATTTCGTAGCATAATATGAACTCATTTATAAAAGCTTTTTCTTCATATTAGCGTTTTATAAGTTTAAATTCGGGTAGTACCTACCCGTTAAGTTCATACTTAATAGCTAATATACAATTCAACTACTACAATTCTATATGAAAAACTGATTATAATAATATTTCACGTTCAAACTTTTATACAATATTTTACAAACTTACAATACCGCTTATTTTACATAAAGCATGAAATATAGCACACAATAACTTTGATACAAGATATAGTTGTGAAGATAATTCTAGCTAGTACACAAGTCGTTCAGCAAAGGCAATAAAGACACGTAATTCATACGTCCAGAAACAAGTCATGCATTCTGGTTTTACTAGGACTACTTCCCATCCTTGGTCTTGTGGAACATAACCGTTATGGCCGTTGATAAGACAGCGTGTTGTAACGTCGTCAAAGGGACGAGGGTTACGTAATGACCAACAGTCTCGTAATTACCTAAAAACCTCATTTCTTACCCCAATTACCGACTCCGTCACTTGTGGAAACGTTTTGTTTAATAGTTGTAGCCCGATGTTCTTTTTCTCACTTTGGTGAGAAGCGAACATTACTAACCCGTAAGCATAGCATGCTTCTTTATGTTGCATGTTAGCCGCTATTTCTAAATCATGAAGTCCTATATTCAGATACATTGAGTCAAAATAATTTCTTAACCCGTTGCGTAAAATAGCATTTGGGTTCCCCGAAATATATGCGTCAAAGTAAACACATCGTAACTTATGGGTTTCCCAATGTGATATCCCCCATCTTTCAAATGAAAGTCTCTTATAAACCAAGACATTCTTGGAACGTTCTTCGAATATCTTACAAACTGATTTCGCCGTAAATAGTTGTGCCGAAGAATTCTGACCGACTCTAGACAAGATTTTATCAATCATGTCTCCGGGTAGGTCTCTTAAAATATTGGGTTGTCTATCCATTTTGTGTTTTTATACTGTAAAATAGACAAGAGTTAGATTCATAAAAAAAATTACTTATTAATACAAGCAATTTTTACATATATCATAAAGCATAAGCACACTATATTACATATATTACACCACACGAATACAACTATCTTATTCCAACTCGCTCGTTTCTTCTTCTTCAGTTTTGGTTCGTTTTGCCAAGTTTCTAGGGATATATGATGTTCCCCTAATACGAGCTGTCATTTTCCACAACGTTTTAGAAAAACCTGGTGGTTTAGAGGTTCCCGGGTCATTGTTACAACTTAAGGGCTTCGAGGGTTGACGATACATATAAAGTTCATCGGGGTTGGAATTAGATTTCTCTATTTTTATGCCCTTTCCCTTATTATTTTCTTTTGCCTTTTTAAATTCAGTTGGGGTAATTTCTATAACATCATCGGAATTCTAGTCGGAATCCGATTCATCAGAGAATTGGTAATCCTCCCAATATTTTGCTTCCTTAGCGGAAACACCATTGACCATAATTAACCTTGGTTGGTTGGTTGAGGATTTTCTTTTACTTAACCGTTTTATTATTTCCCCCACCGGTTCTATTTCCTCCTCCGTTTCCTCCTCTTTCGGTTCTGATTCTTCTTCCGGTTCTGATTCTTCTTCCGGTTCTTCTTCGGGAACTTGTGAATCAGTCCAATATATATTTGACTCTTCGTTATTATTAGGTGAGTCAATGGGATTTGTGCTAGAGGTAGACATCTATCACACAATATCAAACATGTTAAGAGATTAATATATCACATAATATATACATGTTAATAATATATAGTTTCCAACAAAAATGTTAAGCAATCATTTTTAAAGAAAACACGGTCGAAGTCCAGACTCACTAATGCATCCTAACAAACTCGATAAGACACACTAATGCAAATTTTCTGGTTCTCTAAGACCAACGCTCGGATACCAACTGAAATGTCCCGTTCTTATTGATTAAAAACGTTCCATGTTAATTGATTTCATTGCGACGTTTTGACCTCTAGATGAGACGTTTTTCAAAGACTGCATTCATTTTTAAAACAAACCATAACCTTTATTTCATAAATAAAGGTTTAAAAAGCTTTACGTAGATTATCAAATAATGATAATCTAAAATATCATGTTTACACACGACCATTACATAATGGTTTACAATACAAATATGTTACATCGAAATCAGTTTCTTGAATACAGTTTTTACACAATATCATACAAACATGGACTTCAAATCTTGTCTTTATTTTAGTATGCAACAGCGGAAGCTCTTAGTATTCACCTGAGAATAAACATGCTTTAAACGTCAACAAAAATGTTGGTGAGTTATAGGTTTACCCTATATATATCAAATCGTAACAATAGACCACAAGATTTCATATTTCAATACACATCCCATACATAGAGATAAAAATCATTCATATGGTGAACACCTGGTAACCGACATTAACAAGATGCATACATAAGAATATCCCCATCACTCCGGGACACCCTTCGGATATGATATAAATTTCGAAGTACTAAAGCATCCGGTACTTTGGATGGGGTTTGTTAGGCCCAATAGATCTATCTTTAGGATTCGCGTCAATTAGGGTGTCTGTTCCCTAATTCTTAGATTACCATACTTAATAAAAAGGGGCATATTCGATTTCGATAATTCAACCATAGAATGTAGTTTCACGTACTTGTGTCTATTTTGTAAATCATTTATAAAACCTGCATGTATTCTCATCCCAAAAATATTAGATTTTAAAAGTGGGACTATAACTCACTTTCACAGATTTTTACATCGTCGGGAAGTAAGACTTGGCCACTGGTTGATTCACGAACCTATAACAATATATACATATATATCAAAGTATGTTCAAAATATATTTACAACACTTTTAATATATTTTGATGTTTTAAGTTTATTAAGTCAGCTGTCCTCGTTAGTAACCTATAACTAGTTGTCCACAGTTAGATGTACAGAAATAAATCGATAAATATTATCTTGAATCAATCCACGATCCAGTGTATACGTATCTCAGTATTGATCACAACTCAAACTATATATATTTTGGAATAAACCTCAACTCTGTATAGCTAACTCCAACATTCACATATAGAGTGTCTATGGTTGTTCCGAAATATATATAGATGTGTCGACATGATAGGTCGAAACATGGTATATGTGTCTATGGTATCTCAAGATTACATAATATACAATACAAGTTGATTAAGTTATGGTTGGAATAGATTTGTTACCAATTTTCACGTAGCTAAAATGAGAAAAATTATCCAATCTTGTTTTACCCATAACTTCTTCATTTTAAATCCATTTTGAGTGAATCAAATTGCTATGGTTTCATATTGAACTCTATTTTATGAATCTAAACAGAAAAGGTATAGGTTTATAGTCAAAAAAATAAGTTACAAGTCATTTTTGTAAAGGTAGTCATTTAAGTCGAAAGAACGACGTCTAGATGACCATTTTAGAAAACATACTTCCACTTTGAGTTTAACCATAATTTTTGGATATAGTTTCATGTTCATAATAAAAATCATTTTCCCAGAATAACAACTTTTCAATCAAAGTTTATCATAGTTTTTAATTAACTAACCCAAAACAGCCCGCGGTGTTACTACGACGGCGTAAATCCGGTTTTACGGTGTTTTTCGTGTTTCCAGGTTTTAAATTATTAAGTTAGCATATCATATAGATATAGAACATGTGTTTAGTTGATTTTAAAAGTCAAGTTAGAAGGATTAACTTTTATTTGCGAACAAGTTTAGAATTAACTAAACTATGTTCTAGTGATTACAAGTTTAAACCTTCGAATAAGATAGCTTTATATGTATAAATTGAATGATGTTATGAATATAATTACTACCTCAAGTTCCTTGGATAAACCTACTGGAAATGAGAAAAATAGATCTAGCTTCAAAGGATCCTTGGATGGCTTGAAAGTTCTTGAAGCAGAATCATGACACGAAAACAATTTCAAGTAAAATTTCCACTCGAAATAAGATTGTTATATTTATCGAAATTGAATTAAAGTTTAAATATGATTATTACCTTGTATTAGAAAGATAACCTACTGTAAGTAACAAAGGTTTCTTGATCTTGGATGATTACTTGGAATGGATTTAGAAAACTTGGAAGTAAACTTGCAATCTTGGAAGTATTCTTGATTTTATGAAACTAGAACTTTTGGAATTTATGAAGAACACTTAGAACTTGAAGATAGAACTTGAGAGAGATCAATTAGATGAATAAAATTGAAGAATGAAAGTGTTTGTAGGTGTTTTTGGTCATTGGTGTATGGATTAGATATAAAGGATATGTAATTTTGTTTTCATGTAAATAAGTCATGAATGATTACTCATATTTTTGTAATTTTATGAGATATTTCATGCTAGTTGCCAAATGATGGTTCCCACATGTGTTAGGTGACTCACATGGGCTGCTAAGAGCTGATCATTGGAGTGTATATACCAATAGTACATACATCTAAAAGCTGTGTATTGTACGAGTACGAATACGGGTGCATACGAGTAGAATTGTTGATGAAACTGAACGAGGATGTAATTGTAAGCATTTTTGTTAAGTAGAAGTATTTTGATAAGTGCCTTGAAGTATTTCAAAAGTGTATGAATACATATTAAAACACTACATGTATATACATTTTAACTGAGTCGTTAAGTCATCGTTAGTCGTTACATGTAAATGTTGTTTTGAAACCTTTAGGTTAACGATCTTGTTGAATGTTGTTAACCCATTATTTATTATAACAAATGAGATGTTAAATTGTTATATTATCATGATATTATGATATATAATATATCTTAGTATGATGTATATACAGTTAAATGTCGTTACAACGATAATCGTTACATATATGTCTCGTTTCGAAATCATTAAGTTAGTAGTGTTATTTTTACATATGTATTTCATTGTTAATACACTTAATAATATATTTACTTATCATTTAACATAATTAACCAAGTGTATCAATATCTTAATATGATTCATATGTACCTAGTAAGACGTTGTTATAACGATAATCGTTATATATATCGTTTTCGAGTTTCTTAAATTAATAGTCTCATTTTTATGTATATAACTCATTGTTAAAATACCTAATGAGATACATACTTATAATAAAATCATGTTAACTATATATATAACCATATATATGTCATCGTATAGTTTTTACAAGTTTTAACGTTCGTGAATCACCGGTCAACTTGGGTGGTCAATTGTCTATATGAAACCTATTTCAATTAATCAAGTCTTAACAAGTTTGATTGCTTAACATGTTGGAAACACTTAATCATGTAAATAACAATTTCATTTAATATATACATATACATGAAAAAGTTCGGGTTACTAAACATGAAAAAGTTCGGGTCACTACAGGCACCGTGCAAATTAGCTTGATAAGACTAATTAATCAGATCCCTAGAATGGATAATCTCCTTAAAAGATCAAAAATCAGCTTTTAAGCCTGATATTACTCAATTCTTGAGATTGACCTTAAAGATTGAGAATTCAAACTCATGGAATTCACTGATATCTAAACTCGAACTTGATCGAGAAAAATATTTTGAACAAATTACAAACCGATTTGTTTTCTGAAAACCTATTTTCAATGCATCCATTACCATTGAACGTAAAATCCTAGGAATTCACCTGGAATTCATTAGGTCACCTGAACCAAATCGGGTGTCAACCGTAAGAACGGTGGTTGTATAGCATGGTCAAAGACAGGACCTTGTGCCAGACCGACAAATTATAAGGGTGAGCTTTACTATTGCTCCTACAAAGGATAGTAATTGCGTCTGACACGTTATAGACCATAATTAAAAGCATGTCAGGGGACATTGCCTTAACAGTTGCTTGTTCAACGCTTTCCTTTACAACCGGACGGTAGTTTGCCGAAAGGTAATATTCGGAACAAGTATACTGGACATGTTGCTTTCCTAATACAAGGTTAGCAAGTGGGTGACACAAAACCACAAGTTTTGAGCTAAAATTTTCAAATATGAAACCCACCAAATCTACAAAAACAATTTGCAAACACCGGTGAAGGGTTATTTCGGAAAACTTATCTAGGGTAAAAACTAGATTTTATTTTCAAAAGATCAAATGTTTTCATAAAGATCCAATTTCCTTAAAGGATCTAAATTTTTATAGTCATGTGGGACTGTAAACCATATCGTTACTACCATTGTTTATACCGCCGTAAAGAAATCACCGATGTACAAAGTGTGAAGAATAAAGAAGTGATTCTAGTATTTCAAGACTATATTGCTTGAGGACAAGCAACGCTCAAGTGTGGGAATATTTGATAATGCTAAAAACGAACATATATTTCATAGCATTATTCGTCAACAAAGACAAGCTTTTAGTTGTAATTGTTCTATTTAAAAGTGATATTCGTTTAAATAATAAAAGGTGAAGACAAAAGACAGATTCGACGAATTGAAGACGCAAACGACCAAAACGCTCAAAAGTACAAAATACAATCAAAGAGGTTCCAATTATTGATAAGAAACGTCTCAAAATTACAAGAGTACAAGATTCAAAACGCAAAGTACAAGATATTAAATTGTACGCAAGGACGTTCGAAAATCCGGAACCGGGACATGAGTCAACTCTCAACGCTCGACGCAATGGACTAAAAATTACAAGTCAACTATGCACATAAATATAATATAATATTTAAATAATTCTTATAATTATTTATATATTATATAATATAAAAATCCGTCGGTAAACAAAGAGCCAAAGCTGGGTGAGCTGTAAGAACAAACTCCGCGACTCGCGGAGTTTGAAGAGCAAAAAGGGCGCGAGTCGCGGAGATTACCTGGACTCAAATCCCTATAAAAGGCAACGCAGTTTGATCATTTTTCATCATCTTTTTCTATCTCTCAATATATCTATACGTAATATTTATTTATATTTTAATTTTAATTTTAATTCTAATAATAAGGGTATGTTAGCGAATGTTGTAAGGGTGTAAGTCGAAGTTATGTCCGTGTAACGCTACGCTATTTTTAATCATTGTAAGTTATGTTCAACCTTTTTACATTAATGTCTCGTAGCTAAGTTATTATTATGCTTATTTAATCCGAAGTAATCATGATGTTGGGCTAAAAATATTAAAATTGGGTAATTGGGCTTTGTACCATAATTGAGGTTTGGACAAAAGAACGACACTTGTGGAAATTAGACTATGGGCTATTAACGGGCTTTATATTTGTTTAACTAAATGATAATTTGTTAATTTTAATATAAAGATTTACAATTTGACGTCCCTATAAATAACCATATACACTCGATCGGACACGATGGGCGGGGTATTTATATGTACGAATAATCGTTCATTTAACCGGACACGGGAATGGATTAATAGCCACTAGAATTATTAAAACAGGGGTTAAATTATGTACAAGGACACTTGGCATAATTGATAATAAAGTATTAAAACCTTGGGTTACACGCAGTCGATATCCTGGTGTAATTATTAAACAAAGTATTAAAATCTTATTACAGTTTAAGTCCCCAATTAGTTGGAATATTTAACTTCGGGTATAAGGATAATTTGACGAGGACACTCGCACTTTATATTTATGACTGATGGACTGTTATGGACAAAAACCAGACGGACATATTAAATAATCCAGGACAAAGGACAATTAACCCATGGGCATAAAACTAAAATCAACACGTCAAACATCATGATTACGGAAGTTTAAATAAGCATAATTCTTTTATTTCATATTTAATTTCCTTTATTTTATATTTAATTGCACTTCTAATTATCGCACTTTTATTGTTATTGTATTTAATTGCACTTTTAATTATCGTACTTTTTAATTATCGCAAGTTTATTTTATCGCACTTTTATTTATCGCAATTTCATTATCGTTATTTACTTTACGCTTTAAATTAAGTCTTTTATTTATTTAATATTTTACATTTTGTTTTAACTACAACTAAAGTTTTTAAAATCGACAAACCGGTCATTAAACGGTAAAAACCCCTCCTTTATAATAATAATATTACTTATTGATATATTTGTATTTTTATAATAGTAAACTAATATAGCGTTAAGCTTTGATTAAAAGATTCCCTGTGGAACGAACCGGACTTACTAAAAACTACACTACTGTACGATTAGGTACACTGCCTATAAGTGTTGTAGTAAGGTTTAAGTATATCCATTCTATAAATAAATAAATATCTTGTGTAAAATTGTATCGTATTTAATAATATTTCCTTGTAAAATATAAACTATTTCATATACACCTCTGCGCACATCAGTGGGACTATAACTCACTTTCACAGATTTTTTACTTCGTTGGGAAGTAAGACTTGGCCACTGATTAATTCACGAACCTATAACAAATATGTACATATATATCAAAGTATGTTCAAAATATATTTACAACACTTTTAATACATTTTGATGTTTTAAGTTCATTAAGTTAGTTGTCCCCGTTAGTAACCTACAACTAGTTGTCCACAGTTAGATGTACAGAAATAAATCAATAAATATTATCTTGAATCAATCCACAACCCAGTGTATACGTATCTCAGTATTGATCACAACTCAAACTATATATATTTTGGAATCAACCTCAACCTTGTATAGCTAACTCCAACATTCACATATAGAGTGTCTATGGTTGTTCAGAAATATATATAGATGTGTCGACATGATAGGTCGAAACATTGTATACGTGTCTATGGTATCTCAAGATTACATAATATAAAATACAAGTTGATTAAGTTATGGTTGGAATAGATTTGTTACCAATTTCACGTAGCTAAAATGAGTAGTTTTTACCAATTTTGTTTTGCTCGCCATTTATTCGTTTCTAATCTGTTTTGAGTGATTTAAGTGGCCACGGTTTCGTATTGAACTTGACTTTATGAAACTAAACAGAAAAGGTATAGGTTTATAGTCAGAAATACAAGTTACAAGTCATTTTTGAAAGAGGTAGTCATTTCCGTCGAAAGAACGACATCTTGATGACTGTTTTGAAAAACATACTTTCACTTTGAGTTTAACCATGATTTTTGGATATGGTTTCATGTTCATAAGAAAAATCATTTTCCCAGAAGTATAGCTTTTAAATCAAAGTTTTTCATAGTTTTAATTATCCAAACCAAAACAGCCCCCGGTTGTAACTACGACGGCGTAAATCCGGTTTTATGGTGTTTATCGTGTTTCCGGGTTTTAAATCATTAAGTTAGCATATCATATAGATATAGATCATGTGTATAGTTTATTTTAAAAGTGTAGTTAGAAGGATTAACTTTATTTGCGAACAAGTTTAGAATTAACTAAACTATGTTCTAGTGATTACTAGTTTACCACTTCGAATATGATAGCTTTTTATGTATGAATCGAATGATGTTATGAACATAATTACTACCTTAAGTTCCTTGGATAAACCTACTGGAAAAGAGAAAAATGGATCTAGCTTCAACGGATCCTTGGATGGCTCGAAGTTCTTGAAGCAGTATCATGACACGAAAACAAGTTCAAGTAAGATCATCACTTGAAATAAGATTGTTATAGTTATAGAAATTGAACCAAAGTTTGAATATGATTATTAACTTGTATTAGAATGATAACCTACTGTAAGAAACAAAGATTTCTTGAGGTTGGATGATCACCTTACAAGATTGGAAGTGAGCTAGCAAACTTGAAAGTATTCTTGATTTTATGAAACTAGAACTTTTGGAATTTATGAAGAACACTTAGAACTTGAAGATAGAACTTGAGAGAGATCAATTAGATGAAGAAAATTGAAGAATGAAAGTGTTTGTAGGTGTTTTTGGTCGTTGGTGTATGGATTAGATATAAAGAATATGTAATTTTGTTTTCATGTAAATAAGTCATGAATGATTACTCATATTTTTGTAATTTTATGAGATATTTCATGCTAGTTGCTAAATGATGGTTCCCACACGTGTTAGGTGACTCACATGGGATGCTAAGAGCTGATCATTGGAGTGTATATACCAATAGTACATACATCTAAAAGCTATGTATTGTACGAGTACGAATACGGGTGCATACGAGTAGAATTGTTGATGAAACTGAACGAGGATATTACATGTAAGTGTATATACATTTTAACTGAGTCGTTAAGTCATCGTTAGTCGTTACATGTAAGTGTTGTTTTGAAACCTTTAGGTTAACGATCTTGTTAAATGTTGTTAAACCAATGTTTATAATATCAAATGAGATTTTAAATTATTATATTATCATGATATTATGATATATTAATATATCTTAATATGATATATACATTTAAATGTCGTTACAACGATAATCGTTACATATATGTCTCGTTTCGAAATCCTTAAGTTAGTAGTCTTGTTTTTACTTATGTAGTTCATTGTTAATACACTTAATGATATATTTAATTATCATATTATAATGTTATATATAATATAACAATGTATTAATATGCTTCATATATATTTAGTAAGACGTGGTTATAACGATAATCGTTATATGTATCGTTTCGAGTTTCATACGTCAATAGTCTCCTTTTTAAGTATATAACATATTGTTACTATTTTTAATGAGATACTTGATGATCATTATATCATGTTAAACATATATATTTATTCATTTATGTATCATCATGTCATATACAACTTATAGCGTTCGTGAATCATTGGTCAAACTGGGTAATCAGACGTTTACAAAATTTCCGTTTCAATTAACCAAGTCTTAACAAGTTTGATTGCTTAACATGTTGGAAACATTTAATCATGTAAATATAGTTTTCATTAAACATATAATCATAGAAAGGTTCGGAAAAGTTCGGGTCACTACAGTACCTACCCGTTAAATAAATTTCGTCCCGAAATTTTAAGCGGTTGGAGGTGTTGGCTCATCTTCTGGAAATAAGTGCGGGTACTTCTTCTTCATCTGATCTTCTCATTCCCAGGTGAACTCGGGTCCTCTACGAGCATTCCATCGAACCTTAACAATCGGTATCTTGTTTTGTTTAAGTCTCTTAACCTCACGATCCATTATTTCAATGGGTTCTTCAATGAATTGAAGTTTTTCATTGATTTGGATTTCGTCCAACTGAATAGTGAGATCTTCTTTAGCAAAACATTTCTTCAAATTCGAGACATGGAAAGTGTTATTTACAGCCGCGAGGTGTTGAGGTAACTCAAGTTGGTAAGCTACTGGTCCGACACGATCAATAATCTTGAATGGTCCAATATATCTTGGATTTAATTTCCCTCGTTTACCAAATCGAACAACGCCTTTCCAAGGTGCAATCTTAAGCATGACCATCTCTCCAATTTCAAATTCTATATCTTTTCTTTTAATGTCGGCGTAGCTCTTTTGTCGACTTTGGGCGGTTTTCAACCGTTGTTGAATTTGGATGATCTTCTCGGTAGTTTCTTGTATTATTTCCGAACCCGTAATCTGTCTATCCCCCATTTCACTCCAACAAATTGGAGACCTGTACTTTCTACCATAAAGTGCTTCAAACGGCGCCATCTCAATGCTTGAATGGTAGCTGTTGTTGTAGGAAAATTCTGCTAACGGTAGATGTCGATCCCAACTGTTTCTGAAATCAATAACACATGCTCGTAGCATGTCTTCAAGCGTTTGTATCATCCTTTCGCTCTGCCCATCAGTTTGTGGATGATAGGCAGTACTCATGTCTAGACGAGTCCCCAATGCTTGTTGCAACGTCTGCCAGAACTTTGAAACAAATCTACCATCCCTATCAGAGATAATAGAGATTGGTATTCCTTGTCTGGAGACGACTTCCTTCAAATACAGTCGTGCTAACTTCTCCATCTTGTCATCTTCTCTTATTCGCAGGAAGTGTGCTGATTTGGTGAGACGATCAACTATTACCCAAATAGTATCAAAACCACTTGCAGTCCTTGGCAATTTAGTGATGAAATCCATGGTAATGTTTTCCCATTTCCATTTCGGGATTTCAGGTTGTTGAAGTAGACCCGATGGTTTCTGATGCTCAGCGTTGACCTTAGAACACGTCAAACATTCTCCTACGTATTTAGAAACATCGCCTTTCATACCCGGCCACCAAAAATGTTTCTTGAGGTCCTTGTACATCTTCCCCGTTCCAGGATGTATTGAGTATCTGGTTTTATGAGCTTCTCTAAGTACCATTTCTCTCATATCTCCAAATTTTGGTACCCAAATCCTTTCAGCCATATACCGGGTTCCGTCTTCCCGAATATTAAGATACTTCTCCGATCCTTTGGGTATTTCATCCTTTAAATTTCCCTCTTTTAAAACTCCTTGTTGCGCCTCCTTTATTTGAGTAGTAAGGTTATTGTGAATCATTATATTCATAGATTTTACTCGAATGGGTTCTCTGTCCTTCCTGCTCGAGGCGTCGGCTACCACATTTGCCTTCCCCGGGTGGTAACGAATCTCAAAGTTGTAATCATTCAACAATTCAATCCACCTACGCTGCCTCATATTCAGTTATTTCTGATTAAATATGTGTTGAAGACTTTTGTGGTCGGTATATATAATACTTTTGACCCCATAAAAGTAGTGCCTCCAAGTCTTTAATGCAAAAACAACCGCGCCTAATTCCAAATCATGCGTCGTATAATTTTGTTCGTGAATCTTCAATTGTCTAGACGCATAAGCAATCACCTTCGTTCGTTGCATTAATACACAACCGAGACCTTGCTTTGATGCGTCACAATAAATCACAAAATCATCATTCCCTTTAGGCAATGACAATATAGGTGCCGTAGTTAGCTTTTTCTTCAATAACTGAAACGCTTTCTCTTGTTCATCCTTCCATTCAAATTTCTTCCCTTTATGCGTTAATGCAGTCAAGGGTTTTGCTATTCTGGAAAAGTCTTGGATGAACCTTCTGTAGTAACCAGCTAGTCCTAAAAACTAGCGTATGTGTTTCAGAGTTTTCGTGGTTTCCCACTTTTCAACAGTTTCTATCTTTGCCGGATCCACCTTAATACCTTCTTTGTTCACTATGTGACCGAGGAATTGAACTTCTTCCAACCAAAATGCACACTTTGAAAACTTAGCGTACAATTCTTCCTTCCTCAATACTTCTATCACCTTTCTCAAATGTTCAACGTGTTCTTGGTCATTCTTTGAGTAAATAAGTATGTCATCAATGAAAATAATGACAAACTTGTCAAGGTATGGTCCACACACTCGGTTCATAAGGTCCATGAACAGAGCTGGTGCATTAGTTAAACCAAACGGCATGACCATAAACTCGTAATGACCGTAACGTGTTCTGAAAGCAGTCTTTGGAATATCATCTTCTTTCACCCGCATTTGATGATACCCGGAACGTAAGTCAATCTTGGAATAAACAGATGAGCCTTGTAGTTGATCAAATAAGTCGTCAATTCTCGGTAGTGGATAGCGGTTCTTGATGGTAAGTTTGTTCAACTCTCGGTAGTCGATACACAACCTGAATGTACCATCTTTCTTCTTGACAAACAAAACAGGAGCTCCCCACGGTGATGTGTTTGGTCGAATGAAACCACGATCTAAAAGTTCTTGTAATTGGCTTTGCAGTTCTTTCATCTAGCTGGGTGCGAGTCTGTAAGGAGCACGAGCTATTGGTGCAGCTCCTGGTATAAGATCTATTTGAAATTCAACGGATCGATGTGGGGGTAATCCCGGTAATTCTTTCGGAAATACATCGGGAAATTCTTTAGCGACGGGAACATCATTGATGCTCTTTTTCCAGTTTGTACTTTATCGACGTGTGCTAGAACAACATAGTAACCTTTTCTTATTAGTTTTTGTGCCTTCAAATTACTAATAAGATGTAGCTTCGTGTTGCCCTTTTATCCGTACACAATTAAGGGTTTTCCTTTTTCTCGTATAATGCGAATTGCATTTTTGTAACAAACGATCTCTGCTTTCACTTCTTTCAACCAGTCCATACCGATTATCACATCAAAACTCCCTAACTCTACTGGTATCAAGTCAATCTTAAATGTTTCGCTAACCAGTTTAATTTCTCGATTCCGACATATATTATCTGCTGAAATTAATTTACCATTTGCTAATTCGAGTAAAAATTTACTATCCAAAGGCGTCAATAGACAACTTAATTTAGCACAAAAATCTCTACTCATATAGCTTCTATCCGCACCCGAATCAAATAAAACGTAAGCAGATTTATTGTCAATAAGAAACGTACCCGTAACAAGCTCCGGGTCTTCCTGTGCCTCTGCCGCATTAATATTGAAAACTCTTCCGCGGCTTTGTCCATTCATGTTCTCCTGGTTCGGGCAATTTCTAATAATGTGGCCCGGTTTTCCACATTTATAACAAACTACATTGGCATAACTTGCTCCGACACTACTTGCTCCGCCATTACTCGTTCCGACACCATTTGTTCCTTTCGTTCTGTTAACCCCTGGTCCGTAGACCTCACACTTCGCCGCGCTATGATCATTTCTTTTACACTTGTTGCAAAATTTGGTGCAGAACCCCGAGTGATACTTTTCACACCTTTGGCATAGCTGCTTCTGATTGTTGTTGTTGTTGCGATTATTATTGTTGTTGGGATGATTGTTGTAGTTGTTGTTGTTGTTGTTGTTGTTGTTGTTGTTGTTGTTGTTGTTGGGCCGTTTGTTGTAGTTGCGATTGATGTTGCGATTGTTGGGATAATTGTTGCGATTATTATTGTAATTGCTGTTGTTGTTGTATTGGTGATTCTTATCACCGTTTTCCTCCCACTTTCTTTTGACTTGCTTCACATTGGCCTCTTCAGTCGTCTGTTCTTTAATTCTTTCCTCAATCTGGTTCACTAGTTTGTGAGCCATTCTACATGCCTGTTGTATGGAGGCGGGCTCGTGTGAACTTATATCTTCTTGGATTCTTTCCGGTAATCCTTTCAAAATCGCGTCGATCTTCTCTTCCTCATCTTCGAACGCTCCCGGACACAATAGGCACAATTCTGTGAATCGTTTTTCGTACGTGGTAATATCAAATTCTTGGGTTCGTAACCCTCTAAGTTCTGTCTTGAGCTTATTGACCTCGGTTCTGGGACGGTACTTCTCGTTCATCAAGTGCTTGAATGCTGACCATGGTAGTGTGTAAGCATCATCTTGTCCCACTTGCTCTAGATAGGTATTCCACCATGTTAACGCAGACCCTGTGAAGGTATGTGTAGCGTACTTCACTTTGTCCTCTTCAGTACACTTACTTATGGCAAACACCGATTCAACCTTCTCGGTCCACCGTTTCAATCCGATCGGTCATTCGGTTCCATTAAATTCCAAAGGTTTGCAGGCAGTGAATTCTTTGTAGGTGCATCCTACAAGATTTCCTGTACTGCTAGATCCAAGGTTATTGTTGGTATGTAGCGCAGCCTATACTGTGGCTATGTTTGAAGCAAGAAAGGCACGAAATTCCTCTTCACTCATATTCAAGGTGTGTCGAGTAGTCGGTGCCATTTCCTTCAAAATAGTCAAATGAAACGAGTTAATCATATAGAATATCAAGAGTAGTCAATAGTATTTCGTAGCGTAATATGAACTTATTTATAAAAGCTCTTTCTTCATATTAGCATTTTATACTCTTTAATTCGGGTAGTACCTACCCGTTAAGTTCATACTTAGTAGCTAACATACCATTTCAACTACTACAATTCTATATGAAAAACTAATCACAAAAAAATATATATCATATTCAAACCTTTATACAATAACTTGCAAACTTACAATACCGCTATTTTACATATAGCATGAAATATAGCACATAAAACTTTGATACAAAGTAGTTGGGAAGATAATTCTAGTTAATAAATAAGGCGTTCAGCAAAGGCAACAAAGACATGTAATTCGTACGTCCAGAAACAAGTCATGCATTCTGGTTTTACTAATACCACTTCCCATCCTTGGTCTTGTGGAACGTAACCGTTGTGACCGATAGTATGAAAACGTGTTGTAACGTCGTCAAAGGGGCGAAGGTTACGTAATGACCAACAGTCTTGTAATAACCTAAAAACCTCATTTCTTACCCCAACTACTGAGTCCGTCACTTGTGGGAACGTTTTGTTTAATAGTTGTAGCCCGATGTTCTTGTTCTCACTTTGGTGAGAAGCGAACATTACTAACCCGTAAGCATAACATGCTTCTTTATGTTGCATGTTAGCCTCTTTTTCTAAATCACAAAGTCCTATATTCGGATATATTGAGTCAAAATAATTTCTTAACCCTTTGCGTAAAATAGCATTTGGGTTCCCCGCAATATATGCGTCAAAGTAAATACATCGTAACTTATGGATTTCCCAATGTGATATCCCCCATCTTTCGAACGAAAGCCTTTTATAAACCAAGGCATTCTTGGAACGTTCTTCGAATGTCTTACAAACTGATCTCGCCTTAAATAGTTGTGCCGAGGAATTCTGACCGACTCTAGACAAGATTTCATCAATCATGTCTCCGGGTAGGTCTCTTAAAATATTGGGTTGTCTATCCATTTTGTGTTTTTATACTGTAAAATAGACAAGAGTTAGATTCATAAAAAAAAATACTTATTAATACAAGCAATTTTTACATATATCATAAAGCATAAGCACACTATATTACATATATTACACCACACGAATACAACTATCTTATTCCGACTCGCTCGTTTCTTCTTCTTCGGTTTTGGTTCGTTTTGCTAAGTTTTTAGAGATATATGATGTTCCCCTAATACGAGCCGTCGTTTTCCACATTGGTTTAGAAAAACCTTGTGGTTTAGAGGTTCCCGGGTTATTGTCACAACTTAAGAAATACGGGTGTTGATGATACATATAAAGTTCATCGGGTTTGGAATCAAATTTCTCTATTTTTATGCCCTTTCCCTTATTATTTTCTTTTGCCTTTTTAAATTCAGTTGGGGTAATTTCTATAACATCATCGGAATTCTCGTCGGAATCCGATTCATCGGAGAATTGGTAATCCTCCCAATACTTTGCTTCCTTGGCGGAAACACCATTGACCATAATTAACTTTGGTCGTTTGGTTGAGGATTTTCTTCTACTTAACCGTTTTATTATTTCCCCCACTGGTTCTATTTCTTCTTCCGGTTCCGATTCTTCTTCCGGTTCCGACTCTTCTTCCGGTTCCTCTTTGGGAACTTGTGAATCAGTCCACGAATCATTCCAATTTACATTTGACTCTTCATTATTATTAAGTGATTCAATGGGACTTGTTCTAGAGGTATACATCTATCACATAATATCAAACACGTTAAGAGATTAATATATCACATAATATTCACATGTTAAAAATATATAGTTTCCAACAAAATTTGTTAAGCAATCATTTTTTAAGTAAACACGGTCGAAGTTCAGACTCACTAATGCATCCTAACAAACTCAATAAGACACACTAATGCAAAATTCTGGTTCTCTAAGACCAATGCTCGGATACCAACTGAAATGTCCCGTTCATATTGATTATAAACGTTCCATATTAATTGATTTCGTCGCGAGGTTTTGACCTCTATATGAGACGTTTTTCAAAGACTGCATTCATTTTTAAAACAACCATAACCTTTATTTTATCTATAAAGGTTTAAAAAGCATTACGTAGATTATCAAATAATGATAATCTAAAATATACCGTTTACACACGACCATTACATAATGGTTTACAATAAGAATATATTACATCAAAAATAAGTTTCTTGAATGCAGTTTTTACATAATATCATACAAGCATGGACTCCAAATCTTGTCTTTATTTTAGTATGCAACAGCGAAAGCTCTTAATAATCACTTGAGAATAAACATGCTTAAAACGTCAACAAAAATGTTGGTGAGTTATAGGTTTAACCTATATATTATCAAATCATAACAATAGACCACAAGATTTCATATTTCAATATACATCCCATACATAGAGATAAAATTCATTCATATGGTGAACACCTGGTAACCGACATTAACAAGATGCATATATAAGAATATCCCCATCATTCCGGGACACCTTCGGATATGATATAAATTTCGAAGTACTAAAGCATCCGGTACTTTGGATGGGGTTTGTTAGGCCCAATAAATCTATCTTTAGGATTCGCGTCAATTAGGGTGTCTGTTCCCTAATTTTTAGATTACCAGACTTAATAAAAAGGGGCATATTCGATTTCGATAATTCAACCATAGAATGTAGTTTCACGTACTTGTGTCTATTTTGTAAATCATTTATAAAACCTGCATGTATTCTCATCCCAAAAATATTAGATTTTAAAAGTGGGACTATAACTGACTTTCACAGATTTTTTACTTCGTCGGGAAGTAAGACTTGGCCACTGGTTGATTCACGAACCTATAACAAATATGTACATATATATCAAAGTATGTTCAAAATATATTTACAACACTTTTAATACATTTTGATGTTTTAAGTTCATTAAGTCAGCTGTCCTCGTTAGTAACCTATAAATAGTTGTCCACAGTTAGATGTACAGAAATAAATCGATAAATATTATCTTGAATCAATCCACGACCCAGTGTATACGTATCTCAGTATTGATCACAACTCAAACTATATATATTTTGGAATCAACCTCAACCCTGTATAGCTAACTCCAACATTCACATATAGAGTGTCTATGGTTGTTCCGAAATATATATAGATGTGTCGACATGATAGGTCGAAACATTATATACGTGTCTATGGTATCTCAAGATTACATAATATACAATAGAAGTTGATTAAGTTATGGTTGGAATAGATTTGGTACCAATTTTCACGTAGCTAAAATGAGTAGTTTTTACCAATTTTGTTTTGCTCGCCATTTATTCGTTTCTAATCCGTTTTGAGTGATTTAAGCGGCCACGGTTTCGTATTGAACTTGACTTTATGAAACTAAACAGAAAAGATATAGGTTTATAGTCTGAAATACAAGTTACAAGTCGTTTTTGAAAGAGGTAGTCATTTTCGTCGAAAGAACGACATCTTAATGACTGTTTTGAAAAACATACTTTCACTTTGAGTTTAACCATGATTTTTGGATATGGTTTCATGTTCATAAGAAAAATAATTTTCCCAGAAGTATAGCTTTTAAATCAAAGTTTTTCATAGTTTTAATTATCCAAACCAAAACAGCCCCCGGTTGTAACTACGACGGCGTAAATCCGGTTTTATGGTGTTTATCGTGTTTCCGGGTTTTAAATCATTAAGTTAGCATATCATATAGATATATATAAAGTGTATAGTTGATTTTAAAATTGTAGTTAGAAGGTTTAACTTTATTTGCGAACAATTTTAGAATTAACTAAACTATGTTCTAGTGATTACTAGTTTACCACTTCGAATATGATTGCTTTTTATGTATGAATCGAATGATGTTATGAACATCATTACTACCTTAAGTTCCTTGGATAAACCTACTGGAAAAGAGAAAAATGGATCTAGCTTCAACGGATCCTTGGATGTCTCGAAGTTCTTGAAGCAGAATCATGACACGAAAACAAGTTCAAGTAAGATCATCACTTGAAATAAGATTGTTATAGTTATAGAAATTGAACCAAAGTTTGAATATGATTATTACCTTGTATTAGAATGATAACCTACTGTAAGAAACAAAGATTTCTTAAGGTTGGATGATCACCTTACAAGATTGGAAGTGAGCTAGCAAACTTGAAAGTATTCTTGATTTTATGAAACTAGAACTTTTGGAATTTATGAAGAACACTTAGAACTTGAAGATAGAACATGAGAGAGATCAATTAGATGAAGAAAATTGAAGAATGAAAGTGTTTGTAGGTATTTTTGGTCATTGGTGTATGGATTAGATATAAAGGATATGTAATTTTGTTTTCATGTAAATAAGTCATGAATGATTACT
This sequence comes from Rutidosis leptorrhynchoides, assembly GCF_046630445.1. Taxonomy (NCBI): domain Eukaryota; kingdom Viridiplantae; phylum Streptophyta; class Magnoliopsida; order Asterales; family Asteraceae; genus Rutidosis; species Rutidosis leptorrhynchoides. Next base: position 328,434,378 of record NC_092337.1, on the reverse strand, counting down.
CATATTTTTGTAATTTTATGAGATATTTCATGCTAGTTGCCAAATGATGGTTCCCACATGTGTTAGGTGACTCACATAGGCTGCTAATAGCTGATCATTGGAGTATATATACCAATAGTACATACATCTAAAAGCTGTGTATTGTACGAGTACGAATACGGGTGCATACGAGTAGAATTGTTGATGAAACTGAACGAGGATGTAATTGTAAGCATTTTTGTTAAGTAGAAGTATTTTTATAAGTGTCTTGAAGTCTTTCAAAAGTGTATGAATACATATTAAAACACTACATGTATATACATTTTAACTGAGTCGTTAAGTCATCGTTAGTCGTTACATGTAAGTGTTGTTTTGAAACCTTTAGGTTAACGATCTTGTTAAATGTTGTTAACCCAATGTTTATAATATCAAATGAGATTTTAAATTATTATATTATCATGATATTATGATATATTAATATATCTTAATATGATATATACATTTAAATGTCGTTACAACGATAATCGTTACATATATGTCTCGTTTCGAAATCCTTAAGTTAGTAGTCTTGTTTTTACTTATGTAGTTCATTGTTAATACACTTAATGATATATTTAATTATCATATTATAATGTTATATATAATATAACAATGTATTAACATGCTTCATATATATTTAGTAAGACGTGGTTATAACGATAATCGTTATATGTATCGTTTCGAGTTTCATACGTCAATAGTCTCCTTTTTAAGTATATAACATATTGTTACTATTTTTAATGAGATACTTGATGATCATTATATCATGTTAAACATATATATTTATTCATTTATGTATCATCATGTCATATACAACTTATAGCGTTCGTGAATCATTGGTCAAACTGGGTAATCAGACGTTTACAAAATTTCCGTTTCAATTAACCAAGTCTTAACAAGTTTGATTGCTTAACATGTTGGAAACATTTAATCATGTAAATATAGTTTTCATTAAACATATAATCATAGAAAGGTTCAGAAAAGTTCGGGTCACTACAGTACCTACCCGTTAAATAAATTTCGTCCCGAAATTTTAAGCGGTTGGAGGTGTTGGCTCATCTTCTGGAAATAAGTGCGGGTACTTCTTCTTCATCTGAACTTCTCGTTTCCAGGTGAACTCGGGTCCTCTATGAGCATTCCATCGAACTTAACAATCGGTATCTTGTTTTGTTTAAGTCTCTTAACCTCACGATCCATTATTTCAACGGGTTCTTCAATGAATTGAAGTTTTTCATTGATTTGGATTTCGTCCAACTGAATAGTGAGATCTTCTTTAGCAAAACATTTCTTCAAATTCGAGACGTGGAAAGTGTTATGTACAGCCGCGAGTTGTTGAGGTAACTCAAGTCGGTAAGCTACTGGTCCGACACGATCAATAATCTTGAATGGTCCAATATTCCTTGGATTTAATTTCTCTCGTTTACCAAATCGAACAATGCCTTTCCAAGGTGCAACCTTAAGTATGACCATCTCTCCAATTTCAAATTCTATATCTTTTCTTTTAATGTCGGCGTATGTAGTGACCCGAACTTTTCCGAACCTTTCTATGATTATATGTTTAATGAAAACTATATTTACATGATTAAATGTTTCCAACATGTTAAGCAATCAAACTTGTTAAGACTTGATTAATTGAAATAGGTTTCATATAGACAATTGACCACCCAAGTTGACCGTTGATTCACGAACGTTAAAATTTGTAAAAACTATACGATGACATATATATGGTTATATATATAGTTAACATGATTTTATTATAAGTATGTATCTCATTAGGTATTTTAACAATGAGTTATATACATAAAAATGAGACTATTAATTTAAGAAACTCGAAAACGATATATATAACGATTATCGTTATAACAACGTCTTACTAGGTACATATAAATCATATTAAGATATTGATACACTTGGTTAATTATGTTAAATGATAAGTAAATATATTATTAAGTGTATTAACAATGAAATACATATGTAAAAATAAAACTACTAACTTAATGATTTCGAAACGAGACATATATGTAACGATTATCGTTGTAACGACATTTAACTGTATATATATTATACTAAGATATATTATATATCATAATATCATGATAATATAACAATTTAACATCTCATTTGTTATAATAAACAATGGGTTAACAACATTCAACAAGATCGTTAACCTAAAGGTTTCAAAACAACATTTACATGTAACGACTAACGATAACTTAACGACTCAGTTAAAATGTATATACATGTAGTGTTTTAATATGTATTCATACACTTTTGAAAGACTTCAAGACACTTATAAAAATACTTCTACTTAACAAAAATGCTTACAATTACATCCTCGTTCAGTTTCATCAACAATTCTACTCGTATGCACCCGTATTCGTACTCGTACAATACACAGCTTTTAGATGTATGTACTATTGGTATATATACTCCAATTATTAGCTCTTAGCAGTCCATGTGAGTCACCTAACACATGTGGGAACCATCATTTGTTAACTAGCATGAAATATCTCATAAAATTACAAAAATATGAGTAATCATTCATGACTTATTTACATGAAAACAAAATTACATATCCTTTATATCTAATCCATACACCAACGACCAAAAACACCTACAAACACTTTCATTCTTCAATTTTCTTCATCTAATTGATCTCTCTCAAGTTCTATCTTCAAGTTCTAAGTGTTCTTCATAAATTCCAAAAGTTCTATTTTCATAAAATCAAGAATACTTTCAAGTTTGCTAGCTCACTTCCAATCTTGTAAGGTGATCATTCAACCTCAAGAAATCTTTGTTTCTTACAGTAGGTTATCATTCTAATACAAGGTAATAATCATATTCAAACTTTGGTTCAATTTCTATAACTATAACAATCTTATTTCAAGTGATGATCTTACTTGAACTTGTTTTCGTGTCATGATTCTGCTTCAAGAACTTCGAGCCATCCAAGGATCCGTTGAAGCTAGATCCATTTTTCTCTTTTCCAGTAGGTTTATCCAAGGAACTTAAGGTAGTAATGATGTTCATAACATCATTCGATTCATACATATAAAGCTATCTTATTCGAAGGTTTAAACTTGAAATCACTAGAACATAGTTTAGTTAATTCTAAACTTGTTCGCAAACAAAAGTTAATCCTTCTAACTTGACTTTTAAAATCAACTAAGCACATAGTCTATATCTATATGATATGCTAACTTAATGATTTAAAACCTGGAAACACGAAAAACACCGTAAAACTTGACATACGCCGTCGTAGTAACACCGCGGGCAGTTTTGGGTTTGATAATTAAAAACTATGATAAACTTTGATTTAAAAGTTGTTCTTCTGGGAAAATGATTTTTCTTATGAACATGAAACTATATCCAAAAATCATGGTTAAACTCAAAGTGAAAGTATGTTTTCCAAAATGGTCATCAAGATGTCGTTTTTTCGACAGAAATGACTACCTCTTTAGTAATTGACATGTAACTTAATTTTCCGACTATAAACCTATACTTTTCTATTTAGATTCTTAAATTAGAGTTCAATATGAAACCATAGCAATTTGATTCACTCAAAATGGATTTAAAATGAAGAAGTTATGGGTAAAACAAGATTGGATAATTTTTCTCATTTTAGCTACGTGAAAATTGGTAACAAATCTATTCCAACCATAACTTAATCAACTTGTATTGTATATTATGTAATCTTGAGATACCATAGACACGTATACAATGTTTCGACCTATCATGTCGACACATCTATATATATTTCGGAACAACCATAGACACTCTATATGTGAATGTTGGAGTTAGCTATACAGGGTTGAGGTTGATTCCAAAATATATATAGTTTGAGTTGTGATCAATACTGAGATATGTATACACTGGGTCGTAGATTGATTCAAGATAATATATATCGATTTATTTCTGTACATCTAACTGTGGACAACTAGTTGTAGGTTACTAACGAGGACAGCCGACTTAATAAACTTAAAACATCAAAATGTATTAAAAGTGTTGTAAATATATTTTGAACATACTTTGATATATATGTACATATTTGTTATAGGTTTGTGAATCGACCAGTGGCCAAGTCTTACTTCCCGACGAAGTAAAAAATCTGTGAAGGTGAGTTATAGTCCCACTTTTAAAATCTAATATTTTTGGGATGAGAATACATGCAGATTTTATAAATGATTTACAAAATAGACACAAGTACGTGAAACTACATTCTATGGTTGAATTATCGAAATCGAATATGCCCCTTTTTATTAAGTCTGGTAATCTAAGAATTAGGGAACAGACACCCTAATTGACACGAATCCTAAAGATAGATCTATTGGGCCTAACAAACCCCATCCAAAGTACCGGATGCTTTAGTACTTCGAAATTTATATCATATCCGAAGGGTGTCCCGGAATGATGGGGATATTCTTATATATGCATCTTGTTAATGTCGGTTACCAGGTGTTCACCATATGAATGATTTTTATCTCTATGTATGGGATGTGTATTGAAATATGAAATCTTGTGGTCTATTATTATGATTTGATAATATATAGGTTAAACCTATAACTCACCAACATTTTTGTTGACGTTTTAAGCATGTTTATTCTTAGGTGATTATTAAGAGCTTCCACTGTCGCATACTTAAATAAGGACAAGAATTGGAGTCCATGCTTGTATGATATTGTATAAAAACTGCATTCAAGAAACGTATTTCGATGTAACATATTGTATTGTAAACCATTATGTAATGGTCGTGTGTAAACAGGATATTTTAGATTATCATTATTTGATAATCTACGTAAAGCTTTTTAAACCTTTATTGATGAAATAAAGGTTATGGTTTGTTTTAAAAATGAATGCAGTCTTTGGAAAAACGTCTCATATAGAGGTCAAAACCTCGCAACGAAATCAATTAATATGGAACGTTTTTAGTCAATAAGAACGGGACATTTCAGTTGGTATCCGAGCGTTGGTCTTAGAGAACCAGAAAATTTACATTAGTGTGTCTTATCGAGTTTGTCAGGATGCATTAGTGAGTCTGGACTTCGACCGTGTTTTCTTTAAAAATGATTGCTTAACATGTTTGTTGGAAACTATATATTATTAACATGTATATATTATGTGATATATTAATCTCTTAACATGTTTGATATTGTGTGATAGATGTCTACCTCTAGCACAAATCCCGTTGACTCACCTAATAATAACGAAGAGTCGAATATATATGGGACTGATTCACAAGTTCCCGAAGAAGAACCGGAAGAAGAATCAGAATCGGAAGAAGAATCAGAACCGGAAGAGGAGGAACCGGAGGAGGAAATAGAAACGGTGGGGGAAATAATAAAATGGTTAAGTAAAAGAAAATCCTCAACCAACCGACCAAGGTTAATTATGGTCAATGGTGTTTCCGCCAAGGAAGCAAAATATTGGGAGGATTACCAATTCTCCGATGAATCGAATTCCGACGAGAATTCCGATGATGTTATAGAAATTACCCCAACTGAATTTAAAAAGGCAAAAGAAAATAATAAGGGAAAGGGCATAAAAATAGAGAAATCTAATTCCAACCCCGATGAACTTTATATGTATCGTCAACCCCCGAAGCCCTTAAGTTGTAACAATGACCCGAGAACCTCTAAACCACCAGGTTTTTCTAAACCGTTGTGGAAAACGACAGCTCGTATTAGGGGAACATCATATATCCCTTGAAATTTGGCAAAACGAACCAAAACCGAAGAAGAAGAAACGAGCGAGTCGGAATAAGATAGTTGTATTTGTGTGGTGTAATATATGTAATATAGTGTGCTTATGCTTTATGATATATGTAAAAATTGCTTGTATTAATAAGTATTTTTTTTTTTTTTATGAATCTAACTCTTGTCTATTTTACAGTATAAAAACACAAAATGGATAGACAACCCAATATTTTAAGAGACCTACCCGGAGACATGATTGATGAAATCTTGTCTAGAGTCGGTCAGAATTCTTCGGCACAACTATTTACGGTGAAATCAGTTTGTAAGACATTCGAAGAACGTTCCAAGAATGTCTTGGTTTATAAGAGACTTTCGTTTGAAAGATGGGGGATATCACATTGGGAAACCCATAAGTTACGATGTGTTTACTTTGACGCATATATTGAGGGGAACCCAAATGCTATTTTACGCAACGGGTTAAGAAATTATTTTGACTCAATGTATCCGAATATAGGACTTCATGATTTAGAAAAAGCGGCTAACATGCAACATAAAGAAGCATGCTATGCTTACGGGTTAGTAATGTTCGCTTCTCACCAAAGTGAGAAAAAGAACATCGGGCTACAACTATTAAACAAAACGTTCCCACAAGTGACGGAGTCGGTAATTGGGGTAAGAAATGAGGTTTTTAGGTTATTACGAGACTGTTGGTCATTATGTAACCCTCGTCCCTTTGACGACGTTACAACACGCTGTCTTATCAACGGCCATAATGGTTATGTTCCACAAGACCAAGGATGGGAAGTAGTCCTAGTAAAACCAGAATGCATGACTTGTTTCTGGACGTATGAATTATGTGTCTTTATTGCCTTTGCTGAATGACTTGTGTACTAGCTAGAATTATCTTCACAACTATCTTGTATCAAAGTTATTGTGTGCTATATTTCATGCTTTATGTAAAATAAGCGATATTGTAAGTTTGTAAAATATTGTATAAAAGTTTGAACGCGAAATATTATTATAATCAGTTTTTCATATAGAATTGTAGTAGTTGAATTGTATATTAGCTACTAAGTATGAACTTAACGGGTAGGTACTACCCGAATTTAAACTTATAAAACGCTAATATGAAGAAAAAGCTTTTATAAATGAGTTCATATTATGCTATGAAATACTATTAACTACTCTTAATATTCTGTATGATTAACTTGTTCAATTTGACTATTTTGAAGGAAATGGCACCGACTACTCGACACACCGTGAATATGAATGAAGAGGAATTCCGTACTTTTCTAGCTTCAAACATAGCCGCAGTACAGGCTGCGCTACATACCAACAATAACCTTGGATCTAGCAGTACAGGAAATCGTGTAGGATGCACCTACAAAGAATTCACTGCCTGCAAACCTTTGGAATTTGATGGAACCGAAGGACCAATCGGATTGAAACAGTGGACCGAGAAGGTCGAATCGGTGTTTGCCATAAGTAAGTGTACTGAAGAGGACAAAGTGAAGTACGCTACGCATACCTTCACAGGTTCTGCGTTAACATGGTGGAATACCTATCTAGAGCAAGTGGGACAAGATGATGCGTACGCACTACCGTGGTCAGCTTTCAAGCACTTGATGAACGAGAAGTACCGTCCCAGAACCGAGGTCAATAAGCTCAAGACAGAACTTAGAGGGTTACGAACCCAAGGATTTGATATTACCACGTACGAAAGACGATTCACAGAATTGTGCCTATTGTGTCCGGGAGCGTTCGAAGATGAGGAAGAGAAGATCGACGCGTTTGTGAAAGGATTACCGGAAAGAATCCAAGAAGATATAAGTTCACACGAGCCCGCCTCTATACAACAGGCATGTAGAATGGCTCACAAACTAGTGAACCAGATTGAGGAAAGAATTAAAGAACAGACGGCTAAAGAGGCCAATGTGAAGCAAGTCAAAAGAAAGTGGGAGGAAAACGGTGATAAGAATCACCAATACAACAACAACAGCAATTACAATAATAATTGCAACAATTATCCCAACAATCGCAACATCAATCGCAACTACAACAAACGGCCCAACAACAACAACAACAACAACAACAACAACAACAACAACAACAACAACAACAACAACAACAATAGCAACTACAACAATCATCCCAACAACAATAACAACCGCAACAACAACAATAATCAGACACAGCTATGCCAAATGTGTGAAAAGAATCACTCGGGGTTCTGCACCAAATTTTGCAACAAGTGTAAAAGAAATGGTCATAGTGCGGCGAAGTGTGAGGTCTACGGACCAGGGGTTAACAGAACGAAAGGAACAAATGGTGTCGGAACGAGTAATGGCGGAGCAAGTTGTGAGGACCCGTCCTAATCCATCCGGACGGAGTCCATATCGATTATAAACGATTCACAACAGTTGATTACATCGCGAGGTACTTGACCTCTATATGATACATTTTACAAACATTGCATTCGTTTTTGAAAAGACAATCTTTCATTACATCAAAAGTTGACGGCAGGCATACCATTTCATAATATATCTAACTATAATTGACTAAATAATAAACTTGATGAACGCGACGACTCGAATGCAACGTCTGTTGAAATATGTCATGAATGACTCCAAGTAATATCTCTAAAATGAGCAAATGCACAGCGGAAGATTTCTTTCGTACCTGAGAATAAACATGCTTTCAAGTGTCAACCAAAAGGTTGGTGAGTTCATTAGTTTAACGTAAATAATCATTTCATAATTTTAATAGACCACAATATTTCATATTTCCATTTCTCATAAACATACGTCCCATACATAGAGACAAAAATATCATTCATGGATTGAACACCTGGTAACCGACATTCACAATATGCATATAAGAATATCCCCATCATTCCGGGATCCTCCTTCGGACATGATATAAATTTCGAAGTACTAAAGCATCCGATACTTTGGATGGGGTTTGTTAGACCCAATAGATCTATCTTTAGAGTTCACGTCAATTAGGGTGTCTGTTCCCTAATTCTTAGATTACCAGACTTAATAAAAAGGGGCATATTCGGTTTAATAATCCATCCATAGAATGTAGTTTCATTTACTTGTGTCTATTTCGTAAAACATTTATAAAAGTAGCGCATGTATTCTCAGCCCAAAAATATAAAGGGTAAAAAGGCAAATGAAACGCACGCATATAAATATTGTAAAACAGTTAATAAAGCATTTGCATATATTCGCAGTCCAAAATATATTTCAAAAGCATTTAATAAAGCAGTTGTAAAAACAGCGCATGTATTCTCAGTCCCAAAAATATAAAGAATAAAAGGGAATCAAATGAAACTCACCTAATGTATTTTGTAGTAAAAATACATAAGACGACATCTAACAATGCAAGGTTGGCCTCGGATTCACGAACCTATATCATTTGTATATATATATTAAAATATATAACGGATATTACATAATTTTATTTATTAATATACATTATTTATTTTCATTTGTAGTTATATTTATATTAAATTCTATTTTAAAAAATATACTTATATTATATCTTAAATTATACGTTATATCTATTTACTTATATATATATATATATATATATATATATTTAGTATTATGTTCGAATGTAAATATTTATCTAGGTAATGTTAATGTATAATTATATGAAATATTAAAATAGTTATAGTATATGTACTAAATATATTTTATATATAAAGTTAGTTATTTGTAAATAAAATTGATAGTTTTTAATGTTAGTGAGTTACTAACCACAATAGTTTTAATAATAATGATCATACTAATAATAATAATAATATCAATAATACTTTAAAGTATCAAAAATTGGTAACTTTTATGAATATACTCATATTAGTAATAATAATAATAATAATAGTAATTATAACTATAATACTTGTAATGATAACAATAATTAATATTATCAACAATAATAATCTTAATATCTAATAAATAATACTAATAGTGATCCTAATCATTTTACAAAAATAATAATACATACATTAGTAATGGTACTAATAATAATAATCATAATACTTGTAATAAAAATAATCAATAATCATAATCCTAATCCTAATAATAATAACAACAACAATCATAAAATAAAATGACAATAATAATAATAATAATAATGAGAAAAAGATAAATTTAAATGACTACCTCATAATGTAAGCCTTTTCTAAAAAGGAATGTCTCGAGCAGGGTTTGAACCCGAGACCTCTCGGTTACTCGTCACCTCCTTAAACCGTCTGGGCCGATGCCCATTTTCTGATTATATTGGTAAACCATTTATATTTATATCGATTATATTTCTGCTTACTTTTCATCTTCTTCATCTTAAATTGAAATTCAATCGAAGATTCTTTCAATCCTTTTAATTGTTACCAAAACAATTTAAAGATATAATATCTAGTACCTAAAATTAATTTATGCTTTGATAAAAAAAATAAAAAAAATTTAACAGCAAAAAGAGTTGTTCGTCGCTGTTACATATAAAAAAAAAATTTGCCTTTTACACATTGATCACATAATGGACTTTGAGCATAACATGAAATAGTTTGCAAAATGTTCATAGAAACCATTGGAATTATCAATTTAAGTTGAATCGAAACGAATATCTCGAATTTAATTGAAGAACAAAGTTTGACTTTTAAGAACCCAGATCTTTGACTTCAAAATTAAGACTCAATAGAATGAATTGAACTATGAAACTCTGCAGATAGTTTGAGTAAAAGATTGTTAACAAAACTGTATTTTTACTTTTTGAAATTGAATTCAATTTCGGACTGTTGCCTATCGAGTTCAAGACAGAGCAGTAATGAGTTTTTATTTATTTATAAAAATTAGATTAAATTCCCTCTATAAAGCAGGTAAATAAAATTGTAATTGATAAGAGTAAATGAGAATCTGTATAAGTCTTCTAAAATGCCAAGAATTGTTTGTTTTATAGTCTGTGATTGTCGACTGATTTGTTCACAAAGACAAAAAGAGAAAAAGAAAATAAATAAATAAATAAATAAAACTAATAAAAACAAGAATATATAGATATTGATTGTTAACTGATTTTAACTTCATATGTGGAATAAGATCGCAATTTGTACTAGGGAATCAATCACCTACAGATTGATAGTAACATTGAACAACTTATGATGTATGTATGACCTCTTTTATATTAATAATTAACAATTATAATTATAATAATAATAATAATAATAATAATAATAATAATAATAATAATAATAATAATAATGATAATAATATTAGTATTTATAAATAATGATAATATGAGTGATAATAATATTAAGTTATGATAATAATATTTTTAGTGAAATTTATAACAATTATAATAGTAATACTAGTTATATTAATTTTAATGATAATATTAGTAATATATATATATATTAATTTTTATTAACTACATATATTGTTATAATAATATAATAAAACAAATGTATCAATTTTTACATCTATTTATTATATGATAATATTAATAATACTATTATAACACTTTATTTATAGATTATATATTTAATCTAATACTAATATTATTAGTATCGAAAGTAATATCAATATTATTATACATCTATTTTATAATTAACTTTTAATATATTACTTTTACATATTTTTAATCATGTACTATAACTATAACTATATGATATACATTACATAATAATTTATATTAAGTATTAAATGTTTATTCATTTTAACATTTTTACCATATATACAAATAATAATTATATATATACAAATTCATTTTATTTAAAAAAAAAAAAAAACTAATTGTTTTATATATTATCTTACATATTAGATTTTAAATGTTTTTAAATTATATTCTATTATTTCTAATTATTACTATATATGTACTTACATTTATTTTATATGTAAATATTTTTATTTACAAACAATTGTTCGTGAATCCACGGGAATGGTCGAAGTCAAATGGATGTATGATACAATTCAAAGATTTTTAAGACTCAACATTACAGACTTTGCTTATCGTGTCGAAATCATATAAGGATTAAGTTTAAATTTGGTCGGAAATTCTCGGGTCATCACAGTACCTACCCGTTAAAGAAATTTCGTCCCGAAATTTGAGTGAGGTGGTCATGGCTAACAATAAAAATGTTTTTATGACGAACATAAGTTGATAAATAGAGTTTTATCATCATTGAGTAATATGGATAAAATAATTCGATTATTCGAAGACTACGAATGAAGCTATTCACAAAAGAATGAAATGAGAAACAAGGATTTGTTTTTAACTTTTGACGTAGTCAGGTTTGAATTCTGGAATTCAAGGGATTTAAAAGAAAATCTTGAAGATCTTTAAGATCTGATTCTTCAGCGAAAAAGGAAATTAAGATCTCTTGAATTAAATGCGGTGATCTGCTTCGATTACTCTGTCTGATATTTCCATTATAAATTAAACTCTTCCGTTCCATTATTCTCACCATTCCTATACTTTCTTTCTTGTTTCATATATCCAAAGGATTCTGAGAATGCTTAATCCAGTTCTGATCCTTGTCCTCATCCTTATTATCGCAACAATTATTCTTCTTTTTCAACTTCCACCAGAGGAATCTGCTTATTTCTACTTTGCCCTTTGGGTTATAGTACTTATAATTCTCCCGTGTCTTTATGTTGCGATAAACATTGATATACACGGTTTGTAATTTAGGTGTTGTTATCGGGCTTCATATCTTTCCTTATATTTCAATGTCCCTATATCTGTTTTCTATAATCATTGTCATCCACAGTTAATACTCCTTCCTCTTTGCTGCGATTTATACTCCAATTTCTATTCCTTTTGGAGCTTTGTCCCTTCATTTCTTCTTTTTACGATTGGACACCTCTTGTAATGGTCCAGAATTCGTAAGTATGGAGTTTCGAATGAATATAATGTTCTAAACAAGAAAGAACGTAATAACACGATTTGATTTGTCAAATTACCAGAGTTACTGAGAATAGAACTATCAAGAACATATTTTATTGATATGTTCAGAAGTTAATCAGAATGAAAGAGTTATGTAACATGTCACATGATGACGTTATAATCTGTGAATCATCATGTTTCATTTAGAAACTCAGCATGACTTACTGTAATATAATCACGTTGATCAAGTGTCATTATATTATACTAATTCATGCATCAGTTCCCAACATTACTTCAATAACATTCATATTTTAAGCTCGAAAGTTTACAGATTATAGAAACTAACAGTTTCTATATGATGTAACACTGATAGCACGAAGAGATTAATGATTTCAGATAAGAATAGTTATGAAAGTATCTTCAGAAATATGGAGGATATTTATAATGAAAGATACGATGATATCTTGGAATTTCTAATATTGAGAGATAATGAAGAAGATTTATCTGTAAGGGTTTAGATTCGGAAGCAAGGTATTCGCTAAGGATTTCATCAGAAACAGAATCATTTGGATTCTTTGAAGTCAAACTTATTCTTTGTGATTTGTCCACGGCTTCCTTCATAGTTTCGTATAATCTGCTTTTCGGTGCTAAATTTTCTATTGAATGTTTCCAATATAATGATACACAGGAAGCACGAGGAGGTATATAATTTCGAACGAGAATATTTATGAAAATATCCTCAGAAATATCGAAGATATTGATGATGATATTTTGGAATTTCTAAGTTCGATGTTTGATGGAGAAAGATTTTCCGCAAGATTTTAACATGACTTCGGAGCAAGATATTCTCTAAAGGTTTCAACGGATCCAGAATTACCTGGATTCTTTGAATATAGGGTACGATCCTTGTATTTATCCTTGGTCTCCTTCATGGGTAGCTCAATCTGTTTTTCAATACTCAATTTTCTATCGAGCGTTCCTAACACTCCTTTCTTTATCATCAAACTTTTGGTCGTTTAGACCATCTACCATTCTTCTGTTTCCTCTGCATTTAATGCTATGATATCTGAATCATTGGTTATTAATCCGAGGTGGTTTCAGGAAAATTGTGTTTTTAGATGATTAAACGCTGATGGTAATATGGTAGAATATGAAAGGTTCCCTAGTAACAATAAAAGAGCACGCGTATATATCAACGTTATAATAAGGTTGTTTCATACGAAAAGTCAAAGTTGTCTTGCTGGAGCTGTGACAAAATTTGCTAATTTGGAAAGGGAATGCAAAAATTATTTTTGCTAATAAATGCCAAAGGATCTGACGCGGCTACGTGTTAAACTTTTACTCAGTTGTCGAGAGTTTCTCAGGTGAAATATTATATACATAAATCTTTTCTTCCATAGATGAAGTGCGGTTGGTTCATCCTATCGATCGAGGTGTTTTCAAGAATCATGAAATGTTTGAACACAGATTATAATCGTCAAGATACAAATGAGGTTTAAGATGAAATCAAGTGGCAAACTTGAAGAATTGTTTAGTTTCATATGTTTTAATCAATATTTTAATTCATTTTAATTGTCCAATGTTATTAGTCTACAGTCGATAGTCCACGGTTGACAGTTCAATAATTTATATACAGTTTAATATATAATATTCGAAGTAATTAATACGTGTCGTGACCCGTATACGTCTCAGACTCGATCACAACTCAAAGTATATATATTATTGTAGAATCAACCTCAACCCTGTATAGAGAACTCGATCATTACTGCATATAGAGTGTCTATGGTGATTCCAAATAATATATATAGATGCGTCGATATGATATGTCAAAACCTTGTATACATGTCCCGATATTTAAAGTGCGTAAAATAATTAACAGAAATTAAATAACGATAAATAAAGTGCGTAAAGTAAATAACAGAAATTAAATGAAGATAAATAAAATTGCGAGAATATAAATTGCGATAAAATAAATTGCGATAATTAAATTGCGATAAATAAAATGTAATACGGAATTAACAGTTAGCTAGGAACAGTTAGCTAGGATTTTGTTAGCGTGGTTTCTTAATAAAATTTAATATTATTAATTATTCTGTTTCTAATCAATTTTTATTGTGTCCATTATTTCTTCATTATGCCACTTGTTGGATTCTGATAGGTCAAAATCCAAATATGAAATTGAATTTGAATGAAAATAGTTTTCCTTTGGTGAACGGATACGTATCTCGGTGGTTGTAAATAGGATAGTGAATAACTGTTGAATCAGATTCGAAGAAAATACAGTGTAACTTATTAATGTGAAATTTAAATATCCCTCGGGTATTACCTACCCGTTAAAATATTTTCACCATTAACAGTTTGTACAAAAGAATTTTTAATTACAATCTTTTTGAAAACATATATTCATATATATTTCCTTCAGATGTAATCATGGATTTAATGAGTCAATATGATGTTAAACTCATTTGATTTATCGTTAGAACAAGAATATATATAATCTCTAACATATTAGAGATTACATAATGACCATGTCGAACGAAGATAATGATGTAGAACGATTCGTAGAACAAAAATTATATTTGAGGTACAGAATGAGATGTCGAGGCATGGATTGTTGAGGGTATTGGTGTTGTTACTGATGGATCTGTTGATGCCGGTGATGTTGCTGAAGCTGGTAAGTTTTGCACCATGTTCTCCAAATTCATTACTCGAGCGCGAAGCTCGTTGACTTCTTCGATTACCCCGAGATGACTGTCGGTTGAAATGAGCGGATGAATAAGGTTTAGAATCTGAGTTATGATATAGTCGTGGCGAGATATTTGGGAAATGAGGGTGAAATGGTGTTACGAACAGGTTCGCTGGTAAGTGCTTCTGGTTCTTCGTCAAAAGGTGAATTCGGTTAGTGGATGGGATTGCCTTCTGCGCATTTCCATTAATTAAGTCGACTACGAACCGATCAGATGAATTGATAATGGCTGATTGGTTAATTCATGCCGATGACGCTATTTTCGGAGCTTAGGTGAACATTTTTGTCGGAATAGCTGTCGGAATAACTATCGGAATAGCTATCGGAATCTGAGGGACTCAAACTGGTTGAAGAATTCATCTCGTACGATCAGATGAAGGATTTTCGATAAGAAATAGATTATAGGATGTAGATTAGTATCCTGCAATACATAATTTACATATACATATGTAATACTAAAATCTCATAAGTTACGGAGGAATTTACGGAAGCTGTCAGGTAACGATAACAATAACAGATACGCTAAGATATGAATTAACAGATACGCTAAGATATGAATTTTGTCTATACACTATTCATGCAGTCAATGCAATAAGATGTGTCTAGACTAAGAATAATAAGCAGGTAATTTACTAAGGATGATAAACAAATAATTTCTGACAAAAATGATAAGCAAAACTTTTGACATGTAGACACGGTCGAAGTCCAGACTCATTAATGCATCCTATAGACTTATCAGTTAGACACACTAATGCAGACCCGGTTCACTAAGACCACCGCTCTGATACCAACTGTGAGGACCCGTCCTAATCCATCCGGACGGAGTCCATATCGATTATAAACGATTCACAACAGTTGATTACAT
Source organism: Rutidosis leptorrhynchoides (assembly GCF_046630445.1). Lineage (NCBI taxonomy): Eukaryota > Viridiplantae > Streptophyta > Magnoliopsida > Asterales > Asteraceae > Rutidosis > Rutidosis leptorrhynchoides. Next base: position 328,418,174 of record NC_092337.1, on the reverse strand, counting down.
CGCGAGGTACTTGACCTCTATATGATACATTTTACAAACATTGCATTCGTTTTTGAAAAGACAATCTTTCATTACATCAAAAGTTGACGGCAGGCATACCATTTCATAATATATCTAACTATAATTGACTAAATAATAAACTTGATGAACGCGACGACTCGAATGCAACGTCTGTTGAAATATGTCATGAATGACTCCAAGTAATATCTCTAAAATGAGCAAATGCACAGCGGAAGATTTCTTTCGTACCTGAGAATAAACATGCTTTCAAGTGTCAACCAAAAGGTTGGTGAGTTCATTAGTTTAACGTAAATAATCATTTCATAATTTTAATAGACCACAATATTTCATATTTCCATTTCTCATAAACATACGTCCCATACATAGAGACAAAAATATCATTCATGGATTGAACACCTGGTAACCGACATTCACAATATGCATATAAGAATATCCCCATCATTCCGGGATCCTCCTTCGGACATGATATAAATTTCGAAGTACTAAAGCATCCGATACTTTGGATAGGGTTTGTTAGACCCAATAGATCTATCTTTAGAGTTCACGTCAATTAGGGTGTCTGTTCCCTAATTCTTAGATTACCAGACTTAATAAAAAGGGGCATATTCGGTTTAATAATCCATCCATAGAATGTAGTTTCATTTACTTGTGTCTATTTCGTAAAACATTTATAAAAGTAGCGCATGTATTCTCAGCTCAAAAATATAAAGGGTAAAAAGGCAAATGAAACGCACGCATATAAATATTGTAAAACAGTTAATAAAGCATTTGCATGTATTCGCAGTCCAAAATATATTTCAAAAGCATTTAATAAAGCAGTTGTAAAAACAGCGCATGTATTCTCAGTCCCAAAAATATAAAGAATAAAAGGGAATCAAATGAAACTCACCTAATGTATTTTGTAGTAAAAATACATAAGACGACATCTAACAATGCAAGGTTGGCCTCGGATTCACGAACCTATATCATTTGTATATATATATTAAAATATATAATGGATATTACATAATTTTATTTATTAATATACATTATTTATTTTCATTTGTAGTTATATTTATATTAAATTCTATTTTAAAAAATATACTTATATTATATCTTAAATTATACGTTATATCTATTTACTTATATATATATATATATATATATATATATTTAGTATTATGTTCGAATGTAAATATTTATCTAGGTAATGTTAATGTATAATTATATGAAATATTAAAATAGTTATAGTATATGTACTAAATATATTTTATATATAAAGTTAGTTATTTGTAAATAAAATTGATAGTTTTTAATGTTAGTGAGTTACTAACCACAATAGTTTTAATAATAATGATCATACTAATAATAATAATAATATCAATAATACTTGAAAGTATCAAAAATTGGTAACTTTTATGAATATACTCATATTAGTAATAATAATAATAATAATAATAGTAATTATAACTATAATACTTGTAATGATAACAATAATTAATATTATCAACAATAATAATCTTAATATCTAATAAATAATACTAATAGTGATCCTAATCATTTTACAAAAATAATAATACATACATTAGTAATGGTACTAATAATAATAATCATAATACTTGTAATAAAAATAATCAATAATCATAATCCTAATCCTAATAATAATAACAACAACAATCATAAAATAAAATGACAATAATAATAATAATAATAATGAGAAAAAGATAAATTTAAATGACTACCTCATAATGTAAGCCTTTTCTAAAAAGGAATGTCTCGAGCAGGGTTTGAACCCGAGACCTCTCGGTTACTCGTCACCTCCTTAAACCGTCTGGGCCGATGCCCATTTTCTGATTATATTGGTAAACCATTTATATTTATATCGATTATATTTCTGCTTACTTTTCATCTTCTTCATCTTAAATTGAAATTCAATCGAAGATTCTTTCAATCCTTTTAATTGTTACCAAAACAATTTAAAGATATAATATCTAGTACCTAAAATTAATTTATGCTTTGATAAAAAAAATAAAAAAAATTTAACAGCAAAAAGAGCTGTTCGTCGCTGTTACATATAAAAAAAAAATTTTCCTTTTACACATTGATCACATAATGGACTTTGAGCATAACATGAAATAGTTTGCAAAATGTTCATAGAAACCATTGGAATTATCAATTTAAGTTGAATCGAAACGAATATCTCGAATTTAATTGAAGAACAAAGTTTGACTTTTAAGAACCCAGATCTTTGACTTCAAAATTAAGACTCAATAGAATGAATTGAACTATGAAACTCTGCAGATAGTTTGAGTAAAAGATTGTTAACAAAACTGTATTTTTACTTTTTGAAATTGAATTCAATTTCGGACTGTTGCCTATCGAGTTCAAGACAGAGCAGTAATGAGTTTTTTTTTATTTATAAAAATTAGATTAAATTCCCTTTATAAAGCAGGTAAATAAAATTGTAATTGATAAGAGTAAATGAGAATCTGTATAAGTCTTTTAAAATGCCAAGAATTGTTTGTTTTATAGTCTGTGATTGTCGACTGATTTGTTCACAAAGACAAAAAGAGAAAAAGAAAATAAATAAATAAATAAATAAAACTAATAAAAACAAGAATATATAGATATTGATTGTTAACTGATTTTAACTTCATATGTGGAATAAGATCGCAATTTGTACTAGGGAATCAATCACCTACAGATTGATAGTAACATTGAACAACTTATGATGTATGTATGACCTCTTTTATATTAATAATTAACAATTATAATTATAATAATAATAATAATAATAATAATAATAATAATAATAATAATAATAATAATAATAATAATAATAATAATAATAATAATAATAATAATAATAATAATAATAATAATAATAATAATAATAATGATAATAATATTAGTATTTATAAATAATGATAATATGAGTGATAATAATATTAAGTTATGATAATAATATTTTTAGTGAAATTTATAACAATTATAATAGTAATACTAGTTATATTAATTTTAATGATAATATTAGTAATATATATATATATATATATTAATTTTTATTAACTACATATATTGTTATAATAATATAATAAAACAAATGTATCAATTTTTACATCTATTTATTATATGATAATATTAATAATACTATTATAACACTTTATTTATAGATTATATATTTAATCTAATACTAATATTATTAGTATCGAAAGTAATATCAATATTATTATACATCTATTTTATAATTAACTTTTAATATATTACTTTTACATATTTTTAATCATGTACTATAACTATAACTATATGATATACATTACATAATAATTTATATTAAGTATTAAATGTTTATTCATTTTAACATTTTTACCATATATACAAATAATAATTATATATATACAAATTCATTTTATTTAAAAAAAAAAAAAAAACTAATTGTTTTATATATTATCTTACATATTAGATTTTAAATGTTTTTAAATTATATTCTATTATTTCTAATTATTACTATATATGTACTTACATTTATTTTATACGTAAATATTTTTATTTACAAACAATTGTTCGTGAATCGTCGGGAATGGTCGAAGTCAAATGGATGTATGATACAATTCAAAGATTTTTAAGACTCAACATTACAGACTTTGCTTATCGTGTCGAAATCATATAAGGATTAAGTTTAAATTTGGTCGGAAATTCCCGGGTCATCACACAAGTAGTGTCGGAGCAAGTTATGCCAATGTAGTTTGTTATAAATGTGGAAAACCGGGCCGCATTATTAGAAATTTCCCGAACCAGGAGAACACGAATGGACAAGGCCGCGGAAGAGTTTTCAATATTAATGCGGTAGAGGCACAGGAAGACCCAGAGCTTATTACGGGTACGTTTCTTATTGACAATAAATCTGCTTACATTTTATTTGATTCGGGTGCGGATAGAAGCTATATAAGTAGAGACTTTTGTGCTAAATTAAGTTGTCCATTGACGCCATTGGATAGTAAATTTTTACTCGAATTAGCAAACGGTAAATTAATTTCAGCAGATAATATATGCCGGAATTGAGAAATTAAACTGGGTAGCGAAATATTTAAGATTGATTTGATACCAGTAGAGTTAGGGAGTTTTGATGTTATAGTTGGCATGGACTGACTGAAGAAGGTGAAAGCAGAGATCGTAGGTTATAAAAATGCAATTCGCATTGTACGAGAAGAAGGAGAACCCTTAATGGTGTACGGAGAAAAGGGCAACATGAAGCTACATCTTATTAGTAATTTGAAGGCACAAACACTAATAAGAAAAGGTTGCTATGCTGTTCTAGCACACGTCGAGAAAGTACAAACTGAAGAAAAGAGCATCAATGATGTTCTCGTCGCAAAAGAATTTCCCGATGTATTTCCGAAAGAATTACCAGGACTACCTCCACATCGATCTGTTGAATTTCAAATAGATCTTGTACCAGGAGCTGCACCAATAGCTCGTGCTCCTTATAGACTCGCACCCAGCGAGATGAAAGAACTGCAAAGCCAACTGCACGAACTATTAGAACCTGGTTTCATTCGACCAAGCACATCACCATGGGGAGCTCCTGTTTTGTTTGTCAAGAAGAAGGATGGTACATTTAGGTTGTGTATTGACTACAGAGAGTTGAACAAACTTACCATCAAAAACTGTTATCCACTGCCGAGAATTGACGACTTATTTGATCAACTACAAGGTTCGTCGGTTTATTCGAAGATCGATTTACATTCTGGATATCATCAAATGCGAGTAAAGGAGGATGATATTCCAAAATCTGCTTTTAGGACGCGTTATGGTCATTACGAGTTTATGGTTATGCCGTTTGGATTGACTAACGCACCAGCTGTGTTCATGGACCTTATAAACCGAGTGTGTGGGCCATATCTTGACAAGTTTGTCATTGTTTTCATCGATGACATACTTATTTACTCAAAGAATGATCAAGAGCACGAAGAACATTTGAGAAAAGTGCTAGAAGTATTGAGGAAAGAAAAACTGTACGCTAAGTTTTCAAAGTGTGCATTTTGGTTGGAAGAAGTTCAATTTCTCGGTCACGTAGTGAACAAAGAAGGTATCCAGGTGGACCCGGCAAAGATCGAAATCGTTGAAAAGTGGGAAACCCCAAAAACTCCGAAGCATATACGTCAATTTTTAGGATTGGCTGGTTACTACAGAAGATTCATCCAAGATTTCTCCAAAATAGCAAAACCCTTGACTGCATTAACGCATAAAGGGAAGAAATTTGAATGGAAGGATGAACAAGAGAAGGCGTTTCAATTATTGAAGAAAAATCTAACTACGGCACCTATATTGTCATTGCCTGAAGGGAATGATGATTTTGTGATTTATTGTGACGCATCAAAGCAAGGTCTCGGTTGTGTATTAAAGCAACGGACGAAGGTGATTGCGTATGCGTCTAGACAATTGAAGATTCACGAGCAAAATTATACGACGCATGATTTGGAATTAGGCGCGGTTGTTTTTGCATTAAAGACTTGGAGGCACTACTTATATGGGGTCAAAAGTATTATATATACCGACCACCAAAGTCTTCAACACATATTTAATCAGAAACAACTGAATATGAGGCAGCGTAGGTGGATTGAATTGTTGAATGATTACGACTTTAAGATTCGTTACCACCCGGGGAAGGCAAATGTGGTAGCCGACGCCTTGAGCAGAAAGGACAGAGAACCCATTCGAGTAAAATCTATGAATATAATGATTCACAATAACCTTACTACTCAAATAAAGGAGGCGCAACAAGGAGTTTTAAAAGAGGGAAATTTAAAGGATGAAATACCCAAAGGATCGGAGAAGCATCTTAATATTCGGGAAGACGGAACCCGGTATAGGGCTGAAAGGATTTGGGTACCAAAATTTGGAGATATGAGAGAAATGGTACTTAGAGAAGCTCATAAAACCAGATACTCAATACATCCTGGAACGGGGAAGATGTACAAGGATCTCAATAAACATTTTTGGTGGCCGGGTATGAAAGCCGATGTTGCTAAATACGTAGGAGAATGTTTGACGTGTTCTAAGGTCAAAGCTGAGCATCAGAAACCATCAGGTCTACTTCAACAACCCAAAATCCTGGAATGGAAATGGGAAAACATTACCATGGATTTCATCACTAAATTGCCAAGGACTGCAAGTGGTTTTGATACTATTTGGGTAATAGTTGATCGTCTCACCAAATCAGCACACTTCCTGCCAATAAGAGAAGATGACAAGATGGAGAAGTTAGCACGACTGTATTTGAAGGAAGTCGTCTCCAGACATGGAATACCAATCTCTATTATCTCTGATAGGGATGGCAGATTTATTTCAAGATTCTGGCAGACATTACAGCAAGCATTAGGAACTCGTCTAGACATGAGTACTGCCTATCATCTACAAACTGATGGGCAAAGTGAAAGGACGATACAAACGCTTGAAAACATGCTACGATCATGTGTTATTGATTTCGGAAACAGTTGGGATCGACATCTACCGTTAGCAAAATTTTCCTACAACAACAGCTACCATTCAAGCATTGAGATGGCGCCGTTTGAAGCACTTTATGGTAGAAAGTGCAGGTCTCCGATTTGTTGGAGTGAAGTGGGGGATAGACAGATTACGGGTCCGGAGATAATACAAGAAACTACCGAGAAAATCATCCAAATTCAACAAAGATTGAAAACCGCCCAGAGTCGACAAAAGAGCTATGCGGACAGTAAAAGAAAAGATATAGAGTTTGAAATTGGAGAAATGGTCATGCTTAAGGTTTCACCTTGGAAAGGCGTTGTTCGTTTTGGTAAACGGGGGAAACTAAATCCAAGGTACATTGGACCATTCAAGATTATAGATCGTGTCGGACCAGTAGCTTACCAACTGGAGCTACCTCAACAACTTACGGCTGTACATAACACTTTCCACGTCTCGAATTTAAAGAAATGTTTTGCTAAAGAAGATCTCACTATTCCGCTGGATGAAATCCAAATCAATGAAAAACTTCAATTCATTGAAGAACCCGTTGAAATAATGGATCGTGAGGTTAAGAGACTTAAATAAAACAAGATACCGATTGTTAAGGTTCGATGGAATGCTCATAGAGGACCCGAGTTCAACTGGGAACGAGAAGATCAGATGAAGAAGAAGTACCCGCACTTATTTCTAGAAGATGAGCCAACACCTCCAATCGCTTAAAATTTCGTGACGAAATTTATTTAACGGGTAGGTACAGTAGTGACGCGAACTTTTCCGAACCTTTCTATGATTATATGTTTAATGAAAACTATATTTACATGATTAAATGTTTCCAACATGTTAAGCAATCAAACTTGTTAAGACTTGATTAATTGAAATAGGTTTCATATAGACAATTGACCACCCAAGTTGACCGGTGATTCATGAACGTTAAAACTTGTAAAAACTATACGATGACATATATATGGTTATATATATAGTTAACATGATTTTATTATAAGTATGTATCTCATTAGGTATTTTAACAATGAGTTATATACATAAAAATGAGACTATTAATTTAAGAAACTCGAAAACGATATATATAACTATTATCGTTATAACGTCTTACTAGGTACATATGAATCGTATTAAGATATTGATACACTTGGTTAATTATGTTAAATTATAAGTAAATATATTATTAATTGTATTAACAATGAAATACATATGTAAAAATAAGACTACTAACTTAATAATTTCGAAACGAGACATATATGTAACGATTATCATTGTAACGACATTTAACTGTATATATATCATACTAAGATATATTATATATCATAATATCATGATAATATAACAATTTAACATCTCATTTGTTATAATAAACAATGGGTTAACAACATTCAACAAGATCGTTAACCTAAAGGTTTCAAAACAACATTTACATGTAACGACTAACGATGACTTAACGACTTAGTTAAAATGTATATACATGTAGTGTTTTAATATGTATTCATACACTTTTGAAAGACTTCAAGACACTTATCAAAATACTTCTACTTAACAAAAATGTTTACAATTATATCCTCGTTCAGTTTCATCAACAATTCTACTCGTATGCACCCGTATTCGTACTCGTACAATACACAGCTTTTAGATGTATGTACTATTGGTATATACACTCTAATGATTAGCTCTTAGCAGCCCATGTGAGTCACCTAACACATGTGGGAACCATCATTTGGCAACTAGCATGAAATATCTCATAAAATTACAAAAATATGAGTAATCATTCTTGACTTATTTACATGAAAACAAAATTACATATCCTTTATATCTAATCCATACACCAACGACCAAAAACACCTACAAACACTTTCATTCTTCAATTTTCTTCATCTAATTGATCTCTCTCAAGTTCTATCTTCAAGTTTTAAGTGTTCTTCATAAATTCCAAATGTTCTAGTTTCATAAAATCAAGAATACTTTCAAGTTTGCTAGCTCACTTCCAATCTTGTAAGGTGATCATCCAACCTTAAGAAATCTTTGTGTCTTACAGTAGGTTATCATTCTAATACAAGGTAATAATCATATTCAAACTTTGGTTCAATTTCTATAACTATAACAATCTTATTTCAAGTGATGATCTTACTTGAACTTGTTTTCGTGTCATGATTCTGCTTCAAGAACTTCGAGCCATCCAAGGATCCGTTGAAGCTAGATCTATTTTTCTCTTTTCCAGTAGGTTTATCCAAGGAACTTAAGGTAGTAATGATGTTCATAACATCATTCGATTCATACATATAAAGCTATCTTATTCGAAGGTTTAAACTTGAAATCACTAGAACATAGTTTAGTTAATTCTAAACTTGTTCGCAAACAAAAATTAATCCTTCTAACTTGACTTTTAAAAACAACTAAGCACATGGTCTATATCTATATGATATGCTAACTTAATAATTTAAAACCTGGAAACACGAAAAACACCGTAAAACTGGACATACGCCGTCGTAGTAACACCGCGGGCGGTTTTGGGTTTGATAATTAAAAACTATGATAAACTTTGATTTAAAAGTTGTTCTTCTGAGAAAATGATTTTTCTTATGAACATGAAACTATATCCAAAAATCATGGTTAAACTCAAAGTGAAAGTATGTTTTCCAAAATGGTCATCAAGATGTCGTTTTTTTGACGGAAATGACTACCTCTTTAGTAATTGACATGTAACTTAGTTTTTCGACTATAAACCTATACTTTTCTGTTTAGATTCTTAAATTAGAGTTCAATATTAAAACATAGGAATTTGATTCACTCAAAACGGATTTGGTGAGTTATAGGTTTAACCTATATATTATCAAATCATAATAATAGACCACAAGATTTCATATTTCAATATACATCCCATACATAGAGATAAAATTCATTCATATGGTGAACACCTGGTAACCGACATTAACAAGATGCATATATAAGAATATCCCCATCATTCCGGGACACCCTTCGGATATGATATAAATTTCGAAGTACTAAAGCATCCGGTACTTTGGATGGGGTTTGTTAGGCCCAATAGATCTATCTTTAGGATTCACGTCAATTAGGGTGTCTGTTCCCTAATTTTTAGATTACCAGACTTAATAAAAAGGGGCATATTCGATTTTGATAATTCAACCATAGAATGTAGTTTCACGTACTTGTGTCTATTTTGTAAATAATTTATAAAACCTGCATGTATTCTCATCCCAAAAATATTAGATTTTAAAAGTGGGACTTTAACTCACTTTCATAGATTTTTTACTTCGTCGGGAAGTAAGACTTAGCCACTGGTTGATTCACGAACCTATAACAAATATGTCATATATATCAAAGTATGTTCAAAATATATTTACAACACTTTTAATACATTTTGATGTTTTAAGTTCATTAAGTCAGCTGTCCTCGTTAGTAACCTTCAACTAGTTGTCCACAGTTAGATGTATAGAAATAAATCGATAAATATTATCTTGAATCAATCCACGACCCAGTGTATACGTATCTCAGTATTGATCACAACTTAAACTATATATATTTTGGAATCAACCTCAACCCTGTATAGCTAACTCCAACATTCACATATAGAGTGTCTATGGTTGTTCCGAAATATATATAGATGTGTCGACATGATAGGTCAAAACATTGTATACGTGTCTATGGTATCTCAAGATTACATAATATACAATACAAGTTGATTATGTTATGGTTGGAATAGATTTGTTACCAATTTTCACGTAGCTAAAATGAGTAGTTTTTACCAATTTTGTTTTGCTCACCATTTATTCGTTTCTAATCCGTTTTGAGTGATTTAACCGGCCGTGGTTTCGTATTGAACTTGAATTTATGAAACTAAACATAAAAGGTATAGGTTTATAGTCGGAAATACAAGTTACAAGTCTTTTTTGAAAGAGGTAGTCACTTCCGTCGAAAGAACGACATCTTGATGACTGTTTTGAAAAACATACTTTCACTTTGAGTTTAACCATGATTTTTGGATATGGTTTCATGTTCATAAGAAAAATCATTTTCCCAGAAGTATAGCTTTTAAATCAAAGTTTTTCATAGTTTTAATTATCCAAACCAAAACAGCCCCCAGTTGTAACTACGACGGCGTAAATCCAGTTTTATGGTGTTTATCGTGTTTCCGGATTTTAAATTATTAAGTTAGCATATCATATAGATATAGATCAAGTGTATAGTTGATTTTAAAATTGTAGTTAGATGGTTTAACTTTATTTGCGAACAATTTTAGAATTAACTAAACTATGTTCTAGTGATTACTAGTTTACCACTTCGAATATGATAGCTTTTTATGTATGAATCGAATGATATTATGAACATCATTACTACCTTAAGTTCCTTGGATAAACCTACTGGAAAAGAGAAAAATGGATCTAGCTTCAACGGATCCTTGGATGGCTCGAAGTTCTTGAAGCAGAATCATGACACGAAAACAAGTTCAAGTAAGATCATCACTTGAAATAAGATTGTTATAGTTATAGAAATTGAACCAAAGTTTGAATATGATTATTACCTTGTATTAGAATGATAACCTACTGTAAGAAACAAAGATTTCTTAAGGTTGGATGATCACCTTACAAGATTGGAAGTGAGCTAGCAAACTTGAAAGTATTCTTGATTTTATGAAACTAGAACTTTTGGAATTTATGAAGAACACTTAGAACTTGAAGATAGAACTTGAGAGAGATCAATTAGATGAAGAAAATTGAAGAATGAAAGTGTTTTTAGGTGTTTTTGGTCATTGGTGTATGGATTAGATATAAAGGATATGTAATTTTGTTTTCATGTAAATAAGTCATGAATGATTACTCATATTTTTGTAATTTTATGAGATATTTCATGCTAGTTGCCAAATGATAGTTCCCACATGTGTTAGGTGACTCACATGGGCTGCTAAGAGCTGATTATTGGAGTGTATATACCAATAGTACATACATCTAAAAGCTGTGTATTGTACGAGTATGAATACGGGTGCATACGAGTAGAATTGTTGATGAAACTGAACGAGGATGTAATTGTAAGCATTTTTGTTAAGTAGAAGTATTTTGATAAGTGTCTTGAAGTCTTTCAAAAGTGTATGAATACATATTAAAATACTACATGTATATACATTTTAACTAAGTCGTTAAGTCATCGTTAGTCGTTACATGTAAATGTTGTTTTGAAACCTTTAGGTTAACGATCTTGTTGAATGTTGTTAACCCATTGTTTATTATAACAAATGAGATGTTAAATTGTTATATTATCATGATATTATGATATATAATATATCTTAGTATGATATATATACAGTTAAATGTCGTTACAATGATAATCGTTACATATATGTCTCGTTTCGAAATCATTAAGTTAGTAGTCTTATTTTTACATATGTATTTCATTGTTAATACAATTAATAATATATTTACTTATCATATTATAATGTTATATATAATATAACAATGTATTAATATGCTTCATATATATTTAGTAAGACGTGGTTATAACGATAATCGTTATATGTATCGTTTCGAGTTTCATACGTCAATAGTCTCCTTTTTAAGTATATAACATATTGTTACTATTTTTAACGAGATACTTGATGATCATTATATCATGTTAAACATATATATTTATTCATTTATGTATCATCATGTCATATACAACTTATAGCGTTCGTGAATCATTGGTCAAACTGGGTTATCAGACATTTACAAAATTTCCGTTTCAATTAACCAAGTCTTAACAAGTTTGATTGCTTAACATGTTGGAAACATTTAATCATGTAAATACAGTTTTCATTAAACATATAATCATAGAAAGGTTCGGAAAAGTTCGGGTCACTACATATTGATAGTGGAGGATAAATAAGATGTGTGGGACTTGATGGCCACCGAAGTAAATTATGAAAGGGATACGTTTTTATTTTTATTATCCCACTGCCCATCGAATTTTTTTTCCAGGCCAAACGTACATAGCGTTTCCTTTTGCATAATGGGCTTCTTTAATCGATTAGTAGGCTACAAAATTAGTTGGGCTTTTAATTTATTAGCTGGGCCGAATGACGAGTTAAAAGGATTTGGATGGAAATCGAATCAGAAAAGAAATAGACAGATTATTAGTTAGGGGTGTTTGCAAGGAACGCGAGGTTATGGGTTCAAGCCCTGCAGTGGGCTATTTTTTTTTTCAGAATTCGTTTTAAGAAGGTAGTTTCCATTTTTAATAATAATAATAATAATAATAATAATAATAATAATAATAATAATAATAATAATAATAATAATAATAATAATAATAATAATAATAATAATAATAATAATAATAATAATAATTATTATTATTATTATTATTATTATTATTATTATTATTATTAATGTTATTGTTAATAATTATTACTACTGGGTTAAGTTCATTATTATTACTAACATTAATAGAATTTATGGATTATTATAAATATAGGTATTATATTATTATTATTAATATTATTAACATTATTATCAATATTATTACCGTCATTACTAGTATTACTATGATTATTAGAAAAATTATGATTTTAAGTATTATTATGATTATAGGTACAAGTATGAATATTTTTATTATTATTATTATTATTATATTTAATATTACTAGTAGTTGTATTATTACTATAATTATTATGATTAGGATTAGTTTTATTATCGTTATCATAACCTTAGTTACAATTATTATTATTATCATTGTTATTATTAATATTATTATTATCAAAATAGGTATTATTATTAAATAATATGATTATTAATATTATCTTTATTAATCTCAAAAACTACATTTTTAAGCAGATAAATATTTTGTACATAAAATACACTTATTACGTATACTATAATTATATTAAATTTTCACATAACTATATATATCAAATTTACTAATATCATTTATATAAATACTTACAAATAGCAAACTATCGATTTTTTTATAATATATTAATACAACTATATAAATAATAACCATTTTGAATATAAAAACAAATTAAATATATAATATATAAATTAAGATATAATAAATTGTTCGATTACGATTATACGTTTTAATATATATATACCAATGATATAGGTTCGTGAATCCGAGGCCAACCCTGAATTGTTCAATATAGTCATATGTATTTTTACTACAAAATACATTAGGTGAGTTCATTTAATCCCTTTTTACTCATTACATTTTTGGGCTGAGAATACATGCAAATGCTTTATTAACAGTTTTACAATATTTATATGTGTGGGTTCATTTGATTCCCTTTTACTCTTTACATTTTTGGGACTGAGAATAGATGCGCTATTTTTACAACTGCTTTATTAAATGCTTCTGAAATATATTTTGAACTGCGAATACATGAAATGCTTTTATAAATGTTTGACGAGATAGACACAAGCAAAACATTCCTCGAATGAATTATGTGGACATGATAATTGCCACCGTTGAATTATGTGGACATGATAATTGCCACCGTTGAATTATGTGGACATGATAATTGCCACCATTGAATTATGTGGACATGATAATTGCCACCAATTGATGTGAATGTTATGTATCAAGAGAATGATTTTTATACACAGGTTATGTGTACTAGTTTTTGTGCACGAGATATGTGTACGGTTACTAAGATTTATGAAAAATGGATTTCGTACACGAGAAAGGTGTACTGTATTTAAAAGATATCGCATGTACATTACAGGTGGGTGTAGGATTCGGGCCCATATGTACCATGTAGCATTTAAATCTTGTGGTCTATCAAAATGATGAATTTTATTGTTTACAATAAACTTATGAACTCACCAACCTTTTGGTTGACACTTGAAAGCATGTTTATTCTGAGGTATGAAAGAAATCTTCCGCTGTGCATTTGCTCATTGTAAAGACATTATTTGGAGTCGATCATCGCAATGGAACCAGATGTTGGTGACTTCGTCCAGATGGATTAGGACGGACTATGACAAATAACTCATACGGGAATCATATTAGGCAATTTTCATAACTTATACTAACACAAATTAAGATAATAATCATAGACCAATTATTATCCCTATCATTCAATAGGCAAGACTTAAACATATGCTAGACATGTGATGTGCAAGACTAACATCTCAAATTTTAGCATTCAATTCAAATACATGATACATATCAACCTTATGATGCGGATCAACATGCAAATAGACTGGTAAATTATATAAGCTATTAAACATTAAGTAGATCAACTCAAGTTACTAGCTGAAAGTCAATTACTACTAAGTTTTCATGCAATCATTAATCAAACACAACCAAACAGAGGATATTCGACTAAGCCTAACAATATCAAACTTTATTATATAAACGTAACTCCAATTCAACAGAGTTATCACTATTATGTTGTTTAACTTATTTTCATGCAGTTCAATTTAACAAGTTTGATTGACTAGATCTAAACAAGTAGCATGAATCGAATAATAGATCATCGGATTAAGTACTAATCAATCCTAAAATCATGTTATCTAATCATTAAGCATGGCAAACAAGTATATTAAAGCATAACAGATTCAAAACAGTTTAGACATCATTACAGAAGCTTAGTTTATACAGATCTGGAAAAAACCAGAAACTGTACGAATTATAGCACAAAGCCGGCGACTTTGTCCCAATCAAGCCGGCGACTTGGATTGGTGAAGCCAGCGACGTCATCTGATTCCTATAAAAAGTTAGTTTTCGTCCACGTAACCACTATGAACTTTTAGTTCATAGTGGTAGACGAACAGAAACAGAAAACGTAAATAAAATACGATAAACAAGAGTGTAAAGATAAAGTCATGTACCTCAAAAGAGTAGATGAAAAGAAAACTTAATTCATAACTTGATAATCTTGATTACAACTTGAAAATTAAACCTAATCTAAGAGTTTTCGTGATTTTGAGAATATCCTAAAAGAAAAACAAAACTGTTACATTGAAAACTGATACAGAAGGCCTCCATTTATACTTTTCAAAATCGATAGCCAGGCCGGCGGCTTCAAGGGAAGCCGGTGGCTTCAGTTGGTCGGTGACTCCTTTTGAAAGTTTAACGTAGTCCGCAAGCAGATAAACGCGTAACCGTCCTAGTCAGGCCGGCGACGTTGGTGCCAAGCCGGCGGCTTCAAAGATCCGACAATCCTTTTGATTTCATTTCCATTTTAACCTTTTTGGGGCTTTAAGTACACGAAACGATTTTAGGCCGGCGGCTTCAATCCCAAGCCGACTACTTTAAGTGATTCTGGCCTTTTCTGTAGAATTCTGGAACGTTCTGGAATATTCAACCCAAGCCGACGACTTCAGGTGCCAGGCCGGTGGCTTCATCTTGCTTTATGCAATTTTTACCTGCTTTTGATCCTGTTTGATACATAACTTCAATAAATTCATTAGAAATACCTTTTTTCTCATTTTACCCATTTTAGTGTGTTTTAGGTTTAAAATAACTTTAAAAAGCTAAGATAACTCCTTAAAATGTCATCAAAATTCTGTATAATTTAGGAGTTATCAATGCTTTCATGTGAAAGTGCAAAAGAATGTTGGGATTCACTATGTCCTCAAGTTGAAGAATCCTCTAGTTGGCCAATGAAGAATGAGTTAGAAGAAAAGGTAACAAGACTTGAATGTCTTGATGGGAATTAGTTGGTTGATCAAGATGGAGATGAAGATGAAGAATTTTGTCTCATGGGTTCAAGATACTCTCCAAGTTAAGATGTTCGTAGTGAGGTTGAGGTTGAATCGTGCTATCAAGGAGAAGAAGGCGAAAGCTCAAGCATTCAAAGCGATGAGGTACATGTATTCTATCCTTCTAATTATGAAGATTTGCTAGATGAGTACAAAGCTGTAAAATTTGTGTATACTAGAAGTTGTGATAAAGTAAAATTGTTGGAAAAAGAATTACAAAAGGTAAATCAAATCAATAAAATTTTAAGTAATGAAAACAATTATTTGAAAAGATCTTTAAATGACAAAATTATTTTAAAGATAAAATTGTTTTGGAAAATAGTCGCAATTCTAGTAAACACATACAAAGTATTCTAAGTCCAAGGTTAATTATCAAGAATGTTGAAAACCTATGAAGGGTAAAAAAATCTAGCAAATCTATAGGAGGGATAAGTCAAGGGTTGAGTAATCTTAGGATAAATGAGAATCAATGATCAAACTTTAAGAAAAGAGGATTGTGAATTTAAAACTTAATTTGTTTTGAGTTAATGTGTCATAATTTCAAAATTTCACATCCTCTAAATGGTTAAAAGGATTTTTCAATAAGATTATGCTTAACTTAGGAATAAATACTTGCTTGAATGGGTTGCATGTTAGTTGTAGGTGAATGTGCCTTATTTTTATAATATATGTGTAACTATATATATATATATATATATATATATATATATATATATATATATATATATATATATATATATATATATATATATATATATATGCATATATATATATATGTATATACATATATACATGCCTACATACGTGTCATCGATGATGAAACATCGGTTGGATGTGATCATACAAAGTTAAGAAAAGAAAACTTGTCTTCAAGTATTCTGTAGAAACGACAAAATCGCCAAAACGCGCTCGACGTGAAGAATCGGACAAGAAGTCCACTATTCCAAGCTGCACGGTCAAACCACGGTGGACCGCATAATCAATCACAGAATATCACCACGACCAACCCAACGGTCGATCGCAGTTCAACTGCACGGGTACTGACGGCCCTTTTAACCTTGTTCTAACATCATTCCATATTTTATTCAAAATCATTTTTATTTCCCTCTCCTCCACGGCTCAAGATATTCAACCGCACACCAACGAATCTGCTTCTTCTCATCCTTAATCTTCAATCTCGGTAAGATTAATCTATGAATTCTCCTTATTCAATTATGTTAGTATGACGAATTTTTCAAACATTGATTGAAGAAACCCTAATTTTAATTTCCCACTCAAATTGATACTAATAATCAAGTGTTTTCATGAAAACCTCAAAAACCTTTGAAATCATGATTAACAGTGCATCAATTTAAGACTTAGAATTCTAGGGTTTATAATACAACTAGATTAGGTATTCATAAGTTCATTGTTCACATGATTCAAGCACATTGTGACTAATGAAGAGTAATAATGTAGATATTGGTAACATTAAAACATTTTTGTTGATGAAAATCAAGTTTACGAATTGTGTATTAATGAAACCTGAATTTGCAAAACACGATTCCATGTGAACATTATGAAAACCACTAATAATCTTAAGTGCAAACTGATATGACTGAAACGGACGGTTTTATTCGTGCGGTGTCGTTAGGTCGCAAGATGTCAGAATCAGCTGATCAGAGTAGCAAACAGTGGTTTATTATTTATATTTTGCGAGGCCAAAATTTACTTTTGACTTTCTAATGGTAGAAGGTGTAAGTTAACCTAGGGTCGTATTTTTGAATAGTTTAACGAATTGAAGATCAAGTGGATAATTGTCTTTGTTTAAATTACCTGAATAAAGGATAGTAGTTTGTTTAAGCTAATAGTCCTAATTGCGGAAAAGTAAAGAAAGTGGAAGGATATCCAGAGTATGCAGATCAGGGAAATGTTAACCAAGATATTAGTTTGGGCTAGGGAAAGGTAATTATGTTTACGTTACAACTATGATTGGAATGGTGTAGATCTGGTTGGATGAGCCAATTACACATACCTACTTATCTCTAGGCTCTCAGAGTTCTCGTTGAGCAGTGAAAAGTATGTCACTTGGTTGTATAATTGAAAGGTAAGTATACCTCAGATGTTATCCTCAGTAAAGCCCTAGGTTTATTAGTGAGTTAAGCTCTAATCCTAACCCTCATTATCAGTTTAGTTAACTAAATAATAAAATGTTGTGTTGATTGAACACTGATCACAAACGGAAGGAGTCCGTCGGGTTAAGTTGACAAAACCTTAAATGAAAACTAACAACCATTTCATCATACTAATGAGATCATACTAATCCAAACATTATACAGCATTACAGTTGATACAATAAAAGTAAAGAAGATAAATACCTAACAGATACCTAAACAGTTGATATGACTTAATCCTTGGGCAACAATCAAATAAGAACATGCAATAGGTTTGGGTCATAGAGTCAAGGCACTAGCTAGATCTTAACAGCTCCTAAGAGGTCTCCTTGGAATAATCAATAGGCATACTAGGTCATTCATGTCTCAATTCCTAAGTTCCGTGTCCTAAAAGCGCATTAGATGCCTCTCGAGAACTCCAGCCATACCGAGTTCATAGAATCTTCAGGTACAGTATAACCAGGGTTCTTAATCCTATGAAGTAGGTAAGTTCATATAGGTGGACAAGTCCTGATCACAACCTAGATTGGTCAATTCTTAAGATGCTAGCATACAAATCTATCAGACTCACATGTTCAGCATAACAATGGTAACCATACTAAATTAATATAACATGGTAATATCGTAACACATTCTTAAACACAAATGGTAACAATACATGTTTAATACAAAAGACAAGCGTTTCAGATAAAAACCTGAAAAGGCTGAAGAAATCTGTCCGAGATTGCAGGGACTCTCCGGGATATCCTCCAAAAAAATAAAAGCTAAGCTAGCTACTACTAAAAACTAACTAAAAAGGTTGAAAATATAAAGTGAATTACAATTTGAGTGTGTGTAAAAATGGATGGAAGAAGCGTTTTAAATAGACTTGGATTTTGCATGCAAACGGCTGGCAGGCCGTTTGGCAGGCCGTTTGGCAAGCCATTTGCAGGGGCCATTTGGCAAGCCGTTTGGCTTGGTTGCCCGCTTTTGATGCCCGTTTGCTTAGCCCGTTTGGCAGGCAGTTTCCCATTGTGGCAGGCCGTTTGGTAAGCCGTTTGGCAAGCCGTTTGGCAAGCCGTTTGGCCTACCCTGGTCAGCATATTTCCTGGATCGTAACTTGATTTTCTTGGTCGTAACTTGTATTTCATCGTTTTCGTTCTAGATTCTTTGTTTTAGCTCCGTTTTACTTGATTCCATTTGCATCGCCTTTGTAATTACTTAATCTATAAAATCAATCGATAAAGCGGTAATTTTGGCGATCAAGTTTGGAACTTTATGGATTCAGGGCTTAATATCGGGGGTAAAAACGTGACTTTTTGGCCGATATCAAATACCCCACAATTAGATTTTCTTGTCCTCAAGCAAAAAATGGGAATATAAGGTTCTTTCTAATATATCCTTACTCGCCCACCCTTGGATCCTTTTATTATGCCTTCATCAGAGGTTGTCACATCTTTCGATAGTATTAGAGAAAGTTTCAAACTTTGATGATTTTAGTCGCTAGATTTTGATCGCGTCCATAGTGAAAAAGGCATACGTTCCAACTCTCAGATGTAGATTATACATGACCAGGCTTCTCACTAGCGGATCACTCATATCACTCGAGTGTTTAGGGTGCCCTAATCAGTTGTATTGTCATTCAGAAGCCAATCGTGTAACAGTTCTCATCATAGGCTTGGTAAAGCATTGATATCTCCGCCGGTTAAGTAAGGACGGCACTGATTTTCTTCCTAGGCATTCTTTTAAGAGGAAGACGGGTTGTAGGGTTGGTTGAGAAATTTTTAGAAAGGTGAAAGGTATCCAGATCTTTTGATTTTTTAAGGATAATTGATAGATTTTGATTCTTCAGAGTATCCATTTTGGATAGAGAATGACTTAAATTCTATAAAAAGTTTCTTCAAAAGATGCGGATTTCGCTAAGACTTTTGTCTAGAATTTTTCTTTGGCTCTTCCGGCAATCCTTCTTCGGGCAATTTTTCGGATTTTCTTGCATTTATTCTAGAGACTTTGCTTTTTCATCATTTTTTTTTGCATACCCTTTCTTCATAACTTTTGTCCTTTGTTCCTGGTGCCCAGAGAGGAAGTGATAAGTTACTGAGAATAGGTTTTTGACCTATCAAAAATAATCAGGGGTTCGGAATCTTTTAACAAGTGCTTTTGAAGCGAATTTGATCGATCTATCTCTTAATTAATCTCTGGATCTTTTCGATAAGCGGAAAACGGATGAAGATGAATGGGTAGTGTATTTTAGGGGTGAATTGTAGTGACCCGAACTTTTCCATGTTTATATATATATTAAATGAAATTGGTATTTACATGATTAAGTGTTTCCAACATGTTAAGCAATCAAACTTGTTAAGACTTGATTAATTGAAATAGGTTTCATATAGACAATTGACCACCCAAGTTGACCGGTGATTCACGAACGTTAAAACTTGTAAAAACTATACGATGACATATATATGGTTATATATATATAGTTAACATGATTTTATTATAAGTATGTATCTCATTAGGTATTTTAACAATGAGTTATATACATAAAAATGAGACTATTAATTTAAGAAACTCAAAAACGATATATATAACGATTATCGTTATAACAACGTCTTACTAGGTACATATGAATCATATTAAGATATTGATACACTTGGTTAATTATGTTAAATGATAAGTAAATATATTATTAAGCGTATTAACAATGAAATACATATGTAAAAATAAGACTACTAACTTAATGATTTTGAAACGAGACATATATGTAACGATTATCGTTGTAACGACATCTAACTGTATATATATCATACTAAGATATATTATATATCATAATATCATGATAATATAATAATTTAACATCTCATTTGTTATAATAAACAATGGGTTAACAACATTCAACAAGAACGTTAACCTAAAGGTTTCAAAACAACATTTACATGTAACGACTAACGATGACTTAACGACTCAGTTAAAATGTATATACATGTAGTGTTTTAATATGTATTCATACACTTTTGAAAGACTTCAAGACACTTATCAAAATACTTCTACTTAACAAAAATGTTTACAATTACATCCTCGTTCAGTTTCATCAACAATTCTACTCGTAGCACCCGTATTCGTACTCGTACAATACACAGCTTTTAGATGTATGTACTATTGGTATATACAATCCAATGATCAACTCTTAGCAGCCGATGTGAGTCACCTATTACATGTGGGAACCATCATTTGGCAACTAGCATGAAATATCTCATAAAATTACAAAAATATGAGTAATCATTCATGACTTATTTACATGAAAACAAAATTACATATCCTTTATATCTAATCCATACACCAACGACCAAAAACACCTACAAACACTTTCATTCTTCAATTTTATTCATCTAATTGATCTCTCTCAAGTTCTATCTTTAAGTTCTAAGTGTTCTTCATAAATTCCAAAAGTTCTAGTTTCATAAAATCAAAAATACTTCCAAGATTGCAAGTTTACTTCCAAGTTTTCTAAATTCATTCCAAGTAATCATCCAAGATCAAGAAACCTTTGTTACTTACAGTAGGTTATCTTTCTAATACAAGGTAATAATCATATTTAAACTTTAATTCAATTTCTATAACTATAACAATCTTATTTCGAGTGGAAATCTTACTTGAAATTGTTTTCGTGTCATGATTCTGCTTCAAGAACTTTCAAGCCATCCAAGGATCCTTTGAAGCTAGATCTATTTTTCTCATTTCCAGTAGGTTTATCCAAGGAACTTGAGGTAGTAATGATGTTCATAACATCATTTGATTTATACATATAAAGCTATCTTATTCGAAGGTTTAAACTTGTAATCACTAGAACATAGTTTAGTTAATTCTAAACTTGTTCGCAAATAAAAGTTAATCCTTCTAACTTGACTTTTAAAATCAACTAAAAACATGTTCTATATCTATATGATATGCTAACTTAATGATTTAAAACCTGGAAACACGAAAAACACCGTAAAATCGGATTTACGCCGTCGTAGTAACACCGCGGGCTGTTTTGGGTTAGTTAATTAAAAACTATGATAAACTTTGATTTAAAAGTTGTTATTTTGGGAAAATGATTTTTATTATGAACATCAAACTATATCCAAAAATTATGGTTAAATTCAAAGTGGAAGTATGTTTTCTAAAATGGTCATCTAGACGTCGTTCTTTCGACTGAAATGACTACCTTTACAAAAATGACTTGTAACCTATTTTTCCGACTATAAACCTATACTTTTTCTATTTAGATTCATAAAATAGAGTTCAATATGAAACCATAGCAATTTGATTCACTAAAAACGGATTTAAAATGAAGAAGTTATGGGTAAAACAAGATTGGATAATTTTTCTCATTTTAGCTACGTGAAAATTGGTAACAAATCTATTCCAACCATAACTTAATCAACTTGCATTGTATATTATGTAATCTTGAGATACCATAGACACATATACAATGTTTCGACCTATCATGTCGACACATCTATATATATATTTCGGAACAACCATAGACACTCTATATGTGAATGTTGGAGTTATCTATACAGGGTTGAGGTTGATTCCAAAATATATATAGTTTGAGTTGTGATCAATACTGAGATACGTATATACTGGGTCATGGATTGATTCAAGATAATATTTATCAATTTATTTTTGTACATCTAACTGTGGACAACTAGTTGTAGGTTACTAACGAGGACAGCTGACTTAATAAACTTAAAACATCAAAATATATTAAAAGTGTTGTAAATATATTTTGAACATACTTTGATATATATGTATATATTGTTATAGGTTCGTGAATCAACCAGTGGCCAAGTCTTACTTCCCGACGAAGTAAAAATCTGTGAAAGTGAGTTATAGTCCCACTTTTAAAATCTAATATTTTTGGGATGAGAATACATGCAGGTTTTATAAATGATTTACAAAATAGACACAAGTACGTGAAACTACATTCTATGGTTGAATTATCGAAATCGAATATGCCTCTTTTTATTAAGTCTGGTAATCTAAGAATTAGGGAACAGACACCCTAATTGACGCGAATCCTAAAGATAGATCTATTGGGCCTAACAAACCCCATCCAAAGTACCGGATGCTTTAGTACTTCGAAATTTATATCATATCCGAAGGGTGTCCCAGAATGATGGGGATATTCTTATATATGCATCTTGTTAATGTCGGTTACCAGGTGTTCACCATATGAATGATTTTTATCTCTATGTATGGGATGTGTATTGAAATATGAAATCTTGTGGTCTATTGTTACGATTTGATATATATAGGTTAAACCTATAACTTACCAACATTTTTGTTGACGTTTAAAGCATGTTTATTCTCAGGTGAATACTAAGAGCTTCCGCTGTTGCATACTAAAATAAGGACAAGATTTGGAGTCCATGTTTGTATGATATTGTGTAAAAACTGCATTCAAGAAACTGATTTCGATGTAACATATTTGTATTGTAAACCATTATGTAATGGTCTTGTGTAAACAGGATATTTTAGATTATCATTATTTGATAATCTACGTAAAGCTTTTTAAACCTTTATTTATGAAATAAAGGTTATGGTTTGTTTTAAAAATGAATGCAGTCTTTGAAAAATGTCTCATATAGAGGTCAAAACCTCGCAACGAAATCAATTAATATGGAACGTTTTTAATCAATAAGAACGGGACATTTCAGTTGGTATCAGAGCGTTGGTCTTAGAGAACCAGAAGTTTGCATTAGTGTGTCTTATCGAGTTTGTTAGGATGCATTAGTAAGTCTGGACTTCGACCGTGTTTACTTGAAAAATGATTGCTTAACAAATTTTGTTGGAAACTATATATTTTTAACATGTGAATATTATGTGATATATTAATCTCTTAACTCGTTTGATATTATGTGATAGATATCTACCTCTAGAACAAGTCCCATTGACTCACCTAATAATAATGAAGAGTCAAATGTAAATTGGAATGATTCATGGACTGATTCACAAGTTCCCGAAGAGGAACCGGAAGAAGAATCGGAACCGGAAGAAGAATCGGAACCGGATGAAGAAATAGAACATGTGGGGGAAATAATAGAATGGTTAAGTAAAAGAAAATCCTCAACCAACCGACCAAGGTTAATTATGGTCAATGGTGTTTCCGCCATGGAAGCAAAATATTGGGAGGATTACCAATTCTCCGATGAATCGGATTCTGACGAGAATTCCGATGATGTTATAGAAATTACCCCAACTGAATTTAAAAAGGCAAAAGTAAATAATAAGGGAAAGGGCATAAAAATAGTGAAATCTAATTCCAACCCCGATGAACTTTATATGTATCGTCAACCCCCGAAGCCCTTAAGTTGTAACAATGACCCGGGAACCTCTAAACCACCAGGTTTTTCTAAACCGTTGTGGAAAATGACAGCTCGTATTAGGGGAACATCATATATCCCTATAAACTTGGCAAAACGAACCAAAATCGAAGAAGAAGAAACGAGCGAGTCGGAATAAGATAGTTGTATTCGTGTGGTGTAATATATGTAATATAGTGTGCTTATGCTTTATGATATATGTAAAAATTGCTTGTATTAATAAGTATTTTTTTTATGAATCTAACTCTTGTCTATTTTACAGTATAAAAACACAAAATGGATAGACAACCCAATATTTTAAGAGACCTACCCGGAGACATGATTGATGAAATCTTATCTAGAGTCGGTCAGAATTCCTCGGCACAACTATTTAAGGCGAGATTAGTTTGTAAGACATTCGAAGAACGTTCCAAGAATGTCTTGGTTTATAAGAGACTTTCGTTTGAAAGATGGGGGATATCACATTGGGAAACCCATAAGTTACGATGTGTTTACTTTGACGTATATATTGCGGGGAACCCAAATGCTATTTTACGCAACGGGTTAAGAAATTATTTTGACTCAATGTATCCGAATATAGGACTTCATGATTTAGAAAAAGCGGCTAACATGCAACATAAAGAAGCATGCTATGCTTACGGGTTAGTAATGTTCGCTTCTCACCAAAGTGAGAAAAAGAACATCGGGCTACAGCTATTAAACAAAACGTTCCCACAAGTGACGGAGTCGGTAATTGGGGTAAGAAATGAGGTTTTTAGGTTATTACGAGACTGTTGGTCATTACGTAACCCTCGTCCCTTTGACGACGTTACAACACGCTGTCTTATCAACGGCCATAACGGTTATGTTCCACAAGACCAAGGATGGGAAGTAGTCCTAGTAAAACCAGAATGCATGACTTGTTTCTGGACGTATGAATTACGTGTCTTTATTGCCTTTGCTGAACGACTTGTGTACTAGCTAGAATTATCTTCACAACTATCTTGTATCAAAGTTATTGTGTGCTATATTTCATGCTTTATGTAAAATAAGCGGTATTGTAAGTTTGTAAAATATTGTATAAACGTTTGAACGCAAAATATTATTATAATCAGTTTTTCATATAGAATTGTAGTAGTTGAATTGTATATTAGCTACTAAGTATGAACTTAACGGGTAGGTACTACCCGAATTTAAACTTATAAAACGCTAATATGAAGAAAAAGCTTTTATAAATGAGTTCATATTATGCTACGAAATACTATTAACTACTCTTAATATTCTGTATGACTAACTTGTTCCATTTGACTATTTTGAAGGAAATGGCACCGACTACTCGACACACCGTGAATATGAATGAAGAGGAATTTCGTACTTTTCTAGCTTCAAACATAGCCGCAGTACTGTAGTGACCCGAACTTTTCCATGTTTATATATATTAATTGAGATTGATATTTACATGATTAAATGTTTCCAACATGTTAAGCAATCAAACTTGTTAAGACTTTATTAATTGAAATATGTTTCATATAGACAACTGACCACCCAAGTTACCCGGTGATTCACGAACGTTAAAACTTGTAAAAACTATATGATGATATATATATGGATATATATATAGTTAACATGATACTATGATAAGTAAACATATCATTAAGTATATTAACAATGAACTACATATGTAAAAACAAGACTACTAACTTAATGATTTTTAAACGAGACATATATGTAACGATTATCGTTGTAAAGACATTTAATGTATATATATCATATTAAGAGATATTCATACATGTTAATATCATGATAATATAATAATTTAAAATCTCATTGATATTATAAACATTGGGTTAACAACATTTAACAAGATCGTTAACGTAAAGGTTTCAAAACAACACTTACATGTAACGACTAACGATGACTTAACGACTCAGTTAAAATGTATATACATGTAGTGTTTTAATATGTATTTATACACTTTTGAAAGACTTCAATATACTTATCAAAATACTTCTACTTAACAAAAATTCTTACAATTACATCCTCGTTCAGTTTCATCAACAATTCTACTCGTATGCACCCGTATTCGTACTCGTACAAAACACAGCTTTTAGATGTATGTACTATTGGTATATACACTCCAATGATCAGCTCTTAGCAGCCCATGTGAGTCACCTAATACATGTAGGAACCATCATTTGGCAACTAGCATGAAATGTCTCATAAAATTACAAAAATATGAGTAATCATTCATGACTTATTTACATAAAAACAAAATTACATATCCTTTATATCTAATCCATACACCAACGACCAAAAACACCTACAAACACTTTCATTCTTCAATTTTCTTCATCTAATTGATCTCTCTCAAGTTATATCTTCAAGTTCTAAGTGTTCTTCATATATTCTACAAGTTCTAGTTACATAAAATCAAGAATACTTTCAAGTTTGCTAGCTCACTTCCAATTTTGTAAGGTGATCATCCAACCTCAAGAAATCTTTGTTTCTTACAGTAGGTTATCATTCTAATACAAGGTAATAATCATATTCAAACTTTGGTTCAATTTCTATAACTATAACAATCTTATTTCAAGTGATGATCTTACTTGAACTTGTTTTCGTGTCATGATTATGCTTCAAGAACTTCGAGCCATCCAAGGATCCGTTGAAGCTAGATCCATTTTTCTATTTTCCAGTAGGTTTATCCAAGGAACTTAAGATAGTAATGATGTTCATAACATCATTCGATTCATACATATAAAGCTATCTTATTCGAAGGTTTAAACTTGTAATCACTAGAACATAGTTTAGTTAATTCTAAACTTGTTCGCAAACAAAAGTTAATCCTTCTAACTTGACTTTTAAAATCAACTAAACACATGTTCTATATCTATATGATATGCTAACTTAATGATTTAAAACCTAGAAACACGAAAAACACCGTAAAACCGGATTTACGCCGTCGTAGTAACACTGCGGGCTGTTTTGGGTTAGTTAATTAAAAACTATGATAAACTTTGATTTAAAAGTTTTTATTCTGAGAAAATGATTTTTATTATGAACATGAAACTATATCCAAAAATTATGATTAAACTCAAAGTGGAAGTATGTTTTCTAAAATGGTCATCTAGACGTCGTTCTTTCGACTGAAATGACTACCTTTACAAAAATGACTTGTAACTTATTTTTCCGACTATAAACCTATACATTTTCTGTTTAGATTCATAAAATAGAGTTCAATATGAAACCATAGCAATTTGATTCACTCAAAATGGATTTAAAATGAAGAAGTTATGGGTAAAACAAGATTGGATAATTTTTCTCATTTTAGCTACGTGAAAATTGGTAACAAATCTATTCCAACCATAACTTAATCAACTTGTATTGTATATTATGTAATCTTGAGATACCATAGACACATATACAATGTTTCGACCTATCATGTCGACACATCTATATATATTTCGGAACAACCATAGACACTCTATATGTGAATGTTGGAGTTAGCTATACAGGGTTGAAGTTGATTCCAAAATATATATAGTTTGAGTTGTGATCAATACTGAGATACGTATACACTGGGTCGTGGATTGATTCAAGATAATATTTATCGATTTATTTCTGTACATCTAACTGTGGACAACTAGTTGTAGGTTACTAACGAGGACAGTTGACTTAATAAACTTAAAACATCAAAATGTATTAAAAGTGTTGTAAATATATTTTTAACATACTTTAATATATATGTATATATTGTTATAGGTTCGTGAATCAACAGTGGCCAAGTCTTACTTCTCGACGAAGTAAAAATCTGTGAAAGTGAGTTATAGTCCCACTTTTAAAATCTAATATTTTTGGGATGAGAATACATGCAGGTTTTATAAATGATTTACAAAATAGACACAAGTACGTGAAACTACATTCTATGGTTGAATTATCGAAATCGAATATGCTCCTTTTTATTAAGTCTGGTAATCTAACAATTAGGGAACAGATACTCTAATTGACGCGAATCCTAAAGATAGATCTATTGGGCCTAACAAACCCCATCCAAAGTACCGGATGCTTTAGTACTTCGAAATTTATATCATATCCGAAGGGTGTCCCGGAATGATGGGGATATTCTTATATATGCATCTTGTTAATGTCGGTTACCAGGTGTTCACCATATGAATGATTTTTATCTCTATGTATGGGATATGTATTGAAATATGAAATCTTGTGGTCTATTATTATGATTTGATATATATAGGTTAAAGCTATAACTCACCAACATTTTTGTTGACGTTTAAAGCATGTTTATTCTCAGGTGAATATTAAGAGCTTCCGCTGTTGCATACTAAAATAAGGACAAGATTTGGAGTCCATGTTTGTATGATATTGTGTAAAAACTGCCTTCAAGAAACTGATTTCGATGTATCATATTTGTATTGTAAACCATTATGTAATGGTCGTGTGTAAACAGGATATTTTAGATTATCATTATTTGATAATCTATGTAAAGCTTTTTAAACCTTTATTTATGAAATAAAGGTTATGGTTTGTTTTAAAAATGAATGCAGTCTTTGAAAAACGTCTCATATAGAGGTCAAAACCTCGCAACGAAATCAATTAGTATGGAACGTTTTTAATCAATAAGAACGGGACATTTCAGTTGGTATCCGAGCGTTGGTCTTAGAGAACCAGAATTTTGCATTAGTGTGTCTTATCGAGTTTGTTAGGATGCATTAGTGAGTCTGGACTTCGACCGTGTTTACTTGAAAAATGATTGCTTAACAAATTTTGTTGGAAACTATATATTTTTAACATGTGAATATTATGTGATATATTAATCTCTTAATGCGTTTGATATTATGTGATAGATGTCTACCTCTAGAACAAGTCCCATTGACTCACCTAATAATAATGAAGAGTCAAATGTAAATTGGAATGATTCGTGGACTGATTCACAAGTTCCCGAAGAGGAACCGGAAGAAGAGTCGGAACCGGAAGAAGAATCGGAACCGGAAGAAGAATCGAAACCGGATGAAGAAATAGAACCGGTGGGGGAAATAATAAAACGGTTAAGTAAAAGAAAATCCTCAACCAACCGACCAAGGTTAATTATGGTCAATGGTGTTTCCGCCAAGGAAGCAAAATATTGGGAGGATTACCAATTCTCCGATGAATCGGATTCCGACGAGAATTCCGATGATGTTATAGAAATTACCCCAACTGAATTTAAAAAGGCAAAAGAAAATAATAAGGGAAAGGGCATAAAAATAGAGAAATCTAATTCCAACCCCGATGAACTTTATATGTATCGTCAACTCCCGAAGTCCTTAAGTTGTAACAATGACCCGGGAACCTCTAAACCACCAGGTTTTTCTAAACCAATGTGGATAACGACGGCTCGTATTAGGGGAACATCATATATCCCTAGAAACTTGGCAAAAAGAACCAAAACCGAAGAAGAAGAAACAAGCGAGTCGGAATAAGATAGTTGTATTCGTGTGGTGTAATATAAGTAATATAGTGTGCTTATGCTTTATGATATATGTAAAAATTGCTTGTATTAATAAGTATTGTTTTTTATGAATCTAACTCTGGTCTATTTTACAGTATAAAAACACAAAATGGATAGACAACCCAATATTTTAAGAGACCTACCCGGAGACATGATTGATGAAATCTTGTCTAGAGTCGGTCATAATTCTTCGGCACAACTATTTAAGGCGAGATTAGTTTGTAAGACATTCGAAGAACGTTCCAAGAATGCCTTGGTTTATAAAAGGCTTTCGTTCGAAAGATGGGGGATATCACATTGGGAAATCCATAAGTTACGATGTGTTTACTTTGACGCATATATTGCGGGGAACCCAAATGCTATTTTACGCAATGGGTTAAGAAATTATTTTGACTCAATATATCCGAATATTGGACTTCGTGATTTAGAAAAAGCGGCTAACATGCAACATAAAGAAGCATGTTATGCTTACGGATTAGTAATGTTCGCTTCTCACCAAAGTGAGAACAAGAACATCGGGCTACAACTATTAAACAAAACGTTCCCACAAGTGACAGAGTCGGTAATTGGGGTAAGAAATGAGGTTTTTAGATTGTTACGGGACTGTTGGACATTACGTAACCCTCGTCCCTTTGACGACGTTACAACACGCTGTCTTATCAACGGCCATAACGGTTATGTTCCACAAGACCAAGGATGGGAAGTAATCCTAGTAAAACCAGAATGCATGACTTGTTTCTGGACGTATGAATTACGTGTCTTTATTGCCTTTGCTGATCGACTTGTGTACTAGCTAGAATTATCTTTACAACTATCTTGTATCAAAGTTATTGTGTGCTATATTTCATGCTTTATGTAAAATAAGCGGTATTGTAAGTTTGTAAAATATTGTATAAAAGTTTGAACGCGAAATATTATTATAATCAGTTTTTCATATAGAATTGTAGTAGTTGAATTGTATATTAGCTAGTAAGTATGAACTTAACGGGTAGGTATAAACGCTAATATGAAGAAAAAGCTTTTATAAATGAGTTCATATTATGCTACGAAATACTATTAACTACTCTTGATATTCTGTATGATTAACTTGTTCCATTTAACTATTTTGAAGGAAATGGCACCGTCTACTCGACACATCGTGAATATGAATGAAGAGGAATTCCGTACTTTTCTAGCTTCAAACATAGCCGCAGTACAGGCTGCGCTACATACCAACAATAACCTTGGATCTAGCAGTACAGGAAATCGTGTAGGATGCACCTACAAAGAATTCACTGCCTGCAAACCTTTGGAATTTGATGGAACCGAAGGACCGATCGGATTGAAACAGTGGACCGAGAAGGTCGAATTGGTGTTTGCCATAAGTAAGTGTACTGAAGAGGACAAAGTGAAGTACGCTACGCATACCTTCACAGGTTCTGCGTTAACATGGGGGAATACCTATCTAGAGCAAGTGGGACAAGACGATGCGTACGCACTACCGTGGTCAGCATTCAAGCACTTGATGAACGAGAAGTACCGTCCCAGAACCGAGGTCAATAAGATCAAGACAGAACTTAGAGGGTTACGAACCCAAGGATTTGATATTACCACGTACGAAAGACGATTCACAGAATTGTGCCTATTGTGTCCGGGAGCATTTGAAGATGAGGAAGAGAAGATCGACGCGTTTGTGAAAGGATTACCGGAAAGAATCCAAGAAGATATAAGTTCACACGAGCCCGCCTCCATACAACAGGCATGTAGAATGGCTCACAAACTAGTGAACCAGATTGAAGAAAGAATTAAAGAACAGACTGCTGAAGAGGCCAATGTGACGCAAGTCAAAAGAAAGTGAGAGGAAAACGGTGATAAGAATCACCAATACAACAACAACAGCAATTACAACAATAATCGCAACAATTATCACAACAATCGCAACATCAATCACAACTACAACAAACGGCCCAACAACAACAACAACAACAACAACAACAACAACAACAGCAACTACAACAATCATCCCAACAACAATAATAACCACAACAACAACAACAACAATCAGAAGCAGCTATGCCAAAGGTGTGAAAAGTATCACTCAGGGTTCTGCACCAAATTTTGCAACAAGTGTAAAAGAAATGGTCATAGCGCGGCGAAGTGTGAGGTCTACGGACCAGGGGTTAATAGAACGAAAGGAACAAATGGTGTAGGTACGAGTAATGGCGGAGCAAGTAGTGTCGGAGCAAGTTATGCCAATGTAGTTTGTTATAAATGTGGAAAACCGGGCCACATTATTAGAAATTGCCCGAACCAGGAGAACACGAATGGACAAGGCCGCGGAAGAGTTTTCAATATTAATGCGGCAGAGGCACAGGAAGACCCGGAGCTTGTTACGGGTACGTTTCTTATTGACAATAAATCTGCTTACGTTTTATTTGATTCGGGTGCGGATAGAAGCTATATGAGTAGAGATTTTTGTGCTAAATTAAGTTGTCCATTGACGCCTTTGGATAGTAAATTTTTACTCGAATTAGTAAATGGTAAATTAATTTCAGCAGATAATATATGTCGGAATCGAGAAATTAAACTGGTTAGCGAAACATTTAAGATTGATTTGATACCAGTAGAGTTAGGGAGTTTTGATGTGATAATCGGTATGGACTGGTTGAAAGAAGTGAAAGCAGAGATCGTTTGTTACAAAAATGCAATTCGCATTATACGAGAAAAAGGAAAACCCTTAATGGTGTACGGAGAAAAGGGCAACACGAAGCTACATCTTATTAGTAATTTGAAGGCACAAAAACTAATAAGAAAAGGTTGCTATGCTATTCTAGCACACGTCGAGAAAGTACAAACAGAAGAAAAGAGCATCAATGATGTTCCCGTCGCAAAAGAATTTCCCGATGTATTTCCGAAAGAATTACCGGGATTACCCCCACATCGATCCATTGAATTTCAAATAGATCTTGTACCAGGAGCTGCACCAATAGCTCGTGCTCCTTACAGACACGCACCCAGTGAGATGAAAGAACTGCAAAGCCAATTACAAGAACTTTTAGAGCATGGTTTCATTCGACCAAGCACATCACCGTGGGGAGCTCCTATTTTATTTGTCAAGAAGAAAGATGGTACATTCAGGTTGTGTATCAACTACCGAGAGTTGAACAAACTTACCATCAAGAACCGCTACCCACTACCGAGAATCGACGACTTATTTGATCAACTACAAGGCTCGTCTGTTTATTCAAAGATTGACTTACGTTCCGGATATCATCAAATGCGGGTGAAAGAAGATGATATTCCAAAGACTGCTTTCAGAACATGTTACGGTCATTACGAGTTTATGGTCATGCCATTTGGTTTAACTAATGCACCAGCTGTGTTCATGGACCTTATGAACCGAGTGTGTGGACCATACCTTGACAAGTTTGTCATTGTTTTCATTGATGACATACTTATTTACTCAAAGAATGACCAAGAACACGGTGAACATTTGAGAAAGGTGTTAGAAGTATTGAGGAAGGAAGAATTGTACGCTAAATTTTCAAAGTGTGCATTTTGGTTGGAAGAAGTTCAATTCCTCGGTCACATAGTGAACAAAAAAGGTATTAAGGTGGATTCGGCAAAGATAGAAACTGTTGAAAAGTGGGAAACTCCGAAAACTCCGAAACACATACGCCAGTTTTTAGGACTATCTGGTTACTACAGAAGGTTCATCCAAGACTTTTCCAGAATAGCAAAACCCTTGACTGCATTAACGCATAAAGGGAAGAAATTTGAATGGAATGATGAACAAGAGAAAGCGTTTCAGTTATTGAAGAAAAAGCTAACTACGGCACCTATATTGTCATTGCCTGAAGGGAATGATGATTTTTTGATTTATTGTGACGCATCAAAGCAAGGTCTCGGTTGTGTATTAATGCAACGAACGAAGGTGATTGCTTATGCGTCTAGACAATTGAAGATTCACGAACAAAATTATACGACGCATGATTTGGAATTAGGCGCGGTTGTTTTTGCATTAAAGACTTGGAGGCACTACTTATATGGGGTCAAAAGTATTATATATACCGACCACAAAAGTCTTCAACACATATTTAATCAGAAACAACTGAATATGAGGCAGCGTAGGTGGATTGAATTATTGAATGATTACGACTTTGAGATTCGTTACCACCCTGGGAAGGCAAATGTGGTAGCCGATGCCTTGAGCAGGAAGGACAGAGAACCCATTCGAGTAAAATCTATGAATATAATGATTCATAATAACCTTACTACTCAAATAAAGGAGGCGCAACAAGGAGTTTTAAAAGAGGGAAATTTAAAGGATGAAATACCCAAAGGATCGGAGAAGCATCTTAATATTCGGGAAGACGGAACCCGGTATAGGGCTGAAAGGATTTGGGTACCAAAATTTGGAGATATGAGAGAAATGGTACTTAGAGAAGCTCATAAAACCAGATACTCAATATATCCTGGAACGGGGAAGATGTACAAGGATCTCAAGAAATATTTTTGGTGGCCGGGTATGAAAGCCAATGTTGCTAAATACGTAGGAGAATGTTTGACGTGTTCTAAGGTCAAAGCTGAGCATCAGAAACCATCAGGTCTACTTCGACAACCCGAAATCCCAGAATGGAAATGGGAAAACATTACCATGGATTTCATCACTAAATTGCCAAGGACTGCAAGTGGTTTTGATACTATTTGGGTAATAGTTGATCGTCTCACCAAATCAGCACACTTCCTGCCAATAAGAGAAGATGACAAGATGGAGAAGTTAGCACGACTGTATTTGAAGGAAGTCGTCTCCAGACATGGAATACCAATCTCTATTATCTCTGATAGGGATGGCAGATTTATTTCAAGATTCTGGCAGACATTACAGCAAGCATTAGGAACTCGTCTAGACATGAGTACTGCCTATCACCCACAAACTGATGGGCAGAGCGAAAGGACGATACAAACGCTTGAAGACATGCTACGAGCATGTGTTATTGATTTCGGAAACAGTTTGGATCGACATCTACCGTTAGCAGAATTTTCCTACAACAACAGCTACCATTCAAGCATTGAGATGGCGCCGTTTGAAGCACTTTATGGTAGAAAGTGCAGGTCTCCGATTTGTTGGAGTGAAGTGGGGGATAGATAGATTACGGGTCCGAAGATTATACAAGAAACTACCGAGAAGATCATCCAAATTCAACAACGGTTGAAAACCGCCCAAACTCGACAAAAGAGCTACGCTGACATTAAAAGAAAAGATATAGAATTTGAAATTGGAGAGATGGTCATGCTTAAAGTTGCACCTTGGAAAGGCGTTGTTCGATTTGGTAAACGAGGGAAATTAAATCCAAGGTATATTGGACCATTCAAGATTATTGATCGTGTCGGACCAGTAGCTTACCGACTTGAGTTACCTCAACAACTCGTTGCTGTACATAACACTTTCCACGTCTCGAATTTGAAGAAATGTTTTGCTAAAGAAGATCTCACTATTCCGTTAGAAAAAATCCAAATCAACGAAAATCTCCAATTCATCGAAGAACCCGTCGAAATAATGGATCGTGAGGTTAAAAGACTTAAGCAAAACAAGATCCCAATTGTTAAGGTTCGATGGAATGCTCGTAGAGGACCCGAGTTCACCTGGGAG
Source organism: Rutidosis leptorrhynchoides (assembly GCF_046630445.1). Classification (NCBI taxonomy): domain Eukaryota; kingdom Viridiplantae; phylum Streptophyta; class Magnoliopsida; order Asterales; family Asteraceae; genus Rutidosis; species Rutidosis leptorrhynchoides. The sequence continues at coordinate 328,382,358 of NC_092337.1, read as the reverse complement.
CGTGAAGATTAGATGAAGAAGAAATACCCGCATCTATTTCCAGAAGATTCGTCAACACCTTCAACCGCTTAAAATTTCGGGACGAAATTTATTTAACGGGTAGGTACTGTAGTGACCCGAACTTTTCCATGTTTATATATATTAATTTATATTGATATTTACATGATTAAATGTTTCCAACATGTTAAGCAATCAAACTTGTTAAGAATTTATTAATTGAAATATGTTTCATATAGACAACTGACCACCCAAGTTGACCGGTGATTCACGAACGTTAAAACTTGTAAAAACTATATGATGACATATATATGGATATATATATAGTTAACATGATACTATGATAAGTAAACATATCATTAAGTATATTAACAATGAACTACATATGTAAAAACAAGACTACTAACTTAATGATTTTTAAACGAGACATATATGTAACGATTATCGTTGTAAAGACATTTAATGTATATATATCATATTAAGAGATATTCATACATGATAATATCATGATAATATAATAATTTAAAATCTCATTGATATTATTAAAATTGGGTTAACAACATTTAACAAGATCGTTAACCTAAAGGTTTCAAAACAACACTTACATGTAACGACTAACGATGACTTAACGACTCAGTTAAAATGTATATACATGTAGTGTTTTAATATGTATTTATACACTTTTGAAAGACTTCAATATACTTATCAAAATACTTCTACTTAACAAAAATGCTTACAATTACATCCTCGTTCAGTTTCATCAACAATTCTACTCGTATGCACCCGTATTCGTACTCGTACAATACACAGCTTTTAGATGTATGTACTATTGGTATATACACTCCAATGATCAGCTCTTAGCAGCCCATGTGAGTCACCTAACACATGTGGGAACCATCATTTGGCAACTAGCATGAAATATCTCATAAAATTACAAAAATATGAGTAATCATTCATGACTTATTTACATGAAAACAAAATTACATATCCTTTATATCTAATCCATACACCAACGACCAAAAACACCTACAAACACTTTCATTTTTCAATTTTATTCATCTAATTGATCTCTCTCAAGTTATATCTTCAAGTTCTAAGTGTTCTTCATATATTCTACAAGTTCTAGTTACATAAAATCAAGAATACTTTCAAGTTTGCTAGCTCACTTCCAATCTTGTAAGGTGATCATCCAACCTCAAGAAATCTTTGTTTCTTATAGTAGGTTATCATTCTAATACAAGGTAATAATCATATTCAAACTTTGGTTCAATTTCTATAACTATAACAATCTTATTTCAAGTGATGATCTTACTTGAACTTGTTTTCGTGTCATGATTCTGCTTCAAGAACTTCGAGCCATCCAAGGATCCGTTGAAGCTAGATCCATTTTTCTATTTTCCAGTAGGTTTATCCAAGGAACTTAAGGTAGTAATTATGTTCATAACATCATTCAATTCATACATATAAAGCTATCTTATTCGAAGGTTTAAACTTGTAATCACTAGAACATAGTTTAGTTAATTCTAAACTTGTTCGCAAACAAAAGTTAATCCTTATAACTTGACTTTTAAAATCAACTAAACACATTTTCTATATCTATATGATATGCTAACTTAATGATTTAAAACCTGGAAACACGAAAAACACCGTAAAACCGGATTTACGCCGTCGTAGTAACACCGCGGGCTGTTTTGGGTTAGTTAATTAAAAACTATGATAAACTTTGATTTAAAAGTTGTTATTCTGAGAAAATTATTTTTATTATGAACATGAAACTATATCCAAAAATTATGGTTAAACTCAAAGTGGAAGTATGTTTTCTAAAATGGTCATCTAGACGTCGTTCTTTCGACTGAAATGACTACCTTTACAAAAACGACTTGTAACTTATTTTTCCGACTATAAACCTATACTTTTTATGTTTAGATTCATAAAATAGAGTTCAATATTAAATCATAGCAATTTGATTCACTCAAAACGGATTTAAAATGAAGAAGTTATGGGTAAAACAAGATTGGATAATTTTTCTCATTTTAGCTACGTGAAAATTGGTAACAAATCTATTCCAACCATAACTTAATCAACTTGTATTGTATATTATGTAATCTTGAGATACCATAGACACGTATACAATGTTTCGACCTATCATGTCGACACATCTATATATATTTCGGAACAACCATAGACACTCTGTATGTGAATGTTGGAGTTAGCTATACAGGGTTGAGGTTGATTCCAAAATATATATAGTTTGAGTTGTGATCAATACTGAGATACGTATACACTGGGTTGTGGATTGATTCAAGATAATATTTATCGATTTATTTCTGTACATCTAACTGTGGACAACTAGTTATAGGTTACTAACGAGGACAGCTGACTTAATAAACTTAAAACATAAAAATGTATTAAAAGTGTTGTAAATATATTTTGAACATACTTTAATATATATGTATATATTGTTATAGGTTCGTGAATCAACAGTGGCCAAGTCTTACTTCTCGATGAAGTAAAAATCTGTGAAAGTGAGTTATAGTCCCACTTTTAAAATCTAATATTTTTGGGATGAGAATACATGCAGGTTTTATAAATGATTTACAAAATAGACACAAGTACGTGAAACTACATTCTATGGTTGAATTATCGAAATCGAATATGCCCCTTTTTATTAAGTCTGGTAATCTAAGAATTAGGGAACAGACACCCTAATTGACGCGAATCCTAAAGATAGATCTATTGGGCCTAACAAACCCCATCCAAAGTACCGGATGCTTTAGTACTTCGAAATTTATATCATATCCGAAGGGTGTCCCGGAATGATGGGGATATTCTTATATATGCATCTTGTTAATGTCGGTTACCAGGTGTTCACCATATGAATGATTTTTATCTCTATGTATGGGATATGTATTGAAATATGAAATCTTGTGGTCTATTATTATGATTTGATATATATAGGTTAAACCTATAACTCACCAACATTTTTGTTGACGTTTAAAGCATGTTTATTCTCAGGTGAATATTAAGAGCTTCCGCTGTTGCATACTAAAATAAGGACAAGATTTGGAGTCCATGTTTGTATGATATTGTGTAAAAACTGCATTCAAGAAACTGATTTCGATGTATCATATTTGTATTGTAAACCATTATGTAATGGTCGTGTGTAAACAGGATATTTTAGATTATCATTATTTGATAATCTACGTAAAGCTTTTTAAACCTTTATTTATGAAATAAAGGTTATGGTTTGTTTTAAAAATGAATGCAGTCTTTGAAAAACGTCTCATAAAGAGGTCAAAACCTCGCAACGAAATCAATTAGTATGGAACGTTTTTAATCAATAAGAACGGGACATTTCAAGTACAGGCTGCGCTACATACCAACAATAACCTTGAATCTAGCAGTAAAGGAAATCGTGTAGGATGCACCTACAAAGAATTCACTTCCTGCAAACCTTTGGAATTTGATGGAACCGAAGGACCGATCGGATTGAAACGGTGGACCGAGAAGGTTGAATCGGTGTTTGCCATAAGTAAGTGTACTGAAGAGGACAAAGTGAAGTATGCTACGCATACCTTCACAGGTTCTGCGTTAACATGGTGGAATACCTATCTAGAGCAAGTGGGACAAGATGATGCGTACGCACTACCGTGGTCTGCATTCAAGCACTTGATGAACGAGAAGTACCGTCCCAGAACCGAGGTTAATAAGCTCAAGACAGAACTTAGAGGATTACGAACCCAAGGATTTGATATTACCACGTACGAAAGACGATTCACAGAATTGTGCCTATTGTGTCCGGGAGCGTTCGAAGATGAGGAAGAGAAGATCGACGCGTTTGTGAAAGGATTACCGGAAAGAATCCAAGAAGATATAAGTTCACATGAGCCCGCCTCCATACAACAGGCATGTAGAATGGCTCACAAACTTGTGAACCAGATTGAGGAAAGAATTAAAGAACAGACGGCTGAAGAGGCCAATGTGAAGCAAGTCAAAAGAAAGTGGGAGGAAAACGATGATAAGAATCACCAATACAACAACAACAGCAATTACAATAATAATCGCAACAATTATCCCAACAATCGCAACATCAATCGCAACTACAACAAACGGCCCAACAACAACAATAAGAACAACAACAACAACAACAACAACAACAACAACAACAACAACAACTACAATGATCATCCCAACAACAATAACAACCGCAACAACAACAACAATCAGAAGCAGCTATGCCAAAGGTGTGAAAAGTATCACTCGGGGTTCTGCACCAAATTTTGCAACAAGTGTAAAAGAAATGGTCATAGCGCGGCGAAGTGTGAGGTCTACGGACCAGGGGTTAACAGAACGAAAGGAACAAGTGGTGTCGGAACGAGTAATGGCGGAGCAAGTAGTGTCGGAGCAAGTTATGCCAATGTAGTTTGTTATAAATGTGGAAAACCGGGCCACATTATTAGAAATTGCCCGAACCAGGAGAACACGAATGGACAAGGCCGCAGAAGAGTTTTCAATATTAATGCGGCAGAGGCACAGGAAGACCCGGAGCTTGTTACGGGTACGTTTCTTATTGACAATAAATCTGCTTACGTTTTATTTGATTCGTGTGCGGATAGAAGCTATATGAGTAGAGATTTTTGTGCTAAATTAAGTTGTCCATTGACGCCGTTGGATAGTAAATTTTTACTCGAATTAGCAAACGGTAAATTAATTTCAGCAGATAATATATGCCGGAATCGAGAAATTAAACTGGGTAGCGAAATATTTAAGATTGATTTGATACCAGTAGAGTTAGGGAGTTTTGATGTAATAGTTGGCATGGACTGGCTGAAGAAGGTGAAAGCAGAGATCGTATGTTATAAAAATGCAATTCGCATTGTACGAGAAGAAGGAGAACCCTTAATGGTGTACGGAGAAAAGGGCAACGTGAAGCTACATCTTATTAGTAATTTGAAGGCACAAAAACTAATAAGAAAAGGTTGCTATGCTGTTCTAGCACACGTCGAGGAAGTACAAACTGAAGAAAAGAGCATCAATGATGTTCCCGTCACAAAAGAATTTCCTGATGTATTTTCGAAAGAATTACCGGGACTACCTCCACATCGATCTGTTGAATTTCAAATAGATCTTGTACTAGGAGCTGCACCAATAGCTCATGCTCCTTATAGACTCGCACCCAGCGAGATGAAAGAACTGTAAAGCCAACTGCAAGAACTATTAGAACGTGGTTTCATTCAACCAAACACATCACCAAGGGGAGCTCATGTTTTGTTTGTCAAGAAGAAGGATGGTACATTTAGGTTGTGTATTGACTACAGAGAGTTGAACAAACTTACCATCAAAAACCGTTATCCATTGCCGAGAATTGATGACTTATTTGATCAACTACAAGGCTCGTCGGTTTATTCGAAGATCGATTTACGTTCTGGATATCATCAAATGCGAGTAAAGGAGGATGATATTCCAAAAACTGCTTTTAGGACGCATTATGGTCATTACGAGTTTATGGTTATGCCGTTTGGATTGACTAACGCACCAGCTGTGTTCATGGACCTTATGAACCGAGTGTGTGGGCCATATCTTGACAAGTTTGTCATTGTTTTCATCGATGACATACTTATTTACTCAAAGAATGATCAAGAGCACGAAGAACATTTGAGAAAAGTGCTAGAAGTATTGAGGAAAGAAAAACTGTACGCTAAGTTTTCAAAGTGTGCATTTTGGTTGGAAGAAGTTCAATTCCTCGGTCACATAGTGAACAAAGAAGGTATCCAGGTGGACCCGGCAAAGATCGAAACCGTTGAAAAGTGGGAAACCCCAAAAACTCCGAAGCATATACATCAATTTTTAGGATTGGCTGGTTACTACAGAAGATTCATCCAAGATTTCTCCAAAATAGGAAAACCCTTGACTGCATTAACGCATAAAGGGAAGAAATTTGAATGGAAGGATGAACAAGAGAAGGCGTTTCAATTATTGAAGAAAAAGCTAACTACGGCACCTATATTGTCATTGCCTGAAGGGAATGATGATTTTGTGATTTATTGTGACGCATCAAAGCAAGGTCTCGGTTGTGTATTAATGCAACGGACGAAGGTGATTGCTTATGCGTCTAGACAATTGAAGATTCACGAGCAAAATTATACGACGCATGATTTGGAATTAGGCGCGGTTGTTTTTGCATTAAAGACTTGGAGGCACTACTTATATTGAAATGTCCCGTTCTTATTGATTAAAAACGTTCCATATTAATTGATTTCGTTGCGAGGTTTTGACCTCTATATGAGACGTTTTTCAAAGACTGCATTCATTTTAAAACAAACCATAACCTTTATTTCATCAATAAAGGTTTAAAAAGCTTTACGTAGATTATCAAATAATGATATTCTAAAATATCCTGTTTACACACAACCATTACATAATGGTTTACAATACAAATATGTTACAACAAAATAAGTTTCTTGAATGTAGTTTTTACACAATATCATACAAGTATGGACTCCAAATCTCGTGCTTATTTAAGTATGCGATGGCGGAAGCTCTTAATAATCATCTGAGAATAAACATGCTTAAAACGTCAACAAAAATGTTGGTGAGTTATAGGTTTAACCTATATATATCAAATCATAATAATAGACCACAAGATTTCATATTTCAATACACATCCCATACATAGAGATAAAAATCATTCATATGGTGAACACCTGGTAACCGACATTAACAAGATGCATATATAAGAATATCCCCATCATTCCGGGACACCCTTCGGATATGATATAAATTTCGAAGTACTAAAGAATCCGGTACTTTGGATGGGGTTTGTTAGGCCCAATAGATCTATCTTTAGGATTCGCGTCAATTAGGGTGTCTGTTCCCTAATTCTTGGATTACCAGACTTAATTAAAAGGGGCATATTCGATTTCGATAATTCAACCATAGAATGTAGTTTCACGTACTTGTGTCTATTTTGTAAATCATTTATAAAACCTGCATGTACTCTCATCCCAAAAATATTAGATTTTAAAAGTGGGACTATAACTCACTTTCACAGATTTTTACTTCGTCGGGAAGTAAGACTTGGCCACTGGTTGATTCACAAACCTATAACAATATATACATATATATCAAAGTATGTTCAAAATATATTTACAACACTTTTAATATATTTTGATGTTTTAAGTTTATTAAGTCAGCTGTCCTCGTTAGTAACCTACAACTAGTTGTCCACAGTTAGATGTACAGAAATAAATCGATAATTATTATCTTGAATCAATCCACGACCCAGTGTATACGTATCTCAGTATTGATCACAACTCAAACTATATATATTTTGGAATCAACCTCAACCCTGTATAGCTAACTCCAACATTCACATATAGAGTGTCTATGGTTGTTCCGAAATATATATAGATGTGTCGACATGATAGGTCGAAAGATTGTATACGTGTCTATGGTATCTCAAGATTACATAATATACAATACAAGTTGATTAAGTTATGGTTGGAATAGATTTGTTACCAATTTTCACGTAGCTAAAATGAGAAAAATTATCCAATCTTGTTTTACCCATAACTTCTTCATTTTAAATCCGTTTTGAGTGAATCAAATTGCTATGGTTTCATATTGAACTCTATTTTATGAATCTAAATAGAAAAAGTATAGGTTTATAGTAGGAAAAATAAGTTACAAGTCGTTTTTGTAAAGGTAGTCATTTCAGTCGAAAGAACGACGTCTAGATGACCATTTTAGAAAAACATACTTCCACTTTGAGTTTAACCATAATTTTTGGATATAGTTTCATGTTCATAATAAAAATTATTTTCTCAGAATAACAACTTTTAAATCAAAGTTTATCATAGTTTTTAATTAACTAACCCAAAACAGCCCGCGGTGTTACTACGACGGCGTAAATCTGGTTTTACGGTGTTTTTCGTGTTTCCAGGTTTTAAATCATTAAGTTAGCATATCATATAGATATAGAACATGTGTTTAGTTGATTTTAAAAGTCAAGTTATAAGGATTAACTTTTGTTTGCGAACAAGTTTAGAATTAACTAAACTTTGTTCTAGTGATTACAAGTTTAAACCTTCGAATAAGATAGCTTTATATGTATGAATCGAATGATGTTATGAACATCATTACTACCTTAAGTTCCTTGGATAAACCTACTAGAAAAGAGAAAAATGGATCTAGCTTCAACGGATCCTTGGATGGCTCGAAGTTCTTGAAGCAGAATCATGACACGAAAACAAGTTCAAGTAAGATCATCACTTGAAATAAGATTGTTATAGTTATAGAAATTGAACCAAAGTTTGAATATGATTATTACCTTGTATTAGAATGATAACCTACTGTAAGAAACAAAGATTTCTTGAGGTTGGATGATCACCTTACAAGATTGGAAGTGAGCTAGCAAACTTGCAAGTATTCTTGATTTTATGTAACTAGAACTTGTAGAATATATGAAGAACACTTAGAACTTGAAGATAGAACTTGAGAGAGATTAATTAGATGAAGAAAATTGAAGAATGAAAGTGTTTGTAGGTGTTTTTGGTCGTTGGTGTATGGATTAGATATAAAGGATATGTAATTTTGTTTTCATGTAAATAAGTCATGAATGATTACTCATATTTTTGTAATTTTATGAGATATTTCATGCTAGTTGCCAAATGATGGTTCCCACATGTGTTAGGTGACTTACATGGGCTGCTAAGAGCTGATCATTGGAGTGTATATACCAATAGTACATACATCTAAAAGCTGTGTATTGTACGAATACGAATACGGGTGCATACGAGTAGAATTGTTGATGAAACTGAACGAGGATGTAATTGTAAGCATTTTTGTTAAGTAGAAGTATTTTGATAAGTGTATTGAAGTCTTTCAAAAGTGTATAAATACATATTAAAACACTACATGTATATACATTTTAACTGAGTCGTTAAGTCATCGTTAGTCGTTACATGTAAGTGTTGTTTTGAAACCTTTAGGTTAACGATCTTGTTAAATGTTGTTAACCCAATGTTTATAATATCAAATGAGATTTTAAATTATTATATTATCATGATATTATCATGTATGAATATCTCTTAATATGATATATATCCATTAAATGTCTTTACAACGATAATCGTTACATATATTTCTCGTTTAAAAAATCATTAAGTTAGTAGTCTTGTTTTTACATATGTAGTTCATTGTTAATATACTTAATGATATGTTTACTTATCATAGTATCATGTTAACTATATATATATATATATCCATATATATGTCATCATATAGTTTTTACAAGTTTTAACGTTCGTGAATCACCGGTCAACTTGGGTGGTCAATTGTCTATATGAAACATATTTCAATTAATCAAGTCTTAACAAGTTTGATTGCTTAACATGTTGGAAACATTTAATCATGTAAATATCAATCTCAATTAATATATATAAACATGGAAAAGTTCTGGTCACTACAGTACCTACCCGTTAAATAAATTTCGTCCCGAAATTTTAAGCTGTTGAAGGTGTTGACGAATCTTCTGGAAATAGATGCGGGTATTTCTTCTTCATCTGATCTTCACGCTCCTAGGTGAACTTGGGTCCTCTACGAGCATTCCATCGAACCTTAACAATTGGTATCTTGTTTTGCTTAAGTCTTTTAACCTCACGATCCATTATTTCGACGGGTTCTTCGATGAATTGAAGTTTTTCGTTGATTTGGATTTCATCTAATGGAAGAGTGAGATCTTCTTTAACAAAACATTTCTTCAAATTCGAGACGTGGAAAGTGTTATGTACAGCCGTGAGTTGTTGAGGTAACTCAAGTCGGTAAGCTACTGGTCCGACACGATCAATAATCTTGAATGGTCCAATATACCTTGGATTTAATTTCCCTCGTTTACCAAATCGAACAACGCCTTTCCAAGGTGCAACTTTAAGCATGACCATCTCTCCAATTTCAAATTCTATATCTTTTCTTTTAATGTCAGCGTAGCTCTTTTGTCGACTTTGGGCGGTTTTCAACCGTTGTTGAATTTGGATGATCTTCTCGGTAGTTTCTTGTATAATCTCCGAACCCGTAATCTGTCTATCCCCCACTTCACTCCAACAAATCGGAGACCTGCACTTTCTACCATAAAGTGCTTCAAACGGCGCCATCTCAATGCTTGAATGGTAGCTGTTGTTGTAGGAAAATTCTGCTAACGGTAGATGTCGATGCCAACTGTTTCCGAAATCAATAACACATGCTCGTAGCATGTCTTCAAGGGTTTGTATCGTCCTTTCGCTCTGCCCATCAGTTTGTGGATGATAGGCAGTACTCATGTCTAGACGAGTTCCTAATGCTTGCTGTAATGTCTGCCAGAATCTTGAAATAAATCTGCCATCCCTATCAGAGTTAATAGAGATTGGTATTCCATGTCTGGAGACGACTTCCTTCAAATACAGTCGTGCTAACTTCTCCATCTTGTCATCTTCTCTTATTGGCAGGAAGTGTGCTAATTTGGTGAGACGATCAACTATTACCCAAATAGTATCAAAACCACTTGCAGTCCTTGGCAATTTAGTGATGAAATCCATGGTAATGTTTTCCCATTTCCATTCCGGGATTTCGGGTTGTTGAAGTAGACCTGATGGTTTCTGATGCTCAGCTTTGACCTTAGAACACGTCAAACATTCTCCTACGTATTTAGCAACATCGGCTTTCATACCTGGCCACCAAAAATGTTTCTTGAGATCCTTGTACATCTTCCCCGTTCCAGGATGTATTGAGTATCTGGTTTTATGAGCTTCTCTAAGTACCATTTCTCTCATATCTCCAAATTTTGGTACCCAAATCCTTTCAGCCCTATACCGGGTTCCATCTTCCCGAATATTAAGATGCTTCTCCGATCCTTTGGGTATTTCATCCTTTAAATTTCCCTCTTTTAAAACTCCTTGTTGCGCCTCCTTTATTTGAGTAGTAAGGTTATTATGAATCATTATATTCATAGATTTTACTCGAATGGGTTCTCTGTCCTTCCTGCTCAAGGCATCGGCTACCACATTTGCCTTCCCCGGGTGGTAACGAATCTCAAAGTCGTAATCATTCAACAATTCAATCCACCTACGCTGCCTCATATTCAGTTGTTTCTGATTAAATATGTGTTGAAGACTTTTGTGGTCGGTATATATAATACTTTTGACCCCATATAAGTAGTGCCTCCAAGTCTTTAATGCAAAAACAACCGCGCCTAATTCCAAATCATGCGTCGTATAATTTTGTTCGTGAATCTTCAATTGTCTAGACGCATAAGCAATCACCTTCGTTCGTTGCATTAATACACAACGGAGACCTTGCTTTGATGCGTCACAATAAATCACAAAATCATCATTCCCTTCAGGCAATGACAATATAGGTGCCATAGTTAGCTTTTTCTTCAATAACTGAAAAGCTTTCTCTTGTTCATCATTCCATTCAAATTTCTTCCCTTTATGCGTTAATGCAGTCAAGGGTTTTGCTATTCTGGAAAAGTCTTGGATGAACCTTCTGTAGTAACCGGCTAGTCCTAAAAACTGGCGTATGTGTTTCGGAGTTTTCGGAGTTTCCCACTTTTCAACAGTTTCTATCTTTGCCGAATCCACCTTAATACCTTCTTTGTTCACTATGTGACCGAGGAATTGAACTTCTTCCAACCAAATTGCACACTTTGAAAACTTAGCGTACAATTCTTCCTTCCTCAATACTTCTAACAACTTTCTCAAATGTTCACCATGTTCTTGGTCATTCTTTGAGTAAATAAGTATGTCATCAATGAAAACAATGACAAACTTGTCAAGGTATGGTCCACACACTCAGTTCATAAGGTCCATAAACACAGCTGGTGCATTAGTTAAACCAAACGGCATGACCATAAACTCGTAATGACCGTAACGTGTTCTGAAAGCAGTCTTTGGAATATCATCTTCTTTCACCCGCATTTGATGATACCTGGAACGTAAGTCAATCTTTGAATAAACAGACGAGCCTTGTAGTTGATCAAATAAGTCATCGATTCTCGGTAGTGGGTAGCGGTTCTTGATGGTAAGTTTGTTCAACTCTCGGTAGTCGATACATAACCTGAATGTACCATCTTTCTTCTTGACAAACAAAACAGGAGCTCCCCACGGTGATGTGCTTGGTCGAATGAAACCACGCTCTAAAAGTTCTTGTAATTGGCTTTGCAGTTCTTTCATCTCGCTGGGTGCGAGTCTGTAAGGAGCACGAGCTATTGGTGCAGCTCCTGGTACAAGATCTATTTGAAATTCAACGGATCGATGTGGGGGTAATCCCGGTAATTCTTTCGGAAATACATCGGGAAATTCTTTTGCAATGGGAACATCATTGATGCTCTTTTCTTCAGTTTGTACTTTCTCGACGTGTGCTAGAACAGCATAGCAACCTTTTCTTATTAGTTTTTGTGCCTTCAAATTACTAATAAGATGTAGCTTCGTGTTGCCCTTTTCTCCGTACACCATTAAGGGTTTTCCTTTTTCTCGTATAATGCGAATTGCATTTTTGTAACAAACGATCTCTGCTTTCACTCCTTTCAACCAGTCCATACCGATTATCACATCAAAACTCCCTAACTCTACTGGTATCAAATCAATCTTAAATGTTTCGCTAACCAGTTTAATTTCTCGATTCCGACATATATTATCTGCTGAAATTAATTTACCATTTGCTAATTCGAGTAAAAATTTACTATCCAAAGGCGTCAATGGACAACTTAATTTAGCACAAAAATCTCTACTCATATAGCTTCTATCCGCACCCGAATCAAATAAAACATAAGCAGGTTTATTGTCAATACGAAACATACCCGTAACAAGCTCCGGGTCTTCCTGTGCCTCTGCCGCATTAATATTGAAAATTCTTCCGCGGCCTTGTTGTAATGACCCGGACTTTTTTGATCAATTTATACTTATAAGATTAATATTTACATAAATTAAACCTTACCAACATGATAAGCAATCTAAATTGTTGAGATTTATGTTTTTGAAAAGAGTTTTACACAACGTTTGACCGTCCAATTTGACCGATGATATCACGAACTATATAACATACGATAATTATACGTTTATGTATATATATGTATTTATATATATTTAACATTATCTAAGGATGTTTAACATCTCATTGGGTACTAATAACAATGAGTTATAAGTATATTTTGAAACTACTAACTTAAGTTTTCAAAACGATAACTATACGTAACGTTCTTCGACATAAATACTTATAACCTATAATACTTATACATGCATCGTATAGATATGTATTTTATCACTTTTAAAGGGCTTACATACATAAAACAATATAAGTATATTTACAAAAGATAGCTATATTTGAATCCTCGTTCCGTTTTCTCAAAGATTTCTACACGTATATCTAGGGTATATGTACCCGTATCATACGCAGCTTCTAGATGTATTTACTATTGGTATATACCAATAAAAATCTGCTCCTTAGCAGCCTTAAATGATTAAGAAACATGTGGAACCAACCATTTGTCAAGTAGCATGAATTATTTAGCAAGAAAACAAAGTTAGGTATCTTTTTTTTCCTTTATAACCTAAAAACGTTTTTATGCATGCACACCATTTCTTCACCCCATTTTCTCATACTTACACTCCCATTTCTCTCTCAAAATACTCTTAACTTCATACTTGATCATCTCCAAGCATTTTCCCCATCATTTAGCTTCAAAAACAACCCTTAATCATCATAAGAAAAACCATACAAGAACACTTCAAGAATCCTTTCAAGAACACAAGTTTACTTTCAATCTTTCATCCAATTCCATCACTCTTTTGGTTCTAGGTTCTTACTCCTCTTTTACAGCAATCTTGTCCAAGTAACTTGAGGTAGTAACTTTGTTCATAACCTTATTCGATTCATATATATATAGCTATCTTATTTTATGGTATAAAATTTTAACAACAAGAACATAGTTTGAATGTTTTCAAACTTGTTTGCAAACTAAATAGATCCTTCTAACTTAACTTTTAAAATACTTCAAGACCTGTAATATAACTTAAATATATGCTAATTTAACAAGGTATAACTTGGTTTTTCAAAGAACACCTTAAAACTGAATCTATGGTGTCGGAGTGTAACCGGGGGCTGTTTTGGGTTGGATAATTAAAAACTATTTTGAACTTTGAATTGGAGGCTTATTTTCTGGAAAATTGATATTTACTATGAATATGTTAACACATAAAAATTTCATGATTTAACTCAAAGTATAAGTATTTTTAGAAAAATAATCATTTAAGGTTGTTTACATGATGGAAAATGATCAACTCCATAAGTTTCACTAAAGTTTGACCTATGACCTGTGATTTCGAATACAAACTAAGGTATTTACAGTTCATAGTCTTAAAGAGGGACTCGATCCAAGGAAGTGGCAAGTTGAATCAACGAAAACGGAGTTGTAACGAAGAAACTATGACCAAAACGAGATCGGATATCTAAGACTAGTTTAGCTACGAAAATAATTGGAGAAAATTAAATAAATCACATCTTTTTAAAATAACATGATATTTTATATATATGTACTCATAATTTAATTTTATATGGTTCAGGATCACCCGTAAACAATACGAGAAGATTAATCATAAGATCCCATGATTGTACGCAACACGTCATTTAACAACACCGGTACTTTATGTACGCAACACGTCATTTGACAACACCGGTACCGTGGGTCAAGATTAATCTCGACCAATACATATACGATGGGGGTTTTTATTTATTTCATTGGGGGTTTATTAAACACCTAAAAATGAACCATTAAAATTGAATTACTAACATCGGACTGCTAACTACGGACTAAGAAATTATTAAAACTATTAAAAGTATAAAAAGTATATATATGTGACGATTGTTTAAAATAGAAATATATTGATAAACTATATATGGATAGGTTCGTGATATCAATCGAAGACCAAGTCGAAATTACATATCTTCAAGACAAAAGTGAGTATATAGTCCCACTTTTAAACTCTAAGTATTTCGGGATGAGAATACATGTATTTTATGTTTTACGTTATGGACACAAGTAACTGAAAAATATATTCTACGTTGAGTTGTACCACTGGCATACTTCCCTGTAGCTTGGTAACTGTTATTTACAGCGGTATTGTAAACGCGAATCCTGTTGATAGATCTATCGGGCCTGACAACCCCAACCGGACTGGACGACCAGTATTCAACGGTTGCACAGTACTTCGTTTTGTGACTACACTTGGTACGGTGTAGTAAGATTTCATAATAAAGGGAATATGCGACGTGATTAAATGTTAAGTATGGTTACCAAGTGCTCAACCACTTAGAATATTTTTATTAAAATGTTTATATATGAAATCTTGTGGTCTATATTTATATCGCTGCCGGCATTAAACCTATATCTCACCAACTTTATGTTGACGTTTTAAACATGTCTATTCTCAGGTGATAATTAGAAGCTTCCGCTGCAACATGTTGAATTTAAACAAGATCTTGAGTATGCATATTTGTGTCAAAAATAAAACTGCATATCGGAGGATTTGTAATGTAAAATATGCTAGAAATCGTATTGTTATCATCACATGTAAAGTTTGTAAGTCTAAGATTATCGCTAAACGATAATCATCTTTATTTTGTCTAAAGCTTGTATCAAAATAAGAATTATGGTTTGTAATGTAAAATATATGCAGTTGTTCTTTTAAAAATGTCGCATATAGAGGTCAATACCTCGCAATGAAATCATACGTTATCTAACACGTTCTTATAGTTAAGGACGGGTTATGACATGTGGTATCAGAGCGGTGGTCTTAGCGAACCAGGTTTGCATTAGTGTGTCTAACCGATAAGTCGTTAGGATACATTAGTAAGTCTGGACTTTGACCGGGTCTGATTTAAAAACCATTGCTTATCATTGTTGGTTAAAATTTATATGTAAATATTATGTAGTACTAATGGGTTAGTTGTTGTGTGATAGATGTCGGGCTCAAAACTTGTCATCACATTCAGCGACTCCGAACCAGAATCTTCAGATGGTGTTCCAGTCATTAACCTATCCGATGACGAAAATAATATCTTTGGGGAAGACTCACAAATTCCGGATGAACCGACTATAGAGAACCCGGAAAGTGAACCCGAGGAGGAAAGTGAACCCGAGGAGGAAAGTGAACCCGAGGAGGAAAGTGAACCCGAGGAAGAAATACAGGAAATTACAAAAGACGAGTTCGAACTAGGAAAGAAACGAAAGGCTAATGAATTAGAAAATTCAAATCCCGAGTTTAGTAAGGATGATGTGGCACCAACTCCACTAGACACTACCACCCCTATTCCCGCTATTCCTATTCGTTCTATCCCGGCATCCAGTTCTTCAGCCCCACAGCCAAAATATAGGCAGACAGCCAGGATAAGCGTTAAGCGATTCTTTGAACCTAAACGTCCTAGAAAATAGACCAAACGATGCGCTGCCGTATTAAACCATGGGATCATATAATGTTTTGTATAATATTATTAGTGTGGTTTGCTTAATGTTCGATGTAAGATAAGCATATGTAAAATAGTGAAGTGTGAAATGCAATAATTTTCCATGGTTAAGTATTACTTAGATGGTAGTAATTGATTCTGTACTAAGCTATTAAGTATGGACATTAACGGGTAGGTACTACCCTAGATATAATTATAAAACGCTAATAAGAAGAAAAGGCTTTTATAATAATACCTGGTTCATATTATTAATAAGCTATAATGTACTGTAAATATACACTACATCTATAATATTCCATGTGAATAATTATTTTCTTTTCATTCTTATAGAAGAATATGGCGCGATTGAACCGAATGACGGAACAAGAAATCCAGGAACTCATCAATCAGCGAGTGAACGACAGAATGTTATGGGTCGAGGCTGCAAGAGGTGCTGCAGTTAACCCAAATCCTCGTGTGGGGTGCGCTTACAAAACTTTTCAAGCTTGCAAGCCCTCATCATTCAGTGGAACAGAAGGACCGATCGGTTTAACCCGGTGGATAGAAAAGATGGAGACTGTGTTTAAAATAAGTGGTTGTGTTGAAAAGGACATGACCAAGTATGCATCGTGCACTTTACAAGATAGTGCACTCACGTGGTGGAAAAATTATGTGAAGGCTGTAGGAGGAGATGTAGCTTATGATACTCCTTGGGAAGAATTCAAAACAATGTTAATCAACGAGTATTGTCCAAGGAACGAGGTTAGGAAGTTGGAAGATGAATTACGAAGCCTGAAGGTTGTTGGTACTGAAATCACCAACTACAATCAGCGATTCATGGAATTAGTTTTGCTATGTCCTGAATTGGTTCCAACCGAAGAACGGAAGATTGAAATGTACAAAGATGGTTTGCCCAAAAAGGTCAAGGCAAACGTTACAGCATCGAAACCTAAGACAATTCATGAAGCTATAACCATGGCAAACTAGCTAATGGATCAGGTCATCATGGATAAGAAATCATCCAATACTGATGTGAAGGTATCAGGTAACAAAAGAAAGTGGAATAGAAATTATGATCGAGGTAACCAACAACAATCTTTTAAGAAACAAGAAACCATGCAAGGTGCAGGTAGTGGTTCAAGCTTTGGTTACAAAGGACAAAATCCTTTATGCAACCGATGCCACAAACATCACTCTGGCTACTGTAATGTGGTATGCAACAAATGTAATCGAAAGGGTCATCTTGCTGAAGATTGTAGGGCTCTCGTTACAAATACAAATGGTACCAAGACTCCTGCCACCAATGCAAATAGAACTGCTTTGGCTACCATTACTTGTTATGGGTGTGGAAAACAAGGTCACTATAAGAGCCAGTGTCCGAATCCAGAGAAGAATAATGGATCTGCACGTGGAAGAGCATTTGTTATTAATGCTAGAGAGGCGTGTGAAGACCCGGAGCTTGTTACGGGTACGTTTACCATTAATAACTTATCCGCATCTATTATATTTGATACTGGTGCCGATAGAAGTTACGTGAGTAGAGGCTTTTACGCTAAATTGAATTGTTCATCATTACCTCTAGATGCTAAGTACATGATTGAGTTAGCTAATGGTAAACTAATTAAAGCCGATAAAATTTGCCGTGATTGTAAAATAAATTTAGCCGGAGAAACATTTAAAATTGACTTAATACCCGTAGAATTAGGAAGTTTTGATGTAATAGTCGGCATGGACTGGATATCCAAAGTAGGAGCTGAAGTTGTGTGTGCCAAGAAGGCAATTCGCATTCCTTGTAAGGATAGAATGTCGGTGATGATTTATGGAGAGAAGGGTAACTCAAAGCTAAAACTCATTAGTTATTTGAAAGCTCAAAAGTGCTTGAAGAAAGGGTGCTATGCTATCTTAGCACATGTTAATAAAGTTGAAAAGAAAGAAAAAGAGAAGTGCATCAACGACGTGCCTGTGGCAAGAGATTTTCCTGAAGTTTTTCCGGAAGAGTTGCCGGGATTACCTCCATTTAGATCTGTAGAATTTCAAATAGATTTAGTACCAGGAGCCGCACCAGTGGCTCGTGCTCCATATAGACTTGCACCGTCCGAGTTAAAAGAACTTCAGAGTCAGTTAAAAGAATTACTGGATCATGGATTCATACGACCAAGTACTTCACCGTGGGGAGCTCCGATTCTATTTGTTAAAAAGAAAGATGGATCTTTTAGGATGTGTATAGATTATCGTTAATTAAATAAGTTAACTATCAAAAATCGGTATCCACTACCGAGAATTGACGACTTATTTGATCAACTCCAGGGATCATGTGTTTATTCGAAAATCGACCTAAGATCGGGCTATCATCAACTACGTGTCAAAGAAGAGGACATTCCGAAAACTGCTTTTCGGACACGTTATGGTCATTACGAATTTTTGGTCATGCCGTTTGGATTGACGAATGCGCCAGCTATATTCATGGACCTCATGAATCGAGTTTGTAGTCCGTATTTAGATAAGTTTGTTATCGTTTTCATTGATGACATTCTTATCTATTCCAAGAGTGAGCAAGAGCTTGAGCAGCATTTAAGGTTGATATTAGAGTTATTGAGAAAAGAACAGCTATACGCTAAATTTTCTAAGTGTGCTTTCTGGTTGAAAGAAGTGCAATTTTTTGGCCACGTTGTTAGTAGCAAAGGAATTCAGGTTGATCCAGCAAAAATTGAAGCCATTGAAAAATGGGAGACTCCTAAAACACCAATGCAGATACGCCAATTTTTGGGTTTAGCCGGTTATTATAGAAGGTTTATTCAAGATTTTTCCCGAATAGCTAAGCCGTTGACAGCATTAACGCAAAAAGGGAAGAAATACGAATGGACCTCGGAGCAGGAGAACGCATTTCAATTACTGAAGAAGAAGTTAACTACGGCGCCTATTTTATCGTTACCTGAAGGGAACAATGATTTTGAAATATATTGTGATGCTTCGCGACAAGGTTTTGGTTGTGTTCTTATGCAACGAAAGAAAGTTATTGCATACGCATCCCGACAATTAAAGATTCACGAGCGAAATTATACGACGCATGATCTAGAACTAGGAGCAGTCGTGTTTGCATTAAAGATATGGAGACACTACTTGTATGGGGTTAAATGCACTGTGTTTACTGATCATAAAAGCCTTCAACATATTTTCGATCAAAAACAGCTGAACATGAGGCAACGTAGGTGGGTTGAGTTAATAAATGACTATGATTGTGAAATTCGTTATCATCCCGGGAAAGCGAACGTGGTGGCCGACGCTCTAAGCAGAAAGGAACGAGAACCAATTCGAGTACGAGCGATGAACATAAAAATTCGCATGAATCTCAACTCACAAATCAAAGAAGTTCAACGAGAAGCACTTACTAAAGAAAATATAGGAAATGAAATAATGAAGAAGTATGAGAAGCAACTCGTTATGCGGGAAGATGGAATTCGATATTTTGAAAATCGTATTTGGGTACCGAAGTTGGGTGGATTAAGGAAGTTGATATTGAACGAGGCACATAAGACAAGATATTCGATACATCCTGGAGTTGGAAAGATGTACCAAGATCTTAAGACGCATTATTGGTGGCCTAATTTGAAGACAGACGTTGCAACATATGTTGGGGAATGTTTAACTTGTTCCAAAGTCAAAGCAGAACACCAGAAGCCGTCAGGGTTACTTCAACAACCAAAAATTCCATAATGGAAATGGGACGGTATTACCATAGATTTCATCACGAAGTTACCAAAGACTGCCTGGGGATACGACACCATTTGGGTGATTGTTGATCGTCTCACCAAGTCTGCACATTTCTTGCCTATAAAGGAAACGGATAGAATGGAGAAACTATTACGATTGTATATAAAGGAAATTGTTTCAAGGCATGGAATACCTATTTCCATTATATCTGATCGTGATAGTAGATTTACCTCAAAGTTCTGGCAATCACTACAGGAGGCCCTAGGAACTCGTTTGGATATGAGCACCGCATATCATCCGCAAACCGACGGGCAGAGTGAAAGAACAATTCAGACTCTTGAAGACATGCTCAGGGCATGTGTGATCAATTTTGGAAACGGATGGGATAAATATTTACCATTAGCAGAATTCTCGTATAATAATAGTTATCATGCGAGCATTAAAGCTGCGCCATTCGAAGCATTGTACGGAAGGAAGTGTAGATCTCCTATCTGTTGGAATGAAGTAGGAGATCGACAATTAACTGGTCCCGAGATCATACATGAAACTACTGAAAAGATAGTACAAATCAAGGAGATATTGAAAACAGCCCTTAGTCGCCAAAAGAGCTACGCCGATGTCCGAAGGAAACCATTAGAGTTTCAGATCGGTGACATGGTTATGCTAAAGGTGTCACCTTGGAAAGGTGTAATACGTTTCGGTAAAAGAGGTAAACTGAACCCAAGATATGTAGGCCCGTTCAAGATCATCGAACGCATTGGACCGGTAGCTTATCGACTCGAGTTACCGCAACAACTCGCCGGAGTACATAATACATTTCACGTCTCGAAACTTAAGAAGTGTCTTGCAAAGGAAGACCTCACCATTCCTCTTGAAGAAATTCAAGTTGACGAGAAACTACAATTCATAGAAAAACCAATCGAGATCATGGATCGTGAAGTTAAACGGCTCAAGCAGAGCAACATACCGATCGTTAAAGTTCGTTGGAATGCACGAAGAGGTCCCGAGTTTACTTGGGAGCGAGAGGATCAAATGAAACAAAAATACCCGCATTTGTTTCCCGATGACGCAAAATAGGTACGATTTTAAAATTTCGGGACGAAATTTATTTAACGGGTAGGTACTGTAATGACCCGGACTTTTTCGATCAATTTATACTTATAAGATTAATATTTACATAAATTAAACCTTACCAACATGATAAGCAATCTAAATTGTTGAGATTTATGTTTTTGAAAAGAGTTTTACACAACGTTTGACCGTCCAATTTGACCGATGATATCACGAACTATATAACATACGATAATTATACGTTTATGTATATATATGTATTTATATATATTTAACATGATCTAAGGATGTTTAACATCTCATTGGGTACTAATAACAATGAGTTATAAGTATATTTTGAAACTACTAACTTAAGTTTTCAAAACGATAACTATACGTAACGTTCTTCGACATAAATACTTATAACCTATAATACTTATACATGCATCGTATAGATATGTATTTTATCACTTTTAAAGGGCTTACATACATAAAACAATATAAGTATATTTACAAAAGATAGCTATATTTGAATCCTCGTTCCGTTTTCTCAAAGATTTCTACACGTATATCTAGGGTATATGTACCCGTATCATACGCAGCTTCTAGATGTATTTACTATTGGTATATACCAATAAAAATCTGCTCCTTAGCAGCCTTAAATGATTAAGAAACATGTGGAACCAACCATTTGTCAAGTAGCATGAATTATTTAGCAAGAAAACAAAGTTAGGTATCTTTTTTTTCCTTTATAACCTAAAAACGTTTTTATGCATGCACACCATTTCTTCACCCCATTTTCTCATACTTACACTCCCATTTCTCTCTCAAAATACTCTTAACTTCATACTTGATCATCTCCAAGCATTTTCCCCATCATTTAGCTTCAAAAACAACCCTTAATCATCATAAGAAAAACCATACAAGAACACTTCAAGAATCCTTTCGAGAACACAAGTTTACTTCCAATCTTTCATCCAATTCCATCACTCTTTTGGTTCTAGGTTCTTACTCCTCTTTTACAGCAATCTTGTCCAAGTAACTTGAGGTAGTAACTTTGTTCATAACCTTATTCGATTCATATATATATAGCTATCTTATTTTATGGTATAAAATTTTAACAACAAGAACATAGTTTGAATGTTTTCAAACTTGTTTGCAAACTAAATAGATCCTTCTAACTTAACTTTTAAAATACTTCAAGACCTGTAATATAACTTAAATATATGCTAATTTAACAAGGTATAACTTGGTTTTTCAAAGAACACCTTAAAACTGAATCTACGGTGTCGGAGTGTAACCGGGGGCTGTTTTGGGTTGGATAATTAAAAACTATTTTGAACTTTGAATTGGAGGCTTATTTTCTGGAAAATTGATATTTACTATGAATATGTTAACACATAAAAATTTCATGATTTAACTCAAAGTATAAGTATTTTTAGAAAAATAATCATTTAAGGTTGTTTACATGATGGAAAATGATCAACTCCATAAGTTTCACTAAAGTTTGACCTATGACCTGTGATTTTGAATACAAACTAAGGTATTTACAGTTCATAGTCTTAAAGAGGGACTCGATCCAAGGAAGTGGCAAGTTGAATCAACGAAAACGGAGTTGTAACGAAGAAACTATGACCAAAACGAGATCGGATATCTAAGACTAGTTTAGCTACGAAAATAATTGGAGAAAATTAAATAAATCACATCTTTTTAAAATAACATGATATTTTATATATATGTACTCATAATTTAATTTTATATGGTTCAGGATCACCCGTAAACAATACGAGAAGATTAATCATAAGATCCCATGATTGTACGCAACACGTCATTTGACAACACCGGTACTTTATGTACGCAACACGTCATTTGACAACACCGGTACCGTGGGTCAAGATTAATCTCGACCAATACATATACGATGGGGGTTTTTATTTATTTCATTGGGGGTTTATTAAACACCTAAAAATGAACCATTAAAATTGAATTACTAACATCGGACTGCTAACTACGGACTAAGAAATTATTAAAACTATTAAAAGTATAAAAAGTATATATATGTGACGATTGTTTAAAATAGAAATATATTGATAAACTATATATGGATAGGTTCGTGATATCAATCGGAGACCAAGTCGAAATTACATATCTTCAAGACAAAAGTGAGTATATAGTCCCACTTTTAAACTCTAAGTATTTCGGGATGAGAATACATGTATTTTATGTTTTACGTTATGGACACAAGTAACTGAAAAATATATTCTACGTTGAGTTGTACCACTGGCATACTTCCCTGTAGCTTGGTAACTGTTATTTACAGCGGTATTGTAAACGCGAATCCTGTTGATAGATCTATCGGGCCTGACAACCCCAACCGGACTGGACGACCAGTATTCAACGGTTGCACAGTACTTCGTTTTGTGACTACACTTGGTACGGTGTAGTAAGATTTCATAATAAAGGGAATATGCGACGTGATTAAATGTTAAGTATGGTTACCAAGTGCTCAACCACTTAGAATATTTTTATTAAAATGTTTATATATGAAATCTTGTGGTTTATATTTATATCGCTGCCGGCATTAAACCTATATCTCACCAACTTTATGTTGACGTTTTAAACATGTCTATTCTCAGGTGATAATTAGAAGCTTCCGCTGCAACATGTTGAATTTAAACAAGATCTTGAGTATGCATATTTGTGTCAAAAATAAAACTGCATATCGGAGGATTTGTAATGTAAAATATGCTAGAAATCGTATTGTTATCATCACATGTAAAGTTTGTAAGTCTAAGATTATCGCTAAACGATAATCATCTTTATTTTGTCTAAAGCTTGTATCAAAATAAGAATTATGGTTTGTAATGTAAAATATATGCAGTTGTTCTTTTAAAAATGTCGCATATAGAGGTCAATACCTCGCAATGAAATCATACGTTATCTAACACGTTCTTATAGTTAAGGACGGGTTATGACACTTGTCCATTCGTGTTCTCCTGGTTCGGGCAATTTCTAATAATGTGGCCTGGTTTTCCACATTTATAACAAACTACATTGGCATAACTTGCTCCGACACTACTTGCTCCGCCATTACTCATTCCGACACCATTTGTTCCTTTCGTTCTATTAACCCCTGGTTCGTAGACCTCACACTTCGCCGCGCTATGACCATTTCTTTTACACTTGTTGCAAAATTTGGTGCAGAACCCCGAGTGATACTTTTCACACCTTTGGCATAGCTGCTTCTGATTGTTGTTGTTGTTGCGGTTATTATTGTTATTGGGATGATTGTTGTAGTTGCTGTTGTTGTTGTTGTTGTTGTTGTTGTTGTTGTTGTTGGGCCGTTTGTTGTAGTTGCGATTGATGTTGCGATTGTTGGGATAATTGTTGCGATTATTGTTGTAATTGCTGTTGTTGTTGTATTGGTGATTCTTATCACCGTTTTCCTCCCACTTTCTTTTGACTTGTTTCACATTGGCCTCTTCAGCAGTCTGTTCTTTAATACTTTCTTCAATCTGGTTCACTAGTTTGTGAGCCATTCTACATGCCTGTTGTATGGAGGCGGGCTCGTGTGAACTTATATCTTCTTGGATTCTTTCTGGTAATCCTTTCACAAACGCGTCGATCTTCTCTTCCTCATCTTCGAATGCTCCCGGACACAATAGGCACAATTCTGTGAATCGTCTTTCGTACGTGGTAATATCAAATCCTTGGGTACGTAACCCTCTAAGTTCTATCTTGAGCTTATTGACCTCGGTTCTGGGACGGTACTTCTCGTTCATCAAGTGCTTAAATGCTGACCACGGTAGTGCGTACGCATCGTCTTGTCCCACTTGCTCTAGATAGGTATTCCACCATGTTAACGCAGAACCTGTGAAGGTATGCGTAGCATACTTCACTATGTCCTCTTCAGTACACTTACTTATGGCAAACACCGATTCGACCTTCTCGGTCCACCGTTTCAATCCGATCGGTCCTTCGGTTCCATCAAATTCCAAAGGTTTGCAGGCAGTGAATTCTTTGTAGGTGCATCCTACACGATTTCCTGTACTGCTAGATCCAAGGTTATTGTTGGTATGTAGCGCAGCCTGTACTGCGGCTATGTTTGAAGCTAGAAAAGTACGGAATTCCTCTTCATTCATATTCACGGTGTGTCGAGTAGTCGGTGCCATTTCCTTCAAAATAGTCAAATGGAACAAGTTAGTCATACAGAATATTAAGAGTAGTTAATAGTATTTCGTAGCATAATATGAACTCATTTATAAAAGCTTTTTCTTCATATTAGCGTTTTATAAGTTTAAATTCGGGTAGTACCTACCCGTTAAGTTCATACTTAGTAGCTAATATACAATTCAACTACTACAATTCTATATGAAAAACTGATTATAATAATATTTCGAGTTCAAACTTTTACACAATATTTTACAAACTTACAATACCGCTTATTTTACATATAACATGAAATATAGCACACAATAAATTTGATACAAGATGGTTGTGAAGATAATTCTAGCTAGTACACAAGTCGTTCAGCAAAGGCAATAAAGACACGTAATTCATACGTCCAGAAACAAGTCATGCATTCTGGTTTTACTAGGATTACTTCCCATCCTTGATCTTGTGGAACATAACCGTTATGGCCGTTGATAAGACAGCGTGTTGTAATGTCGTCAAAGGGACGAGGGTTACGTAATGTCCAACAGTCCCGTAACAATCTAAAAACCTCATTTCTTACCCCAATTACCGACTCCGTCACTTGTGGGAACGTTTTGTTTAATAGTTGTAGCCCGATGTTCTTGTTCTCACTTTGGTGAGAAGCGAACATTACTAATCCGTAAGCATAACATGCTTCTTTATATTGCATGTTAGCCGCTTTTTCTAAATCACAAAGTCCAATATTCGGATATATTGAGTCAAAATAATTTCTTAACCCATTGCGTAAAATAGCATTTGGGTTCCCCGCAATATATGCGTCAAAGTAAACACATCGTAACTTATGGATTTCCCAATGTGATATCCCCCATCTTTCGAACGAAAGCCTTTTATAAACCAAGGCATTCTTGGAACGTTCTTCGAATGTCTTACAAACTGATCTCGCCTTAAATAGTTGTGCCGAAGAATTCTGACCGACTCTAGACAAGATTTCATCAATCATGTCTCCGGGTAGGTCTCTTAAAATGTTGGGTTGTCTATCCATTTTGTGTTTTTATACTATAAAATAGACAAGAGTTAGATTCATAAAAAAAATACTTATTAATACAAGCAATTTTTACATATATCATAAAGCATAAGCACGCTATATTACATATATTACACCACACGAATACAACTATCTTATTCCGACTCGCTTGCTTCTTCTTCTTTGGTTTTGGTTCGTTTTGCCAAGTTTCTAGGGATATATGATGTTCCCCTAATACGAACCGTCGCTTTCCACATTGGTTTAGAAAAACCTGGTGGTTTAGAGGTTCCCGGGTCATTGTTACAACTTAAGGACTTCGGGGGTTGACGATACATATAAAGTTCATCGGGGTTGGAATTAGATTTCTCTATTTTTATGCCCTTTCCCTTATTATTTTCTTTTGCCTTTTTAAATTCAGTTGGGGTAATTTCTATAACATCATCGGAATTCTCGTCGGAATCCGATTCATCGGAGAATTGGTAATCCTCCCAATATTTTGCTTCCTTGGCGGAAACACCATTGACCATAATTAACCTTGGTCGGTTGGTTGAGGATTTTCTTTTACTTAACCGTTTTATTATTTCTCCCACCGGTTCTATTTCTTCATCCGGTTCCGATTCTTCTTCCTGTTCCGATTCTTCTTCCTGTTCCGATTCTTCTTCCGGTTCCGACACTTCTTCCGGTTCCTCTTCGAGAAATTGTGAATCAGTCCACGAATCATTCCAATTTACATTTGACTCTTCATTATTATTAGGTGAGTCAATGGGACTTGTTCTAGAGGTAGACATCTATCACATAATATCAAATGCGTTAAGAGATTAATATATCACATAATATTCACATGTTAAAAATATATAGTTTCCAACAAAATTTGTTAAGCAATCATTTTTCAAGTAAACACGGTCGAAGTCCAGACTCACTAATGCATCCTACCAAACTCGATAAGACACACTAATGCAAAATTCTGGTTCTCTAAGACCAACGCTCGGATACCAACTGAAATGTCCCGTTCTTATTGATTAAAAACGTTCCATATTAATTGATTTCGTTGCGAGGTTTTGACCTCTATATGAGACGTTTTTCAAAGACTGCATTCATTTTAAAACAAACCATAACCTTTATTTCATCAATAAAGGTTTAAAAAGCTTTACCTAGATTATCAAATAATGATATTCTAAAATATCCTGTTCACACACAACCATTACATAATGGTTTACAATACAAATATGTTACAACAAAATAAGTTTGTTGAATGCAGTTTTTACACAATATCATACAAGCATGGACTCCAAATCTTGTCCTTATTTAAGTATGCGACAGCGGAAGCTCTTAATAATCATCTGAGAATAAACATGCTTAAAACGTCAACAAAAATGTTGGTGAGTTATAGGTTTAACCTATATATATCAAATCATAATCATAGACCACAAGATTTCATATTTCAATACACATCCCATACATAGAGATAAAAATCATTCATATGGTGAACACCTGGTAACCGACATTAACAAGATGCATATATAAGAATATCCCCATCATTCCAGGACACCCTTCGGATATGATATAAATTTCGAAGTACTAAAGCATCCGGTACTTTGGATGGGGTTTGTTAGGGCCAATAGATCTATCTTTAGGATTCGCGTCAATTAGGGTGTCTGTTCCCTAATTCTTAGATTACCAGACTTAATAAAAAGGGGCATATTCGAATTCGATAATTCAACCATAGAATGTAGTTTCACGTACTTGTGTCTATTTTGTAAATCATTTATAAAACCTGCATGTATTCTCATCCCAAAAATATTAGATTTTAAAAGTGGGACTATAACTCACTTTCACAGATTTTTACTTCGTCGGGAAGTAAGACTTGGCCACTGGTTGATTCACAAACCTATAACAATATATACATATATATCAAAGTATGTTCAAAATATATTTACAACACTTTTAATATATTTTGATGTTTTAAGTTTATTAAGTCAGCTGTCTTCGTTAGTAACCTACAACTAGTTGTCCACAGTTAGATGTACAGAAATAAATCGATAATTATTATCTTGAATCAATCCACGACCCAGTATATACGTATCTCAGTATTGATCACAACTCAAACTATATATATTTTGGAATCAACCTCAACCCTGTATAGCTAACTCCAACATTCACATATAGAGTGTCTATGGTTGTTCCGAAATATATATAGATGTGTCGACATGATAGGTCGAAACATTGTATACGTGTCTATGGTATCTCAAGATTACATAATATACAATACAAGTTGATTAAGTTATGGTTGGAATAGATTTGTTACCAATTTTCACGTAGCTAAAATGAGAAAAATTATCCAATCTTGTTTTACCCATAACTTCTTCATTTTAAATCCGTTTTGAGTGAATCAAATTGCTATGGTTTCATAATGAACTCTATTTTATGAATCTAAATAGAAAAAGTATAGGTTTATAGTCGGAAAAATAAGTTACAAGTCGTTTTTGTAAAGGTAGTCATTTCAGTCGAAAGAACGACGTCTAGATGACCATTTTAGAAAAACATACTTCCACTTTGAGTTTAACCATAATTTTTGGATATAGTTTCATGTTCATAATAAAAATCATTTTCTCAGAATAACAACTTTTAAATCAAAGTTTATCATAGTTTTTAATTAACTAACCCAAAACAGCCCGCGGTGTTACTACGACGGCGTAAATCCGGTTTTACGGTGTTTTTCGTGTTTCCAGGTTTTAAATCATTAAGTTAGCATATGATATAGATATAGAACATGTGTTTAGTTGATTTTAAAAGTCAAGTTAGAAGGATTAACTTTTGTTTGCGAACAAGTTTAGAATTAACTAAACTTTGTTCTAGTGATTACAAGTTTAAACCTTCGAATAAGATAGCTTTATATGTATGAATCGAATGATGTTATGAACATCATTTCTACCTTAAGTTCCTAGGATAAACCTACTGGAAAAGAGAAAAATGGATCTAGCTTCAACGGATCCTTGGATGGCTCGAAGTTCTTGAAGCAGAATCATGATACGAAAACAAGTTCAAGTAAGATCATCACTCGAAATAAGATTGTTATAGTTATAGAAATTGAACCAAAGTTTGAATATGATTATTACCTTGTATTAGAATGATAACCTACTGTAAGAAACAAAGATTTCTTGAGGTTGGATGATCACCTTACAAGATTGGATGTGAGCTAGCAAACTTGCAAGTATTCTTGATTTTATGTAACTAGAACTTGTAGAATATATGAAGAACACTTAGAACTTGAAGATAGAACTTGAGAGAGATTAATTAGATTAAGAAAATTGAAGAATGAAAGTGTTTGTAGGTGTTTTTGGTCGTTGGTGTATGGATTAGATATAAAGGATATGTAATTTTGTTTTCATGTAAATAAGTCATGAATGATTACTCATATTTTTGTAATTTTATGAGATATTTCATGCTAGTTGCCAAATGATGGTTCCCACATGTGTTAGGTGACTCACATGGGCTGCTAAGAGCTGATCATTGGAGTGTATATACCAATAGTACATACATCTAAAAGCTGTGTATTGTACGAATACGAATACGGGTGCATACGAGTAGAATTGTTGATGAAACTGAACGAGGATGTAATTGTAAGCATTTTTGTTAAGTAGAAGTATTTTGATAAGTGTATTGAATTCTTTCAAAAGTGTATAAATACATATTAAAACACTACATGTATATACATTTTATCTGAGTCGTTAAGTCATCGTTAGTCGTTACATGTAAGTGTTGTTTTGAAACCTTTAGGTTAACGATCTTGTTAAATGTTGTTAACCCAATGTTTATAATATCAAATGAGATTTTAAATTATTATATTATCATGATATTATCATGTATGAATATCTCTTAATATGATATATATCCATTAAATGTCTTTACAACGATAATCGTTACATATATGTCTCGTTTAAAAAATCATTAAGTTAGTAGTCTTGTTTTTACATATGTAGTTCATTGTTAACATACTTAATGATATGTTTACTTATCATAGTATCATGTTAACTATATATATATATATATATCCATATATATGTCATCATATAGTTTTTACAAGTTTTAAAGTTCGTGAATCACCGGTCAACTTGGGTGGTCAATTGTCTATATGAAACATATTTCAATTAATCAAGTCTTAACAAGTTTGATTGCTTAACATGTTGGAAACATTTAATCATGTAAATATCAATCTCAATTAATATATATAAACATGGAAAAGTTCGGGTCACTACATATATGGGGTCAAAAGTATTATATATACCGACCACAAAAGTCTTCAACACATATTTAATCAGAAACAACTGAATATGAGGCAGCGTAGGTGGATTGAATTGTTGAATGATTAAGACTTTGAGATTCGTTACCACCCGGGGAAGGCAAATGTGGTAGCCGATGCCTTGAGCAGAAATGACAGAGAACCCATTCGAGTAAAATATATGAATATAATGATTCACACTAACCTTACTACTCAAATAAAGGAGGCGCAACAAGGAGTTTTAAAAGAGGGAAATTTAAAGGATGAAATACCCAAAGGATCGGAGAAGCATCTTAATATTCGGGAAGACGGAACCCGGTATAGGGCTGAAAGAATTTGGGTACCAAAATTTGGAGATATGAGAGAAATGGTACTTAGAGAAGCTCATAAAACCAGATACTCAATACATCCTGGAAAGGGGAAGATGTACAAGGATCTTAAGAAACATTTTTGGTGGCCAGGTATGAAAGCCGATATTGCTAAATACGTAGGAGAATGTTTGACGTGTTCTAAGGTCAAAGCTGAACATCAGAAACCATCAGGTCTACTACAACAACCTGAAATCCCGGAATGGAAATGGGAAAACATTACCATGGATTTCATTACTAAATTGCCAAGGACTGCAAGTGGTTATGATACTATTTGGGTAATAGTTGATCGTCTCACCAAGTCAGCACACTTCCTACCAATAAGAGAAGTTGACAAGATGGAGAAGTTAGCACGACTGTATTTGAAGGAAGTCATCTCCAGACATGGAATACCAATCTCTATTATCTCTGATAGGGATGGCAGATTTATTTCAAGATTCTGGCAGACATTACAGCAAGCATTGGGAACTCGTCTAGATATGAGTACTGCCTATCATCCACACACTGATGGGCATAGCAAAAGGATGATACAAACGCTTGAAGACATGCTACGAGCTTGTGTTATTGATTTTGGAAACATTTGGGATCGACATCTACCGTTAGCAGAATTTTCCTACAACAACAGCTACCATTCAAGCATTGAGATGGCGCCGTTTGAAGCACTTTATGGTAGAAAGTGCAGGTCTCCGATTTGTTGGAGTGAAGTGGGGGATAGACAGATTACGGGTCCGGAGATAATACAAGAAACTACCGAGAAAATCATCCAATTTCAACAAAGATTGAAAACCGCCGAAAGTCGACAAAAGAGCTACGCGGACAGTAAAAGAAAAGATATAGAGTTTGAAATTGGAGAAATGGTCATGCTTAAGGTTTCACCTTGGAAAGGCGTTGTTCGATTTGGTAAATGGGGGAAACTAAATCCAAGGTACATTGTGAAATGTCCCGTTCTTATTGATTAAAAACGTTCCATATTAATTGATTTCGTTGCGAGGTTTTGACCTCTATATGAGACGTTTTTCAAAGACTGCATTCATTTTTAAAACAAACCATAACCTTTATTTCATAGATAAAGGTTTTAAAAAGCTTTACGTAGATTATCAAATAATGATAATCTAAAATATCCTGTTTACACACGACCATTACATAATGGTTTACAATACAAATATGTTACAACAAAATAAGTTTCTTGAATGCAGTTTTTACACAATATCATACAAGCATGGACTCCAAATCTCGTCCTTATTTAAGTATGCGACAGCGGAAGCTCTTAATAATCACCTGAGAATAAACATGCTTAAA
Source organism: Rutidosis leptorrhynchoides (assembly GCF_046630445.1). NCBI lineage: Eukaryota > Viridiplantae > Streptophyta > Magnoliopsida > Asterales > Asteraceae > Rutidosis > Rutidosis leptorrhynchoides. Next base: position 328,350,002 of record NC_092337.1, on the reverse strand, counting down.
ACGTCAACAAAAATGTTGGTGAGTTATATGTTTAACCTATATATCAAATCATAATAATAGACCACAAGATTTCATATTTCAATACACATCCCATACATAGAGATAAAAGTCATTCATATGGTGAACACCTGGTAACCGACATTAACAAGATGCATATATAAGAATATCCCCATCATTCCGGGACACCCTTCGGATATGATATAAATTTTGAAGTACTAAAGCATCCGGTACTTTGGATGGGGCTTGTTGGGCCCGATAGATCTATCTTTAGGATTCGCGTCAATTAGGGTGTCTGTTCCCTAATTCTTAGATTACCAGACTTAATAAAAAGGGGCATATTCGATTTCGATAATTCAACCATAGAATGTAGTTTCACGTACTTGTGTCTATTTTGTAAATCATTTATAAAACCTGCATGTATTCTTTTCCCAAAAATATTAGATTTTAAAAGTGGGACTATAACTCACTTTCACAGATTTTTACTTCGTCGGGAAGTAAGACTTGGCCACTGGTTGATTCACGAACCTATAACAATATATACATATATATCAAAGTATGTTCAAAATATATTTACAACACTTTTAATATATTTTGATGTTTTAAGTTTATTAAGTCAGTTGTCCTCGTTAGTAACCTACAACTAGTTGTCCACAGTTAGATATACAGAAATAAATCGATAAATATTATCTTGAATCAATCCACGACCCAGTGTATACGTATCTCAGTATTGATCACAACTCAAACTATATATATTTTGGAATCAACCTCAACCCTGTATAGCTAACTCCAACATTCACATATAGAGTGTCTATGGTTGTTCCGAAATATATATAGATGTGTCGACATGATAGGTCGAAACATTGTATACGTGTCTATGGTATCTCAAGATTACATAATATACAATACAAGTTGATTAAGTTATGGTTGGAATAGAATTGTTACCAATTTTCACGTAGCTAAAATGAGAAAAATTATCCAATCTTGTTTTACCCATAACTTCTTCATTTTAAATCCGTTTTGAGTGAATCAAATTGCTATGGTTTCATATTGAACTCTATTTTATGAATCTAAACAGAAAAAGTATAGGTTTATAGTCGGAGAAATAAGTTACAAGTCGTTTTTGTAAAGGTAGTCATTTCAGTCGAAAGAACAACGTCTAGATGACCATTTTAGAAAACAAACTTCCACTTTGAGTTTAACCATAATTTTTGGATATAGTTTCATGTTCATAATAAAAATCATTTTCTCAGAATAACAACTTTTAAATCAAAGTTTATCATAGTTTTTAATTAACTAACCCAAAACAGCCCGCGGTGTTACTACGACGGCGTAAATCCGGTTTTACGGTGTTTTTCGTGTTTCCAGGTTTTAAATCATTAAGTTAGCATATCATATAGATATAGAACATGTGTGTAGTTGATTTTAAAAGTCAAGTTAGAAGGATTAACTTTTGTTTGCGAACAAGTTTAGAATTAACTAAACTATGTTCTAGTGATTACGAGTTTAAACCTTCGAATAAGATATTTTATATATAAGAATCGAATGATGTTATGAACATCATTACTACCTCAAGTTTAATAGGTAAACCTACTGGAAGTGACAAGAAATGATCTAGCTTCAAAGGATCTTGGATGGCTTGAAAGTTCTTGAAGTAGGATCATGACACAAAAACAAGTTCAAGTAAGATCATCACTTGAAATAAGATTGTTATAGTTATAGAAATTGAACCAAAGTTTGAATATGATTATTACCTTGTATTAGAATGATAACCTACTGTAAGAAACAAAGATTTCTTGAGGTTAGATGATCACCTTACAAGATTGGAAGCGAGCTAGCAAACTTGAAAGTATTCTTGATTTTATGTAACTAGAACTTGTAGAATATATGAAGAACACTTAGAACTTGAAGATAGAACTTGAGAGAGATCAATTAGATGAAGAAAATTGAAGAATGAAAGTGTTTTTAGGTGTTTTTGGTCGTTGGTGTATGGATTAGATATAAAGGATATGTAATTTTGTTTTCATGTAAATAAGTCATGAATGATTACTCATATTTTTGTAATTTTATGAGATATTTCATGCTAGTTGCCAAATGATGGTTCCCACATGTGTTAGGTGACTCACATGGGCTGCTAAGAGCTGATCATTGGAGTGTATATACCAATAGTACATACATCTAAAAGCTGTGTATTGTACGAGTACGAATACGGGTGCATACGAGTAGAATTGTTGATGAAACTGAACGAGGATGTAATTGTAAGCATTTTTGTTAAGTAGAAGTATTTTGATAAGTGTATTGAAGTCTTTCAAAAGTGTATAAATACATATTAAAACACTACATGTATATACATTTTAACTGAGTCGTTAAGTCATCGTTAGTCGTTACATGTAAGTGTTGTTTTGAAACCTTTAGGTTAACGATCTTGTTAAATGTTGTTAACCCAATGTTTATAATATCAAATGAGATTTTAAATTATTATATTATCATGATATTATCATGTATGAATATCTCTTAATATGATATATATATACATTAAATGTCTTTACAACGATAATCGTTACATATATGTCTCGTTTAAAAATCATTAAGTTATTAGTCTTGTTTTTACATATGTAGTTCATTGTTAATATACTTAATGATATGTTTACTTATCATAGTATCATGTTAACTATATATATATATATATATATATATATATATATATATATATATATATATATATATATATATATATATATATATCCATATATATGTCATCATATAGTTTTTACAAGTTTTAACGTTCGTGAATCACCGGTCAACTTGGGTGGTCAATTGTCTATATGAAACATATTTCAATTAATCAAGTCTTAACAAGTTTGATTGCTTAACATGTTGGAAACATTTAATCATGTAAATATCAATCTCAATTAATATATATAAACATGGAAAAGTTCGGGTCACTACAGTACCTACCCGTTAAATAAATTTCGTCCCGAAATTTTAAGCTGTTGAAGGTGTTGACGAATCTTCTGGAAATAGATGCGGGTATTTCTTCTTCATCTGATTTTCACGCTCCCAGGTGAACTCGAGTCCTCTACGAGCATTCCATCGAACCTTAACAATTGGTATCTTGTTTTGCTTAAGTCTTTTAACCTCACGATCCATTATTTCGACGGGTTCTTCGATGAATTGAAGTTTTTCGTTGATTTGGATTTCATCTAACGGAATAGTGAGATCTTCTTTAGCAAAACATTTCTTCAAATTCGAGACGTGGAAAGTGTTATGTACAGCCGCGAGTTGTTGAGGTAACTCAAGTCGGTAAGCTACTGGTCCGACACGATCAATAATCTTGAATGGTCCAATATACCTTGGATTTAATTTCCCTCGTTTACCAAATCGAACAACGCCTTTCCAAGGTGCAACTTTAATCATGACCATCTCTCCAATTTCAAATTCTATATCTTTTCTTTTAATGTCAGCGTAGCTCTTTTGTCGACTTTGGGCGGTTTTCAACCGTTGTTGAATTTGGATGATCTTCTCGGTAGTTTCTTGTATAATCTCCGGACCCGTAATCTGTCTATCCCCCACTTCACTCCAACAAATCGGAGACCTGCACTTTCTACCATAAAGTGCTTCAAACGGCGCCATCTCAATGCTTGAATGGTAGCTGTTGTTGTAGGAAAATTCTGCTAACGGTAGATGTCGATCCCAACTGTTTCCGAAATCAATAACACATGCTCGTAGCATGTCTTCAAGCGTTTGTATCGTCCTTTCACTCTGCCCATCGGTTTGTGGATGATAGGCAGTACTCATGTCTAGACGAGTTCCTAATGCTTGCTGTAATGTCTGCCAGAATCTTGAAATAAATCTGCCATCCCTATCAGAGATAATAGATATTGGTATTCCATGTCTGGAGACGACTTCCTTCAAATACAGTCGTGCTAACTTCTCCATCTTGTCATCTTCTCTTATTGGCAGGAAGTGTGCTGATTTGGTGAGACGATCAACTATTACCCAAATAGTATCAAAACCACTTGCAGTCCTTGGCAATTTAGTGATGAAATCCATGGTAATGTTTTCCCATTTCCATTCCGGGATTTCGGGTTGTTGAAGTAGACCTGATGGTTTCTAATGCTCAGCTTTGACCTTAGAACACGTCAAACATTTACCTACATATTTAGCAACATCGGCTTTCATACCCGGCCACCAAAAATATTTCTTGAGATCCTTGTACATCTTCCCCGTTCCAGGATGTATTGAGTATCTGGTTTTATGAGCTTCTCTAAGTACCATTTCTCTCATATCTCCAAATTTTGGTACCCAAATCCTTTCAGCCCTATACCGGGTTCCGTCTTCCCGAATATTAAGATGCTTCTCCGATCCTTTGGGTATTTCATCCTTTAAATTTCCCTCTTTTAAAACTCCTTGTTGCGCCTCCTTTATTTGAGTAGTAAGGTTATTATGAATCATTATATTCATAGATTTTACTCGAATGGGTTCTCTGTCCTTCCTGCTCAAGGCATCGGCTACCACATTTGCCTTCCCCGGGTGGTAACGAATCTCAAAGTCGTAATCATTCAATAATTCAATCCACCTACGCTGCCTCATATTCAGTTGTTTCTGATTAAATATGTGTTGAATACTTTTGTGGTCGGTATATATAATACTTTTGACCCCATATAAGTAGTGCCTCCAAGTCTTTAATTCAAAAACAACCGCGCCTAATTCCAAATCATGCGTCGTATAATTTTGTTCGTGAATCTTCAATTGTCTAGACGCATAAGCAATCACCTTCGTTCGTTGCATTAATACACAACCGAGACCTTGCTTTGATGCGTCACAATAAATCACAAAATCATCATTCCCTTCAGGCAATGACAATATAGGTGCCGTAGTTAGCTTTTTCTTCAATAACTGAAACGCTTTCTCTTGTTCATCATTCCATTCAAATTTCTTCCCTTTATGCGTTAATGCAGTCAAGGGTTTTGCTATTCTGGAAAAGTCTTCGATGAACCTTCTGTAGTAACCAGCTAGTCCTAAAAACTGGCGTATGTGTTTCGGAGTTTTCGGGGTTTCCCACTTTTCAACAGTTTCTATCTTTGCCGGATCCACCTTAATACCTTCTTTGTTCACTATGTGACCGAGGAATTGAACTTCTTCCAACCAAAATGCACACTTTGAAAACTTAGCGTACAATTCTTCCTTTCTCAATACTTCTAACACCTTTCTCAAATGTTCACCATGTTCTTGGTCATTCTTTGAGTAAATAAGTATGTCATCAATGAAAACAATGACAAACTTGTCAAGGTATGGTCCACACACTCGGTTCATAAGGTCCATGAACACAGCTGGTGCATTAGTTAAACCAAACGGCATGACCATAAACTCATAATGACCGTAACGTGTTCTAAAAGCAGTTTTTGGAATATCATCTTCTTTCACCCGCATTTGATGATACCCGGAACGTAAGTCAATCTTTGAATAAACAGACGAGCCTTGTAGTTGATCAAATAAGTCGTCGATTCTCGGTAGTGGGTAGCGGTTCTTGATGGTAAGTTTGTTCAACTCTCGGTAGTCGATACACAACCTGAATGTACCATCTTTCTTCTTGACAAACAAAATAGGAGCTCCCCACGGTGATGTGCTTGGTCGAATGAAACCACACTCTAAAAGTTCTTGTAATTGGCTTTGCAGTTCTTTCATCTCGCTGGGTGCAAGTCTGTAAGGAGCACGAGCTATTGGTGCAGCTCCTGGTACAAGATCTATTTGAAATTTAACGGATCGATGTGGGGGTAATCCCGGTAATTCTTTCGGAAATACATCGGGAAATTCTTTTGCAATGGGAACATCATTGATGCTCTTTTCTTCAGTTTGTACTTTCTCGACGTGTGCTAGAACATCATAGCAACCTTTTCTTATTAGTTTTTGTGCCTTCAAATTACTAATAAGATGTAGCTTCGTGTTGCCCTTTTCTCCGTACACCATTAAGGGTTTTCCTTTTTCTCGTATAATGCGAATTGCATTTTTGTAACAAACGATCTCTGCTTTCACTTCTTTCAACCAGTCCATACCGATTATCACATCAAAACTCCCTAACTCTACTAGTATCAAATCAATCTTAAATGTTTCGCTAACCAGTTTAATTTCTCGATTCCGACATATATTATCTGCTGAAATTAATTTACCATTTGCTAATTCGAGTAAAAATTTACTATCCAAAGGCGTCAATGGACAACTTAATTTAGCACAAAAATCTCTACTCATATAGCTTCTATCCGCACCCGAATCAAATAAAACGTAAGCAGATTTATTGTCAATAAGAAACGTACCCGTAACAAGCTCCAGGTCTTCCTGTGCCTCTGCCGCATTAATATTGAAAACTCTTCCGCGGCCTTGTCCATTCGTGTTCTCCTGGTTCGGGCAATTTCTAATAATGTGGCCCGGTTTTCCACATTTATAACAAACTACATTGGCATAACTTGCTCCGACACTACTTGCTCTGCCATTACTCGTTCCGACACCATTTGTTCCTTTCGTTCTATTAACCCCTGGTCCGTAGACCTCACACTTCGCCACGCTATGACCATTTCTTTTACACTTGTTACAAAATTTGGTGCAGAACCCCGAGTGATACTTTTCACACCTTTGGCATAGCTGCTTCTGATTGTTATTGTTTTTGCGGTTGTTATTGTTGTTGGGATGATTGTTGTAGTTGATGTTGTTGTTATTGTTGTTGTTGTTGTTGTTGGGCTGTTTGTTGTAGTTGCGATTGATGTTGCGATTGTTGGGATAATTGTTGCGATTATTGTTGTAATTGCTGTTGTTGTTGTATTGGTGATTCTTATCACCGTTTTCCTCCCACTTTCTTTTGACTTGCTTCACATTGGCCTCTTCAGCAGTCTGTTCTTTAATTCTTTCTTCAATCTGGTTCACTAGTTTGTGAGCCATTCTACATGCCTGTTGTATGGAGGCGGGCTCGTGTGAACTTATATCTTCTTGGATTCTTTCCGGTAATCCTTTCACAAACGCGTCGATCTTCTCTTCCTCATCTTCGAACGCTCCCGGACACAATAGGCACAATTCTGTGAATCGTCTTTCTTACGTGGTAATATCAAATCCTTGGGTCCGTAACCCTCTAAGTTCTGTCTTGAGCTTATTGACCTCGGTTCTGGGACGGTACTTCTCGTTCATCAAGTGCTTGAATGCTGACCACGGTAGTGCGTACGCATCATCTTGTCCCACTTGCTCTAGATAGGTATTCCACCATGTTAACGCAGAACCTGTGAAGGTATACGTAGCGTACTTCACTTTGTCCTCTTCAGTACACTTACTTATGGCAAACACCGATTCGACCTTCTCGGTCCACCGTTTCAATCCGATCGGTCCTTCGGTTCCATCAAATTCCAAAGGTTTGCAGGCAGTGAATTCTTTGTAGGTGCATCCTACACGATTTCCTGTACTGCCAGATCCAAGGTTATTGTTGGTATGTAGCGCAGCCTGTACTGCGGCTATGTTTGAAGCTAGAAAATTACGGAATTCCTCTTCATTCATATTCACGGTGTGTCGAGTAGTCGGTGCCATTTCCTTCAAAATAATCAAATGGAACAAGTTAATCATACAGAATATTAAGAGTAGTTAATAGTATTTCGTAGCATAATATGAACTCATTTATAAAAGCTTTTTCTTCATATTAGCGTTTTATAAGTTTAAATTCGGGTAGTACCTACCCGTTAAGTTCATACTTAGTAGCTAATATACAATTCAACTACTACAATTCTATATGAAAAACTGATTATAATAATATTTCGCGTTAAAACTTTTATACAACATTTTACAAACTTACAATACCGCTTATTTTACATAAAGCATGAAATATAGCACACAATAACTTTGATACAAGATAGTTGTGAAGATAATTCTAGCTAGTACACAAGTCGTTCAGCAAAGGCAATAAAGACACGTAATTCATACGTCCAGAAACAAGTCATGCATTCTGGTTTTACTAGGACTACTTCCCATCCTTGGTCTTGTGGAACATAACCGTTATGGCCGTTGATAAGACAGCGTGTTGTAACGTCGTCAAAGGGACGAGGGTTACGTAATGTCCAACAGTCCCGTAACAATCTAAAAACCTCATTTCTTACCCCAATTACCGACTCCGTCACTTGTGGGAACGTTTTGTTTAATAGTTGTAGCCCGATGTTCTTGTTCTCACTTTGGTGAGAAGCGAACATTACCAATCCGTAATGTAACGACCCGGATTTTTCCGATCGTTTTACACTTATAAGATTAATATTTACATAAATTAAAACTTACCAACATGATAAGCAATCTAAATTGTTGAGATTTATGATTTTGAAAAGAGTTTTACATAACGTTTAACCGTCTAGTTTGACCGATGATATCACGAACTATACAATATATGTTAATTATACGTTTGTGTATATATATGTATATATACATATTTAACATGATTTAAGGATGTTTAAATATCTCATTTTGTATTAATAACAATAAGTTATAAGTATATTTTGAAACTACTAACTTAAGCTTTCAAAACGATAACTATACGTAACGTTATTTGACATAAATACTTACGACCTATAATATATCGTATATATAATGTATTTAATCACTTTTAAAGACTTAAATACATAAAACAATATAAGTATATTCACAAAAGATAGCTATATTTGAATCCTCATTCAATTTTTCACAAGATTTCTATACGTATATCTAGAGTATATGTACTCGTATCATACCTAGCTTCTATACGTATTTACTATTGGTATATACACATCAAATCACCACCAACCAGCCCTTGTTCATGCCTTATGTATAAGGTAACTACTTTTGTTATTTAGTATGACAATTTCACATGATTAAAAGATCTTTTCACAAAATTACAAATTTATACACCTTTTACACCACCATAAATACATGCATCCATTTTCAATTTTTGGAACATCATTTCTCTAGCTAAACACACACTTACTAGCCTCATGTCTCTCTAAGAACTCCAGCAAAAATTCTCTCAAGAATCACCTTAAACACCACCATAAAAAGATCAACAAAAACACTACAAAAATACAACTTTCAATTCAAGTTTATGTCTTAAGTTGCTTCCAATCTTTCATCCAATTTCATCACTCTTTTGGTTCTAGGTTTTTACTCCTCTTTTACAGCAATCTTGTCCAAGTAACTTGAGGTAGTAACTTTGTTCATAACCTTATTCGATTCATATATATATAGCTATCTTATTGTATGGTATACAATTTTAACAACAAAAACATAGTTTGAATGATTTCAAACTTGTTTGCAAACTAAATAGATCCTTCTAACTTAACTTTTAAAATACTTCAAGACCTGTAATATAACTTAAATATATGCTAATTTAACAAGGTATAACTTGGTTTTTCAAAGAATACCTTAAAAAACTGTTTTTATGACGTCGGAGTGCAACCGGGGGCTGTTTTGGGTTGGATAATTAAAAACCATTTTGAACTTTGAATTGGAGGGTTATATTCTGGAAAAATGATATTTCTTATGAATATGTTAACACATAAAAATTTCATGATTTAATTCATAGTATAAGTATTTTTAGAAAAATGGTCATTAAATGATGTTTTTGTAACAAAAATGATTAACTTCATAAGTTTCACCAAAATTTGACCTATGACCTATGATTTCGAATACAAACTAAGGTATTTACAGTTCATATTCTTAAAGAGGGACTCGATCCAAGGAAGTGGAAAGTTGAATCAACGAAAACGGAGTTGTAACGAAGAAATTATGACCAAAACAAAATCGGATATCCAAGACTAGTTTAGCCACGAAAATAATTGGAGAAAATTAAATAAATCACATCTTCCTAAAGTAACATGATATTTTATACATATGTACTCATAATTTAATTTTATATGGTTCAGGATCACCCGTAAACAATACGAGAAGATTAATCATAAGATCCCATGATTGTACGCAACACGTCATTTGACAACACCGGTACTTTATGTACGCAACACGTCATTTGACAACACCGGTACCATGGGTCAAGATTAATCTCGACCAATACATATACGATGGGGGTTTTATTTATTTCATTGGGGGTTTATTAAACAACTAAATATGAACCATTAAAATTGAATTACTAACATCGGACTGCTAACTACGGACTAAGGAATTATTAAAAGTATTAAAAGTATTATAAGTATATATATGTGACGATTGTTTAAAAAGAAAAGGTATTGATATATTATATATGGATAGGTTCGTGATATCAATCGGAGACCAAGTCGAAATTACATATCTTCAAGACAAAAGTGAGTATATAGTCCCACTTTTAAACTCTAAATATTTCGGGATGAGAATACATGTATTTTATGTTTTACGCTATGGACACAAGTAACTGAAAAATATATTCTACGTTGAGTTGTACCACTGGCATACTTCCCTGTAGCTTGGTAACTAATATTTACAGCGGTATTGTAAACGCGAATCCTGTTGATAGATCTATCGGGCCTGACAACCCCAACCGGACTGGACGACCAGTATTCAACGGTTGCACAGTACTTCGTTTCGTGACTACACCTTGGTACGGTGTAGTAAGATTTCATAATAAAGGGAATATGCGACGTGATTAAATGTTAAGTATGGTTACCAAGTGCTCAACCACTTAGAATATTTTTATTAAAATGTTTATATATGAAATCTTGTGTTCCATTGTTATAACGCTGCTAGCATCAAACCTATATATCTCACCAACTTTATGTTGACGTTTTAAAGCATGTTATTCTCAAGTATGAATTAAGTCTTCCGCTGTGCATTAGCTCATGTTAAGGATACTACTTGGGACCTTTTAAGCCATGATACAAAGACGTTGCATTCGAGTCATTGGAGTTCAATAGAGAATATAAATAAGTAAATGACAGATTAGGTCATTTGGATATTATGAAATGTTAGACGAAAATGTCAAATATTGATGTAATGATAGTTTGCCTTTTAAGAATAAATGCAACGTTTGTAAAATGTATCATATAGAGGTCAAGTACCTCGCAATGTTATCATATGTTATTGTATTCGTCCCTATGGATTGGGTCGGGTCGTCTCATGTGGTATCAGAGCGTTGGTCTTAGCGAACCAGGCCTTGCATTAGTGTGTCTAACTGGTAGTTGTTAGGATGCATTAGTGAGTCTGGACTTTGACCGTGTCTACATGTCAAAAGTTTTGCTTATCATATCTAGTCGAAAATCATCTGCTTATCATCCTTAAGAATTGCCTGCTTAGTATTCTTAAGTCTAGACACGTCTTACTGCATTTGGTGCATCGATAGTGTATAGACAAAATTCGTATCCTAGCGTATCTGTTGCTATAGACATTGCCTGACGAATTTCAAAGATTCTCCGTAATTCACGGGATTTTGAGTATTATAAATACATATGTAAATTATGTATTGAAGAATACCAAACCCAACTCCTATAATCTATTCCAAACCAAAAATTCATTTCCCCGACTGTACAAGATGAACTCCGCGTCCAGTTCGAATTCCTCCGACTCCGACAGCTACGCTGATATGGATTTCCATTCGGGCTCCGAAGGTAGCGTCACTGGAATGGATCAACCAATTTCTCATCATCTATTCTGGATGAATTGGGGATGGGTTCGTAGTATACTAAATTATTGGAGACAAGAAGAAGGTGATCCCTTTCACCCACCGAATTGCCCCATTGGCGACGAACCTGAAGCACTTACCGGCGAACCTGTTCGAGAAACCATTTTCTCTCTCATTTCTCGAGTATCTCGTCACGATTATATCCTATCCCATATTTCGGATCTTGTTCATTCGCTCACTCCAACCGCCAATCATCCTGGTGTACTAGCAGAAATTAACGAACTTCGCGCTCGTGTGACGGCTTTGGAGAACACGGTGCGAAGGTTACAAACACCAGCAGCAGCACCAGCAGCATAACCAGTACCGTTAACAACATCAACCTCGCAATCTTCAGTACCAGTAGCATCATCGACGTCAACGACATCATCAGCATCAACACCAACCGTATCATTACCACCACTAACAATCACATCCGCACCACGTACCTCAACATCATCATCTGAACTTCGAATATGATCTTTGTTCTACATATCATTCTACACCGATTACCTCTTCTTTACGTATCGTTCTTCGTTCGACATGACGATTATGTAATCTCTAATGTTTTGGAGATTATGTAATCTAGTAATAACGATAAATCAAATGAGTTGAATATTTTATTGACTCATTAAATTCATAGTTACCTCCGAAGAAAATATATATGCAAATATATTTTCATAAAGATTGTAATTAAAAATTTCATTCGTACAAACTGTTAATGATGAAAATATTTTAACGGGTGGGTAGTACCCAAGGAATATTTAGAATTCACATTAACAAGTTACACTGTACATTCTTCGAATCTGATTCAACGATCATTTATTATCCTACTTACAATTACCGATATACGTATCCGTTCACCCCAGATTAACCATTTCCATTTAAATTTCATATTTGGATTTTTACCTATCCGAATCCAACAAGTGGCATAATGAAGAAACATTGGCAAAATAAAAATTGTTAGAAACAGATGAATTAATTAATTGAAATTGTGATAGGATTACACGCTAACTGTTCCGGCTAACTGTTCCCAGCTAACTGATTAATATTTAATTTATCGCAATTTACATTCTTGCAATTTTAATTTCTGTACTTTACATACCGTCGGGACACATGTACAACAACACGTCGGATTAATTCTGAGACAACACGTTGTATAATGGGTCATGATATATATTTATTTATTTTACGCATTTTAAATAACGGGACACGTATACAAGGTTTCGACTTATCATATTGATCCATCTATATATATATTTCGGAACAACCATAGACACTCTATATATGAAGGTGGGAGTTGGCTATACAGGGTCGGAGTTGATTCCAAAATATATATATACTTTGAGTTGTGATCGACACCGAGACCAGTACACGGGTCACGATACGTATTAAGTAATTCGAATATTATATATTTAGTTCATATATGAATTTATTGAACCATTGGACAATCGGACTATTGGACTGCTAACTTTGGACAATTAAAAATGAGTTAAAATGATGATTATTACATATGAAACTAAACAATCCTTCAAGTTTGCCACTTGATTCTATTTTAAACCTCATTTGTATCTTGACGATTACAATTCGCATTCACAACTTTTCATGATTCTTGAAAACATCTCGATCGAGAAGTTCAACCAGCCGCACCTCGTCTACGGAATAAAGATTTATGCATACAGTTATGCACCTAAAAATTTTTGAACTCGAAGTTATAGTTAAAACGTATCCGCATCGAATTCCTTATTATCCATTAGCAAAAACAATCACGCGATTCCTTTTCAATTAACTAATTTTGTCACAGCTCCACTTCGATATCTCAGTAAGACTACTCTTATTACAATCTCGATATATATATATACGTTGTTCTTTCGCCATCGTTACCGGAGAACCTTTTATATTCCATCATATTACCATCAGCGTTTAATCATCTAAAAATACAATTCTCCTTAAACCATCTTGGTTTGATAACCAATGACCCAGATCCGATAACTTTGAAAATACTGACGAAGCAGCATGTTGTAGAAGGTCTTAATGACCAAATGTTGATGATAAAAGAAGGAAGTGTTAGGAACGCTCGATAGAAAATTGGTACTGAAAACCGGAATGAACAAACCATGAAGGAGACTCTGAACAAGTTACAAGGACTAAACTTGTACATAAAGAATTATGACGATTCTGTAGCAAACACCTTGCTTCTGAATCTAAACCCTTACGGGTCAATCTTCATCATCATCCTTCGACATTAGAAATTCCAAGATATTATCATATCTTTCATTATAAATATCCTCAATATTTCTGAAGATATTTTCACCACTATCCTTATCTGAAATCATTTATCTCTCTGTAATATCTGCGTTACAATATAAAGGAAACTGTGTTAGTTTCTAAATCCTTCAAGTTTAAAATAGGAATGTTCTGAAGCAGTGTTGGGAACTGATGCATGAACTAGTATAATATAATGAAACTTGATCAACTTCATTATATTACAGTAAGTCATGTTAAGTTTCTAATGGAATATGATGATTCACAGTACCGTCATCATGTGCCATGTTACACGACTTTTACATTCTATCCAATTCCGAAACATATTAAGAACAAATCATCTTGATAGTTCTATTTTCCTGGATATTCTGGTAATTTGACAAATCAAAATCGTGCCATTACCATTCTTTTCTTAGAGCATTAGCTATGTTCATTCCGAATTTTATACCTACGAATTTCGAACTATTGATCGCTTGACTCAAGGACGGGAAGAAGAAACGAAGGGACAAAGTCCCAAAATAGAAATTGGGGTATAGATTACAGCAAATAGGAGAGAGTATTAACTATGGATGACAATGATTATGGAAAACAGAAGCAGGAGCATCGAAATATAAGGAAAGATATCAAACCCAATAACCACCCAGAAACTACAAACCGTGTGTATCAATACGTATGGCGACGTAAAGACACGGGAGAATTAGAAACATTATAATTCCAAGAAAATCATAAAAGTGAATAGATTCTTCTAGCGGTAGATGAAAGAGAAGAATGAAAGATATGAAAGTTAGAAGTATAACAAAAATCAGAACGGGATGAAGCATTTTAAAGGATACCTTAAGGTATGAATTAGAGGAGGAAGAGTAAGAGATGTGAGGTATGGAAGTAAGAAAGGGAAGGAGGTGGATTTATAGTGAAATATCCGACAAAGAAATCGAAACAGATTATCGCATTAAATCAAAGGAGATCCTGTTTTCTAAATCATCGAAGAACCAAATCTTATTACATAAGATTTTCTTTAAATCCCTTAAATTCTGGAAATCAATCCTAATCTCGACATCGGTTAAAACAATTCTATATTCACTCATTTCATTCTTTTGTGATAGCTTCACTCGTGCGCTTCACATGACCGAATCGTTTTATCCATATCTTCCAATAATGATAAAACTCTATTAATACCTCATATTCGTCATGAAAACATTCCTATTGTTATTTATGACAACCTCTACCAAATTTCGGGACGAAATTTCTTTAACGGGTGGGTACTGTAACGACCCGGATTTTTCCGATCGTTTTACACTTATAAGATTAATATTTACATAAATTAAAACTTACCAACATGATAAGCAATCTAAATTGTTGAGATTTATGATTTTGAAAAGAGTTTTACATAACGTTTAACCGTCTAGTTTGACCGATGATATCACGAACTATACAATATATGTTAATTATACGTTTGTGTATATATATGTATATATACATATTTAACATGATTTAAGGATGTTTAAATATCTCATTTTGTATTAATAACAATAAGTTATAAGTATATTTTGAAACTACTAACTTAAGCTTTCAAAACGATAACTATACGTAACGTTATTTGACATAAATACTTACGACCTATAATATATCGTATAGATAATGTATTTAATCACTTTTAAAGACTTAAATACATAAAACAATATAAGTATATTCACAAAAGATAGCTATATTTGAATCCTCATTCAATTTTTCACAAGATTTCTATACGTATATCTAGAGTATATGTACTCGTATCATACCTAGCTTCTATACGTATTTACTATTGGTATATACACATCAAATCACCACCAACCAGCCCTTGTTCATGCCTTATGTATAAGGTAACTACTTTTGTTATTTAGTATGACAATTTCACATGATTAAAAGATCTTTTCACAAAATTACAAATTTATACACCTTTTACACCACCATAAATACATGCATCCATTTTCAATTTTTGGAACATCATTTCTCTAGCTAAACACACACTTACTAGCCTCATGTCTCTCTAAGAACTCCAGCAAAAATTCTCTCAAGAATCACCTTAAACACCACCATAAAAAGATCAACAAAAACACTACAAAAATACAACTTTCAATTCAAGTTTATGTCTTAAGTTGCTTCCAATCTTTCATCCAATTTCATCACTCTTTTGGTTCTAGGTTTTTACTCCTCTTTTACAGCAATCTTGTCCAAGTAACTTGAGGTAGTAACTTTGTTCATAACCTTATTCGATTCATATATATATAGCTATCTTATTGTATGGTATACAATTTTAACAACAAAAACATAGTTTGAATGATTTCAAACTTGTTTGCAAACTAAATAGATCCTTCTAACTTAACTTTTAAAATACTTCAAGACCTGTAATATAACTTAAATATATGCTAATTTAACAAGGTATAACTTGGTTTTTCAAAGAATACCTTAAAAAAACTGTTTTTATGACGTCGGAGTGCAACCGGGGGCTGTTTTGGGTTGGATAATTAAAAACCATCTTGAACTTTGAATTGGAGGGTTATATTCTGGAAAAATGATATTTCTTATGAATATGTTAACACATAAAAATTTCATGATTTAATTCATAGTATAAGTATTTTTAGAAAAATGGTCATTAAATGATGTTTTTGTAACAAAAATGATTAACTTCATAAGTTTCACCAAAATTTGACCTATGACCTATGATTTCGAATACAAACTAAGGTATTTACAGTTCATATTCTTAAAGAGGGACTCGATCCAAGGAAGTGGAAAGTTGAATCAACGAAAACGGAGTTGTAACGAAGAAATTATGACCAAAACAAAATCGGATATCCAAGACTAGTTTAGCCACGAAAATAATTGGAGAAAATTAAATAAATCACATCTTCCTAAAGTAACATGATATTTTATACATATGTACTCATAATTTAATTTTATATGGTTCAGGATCACCCGTAAACAATACGAGAAGATTAATCATAAGATCCCATGATTGTACGCAACACGTCATTTGACAACACCGGTACTTTATGTACGCAACACGTCATTTGACAACACCGGTACCATGGGTCAAGATTAATCTCGACCAATACATATACGATGGGGGTTTTATTTATTTCATTGGGGGTTTATTAAACAACTAAATATGAACCATTAAAATTGAATTACTAACATCGGACTGTTAACTACGGACTAAGGAATTATTAAAAGTATTAAAAGTATTATAAGTATATATATGTGACGATTGTTTAAAAAGAAAAGGTATTGATATATTATATATGGATAGGTTCGTGATATCAATCGGAGACCAAGTCGAAATTACATATCTTCAAGACAAAAGTGAGTATATAGTCCCACTTTTAAACTCTAAATATTTCGGGATGAGAATACATGTATTTTATGTTTTACGCTATGGACACAAGTAACTGAAAAATATATTCTACGTTGAGTTGTACCACTGGCATACTTCCCTGTAGCTTGGTAACTAATATTTACAGCGGTATTGTAAACGCGAATCCTGTTGATAGATCTATCGGGCCTGACAACCCCAACCGGACTGGACGACCAGTATTCAACGGTTGCACAGTACTTCGTTTCGTGACTACACCTTGGTACGGTGTAGTAAGATTTCATAATAAAGGGAATATGCGACGTGATTAAATGTTAAGTATGGTTACCAAGTGCTCAACCACTTAGAATATTTTTATTAAAATGTTTATATATGAAATCTTGTGTTCCATTGTTATAACGCTGCTAGCATCAAACCTATATATCTCACCAACTTTATGTTGACGTTTTAAAGCATGTTATTCTCAGGTATGAATTAAGTCTTCCGCTGTGCATTAGCTCATGTTAAGGATACTACTTGGGACCTTTTAAGCCATGATACAAAGACGTTGCATTCGAGTCATTGGAGTTCAATAGAGAATATAAATAAGTAAATGACAGATTAGGTCATTTGGATATTATGAAATGTTAGACGAAAATGTCAAATATTGATGTAATGATAGTTTGCCTTTTAAGAATAAATGCAACGTTTGTAAAATGTATCATATAGAGGTCAAGTACCTCGCAATGTTATCATATGTTATTGTATTCGTCCCTATGGATTGGGTCGGGTCGTCTCACGTAAGCATAACATGCTTCTTTATGTTGCATGTTAGCCGCTTTTTCTAAATCATGAAGTCCAATATTCGGATATATTGAGTCAAAATAATTTCTTAACCCGTTGCGTAAAATAGCATTTGGGTTCCCCGCAATATATGCGTCAAAGTAAACACATCGTAACTTATGGGTTTCCCAATGTGATATCCCCCATCTTTCAAACGAAAGTCTCTTATAAACCAAGGCATTCTTGGAACGTTCTTCGAATGTCTTACAAACTGATCTCGCCTTAAATAGTTGTGCCGAGGAATTCTGACCGGCTCTAGACAAGATTTCATCAATCATGTCTCCGGGTAGGTCTCTTAAAATATTGGGTTGTCTATCCATTTTGTGTTTTTATACTGTAAAATAGACAAGAGTTAGATTCATAAAAAAAATACTTATTAATACAAGCAATTTTTACATATATCATAAAGCATAAGCACACTATATTACATATATTACACCACACGAATACAACTATCTTATTCCGACTAGCTCGTTTCTTCTTGTTCGGTTTTGGTTCGTTTTACCAAGTTTCTAGGGATATATGATGTTCCCCTAATACGAGCCGTCGTTGTCCACATTGGTTTAGAAAAACCTGGTGGTTTAGAGGTTCCCGGGTCATTGTTACATCTTAAGGACTTCGGGGGTTGACGATACATATAAAGTTCATCGGGGTTGGAATTTGATTTCTCTATTTTTATGCCCTTTCCCTTATTATTTTCTTTTGCCTTTTTAAATTTAGTTGGGGTAATTTCTATAACATCATCGGAATTCTCGTCGGAATCCAATTCATCAGAGAATTGGTAATCCTCCCAATATTTTGCTTCCTTGGCGGAAACACCATTGACCATAATTAACCTTGGTCGTTTGGTTGAGGATTTTCTTTTACTTAACCGTTTTATTATTTCCCTCCACCGATTCTATTTCTTCATCTGGTTCTGATTCTTCTTCCGGTTCCGATTCTTCTTCCGGTTCCGACTCTTCTTTCGGTTCCTCTTCGGGAACTTGTGAATCAGTCCACGAATCATTCCAATTTACATTTGACTCTTCATTATTATTAGGTGAGTCAATGGGACTTGTCCTAGAGGTAGACATCTATCACATAATATCAAACGCGTTAAAAGATTAATATATCACATAATATTCACATATTAAAAATATATAGTTTCCAACAAAATTTGTTAAGCAATCATTTTTCAAGTAAACATGGTCGAAGTCCAGACTCACTAATGCATCCTAACAAACTCGATAAGACACACTAATGCAAAATTCTGGTTCTCTAAGACCAACGCTCGGATACCAACTGAAATGTCCCGTTCTTATTGATTAAAAACGTTCCATATTAATTGATTTCGTTGCGAGGTTTTGACCTCTATATGAGACGTTTTTCAAAGACTGCATTCATTTTTAAAACCAACCATAACCTTTATTTCATAGATAAAGGTTTTAAAAAGCTTTACGTAGATTATCAAATAATGATAATCTAAAATATCCTGTTTACACACGACCATTACATAATGGTTTACAATACAAATATGTTACAACAAAATAAGTTTCTTGAATGCAGTTTTTACACAATATCATACAAGCATGGACTCCAAATCTCGTCCTTATTTAAGTATGCGACAGCGGAAGCTCTTAATAATCACCTGAGAATAAACATGCTTAAAACGTCAACAAAAATGATGGTGAGTTATAGGTTTAACCTATATATCAAATCATAATAATAGACCACAAGATTTCATATTTCAATACACATCCCATACATAGAGATAAAAGTCATTCATATGGTGAACACCTGGTAACCGACATTAACAAGATGCATATATAAGAATATCCCCATCATTCCGGGACACCCTTCAGATATGATATAAATTTCGAAGTACTAAAGCATCCGGTACTTTGGATGGGGCTTGTTAGGCCCGATAGATCTATCTTTAGGATTCGCGTCAATTAGGGTGTCTGTTCCCTAATTCTTAGATTACCAGACTTAATAAAAAGGGGCATATTCGATTTCGATAATTCAACCATAGAATGTAGTTTCACGTACTTGTGTCTATTTTGTAAATCATTTATAAAACCTGCATGTATTCTCATCCCAAAAATATTAGATTTTAAAAGTGGGACTATAACTC
The DNA here is from genome assembly GCF_046630445.1 of Rutidosis leptorrhynchoides. NCBI lineage: Eukaryota > Viridiplantae > Streptophyta > Magnoliopsida > Asterales > Asteraceae > Rutidosis > Rutidosis leptorrhynchoides. The sequence continues at coordinate 328,329,824 of NC_092337.1, read as the reverse complement.
ACTTTCACAGATTTTTACTTCGTCGGGAAGTAAGACTTGGCCACTGGTTGATTCACGAACCTATAACAATATATACATATATATCAAAGTATGTTCAAAATATATTTACAACACTTTTAATATATTTTGATGTTTTAAGTTTATTAAGTCAGCTGTCCTCGTTAGTAACCTACAACTAGTTGTCCACAGTTAGATGTACAGAAATAAATCGATAAATATTATCTTGAATCAATCCACGACCCAGTGTATACGTATCTCAGTATTGATCACAACTCAAACTATATATATTTTGGAATCAACCTCAACCCTGTATAGCTAACTCCAACATTCACATATAGAGTGTCTATGGTTGTTCCGAAATATATATAGATGTGTCGACATGATAGGTCGAAACATTGTATACGTGTCTATGGTATCTCAAGATTACATAATATACAATACAAGTTGATTAAGTTATGGTTGGAATAGATTTGTTACCAATTTTCACGTAGCTAAAATGAGAAAAATTATCCAATCTTGTTTTACCCATAACTTCTTCATTTTAAATCCGTTTTGAGTGAATCAAATTGCTATGGTTTCATATTGAACACTATTTTATGAATCTAAATAGAAAAAGTATAGGTTTATAGTCGGAGAAATAAGTTACAAGTTGTTTTTGTAAAGGTAGTCATTTCAGTCGAAAGAACAACGTCTAGATGACCATTTTAGAAAACATACTTCCACTTTGAGTTTAACCATAATTTTTGGATATAGTTTCATGTTCATAATAAAAATCATTTTCTCAGAATAACAACTTTTAAATCAAAGTTTATCATAGTTTTTAATTAACTAACCCAAAACAGCCCGCGGTGTTCCTACGACGGCGTAAATCCGGTTTTACGGTGTTTTTCGTGTTTCCAGGTTTTAAATCATTAAGTTAGCATATCATATATATATATAGAACATGTGTGTAGTTGATTTTAAAAGTCAAGTTAGAAGGATTAACTTTTGTTTGCGAACAAGTTTAGAATTAACTAAACTATGTTCTAGTGATTACGAGTTTAAACCTTCGAATAAGATAGTTTTATATATATGAATCGAATGATGTTATGAACATCATTACTACCTCAAGTTCAATAGGTAAACCTACTGGAAGTGACAAGAAATGATCTAGCTTCAAAGGATCTTGGATGGCTTGAAAGTTCTTGAAGTAGGATCATGACACAAAAACAAGTTCAAGTAAGATCATCACTTGAAATAAGATTGTTATAGTTATAGAAATTGAACCAAAGTTTGAATATGATTATTACCTTGTATTAGAATGATAACCTACTATAAGAAACAAAGATTTCTTGAGGTTGGATGATCACCTTACAAGATTGGAAGCGAGCTAGCAAACTTGAAAGTATTCTTGATTTTATGTAACTAGAACTTGTAGAATATATGAAGAACACTTAGAACTTGAAGATAGAACTTGAGAGAGATCAATTAGATGAAGAAAATTGAAGAATGAAAGTGTTTGTAGGTGTTTTTGGTCGTTGGTGTATGGATTAGATATAAAGGATATGTAATTTTGTTTTCATGTAAATAAGTCATGAATGATTACTCATATTTTTGTAATTTTATGAGATATTTCATGCTAGTTGCCAAATGATGGTTCCCACATGTGTTAGGTGACTCACATGGGCTGCTAAGAGCTGATCATTGGAGTGTATATACCAATAGTACATACATCTAAAAGCTGTGTATTGTACGAGTACGAATACGGGTGCATACGAGTAGAATTGTTGATGAAACTGAACGAGGATGTAATTGTAAGCATTTTTGTTAAGTAGAAGTATTTTGATAAGTGTATTGAAGTCTTTCAAAAGTGTATAAATACATATTAAAACACTACATGTATATACATTTTAACTGAGTCGTTAAGTCATCGTTAGTCATTACATGTAAGTATTGTTTTGAAACCTTTAGGTTAACGATCTTGTTAAATGTTGTTAACCCAATGTTTATAATATCAAATGAGATTTTAAATTATTATATTATCATGATATTATCATGTATGAATATCTCTTAATATGATATATATACATTAAATGTCTTTACAACGATAATCGTTACATATATGTCTCGTTTAAAAATCATTAAGTTATTAGTCTTGTTTTTACATATGTAGTTCATTGTTAATATACTTAATGATATGTTTACTTATCATAGTATCATGTTAACTATATATATATATATATATATATATATATATATATATATATATATATATATATATATATATATATATATCCATATATATGTCATCATATAGTTTTTACAAGTTTTAACGTTCGTGAATCACCGGTCAACTTGGGTGGTCAATTGTCTATATGAAACATATTTCAATTAATCAAGTCTTAACAAGTTTGATTTCTTAACATGTTGGAAACATTTAATCATGTAAATATCAATCTCAATTAATATATAAAAACATGGAAAAGTTCGGGTCACTACACATTGGACCATTCAAGATTATAGATCGTGTCGGACCAGTAGCTTACCAACTGGAGCTACCTCAACAACTCGCGGCTGTACATAACATTTTCCACGTCTCAAATTTGAAGAAATGTTTTGCTAAAGAAGATCTCACTATTCCGTTGGATGAAATCCAAATCAATGAAAAACTTCAATTCATTGAAGAACCCGTCTAAATAATGGATTGTGAGGTTAAGAGACTTAAACATAACAAGATACCGATTGTTAAGGTTTGATGGAATGCTCGTAGAGGACCCGAGTTCACCTGGGAGCGTGAAGATCAGATGAAGAAGAAATACCCGCATTTATTTCCAGAAGATACGTCAACACCTCCAAGTGCTTAAAATTTCGGGACGAAATTTATTTAACGGGTAGGTACTGTAGTGACCCGAACTTTTCCATGTTTATATATATATATATTAAATGAAATTGTTATTTACATGATTAAGTGTTTCTAACATGTTAAGCAATCAAACTTGTTAAGACTTGATTAATAGAAATAGGTTTTATATAGACAATTGACCACCCAAGTTGACCGGTGATTCACGAACGTTAAAACTTGTAAAAACTATACGATGACATATATATGGTTATATATATAGTTAACATGATTTTATTATAAGTATGTATCTCATTAGGTATTTTAACAATGAGTTATATACATAAAAATGAGACTATTAATTTAAGAAACTCGAAAACGATATATATAACGATTATCGTTATAACAACGTCTTACTAGCTACATATGAATCATATTAAGATATTGATACACTTGGTTAATTATGTTAAATGATAAGTAAATATATTATTAAGTGTATTAACAATGAAATACATATGTAAAAATAAGACTACTAACTTAATGATTTTGAAATGAGACATATATGTAACGATATTTAACTGTATATATATCATACTAAGATATATTATATATCATAATATCATTATAATATAACAATTTAACATCTCATTTGTTATAATAAACAATGGGTTAACAACATTCAACAAGAACGTTAACCTAAAGGTTTCAAAACAACATTTACATGTAACGACTAACGATGACTTAACGACTCAGTTAAAATGTATATACATGTAGTGTTTTAATATGTATTTATACACTTTTGAAAGACTTCAAGACACTTATCAAAATACTTCTACTTAACAAAAATGCTTACAATTACATCCTCGTTCAGTTTCATCAACAATTCTACTCGTATGCACCTGTATTCGTACTCGTACAATACACGGCTTTTAGATGTATGTACTATTGGTATATACACTCCAATGATCAACTCTTAGCAGCCCATGTGAGTTACCTAATACATGTGGAAACCATCATTTGGCAACTAGCATGAAATATCTCATAAAATTACAAAAATATGAGTAATCATTCATGACTTATTTACATGAAAACAAAATTACATATCCTTTATATCTAATCCATACACCAACGACCAAAAACACCTACAAACACTTTCATTCTTCAATTTTCTACATCTAATTGATCTCTCTCAAGTTCTATCTTCAAGTTCTAAGTGTTCTTCATAAATTCCAAAAGTTCTAGTTTCATAAAATCAAGAATACTTCCAAGATTGCAAGTTTACTTCCAAGTTTTCTAAATCCATTCCAAGTAATCATCCAAGATCAAGAAACCTTTGTTACTTACAGTAGGTTATCTTTCTAATACAAGGTAATAATCATATTCAAACTTTAATTCAATTTCTATAACTATAACAATCTTATTTCGAGTGGAAATCTTACTTGAAATTGTTTTCGTGTCATGATTCTGCTTCAAGAACTTTCAAGCCATCCAAGGATCCTTTGAAGCTAGATCTATTTTTTTCATTTCCAGTAGGTTTATCCAAGGAACTTGAGGTAGTAATGATGTTTATAACATCATTCGATTCATACATATAAAGCTATCTTATTCGAAGGTTTAAACTTGTAATCACTAGAACATAGTTTAGTTAATTCTAAACTTGTTCGCAAATAAAAGTTAATCCTTCTAACTTGACTTTTAAAATCAACTAAACACATGTTCTATATCTATATGATATGCTAACTTAATGATTTAAAACCTGAAAACACAAAAAACACCGTAAAACCGGATTTACGCCGTCGTAGTAACACCGCGGGCTGTTTTGGGTTAGTTAATTAAAAACTATGATAAACTTTGATTTAAAAGTTGTTATTCTGGGAAAATGATTTTTATTATGAACATCAAACTATATTCAAAAATTATGGTTAAACTCAAAGTGGAAGTATGTTTTCTAAAATGGTCATCTAGACGTCGTTCTTTCGACTGAAATGACTACCTTTACAAAAATGACTTGTAACTTAATTTTCTGACTATAAACCTATACTTTTTCTGTTTAGATTCATAAAATAGAGTTCAATATGAAACCATAGCAATTTGATTCACTAAAAACGGATTTAAAATGAAGAAGTTATGGGTAAAACAAGATTGGATAATTTTTCTCATTTTAGCTACGTGAAAATTGGTAACAAATCTATTCCAACCCTAACTTAATCAACTTGTATTGTATATTATGTAATCTTGAGATACCATAGACACATATACAATGTTTTGACCTATCATGTCGACACATCTATATATATTTCGGAACAACCATAGACACTCTATATGTGAATGTTGGAGTTAGCTATACAGGGTTGAGGTTGATTCTAAAATATATATAGTTTGAGTTGTGATCAATACTGAGATACGTATACACTGGGTCGTGGATTGATTCAAGATAATATTTATCTATTTATTTATGTACATCTAACTGTGGACAACTAGTTGTAGGTTACTAACGAGGACAGCTGACTTAATAAACTTAAAACATAAAAATATATTAAAAGTGTTGTAAATATATTTTGAACATACTTTGATATATATGTATATATTGTTATAGGTTCGTGAATCAACCAGTGGCCAAGTCTTACTTCCCGACGAAGTAAAAATCTGTGAAAGTGAGTTATAGTTCCACTTTTAAAATCTAATATTTTTGGGATGAGAATACATGCAAGTTTTATAAATGATTTACAAAATAGACACAAGTACGTGAAACTACATTCTATGGTTGAATTATCAAAATCGAATATGCCCCTTTTTATTAAGTCTGGTAATCTAAGAATTAGGGAACAGACACCCTAATTGACGCGAATCCTAAAGATAGATCTATTGGGCCTAACAAACCCCATCCAAAGTACCAGATGCTTTAGTAATTCGAAATTTATATCATATCCGAAGGGTGTCCCGGAATGATGGGGATATTCTTATATATGCATCTTGTTAATGTCGGTTACCAGGTGATCACCATATGAATGATTTTTATCTCTATGTATGGGATGTGTATTGAAATATGAAATCTTGTGGTCTATTGTTATGATTTGATATATATAGGTTAAACCTATAACTCACCAACATTTTTGTTGACGTTTAAAGCATGTTTATTCTCAGGTGAATACTAAGAGCTTCCGCTGTTGCATACTAAAATAAGAACAAGATTTGGAGTCCATGTTTGTATGATATTGTGTAAAAACTGCATTCAAGAAACTGATTTCGATGTAACATATTTGTATTGTAAACCATTATGTAATGGTCTTTTGTAAACAGGATATTTTAGATTATCATTATTTGATAATCTACGTAAAGCTTTTTAGACCTTTATTTATGAAATAAAGGTTATGGTTTGTTTTAAAAATGAATGCAGTCTTTGAAAAATGTCTCATATAGAGGTCAAAACCTCGCAACGAAATCAATTAATATGGAACGTTTTTAATCAATAAGAACGGGACATTTCATGAATTTTGGGTGAGTAATTTCTGGTTCATTGAAAGGACCCGTTCATATTGATTATAAACAATTCACAACAGTTGATTACATTGCGAGGTACTTGACCTCTATATGATACATTTTACAAACATTGCATTCGTTTTTGAAAGACAAACTTTCATTCCATCGAAAGCCGACGGCATGCATACCATTTCATAATATAACCAACTATAAATGACTTAATAAAATTCTTGATGAACTCAATGACTCGAATGCAACGTCTTTTGAAATATGTCATGAATGACTCCTATTAATGTCTCTAAAATGAGCAAATGCACAGTGGAAGATTTCTTTCATACCTGAGAATAAAAATGCTTAAAAGTGTCAACCAAAAGGTTGGTGAGTTCATAGGTTTATCATAATAATCATTTTAATATTTTAATAGACAACAAGATTTAATTTTTATAGTTAACTGCAGGAATACTCATCTGCAAAAATTATAATACAGGAACACTCACCTGTATAAAAATTCATTCATATGGTGAACACCTAGTAACCGACATTAACAAATGCATATAGAATATCCCCAAATATACAGGTAAACTCATCTGTATATAAAATCGGAGTACTAAAGCATCCATAACCTGGATAGGGTTTGTTAGGCCCATAGATCTATCTTCAGAATTCGCATCAATTAGTGGCGTTCACTAATTCTTAGGCTACCAAGCTAAAAGGGTGATATTCAATTTCGATAATCCAACCATAGAATGTAGTTTTGATTACTTGTGTCTATTTTGTAAAGCATTTATAAAAGCAGCGCATGTATTCTCAGTCCCAAAAATATAAAGAGTAAAAGGGAGCAAATGAACTCACAATACGATATTTTGTAGTAAAAATATGCATACGACGGAATTGAACAATGCAAGGTTGGCATCGGATTCACGAACCTATATCGATTATATAAGTTAAAACATATAATGAGCATGTAATAGTAATCAAACTATTTTCTATATTAATTATATATCATATTATTTATTACTTATAGTAATGTATTTGTCATTTCAAATATTATATACATCTATATATATTTTATATTACTATTATTCATATATATATATTTATTTTTATATGATATTAATAATAATATTTATATCTCTAATTAAAATATATTTATTTCTTATATGTAACTTAATTAATATAATATAATAATAAATAATTATATTTTATTTTAAAAACAAAATAGTATGTAATATTTATATATAGTTACTATATATGTATTAGATATATTTTTATATAAATAACTTTTGGTTTGTTAAAATAATGATGTTAATAATACTAAAATAGTGTTAATAATAATAATAATAATAATAATAATAATTATAATAATAATAATTTTACTAATAATGATCATAATGATAATAATAATAATAATAATAATAATAATACTAATAATAATAATGATAATTTTTATAAAATTTGATACTTTTAATAATAATGATAATAAAAATAACGATATTAAGAAAAGGGTTACATATATTCGTACTTAATTTTTTTTTATATTTATGATCATGACCATAATTATAATTACCTTAACATTTTAATAATATCATTATATCATCACATTTATTATAATAACTATAATCATACTATATCATTTTAAATTCATATCCTTAATCCATATTGTATTATACTCTTAAAATGTATTATTTTAATACTTATATTATATTTAATCATAATAATAATAATAATAATAATAATAATAAAAATAATAATAATAATAATAATAATAATAATAATAATAATAATAATAATAATAATAATAATAATAATAATACAATGTTAATATTAATAAAAATACTACCTTTGAAGAATAAGCTTTTTAAAAATGAAAACGCCGCTGCCCGGGCTTGAACCCGTGACCTCTCGCTTAAGCACAAACACCCCTAATAATTACTCTGCCTTTGTTTTAAATCACAAACTAAATCTATATAACTCATTTATTCTGTTTCCATTTTTCTTACATAATCATCAACATTTTTAATACAATCATCACCGATCAAACTTTACCATCATCATCATCATGAATCATAATATCATGCATCATCTTCAAAACCTCTCGGTTTCATCATCTCCATGATCATTATCGTTGCCCTATTATCTAATCATCATCAATATTAAACGTCTCAACCCAAAACAACACATACGGTGGCCCAACAGAAAAACAATTAATCGGCCCAACAACATAAAATGGATCACGACCATTTTCAAGAATGTCTTTCAAGTTCACACTATAATTCTTGAACTTAATCTTCATCGTGACAAAAAAATATACATATATCCCACAAGGTGTGGATCCCGTAGAAGAAAAAAAATATACATACTCCCTCTATTCTTCTGATGGACGAGTACAAGAATAAACAAGAGCCAAATGACTCCCTTAAATCGGTCCATCAAAAAATTCTTAAGCCCAATCTTCATAAGCCCACTAACATGTGTAATTAGATTCTAACGAGTGATTAGTGGAGGTGGGGTTCGATTAGCACAAAAAAACGCATCATCATCATCTTTATTACCTATCCCTTTCATCATCTTCTTATCTAGTCGCCATCATCATTTTACTCCATTCGTTTTCAGTTTAAAAGAAACAGAATTGCAGCTGCAGTTCTTGGCGGTTTCGAGTGATGGTTGGTGATTATGAAGGTGATGATTTTGGTGATGGTTCGAGTTTAAACAGGCTTGAAACGAAAATCATAGCAGCAACCATGTAGCTTGTTAAGGCAGTTTAGGGTGGTTTCGGTTTGGTGAGGTTAGATGTTCGTGAAGGTTGTTTGTTGGTGTTTTGTAACAGTTGACGTTGATGATCAGGTGGCAACAGCGAACCATGATCATGTAGTTTTAACATCTCGATGATGGTTCAAGTTAAGAGGTCATGGCTGTTTTGAATCTCACATGAAATAGAAAAAAAGATAAGACATTGAGTGCTCGTGGGTGGTGGTATTGTGGTTACGGTCAAGAAGAAGAGAAAGAGAGAGGAGAGGGAGAAAGGATATGTGATGGTTGTGGCTCGATGGTGGTGGAGCCTTGGGTTTGTAAACATAGCAGTAGTAGTCGAGTTTACTTGAGTTTGGCAAAAGAAACAAGAAACCAACCAACTAATCAAAACGTTTTGATGGTAGTTTGGTGATTGTGGTTGTGGTGGTGATGTTAACCGAACAACAAAAGCTTCGAAAGTGATGGTGGTTTATTGACTTGGTTCAAACCGAAATACTAAAACAAAGACGAAGATCATAAGGTTCGATGGTAGTCGTTTTTTATGGTTTGTGGTTCATCAATAAAAAAAATAATAACAAAGAAGGAAGAAGGTGAAATGGGTTCTCTGTGTTGCAAAAAGAAAGAAAGAATTAGAATGCAAGTGTGGTGGATTTATCTATCTCATTGTATCTGTATGTATTTAGTTATATAAATAACTTAGGGACAACCACAAATTTAGTACAGTACTCATATCATAATTCAAAGTATCATGGGTAATTAAACTATTAAACTGGGGACACTGTTAACATGGGATTATATCGTGCTCCGTTGATAAATCAGTGGCGGATAAAAGTCTTCGGAAAAATCCCATATTTTTAAATTAAATAGCTTTATTTATTTTGTTCATTATGGTATAAAATTTGAGCATTAACTATTAAATAAAAAATTACATTAATTATTCACTCCTAACCCCAAGTAAAATATAAAAAGTTTTAAAATTCAACAAATAGTTTCTAAATACATTTTTAATAAGCCTATAATTTATAGAACTCATTTTCGTATCACCATTTATTTTAAAATTACATAAGTTTGAATTTAACTTGCTTAATATCAATCGGAACATCAAACGAGTATTACAATCATTTAATATTTATTTTTAATATACTTTATTTATATATAGAGATATATTTTAAATAATAATTATTATAATATCCTATTTTTATTTTATTAACTTTTAATATCAACAACATATAATACTTTAAATTATAATTCGAATTATTATTTATATATACATACACGCATATCTATTTATAATTAATTGTTCGTGAATCATCGAGAACAGTCGAAGGGTAATTGAATATATGAAACAGTTCAAAAATTTTGAGACTCAACATTACAGACTTTGCTTATCTTGTCGAATTCATATAAAGATTAAGTTTAAATTTTGTCAGAAATTCCCAGGTCGTCACAGTACCTACCCGTTAAAGAAATTTCGTCCTCGAAATTTAATTGAGATCGTCATGGCTAACAATAAGAATGTTTTCCTGACGAATATGATATAGTGAACCGAACTTTTCCATGTTTATATATATTAAATGAAATTGATATTTACATGATTAAGTGTTTCCAACATGTTCAGCAATCAAACTTATTAAGACTTGATTAATTGAAATAGGTTTCATATAGACAATTGACCACCCAAGTTGACCGGTGATTCACGAACGTTAAAACTTGTAAAAACTATATGATGATATATATATATGATTATATATATAATTAACATGATATTATGATAATTAAGTATCTCATTAGGTATTTTAACAATGAGTTATATACATAAAATTGTGTTTATTGAATTAAGAAACTCGAAGTGATATATATAACGATTATCGTTATAACAACGTCTTACTAATTACATATGAATCATAATAAGATATTGTTACACTATGTTTAATTATGATAAATGATAAGTAAACATGTCATTATGTATATTAACAATGAACTACATATGTAAAACATGACTACTAACTTAAGAATTTCGAAACGAGACATATATGTAACGATTATCGTTGTAACAACATTTAACTGTATATATATCATACTAAGATATATTAATATATCATAATATCATGATAATGTAATAATTTAACATCTCTTTAGATATAATAAACAATGAGTTAACAACATTTAACAAGATCGTTAACCTAAAGGTTTCAAAACAACATTTACATGTAACGACTAACGATGACTTAACGACTCAGTTAAAATGTATATACATGTAGTGTTTCAATATGTATTCATACACTTTTGAAAGACTTCAAGACACTTATCAAAATACTTCTACCTAATAAAAATGCTTACAATTACATCCTCGTTCAGTTTCATCAACAATTCTACTCGTATGCACCCGTATTCGTACTCGTACAATACACAGCTTTTAGATGTATGTACTATTGGTATATACACTCTAATTATTAACTCACCTAACATATGTGGGAACCATTATTTGGGAACTAGCATGAAATATCTCATAAAATTACAAAAATATTAGTAATCATTCATGACTTATTTACATGAAAACAAAATTACATATCCTTTATATCTAATACATATACCAACGACCAAAAACACCTACAAACACTTTCATTCTTCAATTTTCTTCATCTACTTGATCTCTCTCAAGTTTCATCTTCAAGTTCTAAGTGTTCTTCATAAATTCTACAAGTTCTAGTTTCATAAAATCAAGAATACTTCCAAGTTTACTAGCTCACTTCCAATCTTGTAAAGTGATCATCCAACCTCAAGAAATCCTTATTGGTTATAGTAAGATATCATTCTAAATCAAGGTAATACTCATATACAAACTTTGATTCAATTCCTATAACTATAACTATCTTAATTCGAGTGATAATCTTACTTGAACTTGTTTTCGTGTCATGATTCTACTTCAAGAACTTTAAAGCCATCCAAGATCCTTTGAAGCTAGATCATTTATTGTCACTTCCAGTAGGTTTACCTACTAAACTTGAGGTAGTAATGATGTTCATAATATCATTCGATTCATACATATAAAACTATCTTATTCGAAGATTTGAACATGTAATCACTAGAACATAGTTTAGTTAATTCTAAACTTGTTCGCAAACAAAAGTTAATCCTTCTAACTTGACTTTTAAAATCAACTAAACACATGTTATATATCTATATGATATGCTAACTTAATGATTTAAAACCGGAAAACAAGAAAAACACCGTAAAACTGGATATACGCCGTCGTAGTAACACCGCGGGCTGTTTTGGGTTACTTAAATAAAAACTATGATAAAATTTGATTTAAAATTTGTTCTTCTGGGAAAATGATTTTTCTTATGAACATGAAACTATATCCAAAATTCATGGTTAAACTCAAAGTGGAAGTATGTTTTCCAAAATGGTCATCTAGACGTCGTTCTTTCGACTGAAATGACTACCTTTACAAAAACAACTTGTAACTTATTTTTCCAACTATAAACCTATACTTTTTTATGTTTAGATTCATAAAATAGAGTTCAATATGAAATCATAGCAATTTGATTCACTCAAATCGGATTTAAAACGAAGAAGTTATGGGTAAAACAAGATTGGATATTTTTTGATTGATTGTAGCTACGGGAAATATTGTAACAATTCTATACAAATCATATCCTAGCTAAGTTATATTGTATTATACATGTATTCTAATGTAATCTTGGGATACCATAGACACGTATGCAAATATTTTGACATATCATATCGACCCATGTATATATATTATTTGGAACAACCATATACACTCTATATGCAGTAATGTTGGAGTTAGCTATACAGGGTTGAGGTTGATTCCAAAAATATATATACTTTGAGTTATGATCTAGCATGAGACGTGTATACACTGGGTCGTGGATTGATTCAAAATAATATATATCAATTTATTTCTGTACATCTAACTGTGGACAACTAGTTGTAGGTTACTAACGAGGACATCTAACTTAATAAACTTAAAACATCAAAATGTATAAAAAGAATTGTAAATATATTTTGAACATACTTTGATATATATGTACATATTTATTATAGGTTTGTGAATCGACCAGTGGCCAAGTCTTACTTCCTGACGAAGTAAAAATATGTGAAAGTGAGTTATAGTCCCACTTTTAAAATCTAATATTTTGGGATGAGAATACATGCAGTTTTATAAATGTTTTACGAAATAGACACAAGTAATTGAAACTACATTATATGGGTGAATGATCGAAGCCGAATATGCCCCTTTTGCTTGGTAACCTAAGAATTAGTAAAACGATCTACTAATTGACGCGAATCCTAAAGATAGATCTATTGGGCCTAACGAACCCCATCCAAAGTACCGGATGCTTTAGTACTTCGAATTCGTTTATATCATGTCCGAAGGATTTCCCGGAATGATACGGGATATTCTTATATGCATCTTGTTAATGTCGGTTACCAGGTGTTCACCATATGAATGAATTTTATCTCTATGTATGGGATGTATATTGAAATATGAAATCTTGTGGTCTATTATTATGATTTGATAATATATAGGTTAAACTTATAACTCACCAAAATTTTTGTTGACGTTTTAAGCATGTTTATTCTCAGGTGATTATTAAGAGCTTCCGCTGTTGCATACTAAAATAAGGACAAGATTTGGAGTCCATGCTTGTATGATATTATTTAAAAACTGCATTCAAGAAACTTATTTTTGATGTAATATATTCTTATTGTAAACCATTATGTAATGGTCGTGTGTAAACGGTATATTTTAGATTATCATTATTTGATAATCTACGTAATGCTTTTTAAACCTTTATCGATAAAATAAAGGTTATGGTTGTTTTAAAAATGAATGCAGTCTTTGAAAAACGTCTCATATAGAGGTCAAAACCTCGCGACGAAATCAATTAATATGGAACGTTTATAATCAATATGAACGGGACATTTCATATGAGCTGATAAATAGAGTTTTATTACTGTTGAGTAATATGGATAATATAATTCGATTACTCAAAGAGTATGAGTGAAGTTATCACAAAAGAGTAAAATAAAGAAGTAAAGATTTATTTTAGCTTTTGACGTAGTCAGGTTGAATTCTGGAATTCAAGGGATTTAGAGAAAATCTTCGTAGTCTATATAAGATTTGGTTCTTCGGTAATTAAGGAAATTAGAATCCTCCTTGGTAAAATGAGATAATCTGTTTCGATTGCTCTGTCGGATATTACACTATAAATCCACCCCTTCGTTTCCTTATTATTTTGGAGTTCCATCCTTTTGTTTTCCTCTTCCCGACTTTAAGTCAAGCGAATAATGGTTCAGAATTCGTAGGTATGGAGTTTCAAATGAACATAACTAATTTTTTAAGAAATTGTATTAACAGGATCTTGATTGGTTAATTTACCAGAAGTTACGGGAAAAGATAGAACTATCAAGAAAATATGTTCTTGAGTTGTTTAGGGATTAAGTAAAATGTATGAGTCATGTAACATGGCACATGATGACGTTATGGTCTGTGAATCATCACGTTCCATTAGAAACTAAGCATGACTTACTGTAATATAATCACGTTGATCAAGTGTTATTATATTATACTAACTCATGCATCAATTCCCAACACTACTTCAAAAATATTCATATTTTAAATTCGAATTTTTTTCAGAATTTAGAAACTAAAACAATTTCCTTTCTGAGGTAACACTTATATCGTGAAAAGATAAATGATTTCAGATAAGAATAGTTATGAAAATATCTTCAGTAATATCGAGGATATTTATAATGAAAGATACGATGATATCTTAGAATATCTAAGATGAGAGGATGATGAACACTATTGTCCGCAAAGGTTTAGAGTCAGGAGCAAGATATTTGTTAATGACTTCAGCAGATATTGAATCATTTGGATTCTTTGAAGGCTGGTTTAGTCTTTGTGATTTGTCTACAGCCTCCTTCATGGTTTGCTCAATCCGTTTTCCAGTTTCAAATTTTCTGAGCTTTTCCAACATATTATTCTTTATCATCAAACTTTTGACGGTTAAGATCATTTACGGTTTTTGCTGCTTCATTCACCTTTTTATTTTCAGAATTCAGAGAATTGATTCGTAGACTGGGTGCTTTTTAGAATTTCAGAATGGAAGATTATAATTCTAAGAGATAAATGTTATATGTACATATAACTATTGATGTAAAAACGCTGCGAGATTCAAAATACTGATTGCTGATTCTCAATAATTGGTATGTCAATTCTAGTTATAAAATGTGGATGAGTATATGATAAGTTGATGAACAAATATAATGGTTTTTCGGAGAGACTTAAGCCAATGAGTAATGAAGTTGTGGTAAGTTTACTACTAACGTGGTGAGATATAAACGGTTCTCCCGTAACGACGATGAAAAGCAACTTATATATCATGATTATAATAAGGCTAATCTGAATGAAAGTCGAAGTTATCTTGCTGGAGCTGTGACAAAATTGGCTAATTTGGAAAGGGATTGCAAAGCTGTTTTCGGTAATAACAACGCCAAAGGAATTAGCACAGCTACATGTTAAACGTTTACTCATGTTCCGAGAGTTTTTTAGGTGCATAACTATATGCATCAAGTTTTTCTTCCGTAGATGAAGTGAGGTTGGTTCATCCTCTTGATTGAGGTGTTTTCAAGAATTATGAAAGATTTGAACGCAGATTGTAATCGACAAGATACAATTGAGGTTGAAGATGAAATTCAAGTGGAAAACTTGAAGAAATGTTTAGTTTCATATGTTATAATTAATATTTTAATTCATTTTAATTGTCCAATGTTGGTATTCCACAGTTAGTAGTCCACAGTTAGTAATTCAATTAATTCATATATAGTTTAATATATAATATTCGAATTAATTAATACGTATCGTGACCCATTGTATACATGTCTCATACTCGATCACAACTCAAAGTATATATATTATTTTAGAATCAACCTCAACCCTCTATAGCTAACTCGAGCATTACTGCATATAGAGTGTCTATGGTTATTCCAAATAATATATATAGATGCGTCGATATGATATGTCAAAACCTTGTATACGTATCCCGATATTTAAAATGTGTAATTAACGGTATTTAAATGACGATAAATAAAGTGCGTAAACTAAATAACAGAAATTAAATGACAATAAATAAAATTGTGAGAATTAAATTGCGATAAAATAAATTGCGATAATTAAAATGTAATAAGGAATTAGCAGTTAGCTAGGAACAGTTAGCTAGGATTTTGTTAGCGTGGATTCTTAACAAAATTTCTCATAGTTAATTTGTTTGTTTCTAACAAATTTTATTTTGTCCAATGTTTTCTTCATTATGCCACTTGTTGGATTCTGATAGGTCAAAATCCAAATATGAAATTGAATGAAAATGGTTATTCTGCGATGATCAGATACGTATATCTGTGGATGTAAGTAGGATAGTAATTGACTATTGAATCAGATTCGAAAAATGTACAGTGTAACTTATTAATGTGAAATCTAAATATTCCTCGGGTATTACCTACCCGTTAAATATTTTCACCATTAATAGTTTGTACAAAAGAATTTTTAATTACAATCTTTATGGAAACATATATACATATATATTTTCTTCAGATGTAATCATGAATTTAATGAGTTAATATAGTATTAAACTCATTTGGTTTACCGTCAAAACTAGAATACATAATCTCTAAAATAATAGAGATTACATAATCGCCATGAAGAACGAAGATAATTGATGTAGAACGATACGTAGAACGATGATTATACTTGAGGTACAGATTGAGATGTTGAGGCATGGATTATTGATGGTACTGATGCTGTTACTGATGGTACTGTTGGTGCCGGTGATGTTGTTGAAGCTGGTAAATGTTGCACCATATTCTCCAAATTGATTACTCGAGCGCGAAGTTTGTTGACTTATTCTATTATTCCGGGATGATTGTCGATCGAAACGAGCGGATGAATAAGGTTTAGAATTTTAGATAGAATATAATCGTGGCGAGATATTCGGGAAATGAGGGTGAAAATGGTGTTTCGGACTGGTTCACCAGTAAGTGCTTCAGGTTCTTCGTCAAGAGGGCAATTTGGTTGGTGGAAAGGATCGCCTTCTTCGTGTCTCCATTAATTAAGTCGACTACGAACCCATCCCCATTTCATCCAGAATAGATGATGGATGATTGGTTGATCTATTCCGGTTACAATGCTTTTGGAGCTCAGATGAATATCCATATCGGAATAACTGTCAGAATAACTATCGGAATAGCTATCAGAATCCGAGGGACTCGAACTGGTTGAGGGATCTATCTCGTACGATCAAAGAATTGATTTTCAATATGAAATAGATTATAGAATTTAGATTGATATTCTTAAATACATATTTTCATATATATATATATATATATATATATATATATATATATATATATAATACATAAAATCCCATATGTTACGGAGGATTCTTCGGAAGCTGCCAGGCAAAGTTTATAGTAACAGATACGCTAAGATATGAATTAGCAGATACGCTATGATATGAATTTTGTATGTACACTATTCATGCAGTCAATGCAGTAAGATGTGGCTAGACTAAGAATAATAAGCAGGTAATTTCTTAGGGATGATAAGCAGATGATTTCCGACTAGAAATGATAAGCAAAACTTTTAACATGCAGACCAGGTTCAAGTCCAGACTTATTAATGTTTCCTAATAACTACTAGGCCGAAGTCCAGACTCATTAATGCATCCTAACAACTACTAGTTAGACACACTAATGCAAGACCTGGTTCGCTACGACCACTGCTCTGATACCAACTGAAAGGACCCGTTTATATCGATTATAAAGGATTCACAATAGTTGATTACATTGCGAGGTACTTGACCTCTATATGATACATTTTACAAATATTGCATTCGTTTTTGAATGACAAACTTTCATTCCATTGAAAGTCGACGGCATGCATACCATTTCATAATATAACCAACTATAAATGACTTAATAAAATTCTTGATGAACTCGGCGACTCGAATGCAACGTCTTTTGAAATATGTCATGAATGACTCCAAGTAATGTCTCTAAAATGAGCAAATGCACAGCGGAAGATTTCTTTCATACCTGAGAATAAACATGCTTAAAAGTGTCAACCAAAAGGTTGGTGAGTTCATAGGTTTATCATAACAATCATTTCAATATTTTAATAGACCACAAGATTTAATTTTTATAGTTAACTGCAGGAACACTCATCTGCAAAAATTATAATACAGGAACACTCATCTGTATAAAAATTCATTCATATGGTGAACACCTGGTAACCGACATTAACAAATGCATATAGAATATCCCCAAATATACAGGTACACTCATCTGTATATAAAATCGAAGTACTAAAGGATCCATAACCTGGATGGGGTTTGTTAGGCCCATAGATCTATCTTCAGGATTCGCGTCAATTAGTGGCGTTCACTAATTCTTAGGCTACCAAGCTAAAAGGGTGATACTCAATTTCGATAATCCAACCATAGAATGTAGTTTTGATTACTTGTGTCTATTTCGTAAAGCATTTATAAAAGCAGCGCATTATTCTCAGTCAAAAAAATATAAAGAGTAAAAGGGAGCAAATGAACTCACAATACGATATTTTGTAGTAAAAATATGCATACGACGGAATTGAACAATGCAAGGTTGGCCTCGAATTCACGAACCTATATCAATTATATAAGTTAAGACATATAATGAGCATGTAATAGTAATCAAACTATTTTCTATATTAATTATATATCATATTATTTATTACCTATAGTAATGTATTTGTCATTTCAAATATTATATTCATCTATATATTTTATATTACTATTATTCATATATATATATTTATTTTTATATGATATTAATAATAATATTTATATCTCTGATTAAAATATATTTATTTCTTATATGTAACTTAATTAATATAATATAATAATAAATAATAACATTTTATTTTAAAAACAAAATAGTATGTAATATTTATATATAGTTACTATACATGTATGAGATATATTTTTATATAAATAACTTTTGGTTTGTTAAAATAATGATGTTAATAATACTAAAATAGTGATAATAATAATAATAATAATTATAATAATAATTTTACTAATAATGATCATAATGATAATAATAATAATACTAATAATAATAATAATGATAATTTTTATAAAATTTGATACTTTTAATAATAATGATAATAAAAATAATGATATTAAGAAAAGTGTTACATATATTCGTACTTAATTTTTTTTTTTTATGATCATGACCATAATTATAATTACCTTAACATTTTAATAATATCATTATATCATCATATTTATTATAATAACGATAATCATACTATATCATTTTAAATTCATATCCTTAATCCATATTGTATTATACTCTTAAAATGACTTATTTTAATACTTTTAATATATTTAATCATAATAATAAAAATAATAATAATAATAATAATAATAATAATAATAATAATAATAATAATAATAATAATAATAATAATAATAATAATAAAAATAATAATACAATGTTAATATTAATAAAAATACTACCTTTGAAGAATAAGCTTTTTAAAAATGAAAACGCCGCTGCCCGGGCTTGAACCCGCGACCTCTCGCTTAAGCACAAACACCCCTAATAATTACTCTGCCTTTGTTTTAAATCAGGAACTAAATCTATATAACTCATTTATTCTGTTTCCATTTTCTTACATAATCATCAACATTTTTAATACAATCATCACCGATCAAACTTTACCATTATCATCATGAATCATAATATCATGCATCATCTTCAAAACCTCTCGGTTTCATCATCTCCATGATCATTATCATTACTCTATGTCTCAACCCAAAACAATACATACGGTGGCCCAACAGAAAAACAAGTAATCGGCCCAACAACATAAAATGGATCACGACCATTTTCAAGAAGGTCTTTCAAGTTCACACTATAATTCTTGAACTTAATCTTCATCGTGACAAAAAAATATACATATATCCCACAAGGTGTGGATCCCGTAGAAGAAAAAAATATACGTACTATACGTACTCCCTCTATTCTTCTGATGGACGAGTACAAGAATAAACAAGAGCTAAATGACTGCCTTAAATCGGTCCATCAACAAATTCTTAAGCCCAATTTTCATAAGCCCACTAACATGTGTAATTAGATTCTAACGAGTGATTAGTGGAGGTGAGGTTCGATTGGCAAAAAAAAAATGCATCATCATCATCTTTATTACCCGTCCCTTTCATCATCTTCTTATCTAGTCGCCATCATCGTTTTACTCCATTCATTTTCAGTTTAAAAGAAACAGAATTGCAGCTGCAGTTCTTGGCGATTTCGAGTGATGGTTGGTGATTATAAAGGTGATGATTTTGGTGATGGTTCAAGTTTAAACAGGCTTGAAACGAAAATCATAGCAGCAACCATGTAGCTTGTTCCGGCTGTTTAGGGTGGTTTCAGTTTGGTGAGGGTGGATGTTCATGAAGGTTGTTTGTTGGTGTTTTGTAACAGTTGACGTTGATGATCAGGTGGAAACAATGAACCATGATCATGTAGTTTTAACATCTCGATGATGGTTTAAGTTAAGAGGTGATGGCTGTTTTGAATCTCACACGAAACAGAAAAAAAGATAAGACAGTGAGTGCTCGTGGGTGGTGGTATTATGGTTACGGTCAAGAAGAAGAGAAAGAGAGAGGAGAAGGAGAAGGGATAGGTGAATGTTGTAGCTCGATGGTGGTGGAGCCTTGGGTTTGTAAACATAGCAGTAGTAGTCGAGTTTACTTGAGTTTGGCAAAAGAAACAGGAAACCATCCAACTAATCAAAATTTTTCGATGGTAGTTTGGTGATTGTGGTTGTGGTGGTGATGTTAACCGAACAATAAAATCTTCGAAAGTGATGGTGGTTTATTGAATTGGTTCAAACCGAAATACTTAAACAGAAACCAAGATCATAAGGTTCGATGGTAGTCGTTTGTTATGGTTTGTGGTTCATCAATAAAAAAAATAATAACAAAGAAGGAAGAAGGTGAAATGGGTTCTCTGTGTTGTAAAAAGAAAGAAAGAATTAGAATGCAAGTAGGGTGGATTTATCTATCTCATTGTATATGTATGTATTTAGTTATATAAATAACTTAGGGACAACCACAAATTTAACACAGTACTTATATCATAATTCAAAGTATCACGGGTAATTAAACTATTAAACTGCCAACACTGTTAACATGGGATTATATCGTGTCCGTTGATAAATCAGTGACGGATAAAAGTCTTCGGAAAAATCCCATATTTTTAAATTAAATAGCTTTATTTATTTTGATTATTATGGTATAAAATTCGAGCATTAACTATTAAATAAAAAATTACATTAATTATTCACTCTCAATCCCAAGTAAAATATAAAAAGTTTTAAAATTCAACAAATAGTTTCTAAATACATTTTTAATAAGCCTATAATTTATAGAACTCATTTTTGTATCACCGTTTATTTTAAAATTAGATAAGTTTGAATTTAACTTGCTTAATATCAATCAGAACATCAAACGAGTATTACAATCATTTAATATTTATTTTTAATATATATTATTTATATATAGAGATATATTTTAAATAATAATTATTATAATATCCTATTTTTATTTTATTAATTTTTAATAACAACAACATATAATACTTCAAATTATATTTCTAATTATTATTTATATATACATACACACATATCTATTTATAATTAATTGTTCATGAATCGTCTGTAGAGACCCGTCCTAATCCATCCGGATGAAGTCCATATCGATTATAAATGATTCACAAGAGTTGATTACATCGCGAGGTACTTGACCTCTATATGATACATTTTACAAATATTGCATTCGTTTTTTGAAAAGACAATCTTTCATTACATCGAAAGTTGACGACATGCATACCATTACATAATATATCTAACTATAATTAACTTAATAATAATCTTGATGAACTCAACGACTCAAATGCAACGTCTTTTGAAACATGTCATGAATGACTCCAAGTAATATCTCTAAAATGAGCAAATGCACAGCGGAAGATTTCTTTCATACCTGAGAATAAACATGCTTTAAAGTGTCAACCAAAAGGTTGGTGAGTTCATTAGTTTATCATAATCATTCATTTTCATCATTTTAATAGACCACAAGAATTTCATTTACAGTTCTCATAAATATACGTCCCATGCATAGAGACAAAAATTATTCATATGGTGAACACCTGGTAACCGACATTAACAAGATGCATATAAGAATATCCCCTATCATTCTGGAAAATCCTTCGGACATGATATAAAACAACATCGAAGTACTAAAGCATCCGCTACAACGGATGGGGTTCGTTAGGCCAAATAGATCTATCTTTAGGATTCGCGTTAATTAGTAGACTAGTTTACTAATTCTTAGGTTACCAAGCAAAAAGGGGCTTATTCGGCTTCAATCATTCAACCATATAATGTAGTTTCGATTACTTGTGTCTATTTCGTAAAACATTTATAAAAATTTCGCATGTATTCTCAGCCCAAAAATATAAAGGGTAAAAAGGCAAATGAAACTCACAATACTGTATTTTGTAGTAAAAATACATATGACGACATTGAACAATGCAGGGTTGGCCTTGGATTCACGAACCTATATCAATTGTATATCTATTAAAACATATAATGAAAATCATATAATTTCCTTTATTAATTATATATTATTTATGTGTTTGTACTTTATATAAATTTTATACTAAATTCTATTAAAAACATATACTTCATTTATATTTATTATATCTTAACTTATATGTTATATATATACTACTTTAAAATAATTATTATCTATTCATTTAGTTAGTTTAAAATATCTATATATATATACATATATGTTTAGTGTTATATCTAAAATCAATAGTTTGTTATATGTAAGTATAATGTTAATGGGTTTGATATATATATAGTTATGTGAAATAATAATATAATTATAGTATATGTAATAAGTATATTCTATGTACCAAATATTTATTTGTTTAAAATGATAGTCCTGATAATAATGATTTACTAATAATAATAATAATTATTATAATCCTTGTCATAATTATAATCATAATAATAATAAATGATAGACTTTATAATAATACTTTGTATTAGTAATAATAAGTGTTCTAAAAATAACCATAATAATAATAATAATAACAATACTAATAATAATATTAATTTTAAAAATGAAAACTACCTTCAAAAAGGGTTTCTAGAAAGAAAAGCCTCAGACGGGGCTCGAACCCGATACCTCCCAGTTACACACCAACACCACTAACCAGCCCTCCATCGCTTATTTTTCTGATTTATATTACTTCTAAAATGTATTTAACCCATTATTCATGTTCATCATCTTCTTCATCTTCTTCCTTACATCCATTCATCCATGAGACTTCCTAACTCTAAATAACGAATTTGGGATTTCATTTAGGAATATTAAACAAACATGAAACAAGAAAAAATAAAATGTTCTTGTAATTAAAAAAAATTTAAAAAAAATTGGAAAAAAACTTACTGCTTTAGCTCGTAACTCTTTAAAAAAAAAATGTTTTCAATTTGGAGTTCGTTTTGAACAATCTTTACAACATGAAATATGTTTCAAATCATTCCTCAAAACTTTGTGAATCATCAATTTCAACAGAAACATCAATTAGAACTCGAATTTGATTGTAGAACAATAGTTGACTTTTTAAATTTGAAACTTTGACTCTCAAATTCGAATTCGTTAGTAAGAATTAGAACTTGAGATTTAACAGGAAGTTTAAGTAAATGATTCCTAACCACTCTGCATTTTTAGTTTTTGAAATTTGTTTCGATCTCAAGTTAGTGTATATCACTGTCAAGAACTCATGAACTCAAAAATTGATTTTGAGATTAAGAATGTTATAGGTTATTATTACAACATGAATTGTGTTGCAAATCATTCCTATAATCTTTATGGATCATCAAATTAACTGGAGACATCAAAACAAACTTGAATTTGATTCAAGAACACTTAGTTGGCATTGAAAACTAAAACTTTGACTCTTAAATTAGAGATTAATAGAAAGAATTGGATGTTGAAAACTTACAGATAGTTTGAGTGAATGAATCCTGACAAAACTACATTTTTGAATTTTGATAATTGGTTCGTTTTTGAATTTTGGCCAAAAAGAAACAAGAACAGAGGTTTAAGCTGGGTTCTTTCTATTTTCTGGTTTTAATTCCTTTGTTAATTACAGAGCATGATATATATAATGTAAAATTGCTATAGTTAATCTTGATTGAATGAGATGGATAACAAATCGACAGAAACAAAAGAGTTACACAATGATGATAGGCATTTGTAACAAACTTGTACCTTTTTCTTCATTTTTTTTATAATTTTATAATTATTATTATTAATAAATAAATAAATATACTTGTAATATAAATACTGATTAATAATTTAATTAAAATTACTAAGTAATAATACTAGAGATACTAATAATACTAATTGAAACACTAATATTAATAATGATAATATAAATAATAATAAAAATATTTATTTTAATAATAAATATACTAACACTAATAATAAATAAAAATTTAATAATTGTAACAATGATAATAATAATATTTTTTTAATAATAATACTAATGATTTTTAAATGTTCAAGGTAATAATATTATCTAATAATAATACAAGTAACATAAAAGAAATAACAAATTACACGTATTCAATTTCATATATATATATATATATATATATATATATATATATATATATATATATATATATATATATATATATATATATATATATTCATTTTTTATAGCAACAATTATTCTGTATTTTATTTTACATATTCAATTCTAATTGATTAAAGTGTATTTTATAAATTCAAAATATTATATATATGCTTATTTTTTTATATTTATACTTATATATTTATTTACAAACAATTGTTCGTGAATCGTCGGAAATCGTCATAGGTTACTGAATTCGTGTAAACAAATTCCAAAACTTTTGAGACTCAACTTTACAGACTTTGCTTATCGTATCGGAAACATATAAAGATTAAGTTTAAATTTGGTCGGAAATCTCCGAGTCGTCACATCGTCGAGAACAATCGAAGGGTAATTGAATATATGAAACAGTTTAAAAATTTTGAGACTCAACATTACAAACTTTGCTTATCGTGTCGAATTCATATAAAGATTAAGTTTAAATTTTGTCGGAAATTCTCGGGTCGTCACATTCATCAACTCTTTGTGTGAGTTGGTCAATTTTAAATGCGTGGAGTGGAAACAGAAACGGATGGTTTTTGTCTTCTCTATTCAAAATGATTTCAGAAGGAGTATCGCACCTCACCACGTATGGCACTTACTAACCATTGGCCTTGAAACGTATGTCAAAACTAAGTTCTAACTTAAACCGTACACCGGCATGCTCATCAATTAAATTGACAAAGTACTGTATATTTGATGGGTCATATAGATACTTTGGGTCCAAGAGTCCTTACTTTTGTGGAGTAGGGGGCCGTGCTTGGTCATGCGTAGCCTTTTGCAAATTTTTTCGAAAGAAATCTTTTGACATAAATAATGAGTTTTAGCTTAATCGTTCCGTTCTAGTGAATGTTCCGAAAACTAATTTCTAGCAATTTTATAGAATCTTTTGGGAAAAATGAGGTAAGAATTTTTCGAAATTACCTAAATATTCTTTGTTAATCACTTTTTAGACAAAAGAATTTTTCAAAATTTGGCGGTTTACGGTTACTTGTCCTTAAACCTTTACCCAATACCCCACACTTAGAAGAACATTATCCCTAATATTCTCTGAAATAGAATATTTTAATATTTTATAAATTAAGGACAGTATCTTCTAGAATCTCTAAGTTTGTTGCGGGGACGACCCCACCCTTAGAGATTTTAATGCGTAATAATTGAAAGAGGTTTGAGGAAAGATTACTTCCCTACGGTCAGGTTACTCTCATAGTGCTGGGCTTTCCAACGGTCAGGCTAGTAATGCTGGAAAGGACCAATTTCCTTGATAAAATTCTGCATGAAGAACAAACGAGAGTAGCATTTCTACTAGGTATATATCTTTTTATACAATGCTTTTAAAAGATAAAACTAAAAGAAAATAAAGTAGTCTATGAAATACTCTCCTGGCCATTTTGTCGAGCGGTGTCTGTGAAATACCCATTAAGTCTGAAGGGATCATCGTCATCCTCAAGTCTCGGCAAATACTCGGGGCCCAAAAGTGTGTCTAGATAAAGGTCCGACGGAAACTCCAGGTGTGATAGGCTTGGGAATGGCTCCTCATCAGGGGATGCTTCCGGTAATCTCAAAAACTTGGGTCATGGGTGACTCTACCGAGATAGGTAATGTGACTAAGTGGCAGCCCCAGGTAGCTCACAAACAGGGACTGTCTCAATGACTGAAGTAGGCGAAATAGCTAAGACAGGCGATGCGATAGGAGTAGCGTGAGCTGGAATGACGGGTAAGGCTACTGAACGAACTGAGACTGGAGTGGAGCGCTTGGGAGTAGCTTGTCGTGTTGGCGGAACACGGCGTGCTAGTCTGAATGACGAAGGGCCTAGAGTACTCCGAGGCATTCCTTCACGCTGAAGGTATGCTCTGAGAGCTCGATAAAGTCTCTGCTGGTCTCTAAGTAATTGAGACGACCCGTCCTAATCCACCTAGATGAAGTCTTCCACAGTTGGTCCCATTGCGAGGTACTGATATCTATATGCCATGAATAACTCCATGCAATATCTTTAAAATGAGCAAATGCACAGCGGAAGATTTATTTCAGACCTGAGAATATATATGTTTTTAAAGTGTCAACCAAAAGGTTGGTGAGTTCATACGTTTATCGTAAACAATAAAATTTAGTGATTTTGATAGACCACAAGATTTAAATAAAGTACACCTATCTCGTGTACGAAACCATTTTTCATAAATGATTGGTAGAGTAGGTTCGTATCCTTTTCTCCCCTGTAGGTTGCCTCGCGATTTTTAATAACCGTACACATATCTCGTGTACAAAATAACATACACATAAGCTGTGTATAAAATCATTCCTTCTATATATAATCTTTGCTTGGTAACTGACCTTAACATTTAATGCGCATCATAAATATCCCCAAAATAAACAGAACTTTCAGTTTGTAATAATATATAGACCTCGAAGTACTGAACACCACGCCCACTAGCTCTTCCGTCTAGTGAACATTCTGGGTGGGGGTGTTAAACCCTGTAGCTACCTTTAGGATTCGCGTGAATTAGGGGCCATACCCATTTCCAAATTATTAGGTTACCAAGCTATAATAATCAGGAGAAATATTCACATCAATTAGTGGCAATTATAACTTCCAACTAATTCAATAATAATCAACAGAACTTCTGTCTGTATAATAATTCATTCGAGGAATGTTTTGCTTGTGTCTATCTCGTCAAACATTTATAAAAGCATCTCATGTGTTCTCAGTCCAAAAATATAAATTTCAAAGGTATTTAATAAAACAGTTGTAAAAACAGCGCATTTATTCTCAGTCCTAAAAATATAAAGAGTAAAAGGGAATCAAATGAACTCACGATACGCTATTTTGTAGTAAAAATATTCATACGACGGAACTGAACAATGCAAGGTTAGCCTCGGATTCACGAACCTATATCATTTATATATATATTAACACATATAATTGTAATCGAATGAATTTATATATTATTAGTGATATACTTGTTATTTTAATAAATTATGTGTTTCATTAATAACTTAATTAAATGTATTTATTTTATATACTTTAAATAAATAAAAATGTTAATATAGTTTAGTTAAATATATTTCTATATGATTAATTTTTATTGTAGTAATAATAATAATATTAGTAGTAATATTGATAATAATAATAATATGATTTTTATAAAAATAATAATGATGCTAGTAATAATAATAAAATGATGATAATAATAATAATATTAATGTAAAAATAATATAAATGTTAAAATAATAATAATAGGGATAATAAAATAATAATGATAAAAATAATGATAATTCTAATAAAAATAATAATGATACTTAATAATAATAATAATAGTTTTAATAATAATAATATTAATAATTTTCAAAAATAATAATAGGAATTTGTCATAAACTTAATCATACTTTTTCTTAATAATCATAATTATATCATTAACCTATTTTAAATCATAAACTTAATCCTAAATTTTATTTTTAAACCTAACCTTAACATTTTAATAACATTAATAATAATAATAATAATATTAATAATAATAATAATAGTAATAACAATAGTAATAATAATAATGAGTAATAATAATAATAATAATAATGAGTAATAAGTAAACTACCTCAAGGAAGTAAACTACGTCAAGGAAGTAATCCTAAAAAAAATGCCCAAGTCCGGGTTTGAACTCGTGACATCCTGCTAACCCTATAACATCCTTAACCACTCCTCTGATCTTGCTTTTCCTAATTAATATGATACTTATATTTATATAACCTATTTTCTTCGTGTTTCCCTTTCTTCTTCTTTTTCTAAAAAAAATGCCACCACTGGGGCTCGAACCCGCGACCTCCCGCTAACCCAACAACAGCACCAACCATTCATCTGTTTCTACATATCTGTTTATATTCGAAAATTATATTCTTCTAATCTATTTTTCTATTTCTGTTGATGCATTTTATGCAAGTCCCTAGACATGTACCCACGTCCATTGCAGGTACAACAGTTTACAGGCCACCATGATCGCTCGTTATTATCATATCCGTGTTTGTATGTGGTTACAGGAACTGCAGGAACGCGATATGGATGTTTGACTATGTTAGACTTAGTCAGACGTGCGAGTGAAGTCTCACTCGTACGAATGACAGGCTCATACGCACGGTTGATGCTGAGCTAAGTCACAATTACAACCTAAATGAGAAGACACGAGTGAGTGATCACCCGTACGGCTGATGAAGCCAACTCGTACGTGTGATGGATGACTCGTATGGGTGAGTCAACAACAGGGGTATATAAAGTCTTATGTTCTTCATTTTAGGTTAAGCCTCTCATTTGTTACACACACTCAGATCTGGTGAGCTCCTTCGATTCTCTCTCAGCCCAAATAACCCAGGTGGTGAATAATAGCTCTAGGTGTTGATATAATCACACTTGATTTAGTTGTGGTTTGACTAAATTAATCCCAAAAAGCTTAACCTATTCACTAGAGGGTTTGATTCACTTATGTAATGACCCGCACTTTTTCGATCGTTCTATACTTATAAGATTAATATTTACATAAATTAAACCTTACCAACATGATAAGCAATCCAAATTGTTGAGACTTATGTTTTTGAAATGAGTTTTACACAACGTTTGACCGTCTAGTTTGACCGATGATATCACGAACTATATAACATATGATAATTATACGTTTGTGTATATATATGTATATATACATATTTAACATGATCTAAGGATGTTTTAATATCTCATTTTGTATTAATAACAATAAGTTATAAGTATATTTTGAAACTACTAACTTAAGTTTTCAAAACGATAACCATACGTAACGTTATTTGACATAAATACTTATAACATATAATGTTTATACATATATCGTATATGTAATGTATTTAATCACTTTTAAGGACTTAAATACATAAAACAATATAAGTATATTCACAAAAGATAGCTATATTTGAATTCTTATTCCATTTTTCACAAGATTTCTATACGTATATCTAGAGTACATGTAGTCGTATCATACCTAACCTCTATACGTATTTACTATTGGTATATACACATCAAATCACCACCAACCAGCCCTTGTTCAATGGCTTATGTATAAGGTAACTACTTTTGTTATCTAGTATGACAATTTCACATGATTAAAAGATTTTTTCACAAAATTACAAACTTATACACCTTTTACACCACCATTTATACTCCATTCCATTTTCATTTTACTACACATTTCTTTAACCAAAAACACACTCTTAAGAAACTCCATAACCATTCAGCTAGTATCCATGAAGATCTAGCCATAAAAACATCACTTAAACACTATAAGAAAAACCTTACAAAAACACTTCAAGAATCCTTTCAAGAACACAAGTTTACTTCCAATCTTTCATCCAATTCCATCACTCTTTTGGTTCTAGATTTTTACTTCTATTTTACAGCAATCTTGTCCAAGTAACTTGAGGTAGTAACTTTGTTCATAACCTTATTCGATTCATATATATATATATATCTATCTTATTTTGTGGTATAAAAATTTAACAACAAGAACATAGTTTGAATGTTTTCAAACTTGTTTGCAAACTAAATAGATCCTTCTAACTTAACTTTTAAAATACTTCAAGACCTGTAATATAACTTAAGTATATGCTAATTTAACAAGATATAACTTGGTTTTTCAAAGAATACCTTAAAAACTGTTTTTACGACGTCGGAGTGTAACCGGGGACTATTTTGGGTTGGATAATTAAAAACCATCTTAAACTTTGAATTGGAGGTTTATTTTCTGGAAAAATGATTTTTTACTATGAATATGATAACACATAAAAATTTCATGATTTAATTCAAAGTATAACTATTTTTAGAAAAATAATCATTTAAGGTTGTTTAAATAAAGGAAAATGTTTAACTTCATAGGTTTCACTAAAGTTTCACCTATGCCGTGTGATTTTGAATACAAACTAAGGTATTTACAGTTCATAGTCTTAAAGAGGAACTCGATCCAAGGAGATGGCAAGTTGAATCAACGAAAACGGATTTGTAACGAAGAAACTATGACCGAAACAAAATTGGTTATCCAAGACTTGTTTAACTTCGGGATTAATTGGGAAAAATTAAATAAAATCACATATTTCTAAGATAACATGATATTTTATATATATGTACTTATAATTCAATTTTATATGGTTCAGGATCACCCGTAAACATTACGAGAAGATTAATCATAAGATCCCATGTTTGTACGCAACACGTCATTTGACAACACCGGTACTTTATGTACGCAACACGTCATTTGACAACACCGGTACCGTGGGTCAAGATTAATCTCGACCAATACATATACGATGGGGGTTTTATTTATTTCATTGCGGGTATATTAAACATCTAAAAATGAACCATTAAAATTGAATTACTAACAACGAACTGCTAACTACGGACTAAGGAATTATTCAAAGTATTAAAAGTATAACAAGTATATATATGTGACGTTTGTTTAAAAAGAAAAGGTATTGATATATTATATATGGATAGGTTCGTGATATCAACCGGAGACCAAGTCAAATTATATATATCTTCAAGGCGAAAGTGAGTATATAGTCCCACTTTTAAACTCTAAATATTTCGGGATGAGAATACATGTATTTTATGTTTTACGTTATGGACACAAGTAACTGAAAAATATATTCTACGTTGAGTTGTACCACTGGCATACTTCCCTGTAGCTTGGTAACTATTATTTACAGCGGTATTGTAAACGCGAATCCTGTTGATAGATCTATCGGGCCTGACAACCCCAACCGGACTGGACGACCAGTATTCAACGGTTGCACAGTACTTCGTTTTGTGACTACACTTGGTACGGTGTAGTAAGATTTCATAATAAAGGGAATATGCGACGTGATTAAATGTTAAGTATGGTTATCAAGTGCTCAACCACTTAGAATATTTTTATTAAACTGTTTATATACGAAATCTTGTGGTCTATATATATATTGCTGCCGGCACTAAACCTATATCTCACCAACTTTATGTTGACGTTTTAAACATGTTTATTCTCAGGTGATAATTAGAAGCTTCCGCTGCAACATGTTGAATTTAAGCAAGATCTTGAGTATGCATATTTGTGTCAAAAACAAAACTGCATATCCGAGGATTTGTATTGTAAAATATGCTAGAAATCGTGTTGTTATCATCATATGTAAAGTTTGTAAGTCTAAGATTATCGCTAAAAGATAATTATCTTTTTATTGTCTAAAGCTTGTATCAAAAATAAGAATTATGGTTTGTAATGTAAAATATATGCAGTTGTTCTTTTAAAAATGTCGCATATAGAGGTCAATACCTCGCTATGAAATCATACGTTATCGAACACGTTCTTATGATTAAGGACGGGTTATGACATGTGGTATCAGAGCGGTGGTCTTAGCGAACCAGGTTTGCATTAGTGTGTCTAACTGATAAGTCGTTAGGATACATTAGTAAGTCTGGACTTTGACCGGGTCTGATTTAAAAACCATTGCTTATCATTGTTGGTTAAAATTTATATGTAAATATTATGTAGTACTAATGGGTTAGTTGTTGTGTGATAGATGTCGGGCTCAAAACTTGTTATCACATTCAGCGACTCCGAACCAGAATCTTCAGATGGTGTTCCAGTCATTAACCTATCCGATGACGAAAATAATATCTTTGGGGAAGACTCACAAATTCCGGATGAACCGACTATAGAGAACCCGGAAAGTGAACCCGAGGAGGAAAGTGAACCCGAGGAGGAAAGTGAACCCGAGGAGAAAAGTGAACCCGAGGAGGAAAGTGAACCCGAGGAAGAAATACAGGAAATTACAAAAGAAGAGTTCGAACTAGGAAAGAAACGAAAGGCTAATGAATTAGAAAATTCAAATCCTGAGTTTAATAAGGATGATGTGGCACCAACTCCACTAGACACTACCACCCCTATTCCCGCTATTCCTATTCGTTCTATCCCGGCATCCAGTTCTTCAGTCCCACAGCCAAAATATAGGCAGACAGCCAGGATAAGCGTTAAGCGATTCTTTGAACCTAAACGTCCTAGAAAATAGACCAAACGATGCGCTGCCGTATTAAACCATGGGATCATATAATGTTTTGTATAATATTATTAGTGTGGTTTGCTTAATGTTCGATGTAAGATAAGCATATGTAAAATAGTGAAGTGTGAAATGCAATAATTTTCCATGGTTAAGTATTATTTAGATGGTAGTAATTGATTCTGTACTAAGCTATTAAGTATGGACATTAACGGGTAGGTACTACCCTAGATATAATTATAAAACGCTAATAAGAAGAAAAGGCTTTTATAATAATACCTGGTTCATATTATTAATAAGCTATACTGTACTGTAAATATACACTACATCTATAATATTCCATGTGAATAATTATTTTCTTTTCATTCTTATAGAAGAATATGGCGCGATTGAACCGAATGACGGAACAAGAAATCCAGGAACTCATCAATCAGCGAGTGAACGACAGAATGTTATGGGTCGAGGCTGCAAGAGGTGCTGCAGTTAACCCAAATCCTCGTGTGGGGTGCACTTACAAAACTTTTCAAGCTTGCAAGCCCTCATCATTCAGTGGAACAGAAGGACCGATCGGTTTAACCCGATGGATAGAAAAGATGGAGACTGTGTTTAAAATCAGTGGTTGTGTTGAGAAGGACATGACCAAGTATGCATCGTGCACTTTACAAGATAGTGCACTCACGTGGTGGAAAAATTTTGTGAAGGCTGTAGGAGGAGATGTAGCTTATGATACTCCATGGGAAGAATTCAAAACAATGTTAATCAACGAATATTGTCCAAGGAACGAGGTTAGGAAGTTGGAAGATGAATTACGAAGTCTGAAGGTTATTGGTACTGAAATCACCAACTACAATCAGCGATTCATGGAATTAGTTTTGCTATGTCCTGAATTGGTTCCAACCGAAGAACGGAAGATTGAAATGTACAAAGATGGTTTGCCCAAAAAGGTCAAGGCAAATGTTACAGCATCGAAACCTAAGACAATTCATGAAGCTATAACCATGGCAAACGAGCTAATGGATCAGGTCATCATGGATAAGAAAGTATTCAATACTGATGTGAAGGTATCAGGTAACAAAAGAAAGTGGAATGGAAATTATGATCGAGGTAACCAACAACAATCTTTTAAGAAACAAGAAATCACGCAAGGCGCGGGTAGTGGTTTAAGCTTTGGTTACAAAGGACAAAATCCTTTATGTAACCGATGCCACAAACATCACTCTGGCTACTGTAATGTGGTATGCAACAAATGTAATCGAAAGGGTCATCTTGCTGAAGATTGTAGGGCTCTCGTTACAAATACAAATGGTATCAAGACTCCTGCCACCAATGCAAATAGAACTGCTTTGGCTACCATTACTTGTTATGGGTGTGGAAAACAGGGTCATTATAAGAGCCAGTGTCCGAATCCAGAGAAGAATAATGGATCTGCACGAGGAAGAGCATTTGTTATTAATGCTAGAGAGGCGTGTGAAGACCCGGAGCTTGTTACGGGTACGTTTACCATTAATAACTTATCCGCATCTATTATATTTGATACTGGTGCTGATAGAAGTTACGTGTGTAGAGACTTTCACGCTAAATTGAATTGTTCATCATTACCTCTAGATGCTAAGTACATGATTGAGTTAGCTAATGGTAAACTAATTAAAGCCGATAAAATTTGCCGTGATTGTAAAATAAATTTAGCCGGAGAAACGTTTAAAATTGACTTAATACCTGTAGAATTAGGAAGTTTTGATGTAATAGTCGGCATGGACTGGATGTCCAAAATAGGAGCTGAAGTTGTGTGTGCCAAGAAGGCAATTCGCATTCCTCGTAAGGATAAAACGCCAGTAATGATTTATGGAGAGAAGGGTAACTCAAAGCTAAAACTCATTAGTTATTTGAAAGCTCAAAAGTGCTTGAAGAAAGGGTGCTATGCTATCTTAGCACATGTTAATAAAGTCGAAACGAAGGAAAAAGTGAAGAGCATCAATGACGTGCCTGTGGCAAGAGATTTTCCTGAAGTCTTTCCGGAAGAGTTGCCGGGATTACCTCCATTTAGATCTGTAGAATTTCAAATAGATTTAGTACCAGGAGCTGCACCAGTTGCCCGTGCTCCATATAGACTTGCACCATCCGAGTTAAAAGTACTTCAGAGTCAGTTAAAAGAATTACTGGATCGTGGATTTATACGACCAAGTACTTCACCGTGGGGGGCTCCGATTTTGTTTGTTAAGAAGAAAGATGGATCTTTTAGGATGTGTATAGATTATCGTGAATTAAATAAGTTAACTATCAAGAATCGGTATCCACTACCGAGAATTGATGACTTATTTGATCAACTGCAAGGATCATGTGTGTACTCGAAAATTGACCTAAGATCGGGCTATCATCAATTACGTGTCAAAGAAGAAGATATACCGAAAACTGCTTTTCGGACACGCTACGGTCATTACGAATTTTTGGTCATGCCGTTTGGATTGACGAATGCGCCAGCTGTATTCATGGACCTCATGAATCGAGTTTGTAGTCCATATTTAGATAAGTTTGTTATCGTTTTCATTGATGATATTCTTATCTATTCCAAGAGTGAGCAAGAGCATGAGCAGCATTTAAGGTTGATATTAGAGTTGTTAAGAAAAGAACAGCTATATGCTAAATTTTCTAAATGTGCTTTCTGGTTGAAAGAAGTGCAATTTCTTGGCCACGTTGTTAGTAGCAAAGGAATTCAGGTTGATCCAGCAAAAATTGAAGCCATTGAAAAATGGAAAGACTCCTAAGACACCAATGCAGATACGCCAATTTTTGGGTTTAGCCAGTTATTATAGAAGGTTTATTCAAGATTTTTCCCGAATAGCTAAGCCGTTGACAGCGTTAACACAAAAAGGGAAGAAATATGAATGGACTTCTGAGCAGGAGAGTGCATTTCAATTACTAAAGAAGAAGTTAACTACGGCGCCTATTTTATCGTTACCAGAAGGGAACGATGATTTTGAAATATATTGTGACGCTTCACGACAAGGTTTTGGTTGCGTTCTTATGCAACGGAAGAAACTTATTGCATACGCATCCCGACAATTAAAGATTCACGAGCGGAATTATACGACGCATGATCTAGAACTGGGAGCAGTCGTGTTTGCATTGAAGATATGGAGACACTACTTGTATGGGGTTAAATGCACTGTGTTTACTGATCATAAAAGCCTTCAACATATTTTCGATCAAAAACAGCTGAACATGAGACAACGTAGGTAGGTTGAGTTAATAAATGACTATGATTGTGAAATTCGTTATCATCCCGGGAAAGCGAACGTGGTGGCCGACGCTCTAAGCAGAAAGGAACGAGAACCAATTCGAGTACGAGCGATGAACATAAAAATTCGCATGAATCTCAACTCACAAATCAAAGAAGTTCAACGAGAAGCACTTACTAAAGAAAATATAGGAAATGAAATAATGAAGAAGTATGAGAAGCAACTCGTTATGCGGGAAGATGGAATTCGATATTTTGCAAATCGTATTTGGGTACCGAAGTTGGGTGGATTAAGGAAGTTAATTTTGAACGAGGCACATAAGACAAGATACTCGATACATCCTGGAGTTGGAAAGATGTATCAAGATCTTAAGACACATTATTGGTGGCCTAATTTAAAGACAGACGTTGCAACATATGTTGGGGAGTGTTTAACTTGTTCCAAGGTCAAAGCAGAACACCAGAAGCCGTCAGGGTTACTTCAACAACCAGAAATCCCAGAATGGAAATGGGATGGTATTACCATGGATTTCATCACGAAGTTACCAAAGACTTCCTGGGGATACGACACAATTTGGGTGATTGTTGATCATCTCACCAAGTCTGCACATTCCTTGCCTATAAAGGAAACGGATAGAATGGAGAAACTATTACGATTGTATATAAAGGAAATTGTTTCAAGGCATGGAATACCTATTTCCATTATATCTGATCGTGATAGTAGATTTACCTCAAAGTTCTGGCAATCACTACAAGAGGCCCTAGGAACTCGTTTGGATATGAGCACCGCATATCATCCGCAAACCGACGGGCAGAGTGAAAGAACAATTCAGACTCTTGAAGACATGCTCAGGGCATGTGTGATCGATTTTGGAAACGGATGGGATAAGTATCTACCATTAGCAGAATTCTCGTATAATAATAGTTATCATGCGAGCATTAAAGCTGCACCATTCGAAGCATTGTACGGAAGGAAGTGTAGATCTCCTATCTGTTGGAATGAAGTAGGAGATCGACAATTAACTGGTCCCGAGATCATACATGAAACTACTGAAAAGATAGTACAAATCAAGGAGAGATTGAAAACAGCCCGTAGTCGCCAAAAGAGCTACGCCGATGTTCGAAGGAAACCATTAGAGTTTCAAATCGGTGACATGGTTATGTTAAAGGTGTCACCATGGAAAGGTGTAATACGTTTTGGAAAAAGGGGTAAACTAAACCCAAGATATGTAGGCCCGTTCAAGATCATCGAACGCATTGGACCGGTAGCTTATCGACTCGAGTTACCGCAACAACTCGCCGGAGTACATAATATCTTTCACGTCTCAAACCTTAAGAAGTGTCTTGCAAAGGAAGATTTCACCATTCCTCTTGAAGAAATCCATGTCGACGAGAAACTACAATTCGTCGAAGAACCAATCGAAATCATGGACCGTGAAGTTAAACAGCTCAAGTAGAGCAACATACCGATCGTTAAGGTTCGTTGGAATGCTCGAAGGGGTCCCGAGTTTACTTGGGAACGAGAGGATCAGATGAAACAAAAGTATCCACACTTGTTTCTCGATGACGCAAAATAGGTACAATTTTAAAATTTCGGGACGAAATTTATTTAACGGGTAGGTACTGTAATGACCCGCACTTTTTCGATCGTTCTATACTTATAAGATTAATATTTACATAAATTAAACCTTACCAACATGATAAGCAATCCAAATTGTTGAGACTTATGTTTTTGAAATGAGTTTTACACAACGTTTGACCGTCTAGTTTGACCGATGATATCACGAACTATATAACATATGATAATTATACGTTTGTGTATATATATGTATATATACATATTTAACATGATCTAAGGATGTTTTAATATCTCATTTTGTATTAATAACAATAAGTTATAAGTATATTTTGAAACTACTAACTTAAGTTTTCAAAACGATAACCATACGTAACGTTATTTGACATAAATACTTATAACATATAATGTTTATACATATATCGTATATGTAATGTATTTAATCACTTTTA
The DNA here is from genome assembly GCF_046630445.1 of Rutidosis leptorrhynchoides. Lineage (NCBI taxonomy): Eukaryota > Viridiplantae > Streptophyta > Magnoliopsida > Asterales > Asteraceae > Rutidosis > Rutidosis leptorrhynchoides. Next base: position 328,291,649 of record NC_092337.1, on the reverse strand, counting down.
AGGACTTAAATACATAAAACAATATAAGTATATTCACAAAAGATAGCTATATTTGAATTCTCATTCCATTTTTCACAAGATTTCTATACGTATATCTAGAGTACATGTAGTCGTATCATACCTAACCTCTATACGTATTTACTATTGGTATATACACATCAAATCACCACCAACCAGCCCTTGTTCAATGGCTTATGTATAAGGTAACTACTTTTGTTATCTAGTATGACAATTTCACATGATTAAAAGATTTTTTCACAAAATTACAAACTTATACACCTTTTACACCACCATTTATACTCCATTCCATTTTCATTTTACTACACATTTCTTTAACCAAAAACACACTCTTAAGAAACTCCATAACCATTCAGCTAGTATCCATGAAGATCTAGCCATAAAAACATCACTTAAACACCATAAGAAAAACCTTACAAAAACACTTCAAGAATCCTTTCAAGAACACAAGTTTACTTCCAATCTTTCATCCAATTCCATCACTCTTTTGGTTCTAGATTTTTACTTCTATTTTACAGAAATCTTGTCCAAGTAACTTGAGGTAGTAACTTTGTTCATAACCTTATTCGATTCATATATATATATATATATATATATATATATCTTATTTTGTGGTATAAAAATTTAACAACAAGAACATAGTTTGAATGTTTTCAAACTTGTTTGCAAACTAAATAGATCCTTCTAACTTAACTTTTAAAATACTTCAAGACCTGTAATATAACTTAAGTATATGCTAATTTAACAAGGTATAACTTGGTTTTTCAAAGAATACCTTAAAAACTGTTTTTACGACGTCGGAGTGTAACCGGGGACTGTTTTGGGTTGGATAATTAAAAACCATCTTAAACTTTGAATTGGAGGTTTATTTTCTGGAAAAATGATTTTTACTATGAATATGATAACACATAAAAATTTCATGATTTAATTCAAAGTATAAGTATTTTTAGAAAAATAATCATTTAAGGTTGTTTAAATAAAGGAAAATGTTTAACTTCATAGGTTTCACTAAAGTTTCACCTATGCCGTGTGATTTTAAATACAAACTAAGGTATTTACAGTTAATAGTCTTAAAGAGGAACTCGATCCAAGGAGATGGCAAGTTGAATCAACGAAAACGGATTTGTAACGAAGAAACTATGACCGAAACAAAATTGGTTATCCAAGACTTGTTTAACTTCGGGATTAATTGGGAAAAATTAAATAAAATCACATATTTCTAAGATAACATGATATTTTATATATATGTACTTATAATTCAATTTTATATGGTTCAGGATCACCTGTAAACATTACGAGAAGATTAATCATAAGATCCCATGTTTGTACGCAACACGTCATTTGACAACACCGGTACTTTATGTACGCAACACGTCATTTGACAACACCGGTACCGTGGGTCAAGATTAATCTCGACCAATACATATACGATGGGGGTTTTATTTATTTCATTGCGGGTATATTAAACATCTAAAAATGAACCATTAAAATTGAATTACTAACAACGAACTGCTAACTACGGACTAAGGAATTATTCAAAGTATTAAAAGTATAACAAGTATATATATGTGACATTTGTTTAAAAAGAAAAGGTATTGATATATTATATATGGATAGGTTCGTGATATCAACCGGAGACCAAGTCAAATTATATATATCTTCAAGGCGAAAGTGAGTATATAGTCCCACTTTTAAACTCTAAATATTTCGGGATGAGAATACATGTATTTTATGTTTTACGTTATGGACACAAGTAACTGAAAAATATATTCTACGTTGAGTTGTACCACTGGCATACTTCCCTGTTGCTTGGTAACTATTATTTACAGCGGTATTGTAAACGCGAATCCTGTTGATAGATCTATCGGGCCTGACAACCCCAACCGGACTGGACGACCAGTATTCAACGGTTGCACAGTACTTCGTTTTGTGACTACACTTGGTACGGTGTAGTAAGATTTCATAATAAAGGGAATATGCGACGTGATTAAATGTTATGTATGGTTATCAAGTGCTCAACCACTTAGAATATTTTTATTAAACTGTTTATATACGAAATCTTGTGGTCTATATATATATTGCTGCCGGCACTAAACCTATATCTCACCAACTTTATGTTGACGTTTTAAACATGTTTATTCTCAGGTGATAATTAGAAGCTTCCGCTGCAACATGTTGAATTTAAGCAAGATCTTGAGTATGCATATTTGTGTCAAAAACAAAACTGCATATCCGAGGATTTGTATTGTAAAATATGCTAGAAATCGTGTTGTTATCGTCATATGTAAAGTTTGTAAGTCTAAGATTATCGCTAAACGATAATCATCTTTTTATTGTCTAAAGCTTGTATCAAAAATAAGAATTATGGTTTGTAATGTAAAATATATGCAGTTGTTCTTTTAAAAATGTCGCATATAGAGGTCAATACCTCGCTATGAAATCATACGTTATCTAACACGTTCTTATGGTTAAGGACGGGTTATGACAACTTATTCCGCCATTGTGTGAGTTAAATCTGTTGATTTCTAAGTTCCTACTCATGTTTCATTATTGGTATCAGAGCAGGTGCGAAATGAGTAAATTGGGTCTTCTACACTACTTTTTTGGGTTACAAGTCGAACAGACAGAAAATGGAATTTTTCTTCATCATGCAAAGTATGTGAATGATATACTGGAACGTTTTGGTATGACTCAAGAATGTCCTGTGTCAACTCCATTAGCTGTGAATCATGGTATTTCACTAGAGTTCGAAGGAGAACCTGTTGATACTACGTATTATCGAGCAATCATCGGGTCGCTTATGTATCTCACTGCGTCAAGGCCGGATATTATGTTCGCAATATGTCTGTGTGCTCGTTATCAAGTTAATCCGAATACAGTTCATCTTACAGCTGCCAAGAGAATCCTACGTTATTTATTATATTCGCCAAATCTCGGTATCTGGTATTCGAATGATGAGAAGTTTGATCTTGTAGCTTACAGCGATTCAGATAATGCAGGTTACAAAATCAACAACAAATCTACATCAGGAGGATGTCAATTTTTAGGTGAAAGGCTGGTGACCTGGCAGTGCAAAAAATAAACTGTAGTTACTCTTTTCACGTGTGAAGCTGAATATATAGCTGCTGCTAGTTATTGTTCGCAAGTTGTTTGGATCCAACAACGACTTCGCGATTACGGGCTAAGAATCTCTTTCTCTCCTCTTTATATTGATAATACTGCTACTATAGCGATCACTAAGAATCATGTTCAACATTCTAAAGCAAAATACATAGGTGTTAAATATCATTTTCTTAGGGATTGCCATGAGAAAAAGGCTATTGAGGTTAAGAGAATAGGTACTAAGGACTAGAGGGATGACTTATTTACTAAGGCTTTTGATAGACCTAGGTTCTTATTCCTACTAGAGATGAATGGCATTGTTGACCAAGACAAAGTGATTTTGGATGTTGTGTGCGAGGTTTAGTCATGACTTTTAGACTTTGCATGTAGGATGCATGACATATAAATTTTTAGTTTCTGATTATCTGTATTGCATATTTTTGCTTCCTGTCTGCATTTCTTTACATGATTTCATTCATGATTGCATGCTAGTCCGTGGATATTTTCTGTTTGGTTAAAATGCTAAAAGACAAAAAGATTCTATATTTTAGTATTTTAGGGGGAGTATATGTTATCAGCAGAAAATACTTAAAAAGTGAAAAATGCCTCACCAGAAAATCATAAAAAGTTGAAAAATCCGAAAATGAGCTTGTTTTGATTAATCTGTTGGACGTGAAGAAATTACTGTACTGAGAATTGATATATTTTAATAATGACTGATTTGAACGTTTATGTCTATCTGTTGTGTAATGTACTGATAGATGTGACTTATGAATTCTTGGCATTAGACAATCATAATAAGAATAACGATCATCTGAGATTCAGAAGTCATGAACGATCTGTTGTGTTTGAAGGTAGTCACCTAATTATCTCTGAAATCGTATCTAATGATAATTGTTGAGGAACTCAATAGTCGGTTGAGGGTATCCCCTATCATAATTGATAATCGTTGGAGAAAGTTGGGGGTGAATTTTAAGTTGAGGATTATCGATTTGGCTGGTGCATACCACGTTGTCACAGGCCTAAGACTTTATAATCGAAACTAAACCCCGAAAATATCAGAGAAAATTAGTTTATGTCGAAAGTAAGTGTCCCTTCTCGCTTAAGGTTGAAAAGTATAATTCCTTATTACGGACCGTTCAAGCATTTAAGGGAGAACACTTTCGAGTGATCTGAGCATACAACAAAGAAACATGAGTTCATGCATAACAATGGAAAATCCATTCATGATGGCGTTCAAAATCAATATATCAAAAGACAGTGATATGCTAAATAGAAATATCAAAAGAAAATCAAAGTCAAAAATAATTGGCGTATCAAGATGGCAAAGTCCTGAAAGTATGAAGAATGCTGATTCATGATGTGCTCATAAAGAACTCAGATCATTCTTAGTGTGACGCCCCCACGCAGCTTGAATTGTTTAGTCACGATGTTCACACTGAACTATCAAGATTCTTGTCGTCTGCAATATAGATTTATACCTATTTAGACCGTAAGTTGGAAAGATACTTATTTAGATATACTCTAATTATATATATATATATATATATATATATATATATATATATATATATATATATATATATATATATATATATATATATATATATATATATATATATATATATATATATATATATATATATGTTATACCTATTAAGACCGTAAGTTGGAAAGATACTTATTTAGATATACTCTAATTATATATATATATATATATATATATATATATATATATATATATATATATATGAAAGTTTAACTTTCGATTCCGTTTTCCATGACAACTTGAACATAATGAAGTTAAGGGCCTCGATATTTATTTCGTGTGACGACTGGTCATCAGGCAAGTCTTCTTTAACTGTATTTCAATCCCCGCGGTAAATAATGCTCCTATTCGGATAATCCAATATATTCTAAAATCTGTCGTTTCAACTAGATTGAAGATTATCAATACACTGATAGAAGCCAAAGGCTGACAGGGTTATTCAAAATGCCGTGAGAATCATCCTGTTCAATTTGAATGAAATACATGGAAAGAGATAACGGAAAGTTACATGTAATGAATTGACAACCTAATAAAAATGCACAATCATAAGTGATGGAAGAATCAAGGATTAATGAACTTAGCGTGATCTCAAAAATCATTGCTTTATAGTGTTCAAGTAATTAATGCCAATATGATTGTCGAAATGTCCGGAATGAATATGTTCATGTTTAATGAGGATTGATATTAGTAATTAAATGATAATAGACATAGACTGGATAATTAGGAATGAACAACAGAAATTGATTCAATATGTCAGTTCTGATCCATTTTTATTTTAATTAATCATATTGCTCACAAAAAGAATGTGGATTTGTATATTTCATTTATATGCTTGTTAAATAGCTTGTTCTTATTACTGAAAAACAACAAAAAGATTTAATGATGAGGTTAGGACCAGTTTGTGACAAGGGTCACAGAACAGGTTTGTTTATTTAATTTGAACTTCGTTTGGGTTGCCAAATGATGTACGAAAGATATCAGATAACTGATAAATACCCGTGTGCCACACAGTGTGGGATTTTAACCCACTTTTGATGCCTTATGCAGTGCATTTCTTGCACTTTCCAGACCCTTCCCAAATATTACCCGTACCTAAATTCTTCCCCTTTGAAACCCTAATTGGTAAAACTAGTTCTTGAGCTCAAATTGTTCTTGGAATCGTGTTCTTTGTTGTCTACTGATTCTAACAAGGTAAGAAACATGTGTTTTTGTGTTCAATTCGTGGTTAAATTCATAGTTTTGTGTAAGTTTTGTAAAAAGCTTGATTTTGTGTCAAAACCCATGAATTTGATGTTGTTATAGTCCAAACTTTGTGGGTTTATAGTCTATAACATGTAGTGATTGAGTTGTGGTAAGTTTTGGTGTCGAAAATGAGCTCTAGATCGAGTTTTGGCGATTTTAGCTTGAAGTCCGTAACTTGTGTTCAGCTTCTGAAGAAGATGAACACAGTCGGCCGACTGTCGGTCGACAGTCGACCGACCGAGGGTGAACCGACCGATTGACGATGACAACCGATCGACTGAGATTTACCTTCGGCCGATTGATGATATACCAAGTGAGTTGACCGACTGAGAGGGTCAGTCGACCGATTGTGTAGACAGTCGACCCACTGTCAGTGTCAGTCGACCGACTGAGTGTCCAGGGCAGAATATTTTACCAAAGTGTTGAGTTTTAGCCGTTATGCTGCCCGTTTGTATTTTGATGATTTTGATGTAAATTTTGAAAAGTGTTAAGGAAAAAAATTTTAGCGGACAGATTTTCTGACAAAATTTCTATATTTGTGTTATTTGAAGTTAATGAATAGAAACTAACTTGTGTATATGTGTTTCTCAGGAGAAAAGGAAAAAGAGAAGGTTCAGTGACTAGAAAGCTGAACACCTTCTCATTTGCTGGTAATCGGTGAGTGGGACTAACTGGAGTATATAGTATATAGAAGCATGTTATATTATGACTGCCATGCTTGTTAGATATACTTATTGTTGTGGATAGTTGGTACATTGTGATGACTGCATGTTGGTTGATGCTTGTCTGCTGGAGCCCAGTGCGTCCCTATTGTGTGGTGGCCTCGGTAGGAGAGATCAACCTGCGGGTTGGGTTCCTCATGTGGTGGCCTAGACAGCCGTGGTGTATATATATGTGAATGACGCGTCCGTCGCGTGTGGATTATGTATATACATACGGTGGTGGAGGAACTTCTGGTAAGCCCAGTCCGATCAGCTGGTGGTTAATGGTTTGGCCAAGCCGCCAGAGTCTCTGTAGATGGCACTTGGGTGATGTTTGTGTGTTAGACTAAGTGACATGATTAGTATAACACTTATGTATACTATGGCCTGTAGTTAGTCGTACTCACTTAGCTTCGTGCTAATTCCCCTCCATCTCCTCCCTGCAGGTTGTTAGCTTTTGTAGATAGTGCTTTTGGGAGAAGACGGGCATGATGATGTTATGTTTGACAGGGTTAACTCTGATGTGGTCTTTTAGAATGTATTTACGTCTCTTCCTATTAATATGTAAATTGTTTTAATGACACGTGACATCGGTTTGTACAAATGTTGATATCGTAATTAATTAATATTATGCTTCCGCCCCGTATAAAAAAAATAATATAGCGGTGTCATAAGTTGGTATCAGAGCTGAGTTTGGCAGCATGTGCATTGTGATCTACATGTCATGTTCCCAAACTTAGAAGAGTCATGTCAAACATAACATGCTGGGGATGGGTTAAGTGAGTATTAGGACAGGTTATGTGTTAGTTGTTAGTACTAACAGAGTTTATACTAAGCTTTGGTGTGAGTGTTGTGGTAGTGCAGTAATCGCAGATAACGAAGCTAACGCTACTGGCCCCACTGTCCCTGGAACTGGTACTTTTAGAGCCCCTGACGAAGATGGACATGTGTCTTCAGAAGAAGAAACTTCTCAAGAAGTAATAGAACTTCAAAGTCGGTTACTAGAAGCCCAGGAGAAAATTAAGGAATTAGAACAAGAACGGGCGCAATGGAACCCAAATACCACTGCGTTGAACACGACCTTTCCTCCTAATTTTTATAATCAAGCCGGTGGCAGTTCTCAGTCACAATTTCCACAAAATACCTATCAAAACTATCAAATGCCATTTCCGTTTAACCAGACTTTTCCTAATCAAATGATGTACCCATTTCAAGTCCCTGAGACAAGAAGGAAGTGTACCTATAAACAGTTTATGGACTGCAAACCTCCTGAGTACAGTGGTTACACAAACCCTACAATGACCCTTAATTGGCTAAGAGAAGTAGAGAGAGTGTTGGAAGCATGTTTTTGTGAGCCTGAATCTATGGTACTGTTTTCTAGTAGGCTTCTCAAGGGTGAAGCAATGGAATGGTGGGACTCTATCACTGCATATTTACCCAAAGAACAGATCAGTCAGATAACTTGGGAACAGTTCGCTGATAAGGTTCGGGAGCAGTATTGTTCTGAGTATGAGATGGAAAGATTGAAAACTGAGTTTCTGAGTATGAAAATGACCGAAAACATGACGATTGATGAGGTTTTCAGAGATTTTACATCGAAGTTAAGGTTTGTTCAACAGTGGGTACCAACTGAGAAAGATAAGATTCAGCATTTTATGCGGGTGATTAGGCCAGAATATAGGACAGTTGCAAGATTTGCAACCTCATTGGCACAGGCTCATGAGATGGCTAAAGTTACAGAAGGTGATATAATGGCAGCGAAAAGAGAAAGTTCAAAAGGTGGACCTTTTGGGGGTAAATCAGAAGGTCAATCAGGTGGACAGTCGACTCAGCAGTAGAGTAAGCAATCTGGTTTTCGTGGTAAGAAGTCAGGTGGGATTAAACAGAGAAGTAAGTCTGGTATGAGTGGATCGGGTTCTAGTCAGTCTGGTTGGTGTAATGTTTGTAAGTCGACTCATGCCGGTCCATGTTCTCCAATGACCCGAAGATGCTTGAGATGTGGAGTACTAGGTCATGAAACAACAACTTGTTCCTTTAAGTCCGATGTGTGTTGGACTTGTCATCAGGTAGGTCATAGATCAGCGAATTGTCCATCCGCGTCGAGAGCCGGTTCTGGGGCAGGGTCAGGGGCGAGGTCAGCAACTTCTGGGGGATCTTCTGCTTCTACTGCCGGGCAGAAGAGAAAGAATCCTTCAACAGCAGAGGCAAGGGCGTTTCAGATGATGGTAGACACTGCAACCACTACCGATGACGTCATTACCGGTATGTTCTTGGTTAATTCCTTGCCAGCTCGTGTGTTGTTTGATTCAGGAGCGAATCGATCTTTTATGTCCTTAGGCTTCTATGATAAGTTGAAGTTGCCTGTTAGAATGTTAGATGCGCCTTTGGGAATAGAAGTAGCTGATGGTAAAATGGTTCCATGCACATCATCTGTGTCTGGAATTACCATCGAAATTGACGGCCATTCCTTTCCTTTAACCTGTTTGTTGATGCCTATACCTAGCTTTGATGTAGTCATAGGCATGAATTGGTTAAGAGCTAATAGGGCTAATATTAAGTGTGATAAGAAGATGATTTCTTTCCGTTTGGCCGACGGATCCCGAGTGATAGCTAGGGGAGAGCGCAGTGGATTTAACTTCCCTATGGTTTCCCTAATGAAAGCTCAGAAGTCGATAACGAAAGGGTGTGATTCATTCTTAGCCTACGTGATTGATGTTAAGAAAGAGAAGAAGCAGGTGACCGATATTCCCGTTGTGTCAGAATTTCCAGAAGTATTTCCAGATGATTTACCAGGGTTACCTCCAGTACGTGAAGTAAAGTATAAAATCGATTTGGTTCCAGGTGCTACACCAGTTGCAAAAGCTCCTTACAGATTAGCTCCATCAGAAATCCGAGAAATGATGTCTCAGATTCAGGAATTGTTAGATAAGGGGTTTATCCGACCAAGTTCTTCACCGTGGGGTGCTTCTGTGTTGTTTGTGAAAAAGAAAGATGGGTCGCTTCGTATGTGTATAGATTATCGTGATTTAAACAAGAGAACAATCCAGAATAAGTATCCGTTACCAAGAATAGATGCCTTATTTGATCAGTTACAGGGTGCTTCCTACTTTTCAAAGATTGATTTACGTTCAGGGTATCACCAGGTACGTGTTGCAGAGAGTGATATACCGAAAACAGCGTTTAGAACTAGATATGGTCATTATGAATTTTTAGTTATGCCATTCGGGTTAACAAACGCGCCAGCAGTGTTTATGGATTTAATGAACAAGGTGTGTCGTCAGTATCTTGACAAGTTTGTGATTGTCTTCATAGATGATATCTTGATATATTCGAAAACCGAGAAAGATCATGCTACGCATCTGAGGTTGATGTTAGAACTTTTGAAACAGGAACAATTGTACGCTAAGTTCTCCAAATGTGAATTTTGGTTGCGAGAAGTACAGTTTTTGGGTCATGTGATTTGTGAACAGGGTATTAAAGTAGATCAGTCTAAGATAGAGGCCGTAATGAATTGGAACTCACCGAAAACGCCGACAGAAATTAAAAGTTTTCTGGGTTTAGCAGGTTATTACCGCCAGTTTATCAAAGACTTTTCTAAAATAGCAGATCCATTAAATAATTTAACCAGAAAAGATGTAGCCTTTCGATGGACTGATGAACAAGAAAAGGCTTTTCAGACCCTTAAGCAGTTGTTATGTCAAGCGCCGGTTTTAGCTTTACCAGAGGGAACAGAAGATTTTGTGGTTTACTGCGATGTGTCATGTGCAGGTCTGGGTTGTGTTTTGATGCAGAGAAATAAAGTTATAGCGTATGCTTCACGACAGTTGAAGAATCATGAACGAAACTACCCTACTCACGATTTAGAGTTAACTACAGTTGTGTTTGCTTTGAAGCTTTGGAGACATTATTTGTATGGTACACATTGTGAAATCTATACAGATCATAAGACTCTTCAATATATCTTTTCGCAGAAAGAATTAAATATGCGTCAACGTCGATGTTTAGAATTGATTAAAGACTATGATTGTGAGATTAAGTACCATCCGGGTAAAGCAAATGTGGTCGCAGATGCTCTGAGTCGCAAGAAAACCATCGAAAATGTTAGATTTATGAGAATTGAAATAGTTTCAGACTTGATTGATCGATTGAAAACCGTTCAGTTATTAGCTTTGAATGACGAAAACCTAAAGACTGAACAAATGACTAAAAGAAAATTTGACCTATGCAATGATTCTAGAGGATTAAAAACCTATAAAGATCGAATTTGGGTGCCTATGCTTGGAGATTTGAGGGATTTAATCCTTACTGAAGCTCATAAATCGAGATTATCAGTGCATCCAGGTAGTACAAAGATGTATAGAGACTTGAAAATATTGTATTGGTGGCCGACAATGAAGACAGATGTTGCAAATTTTGTCGAAAAATGTCATATTTGTGCGCCAGTTAAGGCAGAACATCAGAAACCGTATGGATCTCTAAGACAGTTAGAAATTCCTCAGTGGAAATGGGATCATATAACGATGGATTTTGTAACCAAGTTACCCCGAACCCAGAAAGGACACGACATGATCTGGGTGATTGTGGATCGTTTAACAAAGAGTGCTCACTTTTTAGCTACTCGTGAAACAGCCTCGTTGAATGATTTGGCAGAATTGTACTTGAAAGAGATCGTTAGTCGACATGGTGTACCGTTGTCTATAGTTTCCGACAGAGATACTAGGTTTGTATCGAACTTCTGGAACAGTTTACAACAAAATTTGGGTACACGTGTAAATCTGAGTACAGCATATCATCCACAGACAGACGGTCAGAGTGAACGGACAATTCAGACATTAGAAGATATGTTAAGAGCATGTGTCCTAGAATATGGGGGTTCTTGGGATTCACATCTTCCATTGATAGAGTTTGCTTACAACAATTCATATCATTCAAGTATCGGAATGCCACCGTATGAAATGTTATATGGTCGAAAATGCAGAACTCCTACGTGTTGGTTAGAAGCAGGCGAGAAACAATTTGCAGGTCCCGAGATTGTTCAGATAACTGCAGAAAAAGTTGAAGTTGCACGTGAGAAATTAAAGGCAGCTAGAAATCGACAAAAGGTATATGCTGATCGGCGCAGACGTCCGGTGACATTTAATGTAGGTGATCGTGTTTATCTGAAAGTTTCACCGTGGAAGGGAGTGATCAGATTTGGTAAACGTGGTAAACTATCTCTGAGGTTTATTGGGCCATTTCCAATCAAAGAAATTTTGAATGATCAGACTGTTGTTTTAGATCTTCCATCAGAGTTAGCAAGAATTCACAACACATTCAATGTGTGCTATCTGAGAAAGTGCAAAGTAGACGATGAAAGTCAGATTCTTCCATTGAAAGACTTGAAAGTTGATTTGACTAAGAAATTAGTGGAAGAGCCGATTAAGATAGTAGATAAGAAAGTCACCAAGTTAAGAAGGAAGCTGATTCCAATGGTGTTAGTAGAGTGGCGACATAGTTTAGGTTCCAACCTGACGTGGGAAACCGAGGAGTTAATGAGAACGCGCTATCCCCATTTGTTTGACCTTGACCAGATTCCGAGGACGGAATATTCTTAAGGGGGGAAGATTTGTAACATCCTCAAGTGGGCCTAGATGTAAGATTACTAGAATGCCCTTAAGTTAGTGTAGTGTTATTATATGCTTTTATTTTTATTTAATGTTTGGTATTATTTAATGATGAGGTTAGGACCAGTTTGTGACAAGGGTCACAGAACAGGTTTGTTTATTTAATTTGGACTTCGTTTGGGTTGCCAAATGATGTACGAAAGATATCAGATAACTGATAAATACCCGTGTGCCACACAGTGTGGGATTTTAACCCACTTTTGATGCCTTATGCAGTGCATTTCTTGCACTTTCCAGACCCTTTCCAAATATTACCCCGTACCTAAATTCTTCCCCTTTGAAACCCTAATTGCTAAAACTAGTTCTTGAGCTCAAATTGTTCTTGGAATCGTGTTCTTTGTTGTCTACTGATTCTAACAAGGTAAGAAACATGTGTTTTTGTGTTCAATTCGTGGTTAAATTCATAGTTTTGTGTAAGTTTTGTAAAAAGCTTGATTTTGTGTCAAAACCCATGAATTTGATGTTGTTATAGTCCAAACTTTGTGGGTTTATAGTCTATAACATGTAGTGATTGAGTTGTGGTAAGTTTTGGTGTCGAAAATGAGCTCTAGATCGAGTTTTGGCGATTTTAGCTTGAAGTCCGTAACTTGTGTTCAGCTTCTGAAGAAGATGAACACAGTCGGCCGACTGTCGGTCGACAGTCGACCGACCGAGGGTGAATCGATCGATTGACGATGACAACCGATCGACTGAGATTTACCTTCGGCCGATTGATGATATACCAAGTGAGACGACCGACTGAGAGGGTCAGTCGACCGATTGTGTAGACAGTCGACCGACTGTCAGTGTCAGTCGACCGACTGAGTGTCCAGGGCAGAATATTTTACCAAAGTGTTGAGTTTTAGCCGTTATGCTGCCCGTTTGTATTTTGATGATTTTGATGTAAATTTTGAAAAGTGTTAAGGAAAAAAATTTTAGCGGACAGATTTTCTGACAAAATTTCTATATTTGTGTTATTTGAAGTTAATGAATAGAAACTAACTTGTGTATATGTGTTTCTCAGGAGAAAAGGAAAAAGAGAAGGTTCAGTGACTAGAAAGCTGAACACCTTCTCATTTGCTGGTAATCGGTGAGTGGGACTAACTGGAGTATATAGTATATAGAAGCATGTTATATTATGACTGCCATGCTTGTTAGATATACTTATTGTTGTGGATAGTTGGTACATTGTGATGACTGCATGTTGGTTGATGCTTGTCTGCTGGAGCCCAGTGCGTCCCTATTGTGTGGTGGCCTCGGTAGGAGAGATCAACCTGCGGGTTGGGTTCCTCATGTGGTGGCCTAGACAGCCGTGGTGTATATATATGTGAATGACGCGTCTGTCGCGTGTGGATTATGTATATACATACGGTGGTGGAGGAACTTCTGGTAAGCCCAGTCTGATCAGCCGGTGGTTAATGGTTTGGCCGAGCCGCCAGAGTCTCTGTAGATGGCACTTGGGTGATGTTTGTGTGTTAGACTAAGTGACATGATTAGTATAACACTTATGTATACTATGGCCTGTAGTTAGTCGTACTCACTTAGCTTCGTGCTAATTCCCCTCCATCTCCTCCCTGCAGGTTGTTAGCTTTTGTAGATAGTGCTTTTGGGAGAAGACGGGCATGATGATGTTATGTTTGACAGGGTTAACTCTGATGTGGTCTTTTAGAATGTATTTACGTCTCTTCCTATTAATATGTAAATTGTTTTAATGACACGTGACATCGGTTTGTACAAATGTTGATATCGTAATTAATTAATATTATGCTTCCGCCCCGTATAAAAAAAAAATATAGCGGTGTCACACATAAGTTTGAAGTTTTTAGAGCTGGTGATTACTTGAAGGACTTTAATGATTTAAGGTTGTCAGTGAACTTAAGATGACATTACACTGTAGGACTTACTTAGGACAAACAAAATGTTTGGAGTAATAACCTCAATTAGGTTAAGTTGTTTGGATTACCTAAGTGTTAATGGTCATTTCTTGAAGGCTTTAGTGATTTATGACTCAAAATGAAAGTGTTAGTTAGACCTAAGATTTCTAAACGAGTCAAAATCCTAAGTTTGTGAAATTTTGAAATTGCCTAAGTGGCTCCCACGCAAGCTTGATGTGTGAACCGTACGAGTAACCACACGTTTGAGGTTAACCGTACGGATGACCCTGATCAAAATTGGTCTAAGACAATTGGGTCACACGCACGTGTGATAAAGGTGAGATGCACAGTTGATTGTGGATCGTGTGATCAACCGTACGGTTGATCACGAGAGTATAAATAGGGGTGATGAGCTCAGAAGCTCACACTTGTGCACCCATTTCATTTTCTCGCTCAATTTTTGATCTTAACCAATCAAGATTTCCACCGCAGCGTTCGTTCATTACTTGATTCCGATCTCAGCGCCACCCAATAGGTACAATTTCATCGAGTTTTAGTCCACTAATTTATTGTTTGAATGATTCGAAACCCTAAGGGTATATAACTCAAATTTTGTGTAATTAGAGCTTGTTTTGATCTGTGTTTGCTATTGTTTTAAGTTAATCGGAACCTATACATGCTATTGTGTTGTAAATCGGCCCCTAAAACAATCAAATATGTAATTTGTTGAATTTAAAAAGACATTTAATACGGGTTTCATCAGACATGCACGAGTGACGTCACTTGCACGCATGACTCGCACGAGTCAGTGCACGGTTGATGATCAATCGTGTGGACCTTTGAGCTCACTCGTTTGTCTTGATTTTATTGATCACTCGTCTGCAAGAGCTGAGACGTGTGATTAACCGTACGAGTCACCACACGGTTGACTCACTCGCTTAGAATTTTTGTCTCAATCGTGTACATTGTTTGAAACCATATTACTGCTCAAACGTGTCAACAGTGACACGAGTGACTATATGATGTTATGCGAGGTGTATACGAAATAGTCTGACCACTTGGTGACCCTGTTTGATGCCGAGGTCCGTGGATTTCCAACTGATTTTCGAGAAAACTTTTAAAGGTTTTTCGTAGACTCTACAACTGGTCTGGACGACAACTTCCTGACCTAAATCAAGAAGTGAAATGTCCCGTTCATATTGATTATAAATTTTCCATATTAATTGATTTCGTTGCGAGGTTATGACCTCTATATGAGATGTTTTTCAAAGACTGCATTCATTTTTAAAACAACCATAACCTTTATTTTATCAATAAAGGTTTTAAAAACATTACGTAGATTATCAAATAATGATAATCTAAAATATACTATTTACACATGACCATTATATAATGGTTTACAATAGAAATATATTACATCGACATATGTTTCTTGAATGCAGTTTTTACACAATATCATACAAACATGGACTCCAAATCTTGTCCTTATTTTAGTATGCAACAGCGGAAGCTCTTAGTATTCACCTGAGAATAAACATTCTTTAAACTTCAAAAAAAATTTTGGTGAGTTATGGGTTTAACCTATATATATATCAAATCGTAACAATAGACCACAAGATTTCATATTTCAATACACATCCCATACATAGAGATAAAAATCATTCATATGGTGAACACCTGATAACCGACATTAACAAGATGCATATATAAGAATATCCCCATCATTCCGGGACACCTTTCGGATATGATATAAATTTCGAAGTACTAAAGCATCCGGTACTTTGGATGGGGTTTGTTAGGCCTAATAGATCTATCTTTAGGATTCGCGTCAATTAGGGTGTCTATTCCCTAATTCTTAGATTACCAGACTTAATAAAAAGGGGCATATTCAATTTCGATAATTCAACCATAGAATGTAATTTCACGTACTTGTGTCTATTTTGTAAATCATTTATAAAACCTGCATGTATTCTCATCCCAAAAATATTAGATTTTAAAAGTGGGACTATAACTCACTTTCACAGATATTTCCTTCCTCGGAAATAAGACTTGGCCACGGATCGATTCACGAACCTATACAAATATGTACATATATATCAAAGTATGATTAAAATATAATTACAACCATTTTTATTATGTTTTAAAGATTTGAGTGTATTAATTCAGCTGTCCCCGTTAATAACCTACAACTAGTTGTCTACAGTTAGATGTACAGAAATAAATCGATATATATATTATCTTAAATCAATCCACGACCCAGTGTATACACGTCTCAGGCTAGATCACAACTTAAAGTATATATATTTTTGGAATCAACCTCAACCATGTATAGCTAACTCCAACATTACTGCATATAGAGTGTCTATGGTTGTTCCAAATAATATATATGCATGGGTCGATATGATATGTCAAAACATTTGCATACGTGTCTATGGTATCCCAAGATTACATAATATATTAGAATACATGTATAATATAATATAAGTTAGCTAGGATATGATTTGTATATGTTTGTTAAACATTTCCCATAGCTAAAAAGATCAAAAATATCCAATCTTGTTTTACCCATAACTTCTTCATTTTAAATCCGTTTTGAGTGAATCAAATTGCTATGGTTTCATATTGAACTCTAATTTAAGAATCCAAACAGAAAAAATATAGGTTAATAGTCGGAAATTTAAGTTACATGTCAATTACTAAAGATGTAGTCATTTTCATCGAAAGAACGACATCTTGATGACCATTTTGAAAAACATACTTTCACTTATAGTTTAACCAAGATTTTTGGATATAGTTTCATGTTCATATGAAAAATCATTTTCCCAGAAGAACAACTTTTAAATCAAAGTTTATCATAGTTTTTACTTATCCAAACCAAAACAGCCCCCGGTTTCACTACGACTGCGTATATCCGATTTTATGGTGTTCATCGTGTTTCCAGGTTTTAAATCATTAAGTTAGCATATCATATAGATATAGAACATGTGTTTAGTTGATTTTAAAAGTCAAGTTAGAAGGATTAACTTTTGTTTGCGAACAAGTTTAGAATTAACTAAACTATGTTCTAGTGATTACAAGTTTAAACCTTCGAATAAGATAGCTTTATATGTATGAATAGAATGATGTTATGAACATCATTACTGCCTCAATTTTTCTGGATAAAACTACTAGAAATGAAAAAAATTGATCTAGCTTTAAAGGATCCTTGGATGGCTTGAAAGTTCTTGAAGCAGAATCATGACACGAAAACAGTTCAAGTAAGATTTTCACTCGAAATAAGATTGTTATAGTTGTAGAAATTGAATCAAAGTTTGAATATGAATATTACCTTGAATTATAAAGATAACCTGCTATAAATAACAAAGGTTCCTTGATCTTAGATGATTACTTGGAATGGATTAGAAAGCTTGGAAGTAGACTTGTAAACTTAGAAGTATTCTTGATTTTTATGAAACTATACTTATGGAATTTATGAAGAACACTTAGAACTTGAAGATGGAACTTGAGAGAGATCAATTAGATGAAGAAAATTGAAGAATGAAAGTGTTTGTAGGTGTTTTTGGTCGTTGATATATGGATTAGATATAAAGGATATGTAATTTTGTTTTCATGTAAATAAGTCATGAATGATTACTAATATTTTTGTAATTTTATGAGATATTTCATGCTAGTTGCCAAATGATGGTTCCCACATGTGTTAGGTGACTAACATGGGCTGCTAAGAGCTAATCATTGGAGTGTATATACCAATAGTACATACATCTAAAATCTGTGTATTGTACGAGTACGAATACGGGTGCATTAGAGTAGAATTGTTGATGAAACTGAACGAGGATGTAATTGTAAGCATTTTTATTAAGTAGAAGTAATTTGATATGTGTCTTGAAGTCTTTCAAAAGTGTAAGAATACATATCAAAATACAACATGTATATACATTCTAATGGAGTCGTTAAGTCTTCGTTAGTCGTTACATGTAAGTGTTGTTTTGAAACCTTTAAGTTAACGATCTCAATTAATGTTCTTAACCCAATGTTTATTATATCAAATGAGATGTTAAATTATTATGTTATCATTATGATGTATGAATATCTCTTAATATGATATATACATTAAAATATCGTTACAACGATAATAGTTACATATAAGTCTCGTTTCGTAATTCTTGAGTTAGTAGTCTTGTTTTTACATATGTAGTTCATTGTTAACACACTTAATGATATATTTAAATATCATTTTATCATGTTAAATATAGTGTATCAATATCTTAATATGATACATATGTATTTAGTAGACGTTATCATAACGATAATCGTTATATATATCATTTCGAGTTTCTTAACTTAGTAATCTCATTTCTTATGTATATCACACATTGTTAATATACTTAGTGAGATACTTACTCATCATAATCTCATGTCAACCATATATATATGTCTATATATACCACAACATGTAGTTTTTACAAATTTGTAACGTTCGTGAATCGCCGGTCAACTTGGGTGATCAATTGTCTATATGAAACTTATTTCATTTAATCAAGTCTTAACAAGTTTGATTGCTTAACATGTTGGAAACATTTAGTCATGTAATTATCAATCTCAATTAATATATATAAACATGGAAAAGTTCGGGTCACTACAGTACCTACCCGTTAAATAAATTTCGTCCCGAAATTTTAAGCTGTTGAAGGTGTTGACGAATCTTCTGGAAATAGATGCGGGTATTTCTTCTTCATCTGATCTTCACGCTCCTAGGTGAACTCGGGTCCTCTACCAGCATTCCATCAAACCTTAAGAATCGGTATCTTGTTTTTCTTAAGTCTCTTAACCTCACGATCCATTATTTCAACTGGTTCTTCAATGAATTAAAGTTTTTCATTGATTTGGATTTTGTCCAACGGAATAGTGAGATCTTCTTTAGCAAAACATTTCTTCAAATTCGAGACGTGCAAAGTGTTATGTACAGCCACGAGTTGTTGCGGTAGCTCCAGTTGGTAAGCTACTGGTCCGACACGATCTATAATCCTGAATGGTCCAATGTACCTTGGATTTAGTTTCCCCCGTTTACCAAATCGAACAACGCCTTTCCAAGGTGAAACTTTAAGCATGACCATTTCTCCAATTTCAAACTCTATATCTTTTCTTTTACTGTCTGCATAGCTCTTTTGTCGACTCTGGGCGGTTTTCAATCGTTGTTGAATTTGGATGATTTTCTCGGTAGTTTCTTGTATTATCTCCGGACCCGTAATCTGTCTATCCCCCACTTCATTCCAACAAATTGGAGACCTGCACTTTCTACCATAAAGTGCCTCAAATGGCGCCATCTCAATACTAGAATGATAACTGTTGTTGTAGGAAAATTCTGCTAACGGTAGGTGTCGATCCCAACTGTTTCCGAAATCAATAACACATGCTCGTAACATGTCTTCAAGCATTTGTATCGTCCTTTCACTCTGCCCATCAGTTTTTGGATGATAGGCAGTACTCATGTCTAGACGAGTCCCCAATGCTTGTTGCAACGTCTGCCAGAACCTTGAAATAAATCTACCATCCCTATCAGAGATAATAGAGACGGGTATTCCATGTCTGGAGACAACCTCCTTCAAATACAATCGCGCCAACTTCTCCATTTTGTCATCTTCTCTCATTGGCAGGAAGTGTGCTGACTTGGTGAGATGATCAACTATTACCCAAATAGTATCATAACCACTTGCAGTCCTTGGAAATTTAGTAATGAAATCCATGGTAATGTTTTCCCATTTTCATTCATGGATTTCAGGTTGTTGTAGTAGACCTGATGGTTTCTGATGTTCAGCTTTGACCTTAGAACACGTCAAACATTCTCCTACATATTTAGCAATATCAGCTTTCATATCCGGCCACCAAAAGTGTTTCTTAAGATCTTTATACATCTTCCCCGCTCCAGGATGTATTGAATATCTGGTTTTATGTGCTTCCTTAAGTACCATTTCTCTCACATCTCCAAACCTTGGTACCCAAATTCTATCAGCCCTATATTGGGTTCCATCTTCCAGAATATTAAGATGTTTCTCTGATCCTTTGGGTATCTCATTCTTTAACTTTCCTTCTTTTACAACCCCCTGTTGCGCCACCTTTATTTGAGTAGTAAGGTTAGTACGAATAATTATATTCATAGCTTTTACCCGTATAGGTTCTCTGTCCTTTCTACTCAAAGCGTCAGCTACCACATTCGCCTTCCCCGGGTGGTATCGAATCTCAAAATCATAATCATTCAATAGTTCAATCTACCTGCGTTGTCTCATATTCAGTTGCTTTTGATTAAATATATGTTGGAGACTTTTGTGGTCGGTATATATAATACTTTTGACCCCATATAAATAATGCCTCTAAGTCTTTAATGCAAAAACAACAGCACCCAATTCCAAATCGTGAGTCGTATAATTTTGCTCGTGAATCTTCAATTGTCTAGACACTTAAGCAATCACCTTCGTTCGTTGCATTAATACACAACCGAGACCTTTCTTTGATGCATCACAATAAATCACAAAATTATCATTCCCTTCAGGCAATGACAATATAGGTGCCGTAGTTAGCTTTTTCTTCAATAACATAAACGCCTTCTCTTGTTCATCCTTCCATTCAAATTTCTTCCCTTTATGCGTTAATGCAGTCAAGGGTTTTGCTATTTTGGAGAAATATTGGATGAATCTTCTATAATAACCAGCCAATCCTAAAAATTGACGTATATGCTTTGGAGTTTTTGGGGTTTCCCACTTTTCAACGGTTTCGATCTTTGCCAGGTCCACCTGGATGTAGTGACCCGAACTTTTCCATGTTTATATATATTAATTGAGATTGATATTTACATGATTAAATGTTTCCAACATGTTAAGCAATCAAACTTGTTAAGACTTGATTAATTGAAATATGTTTCATATAGACAATTGACCACCCAAGTTGATCGGTGATTCACGAACGTTAAAACTTGTAAAAACTATATGATGACATATATATGGATATATATATATAGTTAACATGATACTATGATAAGAAAACATATCATAAAGTATATTAACAATGAACTACATATGTAAAAACAAGACTACTAACTTAATGATTTTTAAACGAGACATATATGTAACGATTATCGTTGTAAAGACATTTAATGTATATATATCATATTAAGAGATATTCATACATGATAATATCATGATAATATAATAATTTAAAATCTCATTTGATATTATAAACATTGGGTTAACAACATTTAACAAGATCGTTAACCTAAAGGTTTCAAAACAACACTTACATGTAACGACTAACGATGACTTAACGACTCAGTTAAAATGTATATACATGTAGTGTTTTAATATGTATTTATATACTTTTGAAAGACTTCAATACACTTATCAAAATACTTCTACTTAACAAAAATGCTTATAATTACATCCTCGTTCAGTTTCATCAACAATTCTACTCGTATGCACCCGTATTCGTACTCGTACAATACACAGCTTTTAGATGTATGTACTATTGGTATATACACTCTAATGATCAGCTCTTAGCAGCCCATGTGAGTCACCTAACACATGTGGGAACCATCATTTGGCAACTAGCATGAAATATCTCATAAAATTACAAAAATATGAGTAATCATTCATGACTTATTTACATGAAAACAAAATTACATATCCTTTATATCTAATCCATACACCAACGACCAAAAACACCTACAAACACTTTCATTCTTCAATTTTCTTCATCTAATTGATCTCTCTCAAGTTCTATCTTCAAGTTCTAAGTGTTCTTCATAAATTCCAAAAGTTCTAGTTTCATAAAATCAAGAATACTTTCAAGTTTGCTAGCTCACTTCCAATCTTGTAAGGTGATCATCCAACCTCAAGAAATCTTTGTTTCTTACAGTAGGTTATCATTCTAATACAAGGTAATAATCATATTCAAACTTTGGTTCAATTTCTATAACTATAACAATCTTATTTCAAGTGATGATCTTACTTGAACTTGTTTTCGTGTCATGATTCTGCTTCAAGAACTTCGAGCCATCCAAGGATCCATTGAAGCTAGATCCATTTTTCTCTTTTCCAGTAGGTTTATCCAAGGAAATTAAGGTAGTAATGATGTTCATAACATCATTCGATTCATACATATAAAGCTATCTTATTCGAAGGTTTAAACTTGTAATCACTAGAACATAGTTTAGTTAATTCTAAACTTGTTCGCAAACAAAAGTTAATCCTTCTAACTTGACTTTTAAAATCAACTAAACACATGTTCTATATCTATATGATATGCTAACTTAATGATTTAAAACCTGGAAACACGAAAAACACCGTAAAACCGGATTTACGCCGTCGTAGTAACACCGCGGGCTGTTTTGGGTTAGTTAATTAAAAACTAGGATAAAATTTGATTTAAAAGTTGTTATTCTGAGAAAATGATTTTTATTATGAACATGAAACTATATCCAAAAATTATGGTTAAACTCAAAGTGGAAGTATGTTTTCTAAAATGGTAATCTAGACGTCGTTCTTTCGACTGAAATGACTACCTTTACAAAAACGACTTGTAACTTATTTTTCCGACTATAAACCTATACTTTTTCTGTTTAGATTCATAAAATAGAGTTCAATATGAAATCATAGCAATTTGATTCACTCAAAACGGATTTAAAATGAAGAAGTTATGGGTAAAACAAGATTGGATAATTTTTCTCATTTTAGCTACGTGAAAATTGGTAACAAATCTACTCCAACCATAACTTAATCAACTTGTATTGTATATTATGTAATCTTGAGATACCATAGACACGTATACAATGTTTCGACCTATCATGTCGACACATCTATATATATTTCGGAACAACCATAGACACTCTATATGTGAATGTTGGAGTTAGCTATACAGGGTTGAGGTTGATTCCAAAATATATATAGTTTGAGTTGTGATCAATACTGAGATACGTATACACTGGGTCGTGGATTGATTCAAGATAATATTTATCGATTTATTTCTGTACATCTAACTGTGGACAACTAGTTATAGGTTACTAACGAGGACAGCTGACTTAATAAACTTAAAACATCAAAATATATTAAAAGTGTTGTAAATATATTTTGAACATACTTTAATATATATGTATATATTGTTATAGGTTCGTGAATCAACAGTGGCGAAGTCTTACTTCCCGACGAAGTAAAAATCTGTGAAAGTGAGTTATAGTCCCACTTTTAAAATCTAATATTTTTGGGATGAGAATACATGCAGGTTTTATAAATGATTTACAAAATAGACACAAGTACGTGAAACTACATTCTATGGTTGAATTATCGAAATCGAATATGCCCCTTTTTATTAAGTCTGGTAATCTAAGAATTAGGGAACAGACACCCTAATTGACGTGAATCCTAAAGATAGATCTATTGGGCCTAACAAACCCCATCCAAAGTACCGGATGCTTTAGTACTTCGAAATTTATATCATATCCTAAGGGTGTCCCGGAATGATGGGGATATTCTTATATATGCATCTTGTTATTGTCGGTTACCAGGTGTTCACCATATGAATGATTTTTATCTCTATGTATGGGATGTGTATTGAAATATGAAATCTTGTGGTCTATTGTTACGATTTGATATATATAGGTTAAACCTATAACTCACCAACATTTTTGTTGACGTTTAAAGCATGTTTATTCTCAGGTGAATATTAAGAGCTTCCGCTGTTGCATACTAAAATAAGGACAAGATTTGGAGTCCATGTTTGTATGATATTGTGTAAAAACTGCATTCAAGAAACTGATTTCGATGTAACATATTTGTATTGTAAACCATTATGTAATGGTCGTGTGTAAACAGGATATTTTAGATTATCATTATTTGATAATCTACGTAAAGCTTTTTAAACCTTTATTTATGAAATAAAGGTTATGGTTTGTTTTAAAAATGAATGCAGTCTTTGAAAAACGTCTCATATAGAGGTCAAAACCTCGCAACGAAATCAATTAATATGGAACGTTTTTAATCAATAAGAACGGGACATTTCAGTTGGTATCCGAGCGTTGGTCTTAGAGAACCAGAAAATTTGCATTAGTGTGTCTTATCGAGTTTGTTAGGATGCATTAGTGAGTCTGGATTTCGACCGTGTTTTCTTTAAAAATGATTGCTTAACATTTTTGTTGGAAACTATATATTTTTAACATATGTATATTATGTGATATATTAATCTCTTAACGTGTTTGATATTATGTGATAGATGTCTACCTCTAGAACAAGTCCCATTGACTCACCTAATAATAATGAAGAGTCAAATGTAAATTGGAATGATTTGTGGACTGATTAACAAATTCCCGAAGAGGAACCGGAAGAAGAGTCGGAACCGGAAGAAGAATCGGAACCGGAAGAAGAATCGGAACCGGATGAAGAAATAGAACCGGTGGGGGAAATAATAAAACGGTTAAGTAAAAGAAAATCCTCAACCAACCGACCAAAGTTAATTATGGTCAATGGTGTTTCCGCCAAGGAAGCAAAATATTGGGAGGATTACCAATTCTCCGATGAATCGGATTCCGACGAGAATTCCGATGATGTTATAGAAATTACCCCAACTGAATTTAAAAAGGCAAAAGAAAATAATAAGGGAAAGGGCATAAAAATAGAGAAATCTAATTCCAACCCCGATGAACTTTATATGTATCGTCAACCCCCGAAGTCCTTAAGTTGTAACAATGACCCGGGAACCTCTAAACCACCAGGTTTTTCTAAACCAATGTGGACAACGACGGCTCGTATTAGGGGAACATCATATATCCCTAGAAACTTGGCAAAACGAACCAAAACCGAAGAAGAAGAAACGAGCGAGTCGGAATAAGATAGTTGTATTCGTGTGGTGTAATATATGTAATATAGTGTTCTTATGCTTTATGATATATGTAAAAATTGCTTGTATTAATAAGTATTTTTTTTATGAAACTAACTCTTGTCTATTTTACAGTTTAAAAACACAAAATGGATAGACAACCCAATATTTTAAGAGACCTACCCGGAGACATGATTGATGAAATCTTGTCTAGAGTCGGCCAGAATTCTTCGGCACAACTATTTAAGGCGAGATCAGTTTGTAAGACATTCGAAGAACGTTCCAAGAATGTCTTGGTTTATAAGAGACTTTCGTTTGAAAGATGGGGGATATCACATTGGGAAACCCATAAGTTACGATGTGTTTACTTTGACGCATATATTGCGGGGAACCCAAATGCTATTTTACGCAACGGGTTAAGAAATTATTTTGACTCAATATATCCGAATATTGGACTTCATGATTTAGAAAAAGCGGCTAACATGCAACATAAAGAAGCATGTTATGCTTACGGATTAGTAATGTTCGCTTCTCACCAAAGTGAGAACAAGAACATCGGGCTACAACTATTAAACAAAACGTTTCCACAAGTGACGGAGTCGGTAATTGGGGTAGGAAATGAGGTTTTTAGATTATTACGGGACTGTTGGACATTACGTAACCCTCGTCCCTTTGATGACGTTACAACACGCTGTCTTATCAACGGCCATAACGGTTATGTTGCACAAGACCAAGGATGGGAAGTAGTCCTAGTAAAACCAGAATGCATGACTTGTTTCTGGACGTATGAATTACGTGTCTTTATTGCCTTTGCCGAACGACTTGTGTACTAGCTAGAATTGTCTTCACAACTATCTTGTATCAAAGTTATTGTGTGCTATATTTCATGCTTTATGTAAAATAAGCGGTATTGTAAGTTTGTAAAATATTGTATAAAAGTTTGAACGCGAAATATTATTACAATCAGTTTTTCATATAGAATTGTAGTAGTTGAATTGTATATTAGCTACTAAGTATGAACTTAACGGGTAGGTACTACCCGAATTTAAACTTATAAAACGCTAATATGAAGAAAAAGCTTTTATAAATGAGTTCATATTATGCTACGAAATACTATTAACTACTCTTAATATTCTGTATGATTAACTTGTTCCATTTAACTATTTTGAAGGAAATGGCACCGACTACTCGACACACCGTGAATATGAATGAAGAGGAATTCCGTACTTTTCTAGCTTCAAACATAGCCGCAGTACGGGCTGTGCTACATACCAACAATAACCTTGGATCTAGCAGTACAGGAAATCGTGTAGGATGCACCTACAAAGAATTCACTGCCTGCAAACCTTTGGAATTTGATGGAACCGAAGGACCGATCGGATTGAAACGGTGGACCGAGAAGGTTGAATCGGTGTTTGCCATAAGTAAGTGTACTTAAGAGGACAAAGTGAAGTACGCTACGCATACCTTCACAGGTTCTGCGTTAACATGGTGGAATACCTATCTAGAGCAAGTGGGACAAGATGATGCGTACGCACTACCGTGGTCAGCATTCAAGAACTTGATGAACGAGAAGTACCGTCCCAGAACCGAGGTCAATAAGCTCAAGACAGAACTTAGAGGGTTACGAACCCAAGGATTTGATATTACCACGTACGAAAGACGATTCACAGAATTGTGCCTATTGTGTCCGGGAGCATTCGAAGATGAGGAAGAGAAGATCGACGCGTTTGTGAAAGGATTACCGGAAAGAATCCAAGAAGATATAAGTTCACACGAGCCCGCCTCCATACAACAGGCATGTAGAATGGCTCACAAACTAGTGAACCAGATTGAAGAAAGAATTAAAGAACAGACTGCTGAAGAGGCCAATGTGAAGCAAGTCAAAAGAAAGTGGGAGGAAAACGGTGATAAGAATCACCAATACAACAACAACAGCAATTACAACAATAATCGCAACAATTATCCCAACAATCGCAACATCAATCGCAACTACAACAAACGGCCCAACAACAACAACAACAACAACAGCAACTACAACAATCATCCCAACAACAATAATAACCGCAACAACAACAACAATCAGAAGCAGCTATGCCAAAGGTGTGAAAAGAATCACTCGGGGTTCTGCACCAAATTTTGCAACAAGTGTAAAAGAAATGGTCATAGCGCGGCGAAGTGTGAGGTCTACGGACCAGGGGTTAATAGAACGAAAGGAACAAATGGTGTCGGAACGAGTAATGGCGGAGCAAGTAGTGTCGGAGCAAGTTATGCCAATGTAGTTTGTTATAAATGTGGAAAACCAGGCCACATTATTAGAAATTGCCCGAACCAGGAGAACACGAATGGACAAGGCCGTGGAAGAGTTTTCAATATTAATGCGGTAGAGGCACAGGAAGACCCGGAGCTTGTTACGGGTACGTTTCTTATTGACAATAAATCTACTTACATTTTATTTGATTCGGGTGCGGATAGAAGCTATATGAGTAGAGATTTTTGTGCTAAATTAAGTTGTCCATTGACGCCTTTGGATAGTAAATTTTTACTCGAATTAGCAAATGGTAAATTAATTTCAGCAGATAATATATGTCGGAATCGAGAAATTAAACTGGTTAGCGAAACATTTAAGATTGATTTGATACCATTAGAGTTAGGGAGTTTTGATGTGATAATCGGTATGGACTGGTTGAAAGAAGTGAAAGCGGAGATCGTTTGTTACAAAAATGCAATTCGCATTATACGAGAAAAAGGAAAACCCTTAATGGTGTACGGAGAAAAGGGCAACACGAAGCTACATCTTATTAGTAATTTGAAGGCACAAAAACTAATAAGAAAAGGTTGCTATGCTGTTCTAGCACACGTCGAGAAAGTACAAACTGAAGAAAAGAGCATCAATGATGTTCCCATTGCAAAAGAATTTCCCGATGTATTTCCGAAAGAATTACCGGGATTACCCCCACATCGATCCGTTGAATTTCAAATAGATCTTGTACCAGGAGCTGCACCAATAGCTCGTGCTCCTTACAGACTCGCACCCAGCGAGATGAAAGAACTGCAAAGCCAATTACAAGAACTTTTAGAGCATGGTTTCATTCGACCAAGCACATCACCGTGGGGAGCTCCTGTTTTGTTTGTCAAGAAGAAAGATGGTACATTCAGGTTGTGTATCGACTACCGAGAGTTGAACAAACTTACCATCAAGAACCGCTACCCACTACCGAGAATCAACGACTTATTTGATCAACTACAAGGCTCGTCTGTTTATTCAAAGATTGACTTACGTTCCGGGTATCATCAAATGCGGGTGAAAGAAGATGATATTCCAAAGACTGCTTTCAGAACACGTTACGGTCATTACGAGTTTATGGTCATGCCGTTTGGTTTAACTAATGCACCAGCTGTGTTCATGGACCTTATGAACCGAGTGTGTGGACCATACCTTGACAAGTTTGTCATTGTTTTCATTGATGACATACTTATTTACTCAAAGAATGACCAAGAACACGGTGAACATTTGAGAAAGGTGTTAGAAGTATTGAGGAAGGAAGAATTGTACGCTAAGTTTTCAAAGTGTGCATTTTGGTTGGAAGAAGTTCAATTCCCCGGTCACATAGTGAACAAAGAAGGTATTAAGGTGGATCCGGCAAAGATAGAAACTGTTGAAAAGTGGGAAACCCCAAAAACTCCGAAACACATACGCCAGTTTTTAGGACTAGCTGGTTACTACAGAAGGTTCATCCAAGACTTTTCCAGAATAGCAAAACCCTTGACTGCATTAACGCATAAAGGGAAGAAATTTGAATGGAATGATGAACAAGAGAAAGCGTTTCAGTTATTGAAGAAAAAGCTAACTACGGCACCTATATTGTCATTGCCTGAAGGGAATGATGATTTTGTGATTTATTGTGATGCATCAAAGCAAGGTCTCGGTTGTGTATTAATGCAACGAACGAAGGTGATTGCTTATGCGTCTAGACAATTGAAGATTCACGAACAAAATTATACGACGCATGATTTGGAATTAGGCGCGGTTGTTTTTGCATTAAAGACTTGGAGGCACTACTTATATGGGTTCAAAAGTATTATATATACCGACCACAAAAGTCTTCAACACATATTTAATCAGAAACAACTGAATATGAGGCAGCGTAGGTGGATTGAATTATTGAATGATTACGACTTTGAGATTCGTTACCACCCGGGGAAGGCAAATGTGGTAGCCGATGCCTTGAGCAGGAAGGACAGAGAACCCATTCGAGTAAAATCTATGAATATAATGATTCATAATAACATTACTACTCAAATAAAGGAGGCGCAACAAGGAGTTTTAAAAGAGGGAAATTTAAAGGATGAAATACCCAAAGGATCGGAGAAGCATCTTAATATTCGGGAAGACGGAACCCGGTATAGGGCTGAAAGGATTTGGGTACCAAAATTTGGAGATATGAGAGAAATGGTACTTAGAGAAGCTCATAAAACCAGATACTCAATACATCCTGGAACGGGGAAGATGTACAAGGATCTCAAGAAACATTTTTGGTGGCCGGGTATGAAAGCCGATGTTGCTAAATACGTAAGAGAATGTTTGACGTGTTCTAAGGTCAAAGCTGAGCATCAGAAACCATCAGGTCTACTTCAACAACCCGAAATCCCGGAATGGAAATGGGAAAACATTACCATGGATTTCATCACTAAATTGCCAAGGACTGCAAGTGGTTTTGATACTATCTGGGTAATAGTTGATCGTCTCACAAAATCAACACACTTCCTACCAATAAGAGAAGATGACAAGATGGAGAAGTTAGCACGACTGTATTTGAAGGAAGTCGTCTCCAGACATGGAATACCAATCTCTATTATCTCTGATAGGGATGGCAGATTTATTTCAAGATTCTGGCAGACATTACAGCAAGCATTAGGAACTCGTCTAGACATGAGTACTGCCTATCATCCACAAACTGATGGGCAGAGTGAAAGGACGATACAAACGCTTGAAGACATGCTACGAGCATGTGTTATTGATTTCAGAAACAGTTGGGATCGACATCTACCGTTAGCAGAATTTTCCTACAACAACAGCTACCATTCAAGCATTGAGATGGCGCCGTTTGAAGCACTTTATGGTAGAAAGTGCAGGTCTCCGATTTGTTGGAGTGAAGTGGGGGATAGACAGGTTACGGGTCCGGAGATTATATAAGAAACTACCGAGAAGATCATCCAAATTCAACAACGGTTGAAAACCGCCCAAAGTCGACAAAAGAGCTACGCTGACATTAAAAGAAAAGATATAGAATTTGAAATTGGAGAGATGGTCATGCTTAAAGTTGCACCTTGGAAAGGCGTTGTTCGATTTGGTAAACGAGGGAAATTAAATCCAAGGTATATTGGACCATTCAAGATTATTGATCGTGTCGGACCAGTAGCTTACCGACTAGAGTTACCTCAACAACTCGCGACTGTAGATAACACTTTCCACGTCTCGAATTTAAAGAAATGTTTTGCTAAAGAAGATCTCACTATTCAATTAGATGAAATCCAAATCAACGAAAAACTTCAATTCATCGAAGAACCCGTCGAAATAATGGATCGTGAGGTTAAAAGACTTAAGCAAAACAAGATACCAATTGTTAAGGTTCGATGGAATGCTCGTAGAGGACCCGAGTTCACCTGGGAGCGTGAAGATCAGATGAAGAAGAAATACCCGCATCTATTTCCAGAAGATTCGTCAACACCTTCAACAGCTTAAAATTTCGGGACGAAATTTATTTAACGGGTAGGTACTGTAGTGACCCGAACTTTTCCATGTTTATATATATTAATTGAGATTGATATTTACATGATTAAATGTTTCCAACATGTTAAGCAATCAAACTTGTTAAGACTTGATTAATTGAAATATGTTTCATATAGACAATTGACCACCCAAGTTGATCGGTGATTCACGAACGTTAAAACTTGTAAAAACTATATGATGACATATATATGGATATATATATATAGTTAACATGATACTATGATAAGAAAACATATCATAAAGTATATTAACAATGAACTACATATGTAAAAACAAGACTACTAACTTAATGATTTTTAAACGAGACATATATGTAACGATTATCGTTGTAAAGACATTTAATGTATATATATCATATTAAGAGATATTCATACATGATAATATCATGATAATATAATAATTTAAAATCTCATTTGATATTATAAACATTGGGTTAACAACATTTAACAAGATCGTTAACCTAAAGGTTTCAAAACAACACTTACATGTAACGACTAACGATGACTTAACGACTCAGTTAAAATGTATATACATGTAGTGTTTTAATATATATTTATACACTTTTGAAAGACTTCAATACACTTATCAAAATACTTCTACTTAACAAAAATGCTTACAATTACATCCTCGTTCAGTTTCATCAACAATTCTACTCGTATGCACCCGTATTCGTACTCGTACAATACACAGCTTTTAGATGTATGTACTATTGGTATATACACTCCAATGATCAGCTCTTAGCAGCCCATGTGAGTCACCTAACACATGTGGGAACCATCATTTGGCAACTAGCATGAAATATCTCATAAAATTACAAAAATATGAGTAATCATTCATGACTTATTTACATGAAAACAAAATTACATATCCTTTATATCTAATCCATACACCAACGACCAAAAACACCTACAAACACTTTCATTCTTCAATTTTCTTCATCTAATTGATCTCTCTCAAGTTCTATCTTCAAGTTCTAAGTGTTCTTCATAAATTCCAAAAGTTCTAGTTTCATAAAATCAAGAATACTTTCAAGTTTGCTAGCTCACTTCCAATCTTGTAAGGTGATCATCCAACCTCAAGAAATCTTTGTTTCTTACAGTAGGTTATCATTCTAATACAAGGTAATAATCATATTCAAACTTTGGTTCAATTTCTATAACTATAACAATCTTATTTCAAGTGATGATCTTACTTGAACTTGTTTTCGTGTCATGATTCTGCTTCAAGAACTTCGAGCCATCCAAGGATCCATTGAAGCTAGATCCATTTTTCTCTTTTCCAGTAGGTTTGTCCAAGGAAATTAAGGTAGTAATGATGTTCATAACATCATTCGATTCATACATATAAAGCTATCTTATTCGAATGTTTAAACTTGTAATCACTAGAACATAGTTTAGTTAATTCTAAACTTGTTCGCAAACAAAAGTTAATCCTTCTAACTTGACTTTTAAAATCAACTAAACACATGTTCTATATCTATATTATATGCTAACTTAATGATTTAAAACCTGGAAACACGAAAAACACCGTAAAACCGGATTTACGCCGTCGTAGTAACACCGCGGGCTGTTTTGGGTTAGTTAATTAAAAACTATGATAAACTTTGATTTAAAAGTTGTTATTCTGAGAAAATGATTTTTATTATGAACATGAAACTATATCCAAAAATTATGGTTAAACTCAAAGTGGAAGTATGTTTTCTAAAATGGTAATCTAGACGTCGTTCTTTCGACTGAAATGACTACCTTTACAAAAACGACTTGTAACTTATTTTTCCGACTATAAACCTATACTTTTTCTATTTAGATTCATAAAATAGAGTTCAATATGAAATCATCGCAATTTGATTCACTCAAAACGGATTTAAAATGAAGAAGTTATGGGTAAAACAAGATTGGATAATTTTTCTCATTTTAGCTACGTGAAAATTGGTAACAAATCTATTCCAACCATAACTTAATCAACTTGTATTGTATATTATGTAATCTTGAGATACCATAGACACGTATACAATGTTTCGACCTATCATGTCGACACATCTATATATATTTCGGAACAACCATAGACACTCTATATGTGAATGTTGGAGTTAGCTATACAGGGTTGAGGTTGATTCCAAAATATATATAGTTTGAGTTGTGATCAATACTGAGATACGTATACACTGGGTCGTGGATTGATTCAAGATAATATTTATCGATTTATTTCTGTACATCTGACTGTGGACAACTAGTTATAGGTTACTAACGAGGACAGCTGACTTAATAAACTTAAAACATCAAAATATATTAAAAGTGTTGTAAATATATTTTGAACATACTTTAATATATATGTATATATTGTTATAGGTTCGTGAATCAACAGTGGCCAAGTCTTACTTCCCGACGAAGTAAAAATCTGTGAAAGTGAGTTATAGTCCCACTTTTAAAATCTAATATTTTTGGGATGAGAATACATGCAGGTTTTATAAATGATTTACAAAATAGACACAAGTACGTGAAACTACATTCTATGGTTGAATTATTGAAATCGAATATGCCCCTTTTTATTAAGTCTGGTAATCTAAGAATTAGGGAACAGACACCCTAATTGACGCGAATCCTAAAGATAGATCTATTGGGCCTAACAAACCCCATCCAAAGTACCGGATGCTTTAGTACTTTGAAATTTATATCATATCCGAAGGGTGTCCCGGAATGATGGGGATATTCTTATATATGCATCTTGTTATTGTCGGTTACCAGGTGTTCACCATATGAATGATTTTTATCTCTATGTATGGGATGTGTATTGAAATATGAAATCTTGTGGTCTATTGTTACGATTTGATATATATAGGTTAAACTTATAACTCACCAACATTTTTGTTGACGTTTAAAGAATGTTTATTCTCAGGTGAATATTAAGAGCTTCCGCTGTTGCATACTAAAATAAGGACAAGATTTGGAGTCCATGTTTGTATGATATTGTGTAAAAACTGCATTCAAGAAACTGATTTCGATGTAACATATTTGTATTGTAAACCATTATGTAATGGTCGTGTGTAAACAGGATATTTTAGATTATCATTATTTGATAATCTACGTAAAGCTTTTTAAACCTTTATTTATGAAATAAAGGTTATGGTTTGTTTTAAAAATGAATGCAGTCTTTGAAAAACGTCTCATATAGAGGTCAAAACCTCGCAACGAAATCAATTAATATGGAACGTTTTTAATCAATAAGAACGGGACATTTCACTGGATACCTTCTTTGTTCACTATGTGATCGAGAAATTGAACTTCTTTCAACCAAAATGCAAACTTTGAAAATTAGCGTACAGTTATTCTTTCCTCAATACTTCTAGCACTTTTCTCAAATGTTCTTCGTGCTCTTGATCATTCTTTGAGTAAATAAGTATGTCATCGATGAAAACAATGACAAACTTGTCAAGATATGGCCCACACACTCGGTTCATAAGGTCCATGAACACAGCTGGTACGTTAGTCAATCCAAACGGCATAGCCATAAACTCGTAATGACCATAACGCGTCCTAAAAGCAGTTTTTGGAATATCATCCTCCTTTACTCGCATTTGATGATATCCAGAACGTAAATCAATTTTCGAATAAACCGACGAGCCTTGTAGTTGATTAAATAAGCCGTCAATTCTCGGAAGTGGATAACGGTTTTTGATGGTAAGTTTATTCAACTCTCTGTAGTCAATACACAACCTAAATGTACCATCCTTCTTCTTGACAAACAAAACAGGAGCTCTCCAAGGTGATGTGCTTGGTCGAATGAAACCACGTTCTAATAGTTCTTGCAGTTGGCATTGCAGTTCTTTCATCTCGCTGGGTGCGAGTTTGGAAGGAGCACGAGCTATTGGTGCAGCTCCTGGTATAAGATCTATTTGAAATTCAACAGATCGATGTAGAGGTAGTCCCGGTAATTCTTTCGAAAAAACATTGGGAAATTCTTTTGCGACGGGAACATCATTGATGCTCTTTTCTTCAGTTTATTCTTTCTCGACCTGTGCTAGAACAGCATAGCAACCTTTTTTTATTAGTTTTTGTACCTTCAAATTACTAATAAGATGTAGCTTCGTGTTGCCCTTTTCTTCGTACACCATTAAGAGTTCTCCTTCTTCTCGTACAATGCGAATTGCATTTTTGTAATATACGATCTCTGCTTTCATCTCCTTCAGTCAGTCCATGCCAACTATTACATCAAAACTCCCTAACTCTACTTGTATCAAATCAATCTTAAATAGTTCGCTACCCAGTTTAATTTCTCGATTTCGGCATATATTATCTGCTGAAATTAATTTACCGTTTGCTAATTCGAGTAAAAATTTACTATCCAACGGCGTCAATGGACAACTTAATTTAGCACAAAAATCTCTACTCATATAGCTTCTATCCGCACACGAATCAAATAAAACGTAAGCAGATTTATTGTCAATAAGAAACGTACCCGTAACAAGCTCCGGGTCTTCCTGTGCCTCTGCCGCATTAATATTGAAAACTCTTCCGCGGCCTTGTCCATTCGTGTTCTCCTAGTTCGGGCAATTTCTAATAATGTGGCCCGGTTTTCTACATTTATAACAAACTACATTGGCATAACTTGCTCCGACACTACTTGCTCCGCCATTACTCGTTCCGACACCACTTGTTCCTTTCGTTCTGTTAACCCCTGGTCCGTAGACCTCACACTTCGCTGTGCTATGACCATTTCTTTTAAACTTGTTGCAAAATTTGGTGTAGAACCCCGAGTGATACTTTTCACACCTTTGGCATAGCTGCTTCTGATTGTTGTTGTTGTTGCGGTTGTTATTGTTTTTGGGATGATTGTTGTAGTTGTTGTTGTTATTGTTGTTGTTGTTGTTGTGCCGTTTGTTGTAGTTGAAATTGATGTTGCGATTATGGGGATAGTTGTTGTTGTATTGGTGACTCTTATCACTGTTTTCCTCCCACTTTCTTTTGACTAGCTTCACGTTGGCCTCTTCGGCAGCCTGTTCT
Organism: Rutidosis leptorrhynchoides; assembly: GCF_046630445.1. Taxonomy (NCBI): domain Eukaryota; kingdom Viridiplantae; phylum Streptophyta; class Magnoliopsida; order Asterales; family Asteraceae; genus Rutidosis; species Rutidosis leptorrhynchoides. Next base: position 328,255,870 of record NC_092337.1, on the reverse strand, counting down.
TTAATTCTTCCCTCAATCTGGTTCACTAGTTTGTTAGCCATTCTACATGCCTTTTGTATGGAGGCAGGCTCGTGTGAACTTATATCTTCTTGGATTTTCTCCGGTAACCCTTTCACAAATGCATCGATCTTCTCTTCCTCATCTTCGAACGCTCTCGGACACAATAGGCACAATTCTGTGAATCGTCTTTCGTACGAAGTAATATCGAATCCCTGTGTTCATAACCCTCTAAGTTCTGACTTGAGCTTATTAACCTCGGTTCTGGGACGGTACTTCTCGTTCATCAAGTGCTTGAATGCTGACCACGGTAGCGCGTAAGCAGCATCTTGTCTCACTTGCTCTAGATAGGTATTCCACCATGTTAATGCAATACCTGTGAAGGTATGCGTAGCGTACTTCACTTTTTCTCCTTCAGCACACTTACTTATGGTAAACACCGATTCAACTTTTTCGGTCCACCGTTTCAATCCGATTGGTCCTTCGGTCCCATCAAATTCTGAAGGTTTGCAGGCAGTGAATTCCTTGTAGGAGCATCCTACACGATTTCTTGTGCCGTTAGCTGTATTGCTAGATTCAGAGTTATTGTTGGTATGTAGCGCGACCTGTACTGCGGCTATGTTTGAAGCAAGAAAGGCACGAAATTCCTCTTCGCTCATATTCAAGGTGTGTCGAGTAGTCGGTGCCATTTCCTTCAAAATAGTCAAATGAAACAAGTTAATCATACCGAATATTAAGAGTAGTCAATAGTATCTCGTAGCATAATATGAACTCATTTATAAAAGCTTTTTCTTCATATTAGCATTTTATAAGTTTAAATTCGGGTACTACCTACCCGTTAAGTTCATACTTAGTAGCTAATATACAATTCAACTACTACAATTCCATATGAAAAACTGATTATAATAATATATCACATACAAATATTCTTCAAACTTACAACTTCGCAATATTACATATAACATGAAATATAGTACACTATGATACAGGACAGTTTTGAAGATAAATCTAGTTAATACGCAAGTTGTTCAGCAAAGGAAATAAAGACACGTAATTCATAAGTCCAGAAACAAGTCATGCATTCTGGTTTTACTAAGACGACTTCCCATCCTTGGTCTTGTGGAAAATAACCGTTATGACCATTGGCTAGACAGCATGTTGTAATGTCATCAAAAGGACGAGGGTTTCGTAATGTCCAACAGCCTTGTAATAATCTAAAAACCTTGTTTCTCACCCCAACTACTGAATCCGTCATTTGTGAGAAAGTTTTATTTAAAAGCTGCAATCTGATGTTCTTTTTCTCACTTTGGTAAGAAGCGAACATCACTAACCCGTAAGCATAACATGATTCTTTATGTTGCATGTTAGAAGCTCTTTCTAATTCACGAAATCCTATGTTGGGATATTTTGAGTCAAAATAGGTTCTTAACCCGTAGCGTAAAATTGCATTTGGGTTCCCCGCATTTAACGCTTTAAAGAAAACACGTCGTAACTTAAAGTCTCCCCAATGTGATATACCCTACCTATCAAAGGAAAGCCTTTTATAAACTAAGGCATTTCTGGAATGTCTTTCAAATGTTTGACAAGTTAATTTCGCTATAACTAAATGTGCTGATGAATTCTGACCGACTCTAGACAAGATTTCCTCAATCATATCCTCTGGTAGGTCTTCTAAAATATTCGGTTGTCTACCCTTAACGTCCATTTTGTTTTTATACTGTAAAATAGACAAGGATTAGATTCGTAATAACAAACAATACAAGAAATTTTTACATAGAACATAAAAGTACAAGCACACTACAATACATTTATTACACAACATGTTCACACCCCTCTAATCTGAATCACTGGTTTCTTCTTCTTCGGACTTGGTTCTTTTTCCTAATTTTCTAGGGATATATGATGTTCCTCTAATATGAGCCGTCATTTTCCACATTGGTTTAGAAAAACCTGGTGGTTTAGAGGTTCCCGGGTTATTGTCACGATATTGAAAATACGGGTGTCGACGGTACATATAAAGTTCATCGGGGTCGGAATCAGATTTCTCTATTTTGATGCCTTTTCCCTTATTATTTTCTTTTGCCTCATTAAATTGGGTAGGGGTAATTTCTATAACATCATCGGAATCCTCATCAGGATTCGATTCATCGAAAAATTGGTAATTTTCCCAATATTTTGCTTCCTTAGCGGAAACACCATTGACCATTATTAACTTTGGTCCATTGGTTGGGGATTTTCTTGTATTTGACCGGTTTTCTGTGGTTCCTACTATTCCCCCCTCTGGAACCTCTTCTTCTTCCGGTTCCTCTTCTTCTGGTTCCTCTTCTTCCGGTTCCTCTTCTTCCGGTTCCGTTTCCTCTTCTTCCGGTTCTTCGGGAACTTGTGAATCTTCCCAATATATATTTGACTCTTCGTTATTATTAGGTGAGTCAATGGGATTTGTGCTAGAGGTAGACATCTATCACACAATATCAAACATGTTAAGAGATTAATATATCACATAATATTTACATGTTAATAATATACAGTATCCAACAAAAATGTTAAGCAATCATTTTTAAAGAAAACACGCTCGAAGTCCAGACTCACTAATGCATTCTAACAAACTCGATAAGACACACTAATGCAAATTTTCTGGTTCTCTAAGACCAACGCTCGGATACCAATTGAAATGTCCCGTTCATATTGATTATAAGCGTTCCATATTAATTGATTTTGTTGCGAGGTTATGACCTCTATATGAGACATTTTTCAAAGACTGCATTCATTTTTAAAACAACCATAACCTTTATTTTATCAATAAAGGTTTTAAAAACATTACGTAGATTATCAAATAATGATAATCTAAAATATACTGTTTACACATGACCATTACATAATGGTTTACAATAGAAATATATTACATCGACATATGTTTCGTGAATGCAGTTTTTACACAATATCATACAAACATAGACTCCAAATCTTGTCCTTATTTTAGTATGCAACAGCGGAAGCTCTTAATATTCACCTGAGAATAAACATGCTTTAAACGTCAACAAAAATGTTGGTGAGTTATAGGTTTAACCTATATATATCAAATCGTAACAATAGACCACAAGATTTCATATTTCAATACACATCCCATACATAGAGATAAAAATCATTCATATGGTGAACACCTACTAACCGACATTAACAAGTTGCATATATAAGAATATCCCCATCATTCTGGGACACCCTTCGGATATGATATAAATTTTGAAGTACTAAAGCATCCGGTACTTTGGATGGGGTTTATTAGGAACAATAGATCTATCTTTAGGATTCGCGTCAATTAGGGTGTCTGTTCCCTAATTCTTAGATTACCAGACTTAATAAAAAGGGGCATATTCGATTTCGATAATTTAACCATAGAATGTAGTTTCACGTACTTGTGTCTATTTTGTAAATCATTTATAAAACCTGCATGTATTCTCATCCCAAAAATATTAGATTTTAAAAGTGGGACTATAACTCACTTTCACAGATATTTCCTTCCTCGAAAATAAGACTTGGCCACGGATCGATTCACGAACCTATACAAATATGTACATATATATCAAAGTATGATCAAAATATAATTACAACCATTTTTATTATGTTTTAAAGATTTGAGTGTATTAAGTCAGCTGTCCTCGTTAATAACCTACAACTAGTTGTCCATAGTTAGATGTACAGAAATAAATCGATATATATTATCTTGAATCAATCCACGACCCAGTGTATACACGTCTCAGGCTAGATCACAACTCAAAGTATATATATTTTTGGAATCAACCTCAACCCTGTATAGCTAACTCCAATGTTACTGCATATAGAGTGTCTATATAATATATTAGAATACATGTATAATACAATATAAGTTAGCTAGGATATGATTTGTATATATTTGTTAAACATTTCCCATAGCTAAAAAGATCAAAAATATCCAATCTTGTTTTACCCATAACTTCTTCATTTTAAATTCGTTTTGAGTGAATCAAATTGCTATGGTTTCATATTGAACTCTAATTTAAGAATCCAAACAGAAAAAGTATAGGTTAATAGTCGGAAATTTAAATTACATGTCAATTACTAAAGAGGTAGTCATTTCCGTCGAAAGAACGACATCTTGATGACCATTTTGAAAAACATACTTTCACTTTTAGTTTAACCTAGATTTTTGGATATAGTTTCATGTTCATATTAAAAATCATTTTCCCAGAAGAACAACTTTTAAATCAAAGTTTATCATAGTTTTTACTTATCCAAACCAAAACAGCCCCCGGTTTCACTACGGCGGCGTATATCCGATTTTATCGTGTTCATCGTGTTTCCAGGTTTTAAATCATTAAGTTAGCATATCATATAGGTATAGAATATGTGTTTAGTTGATTTTAAAAGTCAAGTTAGAAGGATTAACTTTTGTTTGTGAACAAGTTTAGAATTAACTAAACTATGTTCTAGTGATTACAAGTTTAAACCTTCGAATAAGATAACTTTATATGTATGAATCGAATGATGTTATGAACATCATTACTACCTCAAGTTTTCTAGATAAAACTACTGGAAATGAGAAAAATGAATCTAGCTTCAAAGGATCCTTGGATGGCTTAATAGTTCTTGAAGCAGAATCATGACACGAAAACAGTTCAAGTAAGATTTTCACTCAAAATAGGATTGTTATAGTTGTAGAAATTGAATCAAAGTTTGAATATGAATATTACCTTGAATTAGAAAGATAACTTGCTATAAATAACAAAGGTTCCTTGATCTTAGATGATTACTTGGAATGGATTAGAAAGCTTGGAAGTAGACTTGCAAACTTGGATGTATTCTTGATTTTTATGAAACTATACTTATGGAATTTATGAAGAACACTTAGAACTTGAAGATGGAACTTGAGAGAGATCAATTAGATGAAGAAAATTGAAGAATGAAAGTTTTTGTATGTGTTTTTGGTCGTTGGTATATGGATTAGATATAAAGGATATGTAATTTTGTTTTCATGTAAATAAGTCATGAATGATTACTAATATTTTTGTAATTTTATGAGATATTTCATGCTAGCTGCCAAATGATGGTTCCCACATGTGTTAGGTGACTCACATGGGCTGCTAAGAGCTGATCATTGGAGTGTATATACCAATATTACATACATCTAAAAGCTGTGTATTGTACGAGTACGAATACGGGTGCATACGAGTAGAATTGTTGATGAAACTGAACGAGGATGTAATTGTAAGCATTTTTGTTAAGTAGAAGTACTTTGATATGTGTCTTGAAGTCTTTCAAAAGTGTAAGAATACATATCAAAACACAACATGTATATACATTCTAATGGAGTCGTTAAGTCTTCGTTAGTCGTTACATGTAAGTGTTGTTTTGAAACCTTTAAGTTGACGATCTCAATTAATGTTGTTAACCCAATGTTTATTATATCAAATGAGATGTTAAATTATTATGTTATCATGATATTATGATGTATGAATATATCTTAATATGATATATACATTAAAATATCGTTACAACGATAATCGTTACATATAAGTCTCGTTTCGTAATTCTTGAGTTAGTAGTCTTATTTTTACATATGTAGTTTATTGTTAACACACTTAATGATGTATTTAAATATCATTTTATCATGTTAAATATAGTGTATCAATATCTTAATATGATACATATGTATTTAGTAGACGTTATCATAACGATAATCGTTATATATATCATTTTGAGTTTCTTAACTTAGTAATCTCATTTCTTATGTATATCACACATTGTTAATATACTTAGTGAGATACTTACTCATCATAATCTCATGTCAACCATATATATATGTCTATATATACCACAACATGTAGTTTTTACAAATTTGTAACGTTCGTGAATCGCCAGTCAACTTGGGTGATCAATTGTCAATATGAAACTTATTTCATTTAATCAAGTCTTAACAAGTTTGATTGCTTAACACGTTGGAAACATTTAGTCATGTAAATATCATTCTCAATTAATATATATAAACATGGAAAAGTTCGGGTCACTACAAGAAGCGCGTGTCTTTTTCTCTCGGAAGACTTTACTTCCTTTTAAATTTCATTTATATTACAATAAACTGGGTAAAACTGATTAATATAGTCCAAAACAAAAGTATCTTCAATTATTTGTACAAAAATATGTGATATATGTTCTAAATAACTTGGTAAATTTTTCCCACACTTGGCTTTTATTTTCCTTTCTTTGCCTTTTTATTCTCCTCTATTTCATTTTAAATGAATTCAAACATTTTGGGTTGTTTCTCAATTTATGTCCTTTCCGAGGTAACACTAATTTTGGTGTTAACACCTAGTTTTATCGTTCATAATTATGTATAAACATGATTTTGAGTTCATTTAGTTGAAAATTTTGAAATTTTTTAATAGAATTGGGTAGTCAGTATATAAGACTAGGGCTGTTCTTTATTATCAGATAGCACTAGATTCTAATACAGCTATTGCGTTACTAGTATTATTAATGGTAACCAAGTGTGTAAATTAAAATTTTAAAAATCCGAAAGAATTTAACTCCTTCCCACACTTAAGATCTTGCAATGCCCTCATTTGCAAGAAATCAGTAACAATTTAAATTATTGAGGGTGATTAGCATAGAAAAATGATTAAATTTTACCAAAGTTTCTAAATATATTGTTGTTTGTGTTGAATGATAAATGGTGCACATCGTTTGTTCATTCTGTCTGTTGTTACATCACACTTGTTTTTCATTTTGTCGTCAAAATTAATAGCTTTTGCTGAACTTAATGTCAATCTTTAAAAATGCGCTGTTTTACCCTATTTTGTACATGAGATAAACTACAAACATACATAATATTTTTATTATTATTATTTTTTTTATAAAATCTTTATTTATTAAAACAATTTAAATGAATAAGTTTTTAAAATTTTGTTTCCTTTTACTTTAAGTAGTTTCGGTATGTTTACCTAGTCCGTCCCTCGACAAAATTTAAAATTTGTCGTTAAAGTGATTGTTTTAAAAGCAAAGATTTTTGGGTTTTTATTTTTATTTTTTTGGTATACTTTAGATCAATAAAATTAAAAATAATGATAATAAAATTTCTCGTTCCGCCCTCGGGTAAAGCAATTTCGGTTCAATGACCTAGTCTTCAACTCACGACGAATTTTAAATATCAAATTTTTAACTTAATGAAATAAACTAAATTTTTTTTTTAAATTCACACTAAACTTAAATTTAAAATGCATAAAATTAAAAATTCATATTAATATTATTAATATTTTTATACATTAATTTTACAAACTTTATATTGAAAATATTAATTTTTTAAAATATATAAAAAAAAAACTTAAATATATTGATTTAAAAAGATTTACAATAATAATTTAATATTTATATATTAATGTTAAAAACAAGGTTAAAATTAAAATTAAAAATCTTTTTGGTCTTTTATCCCACTTTAATCAATCAAATATTATAAAAATATACGCCACTCTTTTCGGTAAATTTCGCAGTGATGTAATAAATTTTTGTATGATATCAATAATTTCAGTTTCGCATACCTAATTTTATTGAATATCAATTTAATACTTTATAGCAAACGATTCAGCATTTATTATCAAAAGATTAAAAGAAATAAATAAAAACAAATAAAAACTGTACATACTTACCTATGAGAAAGAATTCTCAGAGACCTGCTTTAGCCGACTCATAGGAGAGTCGTGTGATTTGGTTTTCCATAGCTACATAAGCGTAACCTCGACTCTTCAATAACTTTTCTTCCAAACATATGAACGGTCCTTCTCTGCATAGAGTAACAAATTCGGTATTTGAATGTGTTTAATTGTTTGAACATTTACCTTCGTGTGACCATTTTCCGCATTTATGACATCTTTCAAGGTGTCGTGCTCTTCTTTTTGTTGCGGATTTTGATTTTCCTTTACCAAAATGTGTCTTATGATGATTGTTCCTAAGTTCTTTCATCACTTCGTCCATTTTGCCTCTTATGAAGGATACCAGTTTACTCGGGAAGATGTTATTATTACGTTTAGTAATCAAAGAGTGAGTAGTAGACCATGGTTCAGATCAAAGGAATTATTCATCTCGTACAACCTAAAAAAATAAAAATTCAGAATGGAGGGAGAAGACTAGTTCTTTAGGGTCTACTAGGGAAAGACCATTCGGATTCCATTCTCAAGAACCACACGAAAACAGAATATCTAACTCTAACATAAATATATATTATCCTTAAAAAGACTTGATTCTCCCCACACTTAGTTAGCTGTGGTGTTGAAATTGTGATCAACTTCATTGTCAACTTCCATTGGACCATGTATGTAATGTTTAACTATGTGACCATTAACTTTAAATTCAATCCCATTTGAATTTATCAACTCTATTGTTCCATATGGAAAAACTCTTTTGACTATGAATGGTCCAGGCCATCTTGATTTCAATTTTCCTGGAAATAGCTTGAATCTTGAATTGAAAAGAAGAACTCGGTCTCCTTCCTTGAATTCTTTTAAACTTCTGATTCTTTTATCATGCCATTTCTTTGTTCTTTCCTTATAGATTAACGAATTTTCATAGGCTTCATGTCTTAATTCTTCTAATTTGTTTAGTTGACTTAACCTTAGACGTCCAGCTTCATGTAAATCAAGATTACATGTCTTCAAAGCCCAAAATGCTTTGTGCTCAATTTCTACTGGAAGGTGGCATGCTTTTCCGTAAACAAGTTTAAAAGGTGTGGTTCCAATTGGAGTTTTGTAGACTGTTCTAAAAGCCTAGAGTGCATCCCCTAATTTCATGGACCATTCCTTCGGATTTGATCCTACAGTTTTCTCTAGAATACGTTTTAAAGCTCGGTTGGTATTTTCAACTTGTCCACTTGTTTGTAGATGATAAGCGGTTGAGATTTTGTGAGTTACTCCATATCTTTTGAGAACTTTCTCAAGTTGATTATTACAAAAATGAGTACCCCAATCACTTATTAAAGCTTTCGGTGTTCCGAACCTAGCAAAAAGACGTTTTAAAAAGTTGACTACAACTCGTGCATCATTATTTGGGAGAGCTTGTGCTTCCGCTCATTTAGATATATAATCAATACCAACGATAATGTAGTGATTATTATGAGATTTTGGAAATGGACCCATAAAGTCAATACCCCAAACGTCAAATACTTCAGATACTTGAATGACATTTTGTGGCATTTCATCACGTTGACTTATTTTTCCGGCCCTTTGACAAGCATCACAGGATTTACAAAGAAGGTGTGCGTCTTTGAAAATTGTAGGCCAATAGAATCCAGCGTCGTAAACTTTTCTTGCTGTGAGTTGAGGCCCATAATGCCCTCTTGTTGGTCCTGTGTGATAATGGTTTAAGATTTGACTGGCTTCATCCCCGAATATGCATCGGCGTATTATTCCATCGGGACAAATTTTAAACAAATGTGGATCTTCCCAGAAATAGTGTTTTATATCACTAAAGAATTTCTTTCGTTTTTGGTACGACAACCATTTTTCAAGGAATCCACATACTAAGTAGTTTGCATAGTCTGCAAACCATGAAATTTCACTATAATCTATCTTCAATAGATATTCATCAGAAAAGTTATCTTGTATGGCTGATTCATTTAGGACTTCTAATTCGGGATTTTCAAGACGAGAAAGATGATCAGCGGCGAGATTTTCTGCTCCCTTTTTATCTCGGATTTCAATATCGAACTCTTGTAAGAGTAAGATCCAATGGATTAATCGTGGTTTAGCATCTTGGTTTGAAAATAGGTATCTAAGAGCAGAATGGTCGGTATAGACAACCGTTTTAGCTAAAACTAGATATGAACGAAATTTGTCAAAAGCAAAGACAATAGCAAGGAGTTCTTTTTCAGTAGTTGTGTAATTCATTTGTTCTCCTTGTAACATCTTACTAGCATAATAAATAGGCTGAAATCGTTTTTCAATCCTTTGTCCTAAAACGGCTCCCATTGCAAAATCACTTGCTTCGCACATGAGTTCAAATGGTAGATTCTAATTTGGAGTTATCATGATCGGCGCATTAGTGAGTTTTTCTTTAAGAATATTAAAAGATTTGATGCATTCATCTGTAAAGATGAATTGAGCATCCTTTTCTAGGAGTTTATTCATAGGAGTGGCAATTTTAGAAAAATCTTTTATGAAACTTCGGTAAAAACCGGCATGCCCTAGAAAACTCCTAACTCCTCTAACATTGGTGGGATGTGAAAGTTTAGCAATTACATCTACTTTAGCTCTATCTACTTCAATTCCTTCCTTTGAAATCTTATGACCAAGAACGATGCCTTCTTTAACCATGAAATGGCATTTCTCCCAATTAAGTACTAGATTTGACTGTTCGCATCTAATAAGCATTCGTTCAAGATTAATTAGACATGTTTCATATGTATCATCGAAGACTGAAAAGTCATCCATGAAAACTTCCATGCATTCTTCTATCATGTCGTGAAAAATCCCAATCATGCACCTTTGAAAGGTTGCAGGGGCGTTGCAAAGTCCAAATGGCATGCGTTTGTAAGCAAAAGTACCATAAGGGCACGTGAATGCAGTTTTTTCTTGGTCCTCGGGTGCTATTGGAATTTGAAAGTATCCGGAGAAACCGTCAAGAAAACAATAGTAACTATTCCCGGGTAACCTTTCCAACATTTGATCAATGAAAGGTAAGGGAAAGTGATCTTTTCTGGTGGCGTCATTTAATTTTCTATAATCAATACAAACACGCCATCCTGTTACAGTCCTAGTAGGAATAAGCTCATTTTTTCATTTGTGATGACTGTCATGCCACCCTTCTTAGGTACACATTGAACCGGGCTTACCCGTGGACTATCAGAGATTGGATAAATTAAACCTGCATCTAGCAGTTTAATAATTTCTTTCTTAACAACATCTTACGTATTAGGATTTAGTCTTCATTGGCGTTGCACATATGTTTTATGACCTTCTTCCATAAGGATTTTATGTGTGCAATACGAAGGACTTATGCCTTTAATGTCATAAATCTTCCATGCAATAGCTGGTTTATGAGCTTTTAGCACAGAAATGAGTCGAGATTTTTCATTTTCAGTAAGAGAAGATGATATTATTACAGGTAATTCAGATTTACCATGTAAATAAGCATATTCTAAATGGTTTGGAAGTGGCTTTAACTCTAATGTCGGTGGTTCTTCTATCGATGATTTGTATCGATATCTGTCTTCTTCTTTTAGCATTTGAAGTTCTTCTGTTGTTGGTTCATATCCATTAGCCATGAGTGCGGCTAACATTTCAGCTTCATTAATTGGTTCAGTTCCTTCTCCTAAAGAACATTCTCCTGTTCCTTGTAGTTCTGGAAATTCTTCTAACAACTCTGTAGGTGAATCTATAGTTTGAATATAATAACATGTATCATCTGCAGATTGCGGTTGTTGCATGGCTCTATCAACAGAAAAGGTAACACTCTCGTCCTCTATACTTAGGGTCAATTTCTTACCGAACACATCTATTATTACTTTAGCCGTGTTTAAGAATGGTCTTCCTAATATAAGAGGAACTCGAGAATCTTCTTCCATGTACAGAATAACAAAATCTACTGGAAATACTAAAGTACCAACTTTAACTAGCATGTTCTCCATTATCCCTCTAGAATATTTTACTGATCGATCTGCTAGTTTTATACTTATCCGTGTTGGTTTCAATTCTCCGAGGTCTAGTTTAGTGTATAATGAATATGGCATTAAATTTATACTAGCACCTAGGTCTGCCAATGCTTCTATGGAACTAAGACTACCCAGAAAACATGGAATTGTGAAACTTCCTGGATCTGAGAGTTTTTCTGGTATCTTATTCAACAGCACTACAGAACAATTAGTATTCATAGTAACAGCTGAGAGTTCTTCCATTTTCTTTATATTTGTGATTAGATCTTTCAGAAATTTAGCATATCTAGGCATTCCTGAAATCACATCAATGAAAAGAAGATTTACATTTATTTGTTTAAACATATCCAGGAATTTGGATTGCTCAGATTCAAGTCTTTCTTTTCTTATTTTACTCGGATAAGGAAGTGGTGGTTGGTATAGTTTAACATAAGGTTTAGCTTTAACTGTGTTATCTTCGTTAACCTTTTCAACTACCGGTTCTGTTTCCTTTTCTTGCTCAGGCTGTGGTGCCTGTGGAGTAGGAATAGCGTCATCAGAAATTACAGGTATTTCAGGTGGTTTAAGTGTAATACCACTTCTTGTGGTAATGGCTTTAGCTGTTTCATTCCGGGGGTTAGCATTTGTGTCGCTAGGTAGACTTCCCGGTTTTCTTTCACCTATTAACCTTGCTAGGTTACTTACTTCTTGTTCCAAATTTTGAATAGAAGCTTGTTGATTTCTAAATGCTTGAGCATTTTGTTCATTCATTTGTTTCTGAGATGTGAAAAATTGAGTTTGAGATTCAACTAGCTTCGACATCATATCTTCTAAATTTGACTTTTTATCATCGGTTTGTGGTGGTTTAATTGGAAAAATAGGTCTTTGCTGATTGTAAGGATTGTTGAATTCTTGTTGATTGCTAGGACCTTGTTGGTTGTTGTATGGAACATTTCGGTTATAATTCTGGTTTTGATTGTAGATTGGTCTTGGCGGTTGATAATTATTCTGATAATTATTTCCAGGCCTTTGGTTCATGTATGAAACATTCTCTCTTTGTTCCATTGTTTGTTCAATACTGAGACAATCTTTTGTCAAATGTGGTCCTCCACACTGCTCACAACTAATTCGTATTGAGTGAATATCCTTAGTCATCTTTTCCATTCGTCTCTCGAAAGCATCTATCTTTGCGGACATGGAATCAAAGTCATGGCTAGAATCGGCTCTAGCTGCTTTAGATGATCTAACGATGTCTTTTTCTTGATACCACTCATGTGAGTGGGAAGCAGTGTTATCAATAATTTTGTAAGCTTCAGTTGTGGTTTTCTTCATGATGGAACCACCAGCTGCTATGTCGATGTCTTTTCGTGTAGTGATGTCGCATCCTTGGTAGAATATTTTTACTATTTGATAAGTGTCTAAACAATGTTGCGGACATCCTCTTAACAACTTTCCAAATCTTGTCCACGCCTCATATAGAGTTTCATTTGGCTTTTTTGTGAACGTAACTATTTCTCCTTTAAGTCTCACGGCTTTAGATGCCGGAAAGAATTGTTTAAGAAAATTTTCAACTAAAACGTCCCATGTATCAATCGCCCCTTCAGGTAACGATTCTAACCAATCTTTGGCTTCTCCCTTTAAAGTCCAGGGAAATAACATGAGATATATCTGTTCATCCTCCACTTCTCAGATTTTAAATAGAGTACAAATCCTATTAAAGGTACGAAGATGTTCGTTTGGATCTTCCTTCGGCGCACCACTAAATTGGCATTGATTAGTTACTGATGTTTAAAGCTAAGGGGTATAAAATACTATTAAATTTTAGCAGGAAATACTATTAAATACGATACAATTTTACACAAGATATTTATTTATTTATAGAATGGATATACTTAAACCTTGCTACAACAATTATAGGCAGTGTACCTAATCGTACAGTAGTGTAGTTTTTAGTAAGTCCGGTTCGTTCCACAGGGAAAAATCTTTAAACAAAGCTTAACGCTATATTAGTTTTATTTTATAAAAATACAAATATATATAAGTAATATTATTATTATAAAAAGGGGGTTTTTACCGTTTAGTGACCGGTTTGTTGATTTTAAAACTCTAGTCGCAGTTAAAACCTAATGTAAAATATTAAATAAATAAAAGACTTAATTTAAAGCGTAAAGTAAATAACGATAATGAAATTGCAATAAATAAAAGTGCGATAAAATAAAAGTGCGATAATTAAAAAGTACGATAATTAAAAGTGCAATTAAATGAAATTGCAATAAATAAAAGTGCGATAATTAGAAGTGCAATTAAATAAAAAATAAAGGAAATTAAATATGAAATAAAAGAATTATGCTTATTTAAACTTCCGTAATCATGATGTTTGACGTGTTGATTTTAGTTTATTCCCATGGGCTAATTGTTCTTTGTCCTGGATTATTTAATATGTCCATACGGATTTGTCCATAATAGTCCATCAGTCATAAATATAAAGAGTGAAAGCCTTTGTCAAATTATTCATATTCCCGAAGTCAAATATTCCAACTAATTGGGGATTCGAATTGTAACAAGGTTTTAATACTTTGTTTAATGAATACACCAGGTTATCGACTGCGTGTAAACCAAGGTTTTACTACGTTGTTAATGAAAGGACCCGTCCTAATCCATCCGGACGATGTCCATATCGATTATAAACGATTCACAACAGTTGATTACATCGCGAGGTACTTGACCTCTATATGATACATTTTACAAACATTGCATTCGTTTTTGAAAAGACAATCTTTCATTACATCGAAAGTTGACAACATGCATACCATTTCGTAATATATCTTACTATAATAGACTTAATAATAATCTTGATGAACTCAACGACTCGAATGCAATGTCTTTTGAAATATGTCATGAATGACTCCAAGTAATATCTCTAAGATGAGCAAATGCACAGCGGAAGATTTCTTTCGTACCTGAGAATAAACATGCTTTAAAGTGTCAACCAAAAGCTTGGTGAGTTCATTAGTTTAACATAAATAATCATTTCATAATTGTAATAGACCACAAGATTTCATATCTCCATTTCTCATAAACATACGTCCCATGCATAGAGACTAAAATATCATTCATTTGGATTGAACACCTGGTAACCGACATTCACAATATGTATATAAGAATATCCCCATCATTCCGGGATCCTCCTTCGGACATGATATAAATTTCGAAGTACTAAAGCATCCGGTACTTTGGATGGGGCTTGTTGGGCCCGATAGATCTATCTTTAGAGTTCGCGTCAATTAGGGCGTCTGTTCCCTAATTCTTAGATTACCAGACTTAATAAAAAGGGACATATTCGATTTCGATAATTCAACCATATAATGTAGTTTCGATTACTTGTGTCTATTTCGTAAAACATTTATAAAAATTGCGCATGTATTCTCAGCCCAAAAATATAAAGGGTAAAAAGGCAAATGAAACTCACGCATATAAATATTATAAAACAGTTAATAAAGCATTTGCATGTATTCTCAGCCCAAAAATGTAATGAGTAAAAAGGGAGCAAATGAAACTCACTGTACTATATTTTGTAGTAAAAATACATATGACGACATTGAACAATGCAGGGTAGGCTTCGGATTCACGAACCTATATCATTTGTATATTTATTAATACACATAATCGTAATCGAACAAATTTATTTATTATATCATAATTTATATATTATATATTTAATTTGTGTATATATTCAAAATGATTTAATCTCTATATAGTTATATTAATATATCCATATTTATTTATATACATTATTGTTTAGTGTTATAATTAAAATCAACAGTCTGTTATATGTACGTATTTAAATAAATAAATTTAGTAAGTTTGATTTATATAGTTATATGAAATATTAATATAATTATAGTATATGTAATAATTATCTTTTATGTACAAAATATGTATCTGTTTAAAAAGGTAGTTTTTTTGATAATAATATTAATGACGTACTAATAATAATAATAATAATAATAATAATAATAATAATAATAATAATAATAATAATAATAATAATAATAATAATAATAATAATAATAATAATAATAATAATAATAATAATAATAATAATAATAATAATAATAATAATAATAATAATAACAATTATGATACTTTTAATAATAAATAGATTACTAAATATAACAATAACAATAATAATCATAATAATACTGATCATATATTTATTGATAATAATAATAAGTGATATCTAAAACTTATGTTACTATTATAATAATAACAATGATAATTATAATGCAAGTAATACTGTCAATAATAATAATAATAATAATAATAATAATAATAATAATAATAATAATAATAATAATAATAATAATAATAATAATAATAATAATAATAATAATAATAATAATAATAATAGGAATGAAATTAAGAGTGTATACCCCTCTTGAAGCCTTTTCAAAAAAAAAAAAATGCTCCATACGAGACTCGAACCAAGACCTCTCGCTCACACATCAACACCCTTAACCATTGAACTGTTTTCGTATTTCTGTTTGAATACCTAAACTAAATCTTTTACCCTTTTCTGTCACTTCATCTTCTTCCTAAAATTAATCAAAACCCATTTAACATTTTCATTATCATAACATCAAGATTATCCTCGTCATTCATCATCAAACATCATCTTTATCATACCATCATTACATCATCACGATCGACATCATCATTCTCTTAATTATTAACATCTATCTTTAGAGTCTCCTTATCATCATCTCTATTCGTCATCGTTTAAACCAAATCATTTGAACATTTTTATTATCATTCTTAACTATCATCTACTTGAATGTGTGTCTTTTGATTTGAACCGTAAACAGAAGAAATGGGGAGTTAATAGCAGCGGCGTTTGATAGTGATTTGCGGTGGTGTCGGGTTATCGAACAAAAAAACAAATCTCGGCAGTTGAATAGGTCTGTTAGTGGGTTTCTTACGGCCCATTAGTAAATAGATTGTAGTCCGAAAAGTATTAGGAATAAGGTAATCCAACAACCAGATATTCACGGTCCATATTGATAAACACATAAAGGATTTGATAGAAACTTAGGCTTTGTATTGTTTAATCACAAGTGGAAGGTTTTCTTCGGCAATCAAGGAAAAAGAAGACACCATTTAGAACGACAAAAAAAAAAATGGGTTTTCAATTGAATATAGCAAACAAAAAAAATATCCATATAAACAATGATATCTCACCCACTGGTCGGCCATGAAGTGATAATGTGGTTCCACCATCATCTTTTTATAATACATTATATGTAGTATCATATGTAAAGAAAATGGTTCTACAAGCCTCACATGTGTCTCTACTTTATGAAGTATGTGATAGAGAAACTTTAACACATACAAGTTGCAATGAACTCAATATAAATAACCAAGTACTTCGGCAAAAAAAAATAATAATAGAAACACGATCGGTTTAAGTTGGTTTGGTTATATTGAGTTCACGAAATAAATGAAAGAGATAGAAAGAGAAGGGTGTTGGTGATCGATGGAGGAGAAAGAAAAGAAGAGGTGTTTGGTTGTTGTGGTTTCACGAAGGAGAACAAGAAAATGATGCATGTATGTGTATAAAGAAAGAGTCATTGATGAAGTGATGGTGGTTGTGTTCATAAGTGATTGTTATGGTGGCCGATAGGTGGACGTGGGAGTGGTAACGGGTGGTTGTGGAAACAGACTTATACCGTGCCAAAAGAAGCAGATTCATGTTGGTCTTTGGTGGTGGTTTCCTTGGTTGTTTGGACATATGTTCGAAAAGAAGCAAGACTTATAAATTGTTAAACATGGTGGCTAGATGGTGATCGGGTGGTGTAACAAAATCAAAAGTAGGAGAATTAATTTGTGTCAAGTAGAGAATAAGGAAATGGATTCGGTTGTGGTGTTGTCGAACATTCATTGGTTGGTTGGTTGGAGATGCTCTATGATGAAATAATAATCAAAGGACCATGGTACAAGTCATAAGGTGAAGGTTTCATCAAAAAGATGTTGGTGATCGAGAAGAAAGAATAAAAATAGTGAAGATGGTGGGTTGTTCATGCTTGATAGTGGTGGTAGTGAATTGATACGAGTTTTCATATTTGTGTGTGTGTGTGCTTGTGCATAAGTATATGCATATATAATTAAGATGTAGATTAGCAAGGCAGTGGAGACAATAAGAATCAACCCAGGAAGTAACATACAAAACTATGGAAAGCAGATAAAGACTTGAAACTGAATTGTACTACTTGATGTAGATATTTTTAACTCAGCAGGCCATCTAAAAGATTATATGTCGATGGCTAAAAGATTTGTATTATTTGTTATGATTTATATATATATATATATATATATATATATATATATATATATATATATATATAATTAATATTAGTAGTTAATAAATACAAATATATTAATAATAATAATAATAATAATAATAATAATAATAATAATAATAATAATAATAATAATACTAAGTATAATGACAACTATTACCAATATTGTTAATAATGATATTATTAACGTTAATGATAATAATAATAAGTTGTATTATTTTCTAATAACTATGATAATAATAATAATTTATAATGGTAATAATATATTAAATCAAATGTATCAAATTTCATATAGTATTATTAATAATACAGATAATGAAAGTAATAATATTAGTAAAACAACTATATTTTAACTTGTATTATTATTAATTATGTAATATTTAATAATCATATATAATATGATAACCAATACTGAATATTTATTATTTATAAATTATATATATATATATATATATATATATATATATATATATATATATATATATATATATATATATATATATATATATATATATATATATATATATATATTACAATATACATATAATATAATAATTTATCATAGAAATCATATATATTTATATATAGGTTCATTTTAAATTTACACTTAATTATTTTGTATTCTATTTTACATATTTAATTTTAATGTTTATTTTATAATTTTAAATTATTATATATATTTTCATTTATATATATATATACACATTTATTTACAAACAATTTTTCGTGAATCGTTGGGAATTATCAAAGGTTAAATGCATACATGAACACAGTTCAAAGTTGTGAGACTTAACATTACAGATTTTGCTTATCGTGTCGGAACCATATGAAGATTAAATTTAAATTTGATCGGAAATTTTCGGGTCGTCCCAGTACCCACCCGTTAAAGAAATTTCGTCCTGAAATTTGAGTAGGGTGGTCATGGCTAACAATAAAAATGTTTTCATGATGAATATGAGTTGATAAAAAGAGTTTTATCGTCATTGAGTAATATAGATAAAACAATTCAATTATTCGAAGAGTACGAATGAAGCTGTCACAAAAGATTAAGATAGAGATTTAACTTTTGACGTAGTCTTGGTTGAATTCCGGAATTCAAGGGATTTAAAAGAAATTCTTGGAAATCTATAAGATCTGATTCGTCGAGATTTAAGGAACTTAAGATTTCTATAATTAAATATGGTGATCTGCCTCGATTACTCTGTCTGGTATTTTCATTATAAATTAAGCTCTTCCGTTCCATTATTCTCACCACTCCTATATTTTTCTTTCTTAGTTCATACATCCAAAGATTGTGAAAATGCTTAGTCCAGTTCTAATCCTTAATATTTTCCAAATTATCATTTATGTCATCCTTCTTTTCAATCTTCCACCAGAAGAATATGTTTTCTTCTACTTCATCCTTGGGGTTATAGTGTTTTTAATTCTCCCGTGTCTTTATGTTGCGATAAACTTTGACATACACGGTCTGTAATTTCTATGTTGTTATAGGGCTTTATATTTTCTCTTATATTTTGGAGCTCTTTGCCTTTTATTATCTTCTCGACCTCAATTAAAGCGAGTAATGGTCCAGAATTCATAAGTATGGAGTTTCGAATGAGCTTAATGTTCTAAACAAGAATAAACGTAATAGCACGATTTGATTTGTCAAATTACCAGAATCACTTAGAATAGAACTATCAAGAATATACCTTCTTGATATGTTCAAAAGTTAAGCAGAATGAAAGAGTGATGTAACATGGCACATGATGACGTTATGATATGTGAATCATCATGTCCTATTAGAAACTCAGCATGACTTACTGTAATATAATCACGTTGATCAAGTGTCATTATATTATACTAACTCATGCATCAGTTCCCAACATTACTTCAATAACATTCATATTTTAAGCTCGAAAGTTTACAGAATATAGAAACTAACAGTTTCTATATGATGTAACACTGATAGCACGGAGAGATTAATGATTTCAGATAAGATTAGTTATGAAAATATATTCAGAAATATCGAGGATATTTATAATGAAAGATACAATAATATCCCGGAATATCTAAGATCAGAGGATGATAGAAACTATTGTCCGCAAGGGTTTAGAGTAAAGAGTAAGATATTTGCTAAAGACTTTAGCAGGCATTGAATCATTTGGATTCTTTGAAGTCAAACTTATTCTTTGTGATTTATCCACGACTTCCTTCAAAGTTTCGCATAATCCGCTTTTTGGTACTAAATTTTCTATTGAGTGTTTCCAATACTCCATTCTTTATCATCAACCTTTTGACGGTTAAGGTCGTGTACAGTTTTTGTTGCTTCATTCAACTTTTCAAAATTCAGAGGATTAATTCGCAGACTGGGTGCTTTTCAGAATTTCAAGATGGAAGATCATTGTTCTAAGAGATAAATGTTATATGAATACATATAACTATTGATGTGGAAACGTTGCAAGACTCACAATACAGATTTGCTGATTCCTGGTAATTGGTATGGCAATTCTTGTTACAAGATGCGGATGGGTACATGATGAGACTTCAATAGATAAATATAGTGATTTGTCAGAGGGATTTAAACTAAGGAGCGACAAGGTTGCTGGTACATTTGCTGGTAATATGGTGGCATATAAAAGGTTCTCCGGTAACAATAAAAGAGCACACGTATATATCAAGGTTATAATAAGGTTGTTTCGAATGAAAAGTCAAAGTTGACTTGTTGGAGCTGTGACAAAATTGACTATTGTGAAAAAGAATTGCAATGTTATTTTCTGTAATAACAATGCGAAAGGAGATAGCACAGATACGTGTTAAACGTTTACTTAGGTTCCAAGGATTTTTCAGGTGCATAACTATATGCATAAATCTTTCCTTCCGTAGATGAAGTGCGGTTGGTTCATCCTATCGATTTAGGTGTTTTCAAGAATCATGAAAGGTTTGAACGCAGATTGTAATCGTCAAGATACAAACGAGGTTTAAGATGAAATCAAGTGGAAAACTTGAAGAATTGTTTAGTTTCATATGTTATAATCAATATTTTAATTCATTTTAATTGTCCAATCTTGGTAGTCCACAGTTAGCAGTCCACAGTCACTAACTCAATAATTCATATATAGTTTAATATACAATATTTGAATTAATTAATACGTATCGTGACCCGTGTACATGTCTAAGACTCGATCACAACTCAAATTATATATATTATTATAGAATCAACCTCAACCCTGTATAGAGAATTCGATTATTACTGCATATAGATTGTCTATGGTTATTCCAAATAATATATATAAATGCGTCGATATGATATGTCAAAACCTTGTATACGTGTCCCGATATTTAAAGTGCGTAAAATAAATAACAGAAATTAAATGACGATAAATAAAATTGCGAGAATATAAATTACGATAAATAAACTGCGATAAATAAATTGCGATAAAATAAAATGTAATACGGAATTAACAGTTAGCTAGGAACAGTTAGCTAGGATCTTGTTAGCGTGGTTTCTTAACAAAATTTCATATTGTTAATTAGTCTATTTCTAATCAATTTTTGTTGTGTCCATTATTTCTTCATTATGCCACTTGTTGGATTCTGATAGGTCAAAATTCAAATATGAAATTGAATTTGAATGAAAATAGTTATTCTTTGGTGAACGGATGCGTATATCGGTGGTTGTAAATAGGATAGTAAATGATCGTTGAATCAAATTCGAAGAATGTACAGTGTAACTTATTAATGTGAAATCTAAATATTCCTCGGGTATTACCTACCCATTAAAATATTTTCACCTTTAACAGTTTGTACAAAAGAATTTTTAATTACAATCTTTATGAAAACATATATACATATATATTTTCTTCAGATGTAATCATAGATTTAAGGAGTCAGTATGATATTAAACTCATTCGATTTACCGTTAGAACAAGAATATATAATCTCGAAAATATTAGAGATTACATAATCATCATGAAGACGAAGATAATTGATGCAGAACGATATGTAGAACGATGATTATACTCGAGGTACAGAATGAGATGTTGAGGCATGGTTTGTTGATGGTACTGGTGCTGTTATTGATGGTACTGTTGGTGCCGGTGATGTTGCTGAAGCTGGTATACTTTGCACCATATTCTCCAATTTGATTACTCGAGCGCGAAGTTCGCTAACTTCTTCTATTATTCCAGGATGATTGTCGGTCGGAACGAGTGGATGAATAAGATTTAGAATTGTGGATAGAATATAATCGTGTCGAACTACTCTGGAAATGAGGCTGGAAATGGTGTTTCGGATAGATTCGACGGTAGATGCTTCAGGTTATTCGTCAAGAGGGCAATTTGGTTGGTGGAAAAGATCGCCTTCTTCGCGTCTCCATTGATTAAGTCTACTACGAACCCATCTCCAATTCATCCAGAATAAATGATGGCTAATTGGTTGACTCATTCTGGTTACACTGCTTTCGGAGCTCGAGTGGAAATCTATATCGGAATAGCTGTCGGAATAACTATCAGAATAGCTATCGAAATCTGAGGGACTCGAACTGGTTGAGGGATTTATCTCGTACGATCAGATGAAGTATTTTCGATATGAAATAGATAATAGGATGTAGATTAGTACCCTGCAATACATAATTTACATATGCATATATAATACTAAAATCCCATAAGTTACGGAGGAATCTACGGAAGCTGTCAGGCAAAGGTAACAATAACAGATACGCTAAGATATGAATTTTGTCTATACACTATTCATGCAGTCAATGCAGTAAAACGTGTCTAGACTAGGAATGGTAAGCAGGTAATTTCCTAAGGATGATAAGTAGGTAATTATCGACATGAATTGATAAGCAAAACTTTTGACATGCAGACACGGTCGAAGTCCAGACTCACTAAAGCATCCTAACAACTTATCAGTTAGACACACTAATGCAGACCTGGTTCGCTAAGACCACTGCTCTGATACCAACTGAAAGGACCCATCCTAATCCATCTGGACGATGTCCATATCGATTATAAACGATTCACAACAGTTGATTACATCACGAGGTACTTGACCTCTATATGATACATTTTACAAACATTGCATTCTATTTTGAAAAGACAATCTTTCATTACATCGAAAGTTGACAACATGCAAACCATTTCGTAATATATCTTACTATAATAGACTTAATAATAATCTTGATGAACTCAACGACTCGAATGCAACGTCTTTTGAAATATGTCATGAATGACTCCAAGTAATATCTCTAAGATGAGCAAATGCACAGCGAAAGATTTCTTTCGTACCTGAGAATAAACATGCTTTAAAGTGTCAACCAAAAGGTTGGTGAGTTCATTAGTTTAACATAAATAATTATTTCATAATTTTAATAGACCACAAGATTTCATATCTCTATTTCTCATAAACATACGTCCCATGCATAGAGACTAAAATATAATTCATTTGGATTGAACACCTGGTAACCGACATTCACAATATGTATATAAGAATATCCTCATCATTCCGGGATCCTCCTTCGGACATGATATAAATTTTGAAGTACTAAAGCATCCGGTACTTTGGATGGGGCTTGTTGGGCCCGATAGATCTATCTTTAGAGTTCGCGTCAATTAGGGTGTCTGTTCCCTAATTCTTAGATTACCAGACTTAATAAAAAGGGACATATTCGATTTCGATAATTCAACCATATAATGTAGTTTCGATTACTTGTGTCTATTGCGTAAAAGATTTATAAAAATTGCGCATGTATTCTCAGCCCAAAAATATAAAGGGTAAAAAGGCAAATGAAACTCACGCATATAAATATTATAAAACAGTTAATAAAGCATTTGCATGTATTCTCAGCCCAAAAATGTAATGAGTAAAAAGGGAGCAAATGAAACTCACTGTACTATATTTTGTAGTAAAAATACATATGACGACATTGAACAATGCAGGGTAGGCCTCGGATTCACGAACCTATATCATTTGTATATTTATTAATACACATAATCGTAATCGAACAAATTTATTTATTATATCATAAATTATATATTATATATTTAATTTGTGTATATATTCAAAATGATTTAATCTCTATATAGTTATAT
The DNA here is from genome assembly GCF_046630445.1 of Rutidosis leptorrhynchoides. Classification (NCBI taxonomy): domain Eukaryota; kingdom Viridiplantae; phylum Streptophyta; class Magnoliopsida; order Asterales; family Asteraceae; genus Rutidosis; species Rutidosis leptorrhynchoides. The sequence continues at coordinate 328,231,793 of NC_092337.1, read as the reverse complement.
TAATATATCCATATTTATTTATATACATTATTGTTTAGTGTTATAATTAAAATCAACAGTCTGTTATATGTACGTATTTAAATAAATAAATTTAGTAAGTTTGATTTATATAGTTATATGAAATATTAATATAATTATAGTATATGTAATAATTATCTTTTATGTACAAAATATGTATCTGTTTAAAAAGGTAGTTTTTTTGATAATAATATTAATGACGTACTAATAATAATAATAACAATTATGATACTTTTAATAATAAATAGATTACTAAATATAACAATAACAATAATAATCATAATAATACTGATCATATTTGTATTGATAATAATAATAAGTGATATCTAAAACTTATGTTACTATTATAATAATAACAATGATAATTATAATGCAATTAATACTGTCAATAATAATAATAATAATAATAATAATAATAATAATAATAATAATAATAATAATAATAATAATAATAATAATAATAATAATAATAATAATAATAATAATAATAATAATAATAATAATAATAATAATAGGAATGAAATTAAGAGTGTATACCCCTCTTGAAGCCTTTTCAAAAAAAAAAAATGCTCCATACGAGACTCGAACCAAGACCTCTCGCTCACATGTCAACACCCTTAACCATTGAACTGTTTTCGTATTTCTGTTTTAATACCTAAACTAAATCTTTTACCCTTTTCTGTCACTTCATCTTCTTCCTAAAATTAATCAAAACCCATTTAAGATTTTCATTATCATAACATCAAGATTATCCTCGTCATTCATCATCAAACATCATCTTTATCATACCATCATTACATCATCACGATCGACATCATCATTCTCTTAATTATTAACATCTATATTTAGAGTCTCCTTATCATCATCTCTATTCGTCGTCGTTTAAACCGAACCATTTGAACATTTTTATTATCATTCTTAACTATCATCTACTTGAATGTGTGTGTTTTGATTTGAACCGTAAACAGAAGAAACGAGGAGTTAATAGCAGCGGCCTTTGATAGTGATTTGCGGTGGTGTCAGGTTATCGAATAGAAAAACAAATCTCGGCCGTTGAATAGGTCTGTTAGTGGGTTTCTTACGGCCCATTAGTAAATAGTTTGTAGTCCAAAAAGTATTGGGAATAAGGTAATCCAACAACCAGATATTCACGGTCCATATTGATAAACACATAAAGGATTTGATAGAAACTTAGGCTTTGTATTGTTTAATCACAAGTGGAAGGTTTTCTGTCGGTAATCAAGGAAAAAGAGGACACCATTTAGAACGACAAAAAAAAAATGGGTTTACAATTGAATATAGCAAACAAAAAAAATATCCATATAAACAATGATATCTCACCCACTGGTCGGCCATGAAGTGATAATGTGGTTCCACCATCATCTTTTTATAATACGTTATATGTAGTAACATATGTAAAGAAAATGGTTCTACATGCCTCACATGTGTCTCTACTTTATGAAGTATGTGATAGAGAAACTTTAACACATACAAGTTGCAATGAACTCAATATAAATAACTAAGTACTTCGGCAAAAAAAATAATAATAGAAACACGATCAGTTTAAGTTGGTTTGGTTATATTGAGTTCACGAAATAAATGAAAGAGATAGAAAGAGAAGGGTGTTGGTGATCGATGGAGGAGAAAGAAAAGAAGAGGTGTTTGGTTGTTGTGGTTTCACGAATGAGAACAAGAAAATGGATGCACGTATGTGTATAAAGAAAGAGTCATTGATGAAGTGATGGTGGTTGTGTTCATAAGTGATTGTTATGGTGGCCGATAGGTGGACGTGGGAGTGGTAACGGGTGGTTGTGGAAATAGACTTATACCGTGCCTAAAGAAGCAGATTCATGTTGGTCTTTGGTGGTGGTTTCCTTGGTTGTTTGGACATATGTTCGAAAAGAAGCAAGACTTATAAACTGTTAAACATGGTGGCTAGATGGTGATCGGGTGGTGTAACAAAATCAAAAGTAGGAGAATTAATTTGTGTCAAGTAGAGAATAAGGAAATGGATTCGGTTGTGGAGTTGTCGAACATTCATGGGTTGGTTGGTTGGAGATGCTCTATGATGAAATAATAATCAAAGGACCATGGTACAAGTCATAAGGTGAAGGTTTCATCAAAAAGATGTTGGTGATCGAGAAGAAAGAATAAAAATAGTGAAGATGGTGGGTTGTTCATGCTTGATAGTGGTGGTAGTGAATTGATACGAGTTTTCATATTTGTGTGTGTGTGTGTGCTTGTGCATAAGTATATGCATATATAATTAAGATGTAGATTAGCAAGGCAGTGGAGACATTAAGAATCAATCCAGGAAGTAACATACAAAACTATGGAAAGCAGATAAAGACTTGAAACTGAATTGTACTACTTGATGTAGATATTTTTAACTCAGCAGGCCATCTAAAAGATTATATGTCGATGGCTAAAAGATTTGTATTATTTGTTATGATTTATATATATTTATATATATATATATATATATATATATATATATATATATATATATATATATATATATATATATATATATATATTAGTAGTTAATAAATACAAATATATTATTAATAATAATAATAATAATAATACTAAGTATAATGACAACTATTAACAATATTGTTAATAATGATATTAGTAACGTTAATGATAATAATAATAAGTTGTATTATTTTCTAATAACTATCATAATAATAATAATTTATAATGGTAATAATATATTAAATCAAATGTATCAAATTTCATATAGTATTATTAATAATACAGATAATGAAAGTAATAATATTAGTACAACAACTATATTTTAACTTGTATTATTATTAATTATGTAATATTTAATAATCATATATAATATGATAACCAATACTGAATATTTATTATTTATAAATTTTATATATATATAACAATACACATATAATATAATAATTTATCATAGAAATCATATATATTTATATATAGGTTCATTTTAAATTTACACTTAATTATTTTGTATTCTATTTTACATATTTAATTTTAATGTTTATTTTATAATTTCAAATTATTATATATATTTTCATTTATATATATATATATATATATATATATATATATATATATATATATATATACACATTTATTTACAAATAATTGTTCATGAATCGTTGGGAATTGTCAAAGGTTAAATGCATACATGAACACAGTTCAAAGTTGTGAGACTTAACATTACAGACTTTGTTTATCGTCACAGTTAACAATTACACCAATTACCCTTGAATGTAATTCACCCCTGTTTCAACAAGTCTATTAACTATTAATCCAGTTCCGTGTCCGGTAAAATGAATAATTATTGGTATTTATAGATATCCCGCCCACCATACCCAGTCAAGCGTATGTGGTTATATATAAATACGTCAAATTATAAGTTTGTATATTAAATTAACAAGGTATTTTTTTAGTTAATATAAAACCCATTAATAGCCCATAGTCTAATTTCCACAAGTGTCGTTCTTTTATCCAAACCCCAATTATGGTACAAAGCCCAATTACCCAATTTTAATATTTTTAGCCCAACATCATGATTACTTCGATTTAAATAAGCATAATAATAACTTAGCTACGAGACATTAAATTAAAAAGTTGAACATAACTTACAGTGATTAAAAATAGCGTAGCGTTACACGGACAGAATTTCGACTTACACCCTTACAACACATATATATATATATATATATATATATATATATATATATATATATATATATATATATATATATATATATATATATATATATTACGTATAAGTAAGAAGAAGAAAAAGATGATTTTTACGATCAGAATGCACGAGCTTTTATAGGCAGTTTCAAACCTTGGGGCTCCGTGAGTCGCGGCCCGTTTCTTCTTCAAACTCCACGAGTCGCGGAGTTTGTTTTTACAGCTCACTCCATTTTGGATCCTTTCTTTCCGACGGTTTTTAAATATAATATAATATATATATTAATTTTAAGAATTAATTATATATTATATTATATTCATGTGCATAGTTGACTTGTAATTTTTAGTCCGTTGCGTCGAACGTTGAGAGTAGGCTCAGGTCCCGGTTCCGGATTTTCGAACGTCCTTGCGTACAATTTAATATCTTATACTTTGCGTTTTGAATATTGTACTCTTGTAATTTCGAGACGTTTATTATCAATAATTTGAACCTCTTTGATTGTATTTTGTACTTTTGAGCTTTTTGGTCGTTTGCGTCTACAATTCGTCGAATCTATCTTTTGTCGTCACCTTTTATTATTTAAACGAATATCACTTGTAAATAGAACAATTGCAACTAAAAGCTTGTCTTTCTTGAGGAATAATGCTATGAAATATATGTTCGTTTTTAGCATTATCAAATATTTCCACACTTGAGCGTTGCTTGTCCTCAAGCAATATAGTCTTGAAATAATATATATATATATATATATATATATATATATATATATATATATATATATATATATATATATATATATATATATATAAGAAATATTAGAATCACTTCTTTATTCTTCACACTTTGTACATCAGTGATTTCTTTACGGCGGTATAAACAACGGTAGTAACGATGTGGTTTACAGTCCCACATGACTATAAAATTTAGATCCTTTAAGGAAATTGGATCTTTATGAAAACATTTGATCTTTTGAAAATTAAATCTAGTTTTTACCCTAGATAAGTTTTCTGGAATAACCCTTCACCGGTGTTTGCAAATTGTTTTTGTGGGTTTAGTGGGTTTCAGATTTGAAAATTTTAGCTCAAAACTTGCGGTTTTGTGTCACCCACTTACTAACCTTGTATTAGGAAAGCAACACGTCCAGTATACTTGCTCCGTATATTACCTTTCGGTAAACTACCGTCCGATTGTAAAGGAAAGCGTTGAACAAGCAACTGTTAAGGCAATGTCTCCTGACATACTTTTAATTATGGTCTATAACGTGTCGAACGCAATTACTATCCTTTGTAAGAGCAATAGTAAAGCTCACCCTTATAATTTTTCGGTCTGGCACAAGGTCCTGTCTTTGACCATGCTATGCAACCACTGTTCTTACGGTTGACACCCGAATTGGTTCAGGTGACCTAATGAATTCCAGGTGAATTCCTAGGATTTTACGTTCAAAGGTAATGAATGCATTGAAAATGGGTTTTTAGAAAACAAATCGGTTTGTAATTTTTGATCAAAATATTTTCTCGTTCAAGCTCGAGTTTAGATATCATTGAATTCCATGAGTTTGTAATTCTTAATCTTTAAGGTCAATCTCTAGGATTGAGTAATATCAGTCTTAAAAGCTGATTTTTAATCTTTAAGGAGATTATCCTTTCTGGGGATCTGATTCATTAGTCTTATCCAGCTAATTTGCACGGCGTCCTCCCCATTTTACAAGATAAATCCTTCTCATGGTTAGGATAAATCTGACCACTTGGCGACCCTGTTTGATGCTGAGGTCCGTGGATTTCCTGCTAATTTTAGAGATGATTTTTCTAGATTTTTCGTCAACCTACAGCTGGTCTGGACGACAACTTCATGACCTAAATCAAGAAGCGCGTTTCTTTTTCGAAAGACTTTACTTCCTTTAAATGATGGAATTGATTCATCATGTAGATCCATCTTTCTTACAGTAAATCGGGTAAAACTTTTTAGTTTAGTCCAAAGCAAAAGTATTTTCAATTATTTGTACAAAAATATGTGATATATGTTTTGAATAACTTGGTAAAAATTTCCCACACTTGGCTTTTATTTTTCCTTTTTGTTCTCCTCTATTCAATTTTAAATGAATTCTAACATTTTGGTTTGTTTCTCAATTTATGTCCTTTCAGAGGTAACAATAATTTCGGTGTTAACACCTAGTTTTATCATTCATAAATATGTATAAACATGATTTTGAGTTCATTTAATTGAAAATTTTAAAAAATTTTACTAGAATTGGGTAGTCAGTATATAAGACTAGGGCTGTTCTTTATTATCAGAGAGCACTAGATTCTAATACAACTACTGCTTTACTAGTATTTCTAATGGTAACCAAGTGTATAAAGTAAAAATTTTAAAATCCGAAAGAATTTAACCCCTTTCCACACTTAAGATCTTGCAATGCCCTCATTTGCAAGAAATCAGTAACAATTTAAATTATTGAGGGTGATTAGCGTAGAAAAATGATTAAATTTTACCAAAGTTTCCAAACATATTGTTGTTTGTGTTGAATGATAAATGGTGCACATCATTTGTTCATTCCGTCTTGTCTTTATTTCACATATATTTTGCATCTTGTCATCAAAATTAGTTGCTTTTGCTGAACTTAATGCCAGTCTTTGAAAATGCGTTGTTTTACCCTGTTGTGTACATAAGATAAACTGCAAACATATATACATATTTTTGAAGTTTGGTATATTACCCCACATTCAAAAATTATTAAAATCTAATAATAAAAGTTAGAAAATTATAAAAACTATTACAATATCAACATAAGTGCTAAATGTAGTAACATTACAAAAATAAATAAAACTAAATAAACTAGGGTTGATACTGATACCAGTAGGGGTTCCATACATAACCGTATGTGTTATAGAATACTTCAGCTGGGTTATAAGTAGGATACGGTGGTTGGATTTCTATAGACCAGGGAGGAAATATGGGCGTTGGAGTAGGAATATAGTTTCTACCTATATGTTGGCAATGAGCTATGATTTAGTTTTGATGAACTTGCCAATCTTCAAATGCTCGATGTCTAGCATTTTCATACTCTTGTGAAGCTATAAACCTTTGCATTTCTGTCATTTCATTTCCCCCTCCCACATTACCTGGCTGTTGATTTCTCTCAACCTGTGGATGTCTTCCATTATATCTTACTGCGGCGTTATTTTGCCTCTTCAAAACCTTAGCACCATGATATACATTTAAACCAATTGTATCGTGGGGTTCTGGTTCTTCGATTAATAATTCCCCCTGACTTATATCCACATTGAGATACTCAGCAATTAATGTAATAAATATACCACCTCCTATTATACTGTGCGGTCTCATCCCCCTAACCATAGCTGATAAATAATAACCCACACAATAACGTATACTTACAGCGCTTTGTGGGTCTCGAATACACATGTGGTAAAATAAATCTTGCTCATTTACCTTTTCCTTATTTTTACCTCGCTGTGTAATCGAGTTCGCTAGAAACCTGTGAATTACTCTTAACTTAGCTCTATCTATATCCAAATAAGAGTAATTTCCCCCTTTAAATCGGTGATGGCTAGTCATTTGACTCCATACACCATGCGTATCAAAATTTTCATCAATCTTCCTACCATTCAATATCAACCCTCGACAATCGGTAGATGCTAGCTCCTCAGGCGTATATATACGTAAGGCCTGAGCCATGTCTAGTAGAGACATGCTGCGCATCGAACCTCCTAACAAAAATCTAATAAAAGTTCGATCGGTTAAACTAGCTACCCGATCATTTATTTCTATACTACACAATAATTCTTCACACCATACTTTATATACAGGTCTACGCATGTTGAATAATCGTACCCAATCGTTAAAAGTAGAATTACCATACCTCTGTGTAAGTAATTCTCTAATTGGCTCGGCCAATTCTACAGCTTCTAATGGTTCCCATTCTATTACCCTAGGTACTTCAACAGCTTTAGAATGAAGAGTGTGCAAGCCCCTTTGGTATTTTGGATAATCTATCCAACCTCTGTCTAATCTCAAGTTCAGATGCAAATTTTTCATGTGCATATCTGAAAATGTCATAACTGGATGAGGTATATCTTGTTTGTAATAGTTATCAACATCCTGTTGTTTCGCATTCTCAGGAGGAGCAATGCGAGCTTGGGATGAAGATTCACCCCTTTCAGTCTGTAAAACACATCAAACACAATTTTTGTGCATCCAAATATGCATTAGTGTCAGCATAATCATTAATCAAAATAATTACAATGACATGTTCAATTTATATCAAACTTATGCTCATTTTCATATTTTTATCAAATCTACACTTTTTCAAATAAGCATATACGAAAATGTTCGTCAAGTTTATAAGCATTCAACTCAAATAACATGTCAAAATAATCATTATTAGTAATTAAACAAGTTTCAAATGGCATTATCTCTCAAAAATCAAGTTCATGAATTTTAGACTTGAAAAAGTCCACTTTAATTCTCAAAAATCATGTTTAGGCTCAAAGTTTGGATCATTTAACTACCTAAACATGTTACACTACTTAATTTAGCAATAATTCATGACAAAAATCGGCCATAACCTGTTTATATTAAAAAGGCCCAAATTTTGCTCAAGAACACAAACCCTAGATTACTCAAAATTTGAAGTTTAAGGCTTCTAATCATGTTAAATAGCATCACTCTAGGTTATACAAGCATAATACATAAGCAATTTAAGTATAATTACACTAAAAAGCATCAAAATCGAATTGAGTATAAATTTGTTCAAGAACACTAATTTTCGGATTAAAGGGTGTTTTGGTGTAGAAATTTACCATTTTCCTTGAGTAATTCCTTGATAGCATCCTTCTCAACATGATTTTAGTAAAAAATGTGATGATTTTTGGTGAAAAATTTCGATTTTGGGAGTGTTTTTTCGGGTTTTTTCGCAGTATTTGAGTTGGGTTGTGTGTTGGTACTGATCTGTTCGGCCTTTTTTTTCTGGATTTTGAAAGCTCCGCGAGTCGCGGTATTTACACATTACAAACTCCGCGAGTCGCGGTGTTTTTTTTTTTTTTTTAATAAATCTTTAACTTATAAAACAAATATAAAATAAATTTAAAATTTTGTTTTCCTTGGTTTTTAGGACGAGGTCGTTTCTGATCGATGTCCTAGTCCGTCCCTCGACAAAATTGTAAAATTTGTCTATTTAAAGCGCGGTTTTAAAAGCAAAGATTTTTGAGTTTTTTTTTTTTTTATGTTTTTGGCATACTTTAATTCAATAAGATTAAAAATAATGATAAATAAAAGTTCTCGTCCCTCCCTCGGGTAAAGCAATTTCGGTTCAAAGATCTAGTCTTCAACTCACGACGAATTTTAAAAATCATATTTTTAACTTAGCGAAATAAAGTAAATTTTTATTTTAAAATTTACACCAGACTTAAATTTAAAATGCATAAAATTAAAAATTCATATTTTAAAAATTAAAAATTCATATTATAAATTCACACCAAACTTAAATTATATTTTTGTTTTTATACATACAAACTTATATTAATTTTTCAAATATTTACAATTTTAAATATATTGATTTAAAAAGTTTACAATATTATTTTAATTTTTATATATTAATTTTAAAACATGGTAAAAATAAAATTAAAAATCTTTTTGGTCTTTTATCCCACTTTAATCAATTAAATATTATCAAAAATATGCGCCCCTCTTTTCGGTAAAGTAATTTCGGTTACATAACCTAATTTAACTCATGACGAATTTTTGAAATATTTTGTGTTAATTGATTAAAGATATTTATACCTTAAGAATAAACGTTAAATTTCGCAGTGATGTAATAAATTTTTGTATGATATCAATAATTTCGGTCGCAAGACCTAATATCATTGAATACCAATTTAATACTTTATAGCGAACAAATTAGCGTTTATTATCAAAAGGTTAAAAATAAAAAAATAATAAAAACTGTACAGATTTACCTGTGAAATAGATTTCTTAGTGATATGCTCTAGCTCACTCATAAGATAGTCGGACTAATTGGTTTTCCATGGCTACATAGGCGTAACCTCGAGAATTTAATGTTTTTTCTTCTAAACATATGAACGGTCAATCTCTGCATAAAGTAACAAATTCGGTATTTGAATAGGTTTGATTATTTGAACATTTACCTTCGTGTGACCATTTTCCGCATTTGTGACATTTTTCAAGGTGTCGTGCTCTTCTTTTCGCTGCGGATTTTGATTTTCCTTTACCAAATTGTAACTTATTATCTTCGCATCTGGATTCTTTTCTTACTCCTTCCAATTTACTTCTGATTAATGATACTATTTCACTCGGAAGTGTGTCATTATTACGTTTAGTGATCAAAGCGTGTAGCATTAGACCATGGTTCAGTTCACAGGAAGTCTTCATTTCGTAAAAACCTAAAAAAAATAAAAATTCAGAATGGGGGGAGAAGACTAGTTCTTTAGGGTCTGCTAGGGAAAGACCATTCGGGTTCCATTTTCGAGAACTACACGAAAATAGAAAATCTAACTCTAACAGAAATACATAAACCTCCCTACACTTAGTTGAAATTGTGATAAACATTATTTTCAATTGAATCATCAACAACTTGTATATCTTTGACTTTTACTTCAATTCATTTGTTGATTTCCTCCGTAACTTTCACAAATTCAACTAACATCGCCTTTTCTTTTGACGATAAATTGGATACTAATCGGTTACATAACTTAAAGTTTCCTTTAATCTTAGCATCGTGAATCCGTTTATAAAGTTTCTTCGTTGAACTGTTAAAAATGGATTCATCTAATTTCGTATCATCAATGGCATTCTTTGTGATTGGATCATCATTAAGTGTTTCTTCATCTTCCCCACACTTATGCGTTTTTATTGGTCTAACAGTTTTGGTTGGTGGAGATCTAAACTTTCGGTTCACAAAGGTGATCGATGTATCACCATCCGTAAGTGTCATTCTACCTTCTCTTCCATCAATGAATGCCTCGGTGGTTGCTAAAAATGGGCGACCTAGAATTAGAGGAATATCAAGGTTTTCCTCCATATTAATCACTATGAAGTTTGCAAGAAAGGTCAAACTTCCCACGTTAACAAGTAAATTATTTGCTATTCCAACCAGGTGTTTAATGGTTTGGTCAAATGATTGAACACCTATTTTGGTTGGTTTTAATTTACCCATGCCTAATCTTTTGTATAAGGAAAGAGGCATAATATTTGCACTTGCTCCTAAATCTGTGAGTCCATTATATACAGCACCATCATTAAGCAAACAAGAAATGATAAATTCACCCGGGTCTCCTGCTTTAGTAAGTCGAGTTGGTTTGTAAACCTTTTTCGGGTGTTCTTTTCTTGGTTCTTTCACTTCTATTTGAACTTCTTGTTCACATTTTTCTTCGTTTCTTGGAATGGGAGGTTTGTATAAGAATTCTTCTTCATCACTCAAATTTGACTCCTCCCTATATTCCAATTTTGATTTTTCATATGTTGTTGATAACATATTTATGTTTTCATTTTGAAGCTTTTCTTGGGTGGTGAAATTATGATTAACTTCATTGTCAACTTCCATCGGACCATGTATGTAATGTTTAACTCTATGACCATTAACTTTAAATTCAATCCCATTTGAATTTATTAATTCTACTGTTCCGTATGGGAAAACTCTTTTGACTATAAATGGTCCAGACCATCCTGATTTCAATTTTCCAGGAAATAGCTTGAATCGTGAATTGAAAAGAAGAACTCTGTCTCCTTCTTTGAATTCTTTTGAACTTCTGATTCTTTTATCATGCCATTTCTTCGTTCTTTCCTTATAGATTAAGGAATTTTCATATGCTTCATGTCTTAATTCTTCTAGTTCATTTAATTGACTTAACCGTAGACGTCCAGCTTCATGTAAATCAAGATTACATGTCTTCAAAGCCCAAAATGCTTTGTGTTCAATTTCTACTGGAAGATGACATGCTTTTCCATAAACGAGTCTGAAAGGTTTGGTTCCAATTGGAGTTTTGTAGGCTGTTCTAAAAGCTCAGAGTGCATCCTCCAATTTAATGGACCATTCCTTCGGATTTGATCCTACGGTTTTCTCTAGAATACGTTTTAAAGCTCGGTTGGTATTTTCAACTTGCCCACTTATTTGTGGATGATGTGCGGTGGAGATTTTATGAGTTACTCCATATCTTTTGAGAACTTTCTCAAGTTGATTATTACAGAAATGAGTTCCCCGATCACTTATTAAAGCTTTCGGTGTTCCAAACCTTGTAAAAAGACGTTTTAAAAAATTGACTACAACTCGTGCATCGTTAGTTGGGAGAGCTTGTGCTTCCGCCCATTTAGATACATAATCAATGGCAACGAGAATGTAGAGATTATTATGAGATTTTGGAAATGGACCCATAAAGTCAATACCCCAAATGTCAAATACTTCACATACTTGAATGACATTTTGTGGCATTTCATCACGTTGACTTATTTTTCCGGCCCTTTGACATGCATCACAGGATTTGCAAAGAAGGTGTGCGTCTTTGTAAATTGTAGGCCAATAGAATCCAGCATCATAAACTTTCCTTGCTGTTAGTTGAGGCCCATAATGCCCTCCTGTTGGTCCTGTGTGACAATGGTTTAAGATTTGATTGGCTTCATCTCCGAATACACATCGGCGTATTATTAAATCTGGACAACTTTTAAACAAATGTGGATCTTCCCAGAAATAGTGTTTTATATCACTGAAGAATTTCTTTTGCTTTTGGTACGACAATCCTTTTTCATGGAATCCACATACTAAGTAGTTTGCATAGTCTGCAAACCATGGTATTTCATTATAATCTATCTTCAATAGATATTCATCAGGAAAGTTGTCTTGTATGGCCGATTCATTTAGAACTTCTAATTCAGGATTTTCAAGACGAGAAAGATGATCGGCTGCGAGATTTTCTGCTCATCTTTTATCTCGGATTTCAATATCGAACTCTTGTAAGAGTAAGATCCAACAGATTAATCTTGGTTTGGCATCTTGTTTCGAAAATAGGCATCTAAGAGCAGAATGGTCGGTACAGACCACCGTTTTTGCTAGAACGAGATATGAACGAAATTTGTCAAAAGCAAAGACAATAGCAAGGAGTTCTTTTTCAGTAGTTGTGTAGTTCGTTTGTGCTCCTTGTAACGTCTTACTAGCATAATATATAGGTTGAAATCGTTTTTCAATCCTTTGTCCTAAAACGGCTCCCATTGCAAAATCACTTGCATCGCACATTAGTTCAAACAGTAGATTCCAATTTGGTGTTATCATGATCGGCGCATTAGTGAGTTTCTCTTTAAGAATATTAAAAGATTTGATACATTCATCTGAAAAGATGATTGGAGCATCCTTTTCTAGGAGTTTATTCATAGGAGTGGCAATTTTAGAAAAATCTTTTATGAAACGTCGGTAAAAACTGGCATGCCCTAGAAAACTCCTAACTCCTCTAACATTGGTGGGATGTGGAAGTTTAGCAATTACATCTACTTTAGCTCTATCCACTTCAATTCCTTCCTTTGAAATTTTATGTCCAAGAACGATGCCTTCTTTAACCATGAAATGGCATTTCTCCCAATTAAGAACTAGATTTGATTGTTCACATCTAATAAGCATTCGTTCCAGATTAACTAAACATGATTCAAATGTATCACCGAAGACTGAAAAGTCATCCATGAAAACTTCCATGCATTCTTCTATCATGTCGTGAAAAATCGCCATCATGCATCTTTGAAAGGTTGCAGGGGCGTTGCAAAGTCCAAATGGCATGCGTTTGTAAGCAAAAGTACCATAAGGGCACGTGAATGTGGTTTTCTCTTGGTCTTCGGGTGCTATTGGAATTTGAAAATATCCGGAAAATCCATCAAGAAAACAATAATAACTATTTCCGGCTAATCTTTCTAACATTTGATCAATGAAAGGTAAGGGAAAGTGATCTTTTCTGGTGGCGTCATTTAATTTTCTATAATCAATACATACACGCCATCCTGTTACAGTCCTAGTCGGAATAAGCTCATTTTTCTCATTTGTGATGACAGTCATGCCACCCTTCTTAGGAACGCATTGAACTGGGCTTACCCATAGACTATCAGAAATTGGATAAATTAGACCTGCATCAAGCAGTTTAATAATTTCTTTCTTAACTACATCTTGCATATTAGGATTTAGTCTTCGTTGGCGTTGCACATACGTTTTATGACCTTCTTCCATAAGGATTTTATGTGTGCAATACGAAGGACTTATTCCTTTAATATCATGAATTTTCCATGCAATGGCTGGTTTATGAGCTTTCAACACAGAAATGAGTTGAGATTTCTCATTTTCAGTAAGAGAAGATGATATTATTACAGGTAATTCAGATTCACCATGTAAATAAGCGTATTCCAAATGGTTTGGAAGTGGCTTTAACTCTAATGTCAGAGGTTCTTCTATCTATGATTTATATCGATATCTGTCTTCTTCTTTTAGCATTTAAATTTCTTCTGTTGTTGGTTCATATCCATTAGCTATTAGTGTAGCTAACATTTCAGCTTCATTAATTGGTTCAGTTCCTTCTCCTAAAGAACATTCTCCTGTTCCTTGTAATTCTGAAAATTCTTCTAACAATTCTGCATGTGAATCTATAGTTTGAATATAATAGCATGTATCATCTGCAGATTGCGGTTGTTGCATTGCTCTATCAAATGAAAAGGTAACACTCTCGTCCTCTATACTTAGGGTCAGTTTCTTACCGAACACGTCTATCATTGCTTTAGCCGTGTTTAAGAATGGTCTTCCTAATGTGAGAGGAACTTGAGAATCTTCTTCCATGTCCAGAACAACAAAATCTACTGGAAATACTAAAGTACCAACTTTAACTAGCATGTTCTCCATTATCCCTCTAGGATATTTTATTGATCGATCGGCTAGTTGTATAATTATTCGTATTGGTTTCAATTCTCCAAGGTCTAGTTTAGTGTATAGTGAATATGGCATTAAATTTATACTAGCACCTAAATCTGCCAATGCTTCTATTGAACTAAGACTACCCAGAAAACATGGAATTGTGAAACTTCCTGGATCAGATAATTTTTCTGGTATCTTATTCAACAGCACTGCTGAACAAATAGCATTCATAGTAACAGCCGAGAGTTCTTCCATTTTCTTTCTATTTGAGATTAAATCTTTCAGAAATTTAGCATATCTAGGCATTCCTGAAATCACATCAATGAAAGGAAGATTTACATTTATTTGTTTAAACATATCCAAGAATTTGGATTGCTCGGCTTCAAGTTTTTCTTTCTTCATTTTACTCGGGTAAGGAAATGGTGGTTGGTATGGTTTAACATAAGGTTTAGCTTTAACTGTGTTATCTTCATTAACCTTTTCAACTACCGGTTATTTTTCCTTATCTTGCTCAGGTTGTGGTTCTTGTGGAGTAGGAATAGCTTCATCAGAAATTACAGGTATTTCAGGTGGTTTAAGTGTTGTACCACTTCTTGTGGTAATGGCTTTAGCTGTTTCATTCCGGGGGTTAGCATTTGTATCACTAGGTAAACTTCCCGGTTTTCTTTCACCTATTAACCTTGCTAGGTTACTTACTTCTTGTTCCAAATTTTGAATAGAAGCTTGTTGATTTCTAAATGCTTGAGCATTTTGTTCATTCGTTTGTTTTTGAGATGTGAAAAACTGCGTTAGAGTTTCAACTAGCTTCGTCATCATATCTTCTAAATTTGGCTTTTTATCATCGGTTTGTTGTGGTTTGTTTTGAAAATTAGGTCTTTGCTGATTGTAAGTATTATTGGATACTTGTTGATTACTAGGACTTTGTTGGTTGTTGTATGGAACATTTCGGTTATAATTCTAGTTTTGATTGTAAATTGGTCTTGGCGGTTGATAATTATTCTGATAATTATTTCCAGGCCTTTGGTTTATGTATGAAATATTCTCTCTTTGTTCCATTGTTAGTTCAATACTGAGACAATCTTTTGTCAAATGTGGTCCTCCACACTGCTCACAACTAATTCGTATTGAGTGAATATCCTTAGTCATCTTTTCCATTCGTCTCTCGACAGTATATCTATCTTTGTAGAAATGGAATCTAAGTCATGGCTAGAATCGGCTCTAGCTTCTTTAGATGATCTAACGATATCTTTTTCTTGGTGCCACTCATGTGAGTGGGAAGCAGTGTTATCAATAATTTTATAAGCATCAGTTTCGGTTTTCTTCATAATAGAACCACCAGCTGCTATATCGATGTCTTTTCTTGTAGTGATGTCGCATCCTTGGTAGAATATTTGTACTATTTGACAAGTGTCTAAACCATGTTGCGGACATCCTGTTAATAACTTTCCAAATCTTGTCCACGCCTCATATAGAGTTTCATTTGGTTTCTGTGTGAACGTAACAATTTCTCCTTGAAGTCTTACGGCTTTAGATGCCGGAAAGAATTGTTTAAGAAATTTTTCAACTAAAACGTCCCATGTATCAATCGCCCCTTCAGGTAACGAGTCCAACCAATCTTTGGCTTCTCCCTTTAAAGTCCAGGGAAATAACATGAGATATATCTGATCATCCTCAACTTCTTGGATTTTAAATAGTGTGCAGATCCTATTAAAGGTACGAAGATGTTCATTTGGATCTTCCTTCGGCGCACCAATAAATTGGCATTGATTAGTCACCATGTGTAGAATTTGTCCTTTGATTTCATAATCTGGCTCATTAATGTCTGGATGAGTAATTGCGTGACCTTGGCCAGTGCATTTAGCTCTCATTCGGTCTTCCATACTTAGAGGTTCCAGATTCTCCATGATTGAATTTGTTGAATCTGAATCACTAGAGGATTCTGATTTAATGGTTGGTTCCTCAACAATCTCTGTTTGAATGATTGGTGGTTCCGGAGGAAAAATTAATGGTTCGGGATCTATGAATCGTCCCTGAATATTCTCCGGATTCTCAATTGTGAGGTCGGGTTCAAAAAATGGATTATCGGAAATTTGAATTGGAGTACTTGGTTGACTGGATGACGATTCTAAAAAAAAATCAACGGCAGTAATATTAGCTAGATGTCTTGATCGAGTTACAGGTGGTGAACGTACAAAAGGTGGTGAACGTCTTGCTCGGTGCATTCACTGAATATCCTATTAGTTTTTAAAAGGAAAGAAAAATTATATAAGTTATCCAATTAATAGACTTTTCTGATTTTGCGCACGTTTTGAATAGCCAAAAGATGCAGCAGAGGGGCAGGATTCATTTGGTCTCAATATAGTTGAGTACTGTTTGGCTCCAATAACCCGGTCCACGTACAAATCCAACTATTACTACGAACCAGAAAATTTTGATGTCTATCAATTTAACCACTTAAAATAAATTTTCGTAATTTTAAGAAATTTAGATAAGAAGTAGAATAAAAATCTATGTCCTAAAAACTAGAATGACGAGAAATAAGAAAGAAAAAGAGCGCGTCGAAAAAGGTCGAAAAAGAAAAGGGTTGAAAGAAAAAAAATAAAAGGCGTCGAAAAATAAGAAAGAAAAAAAATGACTTATAAAACTTAAAAACACTCGACTAACCCAACCTTATTACTATCACTAACTTAAAATTAAAATTGCAAATTGAGATTACTAATTAGAGTGATAATTGATACATAGGTAAAAGGTGTCGAAAAATAAAAATAAGAAAGTAGCGCGTCTAAACTTAAAAAGGAACTAAAAACTAAAAATTAAAAGTTGCGTCTAAAAATATTAAAGCTTACAAGTAAAACTATATCCCAAATGGCAATAACTTAAAAAGGTACTAAAACTTAAAAAGGTGTCGCAAAATTCTAAAGCACCTAGATCTTAGTCTAAGGAATAAGCACTTAAGGGATTTTACGGCAAAGCCTAAAAATCTAGAAATAAAAATAACTATGGCAAAAACTATATTTAAAACTAATTATGAGCGAAAAATACAAAAATTACGCTAAAAATGAATAAAAAGGGACAAAATATAAAAATATACTAAAAGTTGTAAAAAGTACAATTTTTTTAAAAAATATTATTTTTATATTATTTATTTTATAAAACTTTTAATTTTACAATTTAAATAAAACTAATTAAAATTAATTATTACAAATTAATTAAAACTTAAACTAAATAATAAATTAATTAACCCTAAATACTAATTAATTAATAATAATAATTAAAACTCCGTAATAAATGCAAATTTAGGGTTTCTGCAGGCGTGTCAGGGCTTCTCCGCGAGTCGCGGTGAACCAGGCAACAAACTCCGCGAGTCGCGGGGTTTGAAATTTCAGATTAGGTGGGTACGTTTGACAGGTTCTGTAGGTTTTTTATTTATTTATTTATTTTTTTTATATTTTCTGTTTTAATAATTAAATAAAATATTTATATAAATTAAATAAAAACTTATGTTTTAAAAGCTAAAATAAAAATAGAAATACTTTATAATTTTATAAAAATCTTAAAAATAGATTATATATATATATATATATATATATATATATATATATATATATATATATATATATATATATATATATATATATATATATATTGAAAGGACTCGTTCATATACATTATAAACGATTCACAATAGTTGATTACATCGCGAGGTATTTTGACCTCTATATGATACATTTTACAAACATTGCATTCGTTTTTAAAAGACAAACTTTCTTTAAAACGAAAGTTGACGGCATGCACACCATTTCATAATACATCCAACTATAATTGACATAATAATAATCTTGATGAACTCAATGACTCGAATGCAACGTCTTTCAAAATACACCATGAATGACTCCAAGTAATATCCTTAAAATGAGCTAATGCACAGCGGAAGATTTCTTTAATACCTGAGAATAAACATGCTTTAAAGTGTCAACCAAAAGGTTGGTGAGTTCATAGGTTTATCATAACAATCATTTCAATATATTAATAGACCACAAGATTTCCGTTTATAAATATATGTACACTCGCAAGTGTATAAGAGTATTCTATAAATTGTAGGCACCCGGTAACAAGCCTTAACGTTCATGTTTTACCCTCTGAAGTACACCAGATCAGGTGTGTTTAAAATAACCTCGAAGTACTAAAGCATCCCATAGTCAGGATGGGGTTTGTCAGGCCCAATAGATCTATCTTTAGGATTCGCGCCTACTGTACATAGACAAGTAGTTTAATGTTACCAAGCTAAGGGTATATTTCTGGTTTAAACCCACGTAGAATTATTTTTAGTACTTGTGCCTATTTCGTAAAACATATATAAAAACAGCGCATGTATTCTCAGTCCCAAAAATATATATAAAAGGGAGCAAATGAAACTCACCATACTGTATTTCGTAGTAAAAATACATATAACGTCATTTAACAAGTGCAAGGTTGGCCTCGGATTCACGAACCTATATTAATTATATATATTTATATGTTGGTCAATATTTGTCTAACAATTTTTGGTCAAGTCATAGTGTACCACAATTCTAATGCTCGAGACTAATATGCAAAAGTCAACAAAAGTCAACTTGACCCAAAATGACTTCTAAAATTTATACGTGTTTATTATATAACTTAACTATAGTCGTTTTATATATTTAAATATATTTATTAGATTTTATAATAATAAAAGTCATTTATTAATAAAAATTTATATTAACGTTTATAAATGATAAAATATACTTTTATATATCTTAAGTAGTAAAATTTATAAAGTTCACTTAATATCTTAAAACTATAGTGGTAAGTATTATTAATGTAATTATATTACGCGTGGTGAAAAATATATTTGTATCCCCTATTTATTTGATAAAATAATATTGATCATAATAATAATAAGTAAAAGTTGTATTATTTTGTAATAATAATTATTATTATTCTATAAAAAAATAACAATATTTATATTTACTAAAAATGTTATTATGATAAAATGATAATACTAACATAATAGTAATAATGATATTTTATAATAACAATGATATTTCTATTAAAATAATAACGACGATAGTAATAATAATCATTTTAATAATAATACTAAAATTCAGTTGACTATAACTTCAAATCCGTTCATCGAAACCATTCGATATCTAAATGAAAAGTTTTTAATTTTTCGCTAGCTTTCCAATGACATGCATATCATATACCCTATCTCAGTAGCATATGTATCTAATTCAGGATTCAACAAACCTATCTAAGGACAATATCGAATGTACAAGCATGCATAATCCTATATACTCGAGCACTAGTCAGGGATACACTATTGATATATAAAAGTTAAGTTATGCATGCTCACGTATCAATATTGAGATTCAATATTGCAGGAAAGTACGTAGACACAACGGAGATGATAAACACTAGATTGACCTCACGCGCATACCCATGAACCATACCCATCACCTCCATAGCTATAACCCATAATTTCCTAAGCTTCGACTCATTCAAAAAACTATTTTGAAATCACTCGGACATCACTCCGTCGTAATATTTTATGTATACTAATAATATCTTGAAATAATACAGAGCAAATATATATATATATATATGTAAATCGATTGAGAGAGTTTCGAGAAATATATTTTCAAGTTTCTATGAAATAATGAAACCTATTGAATTCTATTTATAATAGATTTTTGAATTATTAAAGTGAATTATTAAAGTATGAATTATTAAAGTGAATTATTAAAGTATGAATTATTAAAGTGAATTATTAAAGTATGAATTATTAAAGTGAATTATTAAAGTATGAATTATTAAAGTGAATTATTAAAGTATGAATTATTAAAGTGAATTATTAAAGTATGAATTATTAAAGTTAAAGTAAAGTAAAAGTAAAGTAAAGGTAAAGTTAAAGTATAGTAAAAGTATAAAAACTATGTATGTATAATACGCGTATAAATATATATAAGATTAATTTAAATTGTTATATATATTTAATGAAATAAAATATAAATATCGTTATATTTATTATACTGGTTAAGTAATGAGTTGTCAAAAGTGATTCTAGATATTTATAAAAGTTATATACGTTTTAATAATAAAGTTCTTTTTAAACTGAAAACGTTTTTGTACGTTTGAAAATAGATTAATAGAATATTATGGAAACCAATTCTCCACTAGCTTTTGTCTAACTTTCGTAAATGACACTTTTTATTTTTATTTATAAATAGCTTTACAAATTATTCCGAATATCGTTAAGAGGAATAGATTTCTCAAATCATAGTGGACCTCTCAACAGAGACTTGCAATCATAATTCAATGTTTCTGATAATTCAATCATTTAATATATATTTTTTTAATTTTATCGATAATCATATTGAAACAAATACGTTCATATAAAGCATTATACTTTTAAATACTTTGTTGACATTTTCAATTTATAACATATACACATATACATACATATTCATATATGTTTATTTAATCGTTCGTGAATCATTGGAATTTGGTCGAGGTTTAAATGAATGTATAAACATAGTTTAAAATCCTTGAGATTTAACTTAACAAACATTGCTTATCGTGTCAGAATAATATAAAGATAAAGTTTAAATTTAGTCGGAAATTTCCGGGTCGTCACAGTACCTACCCGTTAAAGAAATTTCGTCCCCGAAATTTGATAGAGGTCGTTATGGCTAACAATGAGAATGTTATTATGACGATTATGAAGTTTTATCATGTCTAAGAAGTATGGATAAAATAATTCGATTACTCAAAGCGTATGAGGGAAGTTATCGTAAATGAAGGAAATAAGATTATAGTGATTCGTCATATCTTTTGACGTCATCACAATTGATCTCCGAATTTAAAGAAAATCTTTGTAATCTATGTTGGATTTGATGCTTCGGTGATTAAGGAGATTATGATTCTCTTCGAATTAATACGATAATCCATCTTGATTTCTCTGTCGGGTATTTCACTATAAATCCACCTCCTTCGTTTCCTTACAACTCACACCTTCTATTCTTTCTCCCTCAACTCGTATTTTAAAGTATTTGTCAATATGCTTCATCCAGTACTGATTCTCGATATACTCCTCACTTTCATATCTGTCGTTCTTCTTTTTCATCTGGCTCCGGAAGAATCTATTTACTTCTACTATACTCTCAGTTTTATAGTGTTTTTAGTTCTTCTGTGTCTTTATATTGCTATATGCATCGATATATACGGTTTATAATTTTTGGGTGGTTGTTGGGGTTTATATCTTCCCTTATATTTCAAAGCCCCTGCTTTTGTCTTTTATAATCATTGACATCCACAGTTAATTCTCCCTTCTATTTGCTGCGATTTATACTCCAATTTCTATTTTGGAGTTTTGTCCTTTCGTTTCTTCTTCTTGCGATTAAGCAACGTTTGTAATGGTCCAGTATTCGCAGATATGAATTTCAGAATGAACATAGTTAATGTTCTAAGAAGGAAATGGTAATGGCACGATCTTGATTTGTTAATTTACCAGAATACCCTGAAAAGACCGAATCATCAAGAAAATATATTCTTGATATTTTTAGAGATTAAATAGAATACAAGAGTCGTGTAACATGGAACATGATGACGGCATGGTCTATGAATCGTCATGTCCCATTAGAAACTCAGCATGACTTACTGTAATATAATCACGTTGATCAAGTGTCATTATATTATACTAACTCATGCTTCAGTTCCCAACACTACTTCAAAACATTCATAATTTAAACTCGAAAGTTTATAGAATATAGAAACTAATAGTTTCTTATATGATGTAACACTGATAGCGCAAAGAGATAAATGACTTCAGATAAGATTAGTTGTGAAAATATCTTCAGAAATATCGCGGATATTTATAATGAAAGATATGATAATATCTTAGAATTTCTAATATTGATGGATGATGATGAAGATTTGTCTGTAAAGGTTTAGAATAAAGAGTAAGGTATTCGTTAATGACTTTAGCAGGCACTGAATCATTTGGATTCTTTGAAGGCAGATTTAGTCTTTGTGATTTGTCCACAGCCTCCTTCATAGTCTGTTCAATCCGTTTTCCAGTTCCAAACCTTCTCTTTTTCTCAGCTTTTCCACCTTACTATTCTTTGTCATCAAACTTTTTACTGTTAAGATCGTTTACAGTTTTTGATGCTTCGTCAGCATTTCAAGAACTAGTTTTCAGTTCAAAATATTTTTCAGAACTTCACATTCAAAGTATGTAAGTCTAGGAGATAGACGTTTTACGTACACATATAACTGTTGGCGTAGACATGCTGCGAGATTTCAAAATACTGGTTACTATTTTTCGATGATTCATATGACAATTCTCGTTACAAGATGCGAATGAGTAAATGATGTGATTTCAATAAATATAAGGATTTTTCGAAAAGTCAAAGATAATTGAAGTTGTTGGTAAGTTTATTGCTAAGGTGGCGAGATATGAAAGGTCCCTAGTAACGATGACGAAAGGGCAACGTATCTATCGAGGTTATAATAAGACTAGTCCGACTGAAAAGTCGAAGTTGACTTGCTGGAGCTGTGACAAAACTGTCTACTTTGAAAAGGAATTGAAAAGTCATTTTAGCTAATAAATGCCAAAGGGTCTGACACGGATACGCGTCGAACTATGACTTTGGCTTCGAGAGCTTTTTAGGTACATAAATGTGGGTAATATGTGGTTGGATCATCATCTCGATTGTTCATTGTTTGAAGTGTCTTCGAAAACTTCGGAGAGTTTAAACACAGTTTGTAATCATTAATATACATATGATGTTCTAACACGGTTTTGAAGTCAAAGTATAGCTTTGAAAGATGTAGGAATCTAAGAGTGATCTCTTCTGTTAAATCATGACTTGGATTTTGATTTGTCAAAATCAGAATGCGTAATCAAATTTGGGTGAGAATGGTTGCTTTGATTTTTATACAAGAATGTATATTGTTGTGAGATTTTGGGAGTATAGTTGATGATTTGCTTAATCAGATTCGAAAAATGTAATATATTAATTGTGAATTTATATATCTCTCGGGTATTACCTACCCGTTAAAAAAAAATTCACAATTAATATTTTGTACAACAGAATTTTATTACAGTCTTTATGAAAATATATATGTGCATATTTTCTTCAGATGTAACATAGATTTAATGAGTTAATATTAAATTAAACTCATTTGATTTACGGTTGAAACTAGAACTGAATAATCCCTAAAGACTTTAGAAAGTACATAACTTTTACAGAGTATTTATTCAATAAAATTGAAATTATGAATTAATACTTCGTTATTTGTTGGTGTTTGTAACCCTTGCACCATATTCTCTAAAGCCACTACTCGAGCGCGAAGCTCGTTGACTTCTTCTATTACACCAGGGTGATTGTCGGTTCGGACGAACGGATAAATAAAATCTAGAATTTGATGTAGTATATAATCGTGACGAGATACTCTGAAAATGAGAGAGAAAATGGTGTTTCGGACCGGTTCGCCGGTAAGTGCTTCAGGTTCATCGCCAAGAGGGCAATGTGGTGGATGGAAGGGATCACCTTCTTCTTGTCTCCAATTATTGAGGAGGCTACGAACCTATCCCCAATTCATCCAGAATAGATGATGGCTAATTGGTTGATCCATTCCGGTCACACTGCTTTCGGAGCTTGAGTGGGATTCCATATCGGAATTTGAGGGACTTGAACTAATGACGAATTCCATTTCGTTCGATTGAATAAATAATTTTTCGATATGAAATGATTTTTCGGCTATCGGGTGGTATTCTAATTACATAGAATATCTATATTTATGGTGCAAAAGATTTCGTAGATTACGGAGGAAAATTACGGGATATGTCAGGCAAAGTTTACAGTAACAGATACGCTAAGATATGGATTAGCAGATACGCTAAGATATGAATTTTGTCTATACACTATTCATGCAATCAATGCAGTAAGACGTGTCTAGACTAAGAATGATAAGCAGGCAATTTCCGACAAAAATGATAAGCAAAAATTTTGACATGCAGACACGGTCGAAGTCCAGGCTCATTAATGCATCCTAACGACTATCAGTTAGACACACTAATTCAGACCTGGTTCGCTAAGACCACCGCTCTGATACCAACTGAAAGGACTCGTTCATATACATTATAAACGATTCACAATAGTTGATTACATCGCGAGGTATTTTGACCTCTATATGATACATTTTACAAACATTGCATTCATTTTTAAAAGACAAACTTTCTTTACAACGAAAGTTGACGGCATGCACACCATTTCATAATACATCCAACTATAATTGATATAATAATAATCTTGATGAACTCAATGACTCGAATGCAACGTCTTTCAAAATACACCATGAATGACTCCAAGTAATATCCTTAAAATGAGCTAATGCACAGCGGAAGATTTCTTTAATACCTGAGAATAAACATGCTTTAAAGTGTCAACCAAAAGGTTGGTGAGTTCATAGGTTTATCATAACAATCATTTCAATATATTAATAGACCACAAGATTTCCGTTTATAAATATATGTACACTCGCAAGTGTATAAGAGTATTCTATAAATTGTAGGCACCCGATAACAAGCCTTAACGTTCATGTTTTACCCTCTGAAGTACACCAGATCAGGTGTGTTTAAAATAACCTCGAAGTACTAAAGCATCCCATAGTTAGGATGGGGTTTGTCAGGCCCAATAGATCTATCTTTAGGATTCGCGCCTACCGTACATAGACAAGTAGTTTAATGTTACCAAGCTAAGGGTATATTTCTGGTTTAAACCCACGTAGAATTATTTTTAGTATTTGTGCCTATTTCGTAAAACATATATAAAAACAGCGCATGTATTCTCAGTCCCAAAAATATATATAAAAGGGAGCAAATGAAACTCACCATACTGTATTTCGTAGTAAAAATACATATAACGTCATTTAACAAGTGCAAGGTTGGCCTCGGATTCACGAACCTATATTAATTATATATATTTATATGTTGGTCAATATTTGTCTAACAATTTTTGGTCAAGTCATAGTGTACCACAATTCTAATGCTCGAGACTAATATGCAAAAGTCAGCAAAAGTCAACTTGACCCAAAATGACTTCTAAAATTTATACGTGTTTATTATATAACTTAACTATAGTCGTTTTATATATTTAAATATATTTATTAGATTTTATAATAATAAAAGTCATTTATTAATAAAAATTTATATTAACGTTTATATATGATAAAATATACTTTTATATATCTTAAATAGTAAAATTTATAAAGTTCACTTAATATCTTAAAACTATAGTGGTAAGTATTATTAATGTAATTATATTACGCGTGGTGAAAAATATATTTGTATCCCCTATTTATTTGATAAAATAATATTGATCATAATAATAATAAGTAAAAGTTGTATTATTTTGTAATAATAATTATTATTATTCTATAAAAAAATAACAATATTTATATTTACTAAAAATGTTATTATGATAAAATGATAATACTAACATAATAGTAATAATGATATTTTATAATAACAATGATATTTCTATTAAAATAATAACGACGATAGTAATAATAATCATTTTAACAATAATACTAAAATTCAGTTGACTATAATTCAAATCCGTTCATCGAAACCATTCGATATCTAAATGAAAAGTTTTTAATTTTTTGCTAGCTTTCCAATGACATGCATATCATATACCCTATCTCAGTAGCATATGTATCTAATTCAGGATTCAACAAACCTATCTAAGGACAATATCGAATGTACAAGCATACATAATCCTATATACTCGAGCACTAGTCAGGGATACACTATTGATATATAAAAGTTAAGTTATGAGTGCTCACGTATCAATATTGAGATTCAATATTGCAGGAAAGTACGTAGACGCAACGGAGATGATAAACACTAGATTGACCTCACGAGCATACCCATGAACCATACCCATCACCTCCATAGCTATAACCCATAATTTCCTTAGCTTCGACTCATTCAAAAAACTATTTTGAAATCACTCGGACATCACTCCGTCGTAATATTTTATGTATACTAATAATATCTTGAAATAATACAGAGCAAATATATATATATATATGTAAATCGATTGAGAGAGTTTCGAGAAATATATTTTCAAGTTTCTATGAAATAATGAAACCTATTGAATTCTATTTATAATAGATTTTTGAATTATTAAAGTGAATTATTAAAGTATGAATTATTAAAGTGAATTATTAAAGTATGAATTATTAAAGTGAATTATTAAAGTATGAATTATTAAAGTGAATTATTAAAGTATGAATTATTAAAGTGAATTATTAAAGTATGAATTATTAAAGTGAATTATTAAAGTATGAATTATTAAAGTTAAAGTAAAGTAAAAGTAAAGTAAAGGTAAAGTTAAAGTATAGTAAAAGTATAAAAACTATGTATGTATAATACGCGTATAAATATATATAATATTAATTTAAATTGTTATATATATTTAATGAAATAAAATATAAATATCGTTATATTTATTATACTGGTTAAGTAATGAGTTGTCAAAAGTGATTCTAGATATTTATAAAAGTTATATACGTTTTAATAATAAAGTTCTTTTTAAACTGAAAACGTTTTTGTACGTTTGAAAATAGATTAATAGAATATTATGGAAACCAATTCTCCACTAGCTTTTGTCTAACTTTCGTAAATGACACTTTTTATTTTTATTTATAAATAGCTTTACAAATTATTCCGAATATCGTTAAGAGGAATAGATTTCTCAAATCATAGTGGACCTCTCAACAGAGACTTGTAATCATAATTCAATGTTTCTGATAATTCAATCATTTAATATATATATTTTTTAATTTTATCGATAATCATATTGAAACAAATAAGTTCATATAAAGCATTATACTTTTAAATACTTTGTTGATATTTTCAATTTATAACATATACACATATACATACATATTCATATATGTTCATTTAATGGTTCGTGAATCATTGGAATTTGGTCGAGGTTTAAATGAATGTATAAACATAGTTTAAAATCCTTGAGATTTAACTTAACAAACATTGCTTATCGTGTCAGAATAATATAAAGATAAAGTTTAAATTTAGTCGGAAATTTCTGGGTCGTCACATATATATATATATTTTTCGGTTTTGATTTTATGTTTTAAATAAACACAAAATATTTAAATAAAACTTATATTTTTATAAAATAAAAATAAAGAAACTTTATAAAACTTAAAAATTTAACAAACTCTTAAAAATATTTATATTTTTGTTTTTCTTTTTATATTTTTGAATATTTAAAACGTATTTTTACAAAAACGTATTTTTATAAAAGTAAACTAAAAATAAAAATCTTTTTTTTATATATAGCGTTGCGCTTCCGGCTTTTAAGCTAGATTTTAAAATTCCCGGCAGTGGCGCCAAAAATACTTGATGTTTAAAGCTAAGGGGTATAAAATACTATTAAATTTTAGCAGGAAATACTATTAAATACGATACAATTTTACACAAGATATTTATTTATTTATAGAATGAATATACTTAAACCTTGCTACAACACTTGTAGGCACTGTACCTAATCGTACAGTAGTGTAGTTTTTAGTAAGTCCGGTTCGTTCCACAGGGAAAAATCTTTAAACAAAGCTTAACGCTATATTAGTTTTATTTTATAAAAATACAAATATATATAACTAATATTATTATTATAAAAAGGGGGGTTTTTACGGTTTAATGACCGGTTTGTCGATTTTAAAACTTTAGTCGCAGTTAAAACATAATGTAAAATATTAAATAAATAAAAGACCTAATTTAAAGCGTAAAGTAAATAACGATAATGAAATTGCAATAAATAAAAGTGCGATAAAATAAAATTGCGATAATTAAAAAGTACGAAAATTAAAAGTGCAATTAAATGAAATTGCAATAAATAAAAGTGCGATAATTAGAAGTGCAATTAAATATAAAATAAAGTAAATTAAATATGAAATAAAAGAATTATGCTTATTTAAACTTCCGTAATCATGATGTTTGACGTGTTGATTTTAGTTTATTCCCATGGGTTAATTGTTCTTTGTCCTGGATTATTTAATACGTCCATACGGATTTGTCCATAATAGTCCATCAGTCATAAATATAAAGAGCGAAAGCCTTCGTCAAATTATTCTTATTCCCAAAGTCAAATATTCCAACTAATTGGGGATTCGAATTGTAACAAGGTTTTAATACTTTGTTTAATGAATACACTAGGTTACCGACTGCGTGTAAACCAAGGTTTTACTACTTTGTTAACAATTACACCAATTACCCTTGAATGTAATTCACCCCTGTTTCAACAAGTCTATTAACTATTAATCCAGTTCCGTGTCCGGTAAAATGAATAATTATTGGTATTTATAGATATCCCGCCCACCGTACCCAGTCAAGCGTATGTGGTTATATATAAATACGTCAAATTATAAGTTTGTATATTAAATTAACAAGGTATTGTTTAGTTAATATAAAACCCATTAATAGCCCATAGTCTAATTTCCACAAGTGTCGTTCTTTTATCCAACCCCAATTATGGTACAAAGTACAATTACCCAATTTTAATATTTTTAGCCCAACATCATGATTACTTCGATTTAAATAAGCATAATAATAACTTAGCTACGAGACATTAAATTAAAAAGGTTGAACATAACTTACAATGATTAAAAATAGCGTAGCGTTACACGGACAGATTTTCGACTTACACCCTTACAACATTCACTAACATACCCTTACTATTATGATTTAAAATTAAAATTAAAATTAAAATTAAAATTAAAATATAATATATATATATATATATATATATATATATATATATATATATATATATATATATATATATATATATATATATATATATATATATATATATCTTACGTATAAGTAAGAAGAAGAAAAAGATGATTTTTACGATCAGAATGCACGAGCTTTTATAGGCAGTTTCAAACTTTGGGGCTCCGCGAGTCGCGGCCCGTTTCTTCTTCAAACTCCGCGAGTCGCGGAGTTTGTTTTTACAGCTCACTTCATTTTGGAGTTTTTACAGCTCACTCCATTTTGGATCCTTTCTTGCCTACAGTTTTTAAATATAATATAATATATATATTAATTTTAAGAATTAATTATATATTATATTATATTCATGTGCATAGTTGACTTGTAATTTTTAGTCCGTTGCGTCGAGCGTTGAGAGTTGGCTCAGGTCCCGGTTCCGGATTTTCGAACGTCCTTGCGTACAATTTAATATCTTGTACTTTGCATTTTGAATCTTGTACTCTTGTAATTTTGAGACGTTTCTTATCAATAAGTGGAACCTCTTTGATTGTATTTTGTACTTTTGAGCTTTTTGGTCGTTTACGTCTTCAATTCGTCGAATCTATCTTTTGTCTTCACCTTTTATTATTTAAACGAATATCACTTGTAAATAGAACAATTGCAACTAAAAGCTTGTCTTTCTTGAGGAATAATGCTATGAAATATATGTTCGTTTTTAGCATTATCAGTTACCATGTGTAGGATTTGTCCTTTGATTTCATAATCTGGTGCATTAATGTCTGGTTGAGTAATTGCATGACCTTGGCCAGTGCGTTTAGCTCTCATTCGGTCTTCCATACTTAGAGGTTCCAGATTCTCCATGATTGAGTTTGTTGAATCTGAATCACTAGAGGATTCTGACTTAATGGTTTCTTCCTCGACAATCTCTGGATGAGTGATTTGTGGTTCAGGAGGAATGATTAGTGGTTCAGGATCTCTGAATTGTTCCTGAATATCCTCCGGATTCTCAATTTTGAGGCCGGGTTCAAAAAATGGATTATCGGAAATTTGAATTGGAGTACTTGGTCAACTAGATAACGATTCTAAAGAAAAATCAACGGCGACAATATTGGCTAGATGTCTTGATCGACTTACAGGTGGTGAACGTATAAAAGGTGGTGAACGTTTTGCTCGGTGCATTCACTGAATATCCTATTAGTTATAAAAATAAAAATTATATAAGTTATCAAATTAATAGACTTTTCTGATTTTGCCCACGTTTCGAATAGCCAATAGATGAAGCAGGTGGCCAGGACCCTTTAAATCGGAAGCCCACAACTCGCCACTAACAAATTCAACTATTACTACGAACCAGAAAATTTTGGATGTCTATCAATTTAACCACTCAAAATAATTTTTCGTTTTGAAATTTTAGAGAAAAAATAGAAAATTCTATATCCTAAAAACTAAAGCATCGAGAAATAAGAAAGAAAAAGAGTGCGTCGTAAAACGTCGAAAAATAAAAGGTCAAAAAATAATAAAATGCAGCGTCGAAACTTAAAAGTCTAAAAACTAAAAATTAAAACTTATGTCTAAAGGTATTAAAGCTTAAAAGGAATTCTATATCCAAAATGGCAATAACTTAAAAAGTACTAAAATCTTAAAACGGTGTCGCAAAATTCTAAAGCACCTAAGTCTAAAGAAAAAGTACTTAAATGATTTTATGGCAAAGCCTAAAAATCTAGAAATAAAAATAACTACGGCAAAATACTAGTCTTAAAACTAATTACGAACGATAAATATATAAATTACGATTAAATGATTAAAAATATACACAATATAAAAATAAAACTAATGTAAAAAAATACAATTTTTATAAAAATATTATTTATATATTATTATTTTATAAAAGTATTAATTTTATAAGTAATAAAACTAATTAATACTTAATATTATAAATTAAATAATAAAAACTAAAACTAATATTAAAAACTAATTAAATAATTAAACCCTAATTAGGGTTGATTAATAATAATAATTAATAATACTCCGTAATTAATGCTGTACGATGTTGAAACCTGGCGTGTCAGAATAGGCTCCGCGAGTGCGGATTTTTTCTGCCCAGGAGCTCCGCGAGTGCGGAGTATGCAGGTTCAGAAGAGATGCAGGCCAGAAATCGCAGGTTCAGTTTTAATTTTATTTATTTATTTATTTATTTATTTTTCTATTTTTAATTTTTACTTTATAATTTTACAAAATTTAAAATAAGTAATTTAAATACACTTATATTTTTAAGATCTAAAAAAAATACTTTTATACTTTATAAAATATATATTTTCATTTTACTCTTTTTTTTTATGTTTTAATTTTTTTTTTTAAATATTTATATAAAACTTATAAATAAGAAAAATTTACTTATTAGTTTTTATAACTTTTCACAATAAAAAGAAATATAAACTTTTTAATTTTAACTAAACTTAAAAATATAGATATATATTTTTCTTTTTCTTGATTTTATATTTTTGATTGTATTATATAAAACGTATTTTTATAAAAAGAAATTAAAACTTAATAAAAATCTTTTTTTATATAGCGTTTCGCTTCGGCGTTCCCCGATAGCGGCGCCAAATATACTTGATGTTAAAGCAGAAGGGTACGAAATAGTTATATTTTTACTACGAAATACTATTAAATATGATACAATTTTACACAAGTTATTTATTTATTTATAGAGTGGATATACCTAAACCTTGCTACAACACTTATAGGCAGTGTACCTAATCGTACAGTAGTGTAGTTTTTAGTAAGTCCGGTTCGTCCACAGGGAACTAGCCAAGTTTAACGCTATATTTTAAAACTATATTTGAATATATATATATATATATATATATATATATATATATATATATATATATATATATATATATATATATATATATATATATAAGTAGTATTATTATTATTATAAACGGGAGTTTTTACCGTTTAATGACCGGTTTGTCGTTTTTATGTCTTAAGTCACAATTAAAACCTAATATAAAATATTAAATATACAAATAACTTAATTTAAAGCGTAAAGTAAATGACGATAAATAAAATTGCGATAAATAAAAGTGCGATAAATAAAATGACAGTAAATAAAATTGCGATAATTAAAAAGTACGATAATTAAAAGTGCGATAAGATATAAAATAAAGGAATTATGCTTATTTAAACTTCCGTAATCATGATGTTCGACGTGTTGATTTTAATTTATTACCAAGGGTTAATTGTCCTTTATCCTGGATTATTCGATATGTCCATACGGTTTTTGTCCATAACAGTCCATCAGTCATAAATATAAAGTGCGAGAGTCCTCATCAAATTATCCTTATACCCGAAGTCAAATATTCCAACTAATTGGGGACTTAAACTGTAACACGGTCTTAATACTTTGTTTAATAATTACACCAGGATATCGACTGCGTGTAACCCAAGGTTTTAATATACTTTGTAAACAATTATGCCAAGTGTCCTTGTACATAATTCATCCCTGTTTTAATGAGTCCATTGACTATTAATCCATTCCCGTATCCGGTTAAATGAACGATTATTAGTACTTATAAATATCCCGCCCATCGTGTCCGATCGAGTGTATATGGTTATTTATAGGTACGTCCAATTGTAAATCTTTATATTAAATTAACGAACTATCATTCAATTAAACAAATATAAAGCCCATTAATAGCCCATAGTCCAATTTCCACAAGTGTCGGTATTTTGTCCAAACCCCAATTATTGTACAAAGCCCAATAACCCCGTCTTTAATATTTAGTCTAACATCACGATTACTTCAATTTAAATAAGCTTAATAATAACTTAGCTACGAGACATTAATTTAAAAATGTTGAACATAACTTACAATGAGTATTAATAGCGTAGCGTTACACGGACAGAATTTCGACTTACAAACTTACAACATTCGCTAACATAACCTTATTATTATTAATCTTAAATTAAAATTAAAATTATAATATATATATATATATATATATATATATATATATATATATATATATATATATATATATATATATCGTGAGAGAGAGATTAGAAAAAGATATGATGAAATCGATCAGAATGCGTGGCCTTTTATAGGCCCACGTTTCACTGTTGAGCTCCGCGAGTGCGGAGGTTTTCTTCATCAAAGCTCCGCTAGTGCGGAGGTCTGGAATCCAGCTCATAGATCAAATCCAAAACGTGGGATGCGTATAATTATAATATATAATAATATATATAATTAATTATATATTATATTATATTCTTGTGCATAGTTGACTTATAATTTTTGGTCCGTTGCGTCGCACGCTGAAAGTTGGTTCATGTCTCGGTTCCGGATTTTCGAACACCTTTTCGTACGATTTAATATCTTGTACTTTGTGTTTCACGGCTTGTACTCTTGTAATTTTTAGACATTTCTCATCAATAATTTGAACCTCTTGAATTGTACTTTGTACTTTTTAGCTCTTTGGTCATTTGCATTTTCAATTCGTCGAATCTGTCTTTTGTCTTCACCCATTAATATTTAAACGAATATCAGTTATAAATAGAACAACTGCAACTAAAAGCTTGTCTTTCTTGAGGGATAATGCTATAAAATATATGTTTGTTTTTAGCATTATCACTATATCACTCTCACGGTTGATCTCTCAGCCGCACGTGTGACATTATCACTCGCACGGTTCATCATGTTTAACAAGTTTATGACACTTTGATGCAAATGCTATGATGTTTTATTGCGATTGATTTATATATCTAACTGTTCTGTAAATGTTTCAGTTTTTGTTTAGATATCATCAAATGGCTGAACAATAAGTCAATATTCCGGTTGTTAATGATGAAGGACAGGGGGAGCAACAAGCTAATCCTCAAGCTAATCCTATTAACTGTGAAGACCCGTCCTAATCCATCCGGACGAAGTCCATATCGATTATAAACGATTCACAACAGTTGATTACATCGCGAGATACTTGACCTCTATATGATACATTTTACAAACATTGCATTCGTTTTTGAAAAGACAAACTTTCATTACATCGAAAGTTGACAGGCATGCATACCATTTCATAATATATCCAACTATAATTGACTTGATAATAATCTTGATGAACTCGACGACTCGAATGCAACGTCTTTTGAAATATGCCATGAATGACTCCAAGTAATATCTATAAAATGAGCAAATACACAGCGGAAGATTTCTTTCGTACCTGAGAATAAACATGCTTTAAAGTGTCAACCAAAAGGTTGGTGAGTTCATTAGTTTAACTTAAACAATCGTTTCCATCATTTTAATAGACCACAAGATTTCAGATTTCCATTTCTCATAAACATACGTCCCATGCATAGAGACAAAAATATCATTCATATGGATTGAACACCTGGTAACCGACATTAACAATATGCATATATAAGAATATCCCCATCATTCCGGGATCCTCCTTCGGACATGATATAAATTTCGAAGTACTAAAACATCCGGTACTTTGGATGAGGCTTGTTGGGCCCGATAGATCTATCGTTAGGATTCGTGTCAATTAGGGTGTCTGTTCCCTAATTCTTAGATTACCAGACTTAATAAAAAGGGGCATATTCGACTTCGATAATCCAACCATAGAATTTAGTTTCACGTACTTGTGTCAATTTCGTAAAACAGTTATAAAAGTTGCGCATGTATTCTCAGCCCAAAAATATAAAGGGTAAAAAGGCAAATGAAACTCACGATACTGTATTTTGTAGTAAAAATACATATGACGTCATTGAACAATGCATGGTTGGCCTCGGATTCACGAACCTATATCAATTGTGTATATATTAATACGTATAATGTAAGTTACAAAATTTCATTTATTAATATGTATTATTTATATATTATAGTTTTGTAGAATTTATTCTAACCTTTATTTTAAAATGTATACTTATATTATATTTTAAGTTATATTTTATATATATATCGATTTTATGTATATATATCTATAATGATTTACGTTTATATAAATAGTGACATTAATATATTTATATACATATATTTGTGGTTAGTATTGTATTTATGAAATTTTATTAGTTTGTTATGTGAATTATTAATACAATCCTAGTATATACCATAAGTATATATATAGTGTACAAAAGATTTATTTGTTAAAATAATAATTTAGATAATAATGATTTACTAATAATAATAATAATTTTATTAATAATGATAATACTAATAGCAAAAAAAATGAAAATGATAACTGGTAATGATACTAATAATAATAACTCTAAAATAATATTAATACTAATACCATACTTATGTTAATAATAAGGGTTCTAATATTTATAAAATGATAAATGATAATCATAATAATACTAGTAAATATTAATGATGATACTGATAAATATGATATTATTAATTGTAAATGTACTGATGATACTATTATTTATAAACCGGTACAAATTCTAATATTGATGATAATAATATATTTTTATTTCCTTCATAATAATAATAATGATAATCATAATCATAATCCTAATGATGATAAAATACTAAAATGATAAGTTTATTACTAATAATAATATTATTAATACCTATCATAATAATAATAGTAATGTCTATAATACTTTCAAATATGATAACAAGTATGATACTAATAATAACAAAAACAATAACAATCAAAACAATCACAATAATAATAATAATACTAATAATAATTAATATATAATAACAATAATAAAATTAGAAAAGAAAACTACCTCACATGAAAAGAGTTTCAAAAAAAAAGAAACTACCGTCCTCTGGACTCGATCTCGTGACCACATGCTCACACGCAAACACTCTCGACCATCCCACCAATTCTGATTCTCTGTACTAATATCGAATTTAAATTTTATATATAAACTGTTTTTCTTCTATTCCTCTTCTTCTCCACAAGTCTCATGGATTCAACAAAACATCAATAACCAAAAAAAAAAAAAAATCAGGGTTCCTTTTAAAGCTTCAAAACATTACAGAAAAAAAATAATTTGGGTTCTAAAATAAAAAAAAAACACTAAAGGCCTACTGTAGCGTCGGTTCTTGGAACAAAACAAAAAAAAAATTGATTTCGTAATAGATAACATTATAGATAATGTTTATAACACGAAATAGTTTTCTAAACATGTATAAAAACTACTTGAATCATCAATTTGATCAGAAACATATACACGAACGCGAATTTGTCTCAAGAACAATTGTTGACTTTTTTTAAACTAAACTTTGACTTCAAAATTCAAGATCGATATAAAGATTTGAGAGTTGAGATTTTGCAGATAGATTCAAAGAAAGATTTCTAACCTTTCTGCATTTTTAGATTTTGAAACTTTATTCGAAATTGAATTAAGAGAAAAAAAAATTGGAGCGTGCAGAGAAGAAGAAAAAAAAAATATCGCTGTGCTCTTTAATCCCATTGGATTTCCTTTTTATTTGATTTGCAATTATACATAATCATTTTGTAATAATAGAGATCGGTTGATAAAAAATGGAGAAAATGTCAACACAGGTTCACGAGTTTGGAGCAGGAAAGAAACAAAAAAAATAATAATAATAGAGATAAAGGATACAGAGGTCAAGCGTATAATATAGATCCCTACTGTTTTTTTTAATTAATAATAATAATATATAATAACAATACTATTAATATCTAATAATATTAATAAAATTAATAATAATGATAAATATAATATAAATGATAATAATAATTGTAAAAATGATAATAATAATAATAATAATAATAATAATAATAATAATAATAATAATAATACCATACTAATTATGATAATATTAATATTTTATCGATAATAATAATATTAGTAATAATAATCTAATTTATACATCCAATTTCATCTTTATATGATATAAAGTGATATTATGAATACAAATATTGATATTTGACGATACAAATAACATTACTACAACAACTATATTTGTATTTAAATTTAATTTATTAATATCATCTATTATTATGTAATATTTAATAATTATGTAATATGTATTGTAACATATACTGAATATTATATATTTATGCATTTTAATATAAATATATTATAATATTTATTTACATACTAATTATATTATACTTATGTATGTAATTATGAAAAATATAAATGTTTTATATATGTAAGTATTATATATATTTATTAAAAAGTACATTATTTCATCATAGATATATTATAAATTTCTACATATACATAATATAATAATTATGTATAAAATCATATATATATATATAGTTATATTTATGTATATATGTATACTACCATATATATAAAATCATGTTTTAAATGTTGAGTAGATGATTAATTATGTATATTAAACAATTAACTACAAAGTATAACATTGTACATTTAATATTTTGATAACGTTGGTAAAATATGTTTGAATCATTTATATACAATATACTATATATATTCAAAATGAAAATCTTTAGTTATTAAATGTTATCTTTTATAATAACAAAATTACTTAATAGTTCATTAATACTAATATAATTAGTTTTATATATAATTATTTATATTTACATTCTTAGTTACAATTAAAGGTTCGTGAATCGTCGGAAATAGTTAAAGGTCAAATGTTATCATGAAATAGTTCAAACATAATGAGACTCGGTTTAATAGACTTTGCTTATCGAGTCGAATCATATAAGATTATGTTTAAATTTGGTCGGAAATTCCCGGGTCATCACAGTACCTACCCGTTAAAGAAATTTCGTCCCGAAATTTGAGTGAGGTTGTCATAGCTAACAATAAATATGTTTTCCTGACGAATATGAGTTGATAACTTGAGTTTTATCATCATTGAGTAATATGGATAAAAATAATTCGATTATTCGAAGAGTGCGAATGAAGCTATTCACAAAAGGATGAAATGAGAAACAAAGATTTGTTTTTAACTTTTGACGTAGTCAGTTTTGAATTTAGAAAATAAGGCGCGTCTTAACTTTTGACATTGCCTTGGTTGAATTCCGGAATTTAAGGGATTTAAAGAAAATCTTGAAGATCTATAAAATCTGATTCTTCGGGATTTATGGAAATTAAGATCTCTTTAATTAAATACGGTGATCTGCCCCGATTACTACGTCTGATATTTCCAGTATAAATTAAGCTCTTCCTTTCCATTATTCTCACCATTCTTATACTTTCTTTCTTAGTTCATACATCCAAAAGATTCTGAAAATGATTAATCCAGTTCTGATCCTTGTCCTCATCCTTACTATCGCAACAATCATTCTCCTTTTCCAACTTCCACCAGAGGAATCTGCTTTCTTCTACTTCGCCCTCGGGATTATAATGTTTTTAATTCTCCCGTGTCTTTATGTTGCGATAAACATTGATATACACGGTTTGTAATTTATGTGTTGTTATCGGACTTTATATTCTCCCTTATATTTCAAAGCTCTATGCTTTTGTTTTCTCTTCCTGACTTCAAGTCAAGCGAATAATGGTCCAGAATTTATAGATATAGAGTTTTGAATGATTATAATGTTCTAAGCATGAAGGAACGTGATAGCACGATTTGATTTTCAAATTTATCAACATCACGGAAGATAGAACCATCAAGAATACATTTTCTTGATTTGTTACGGAGTTAAGTAGGATGAAAGAGTTATGTAACATGGCACATGATGACGTTATGATATGTGAATCATCACGTTTCATTTAGAAACTCAGCATGACTTACTGTAATATAATCACGTTGATCAAGTGTCATTATATTATACTAACTCATGCATCAGTTCCCATCATTACTACAATAACATTCATATTTTAAGCTTGAAAATTTACAGAATATAGAAACTAACAGTTTCTATATGATGTAATACTGATAGCATGAAAAGATTAATGATTTCAGATAAGAATAGTTATAAAAATATCTCTAGAAATATGGAGGATATTTATAATGAAAGGTACGATAATATCTCAGAATATCTAAGATCAGAGGATGATAGAAACTATTGTCTGCAAGGGTTTAGAGTAAGGAGCAAGTTATTCACTATAGACTTTAGCAGACATTGAATTATTTGGATTCTTTGAAGTCAAACTTATTCTTTGTGATTTATCCACGGATTTCTTCATAGTTTCGCATAATCTGCTTTTCGGTACTATATTTTCTATTGAATGTTTCCAATATATTGATACACAGGAAGCACGAAGAGGTATATAATTTCGGACGAGAATATTTATGAAAATATCCTCAGAAATATC
Organism: Rutidosis leptorrhynchoides; assembly: GCF_046630445.1. Lineage (NCBI taxonomy): Eukaryota > Viridiplantae > Streptophyta > Magnoliopsida > Asterales > Asteraceae > Rutidosis > Rutidosis leptorrhynchoides. Next base: position 328,192,109 of record NC_092337.1, on the reverse strand, counting down.
AAAGATATTGATGATGATATTTTGGAATTTCTAAGTTCGACGGTTGATGGAGAAAGATTTTCCGCAAGATTTTAACATGACTTCGGAGCAAGATATTCTCTAAAGATTTCAACGGATCCAGAATTACCTGAATCCTTTGAATATAGGATTTGGTCCTTGTATTTGTCCTTGGTCTCCTTCATGGGTAACTCAATCTGTTTTTCAATACCCAATTTTCTATCGAGCGTTCCTAACACTCCTTTCTTTATCATTAAACTTTTGTCCGTTTAGACCATCTACCATTTTTCTGTTTCCTCTGCATTTAATGCTATGATATCTGAATCATCGGTTATTAATCCGAGGTGGTTTTAGGAGAATTGTGTTTTTAGATGATTAAACGCTGATGGTAATATGATGGAATATGAAAGGTTACCTGGTAACAATAAAAGAGCACGCGTATATATAAACGTTATAATAAGGTTGTTTCGTACGAAAAGTCGAAGTTGACTTGTTGGAGTTGTGACAAAATTGGCTAATTTTGAAAAGGGATCGCAAAGTTGTTTTTGTTAATAAATGCCAAAGGATCTGACGCGGCTACGTGTTGAACTTTTACTCAATTGCCGAGAGTTTCTCAGGTGCATAACTATATGCATAAATCTTTCCTTCCGTAGATGAAGTGCGGTTGATTCATCCTATCGATTGAGGTGTTTTCAAGAATCATGAAAGGTTTGAACGCAGAATGTAATCGTGAAGATACAAATGAGGTTTAAGACGAAATCAAGTGGCAAACTTGAAGAATTGTTTAGTTTCATATGTTATATTCAATATTTTAATTCATTTTAATTGTCCAATGTTATTAGTCCACAGTCGATAGTCCACAGTTGACAGTGCAATCATTCATATATAGTTTAATATATAATATTTGAATTAATTAATACGTATCGTGCCCCGTGTACATGTCTCAGACTCGATCACAACTCAAAGTATATATATTATTATAGAATCAACCTCAACCCTATATAGAGAACTCGATCATTACTGCATATAGAGTGTCTATGGTGATTCCAAATAATATATATAGATGTGTCGATATGATATGTCAAAACCTTGTATACGTGTCCCGATATTTAAAGTGCGTAAAATAAATAACAGAAATTAAATGACGATAAATAAAGTGCGTAAAGTAAATAACAGAAATTAAATGACAATAAATAAAATTGCGAGAATATAAATTGCGATAAAATAAATTGCGATAAATAAATTGCGATAAATAAAATGTAATACGGAATTAACAGTTAGCTAGGAACAGTTAGCTAGGATTTTGTTAGCGTGGTTTCTTAATAAAATTTAATATTGTTAATTAGTCTGTTTCTAATCAATTTTTATTGTGTCCATTATTTCTTCATTATGCCACTTGTTGGATTCTGATAGGTCAAAATTCAAATATGAAATTGAATTTGAATGAAAATAGTTATTCTTTGGTGAACGGATAAGTATCCCGGTGGTTGTAAATAGGATAGTGAATAACTGTTGAATCAGATTCGAAGAATATACAGTGTAACTTATTAATGTGAAATTTAAATATTCCTCGGGTATTACCTACCCGTTAAAATATTTTTATTATTAACAGTTTGTACAAAAGAATTTTTAATTACAATCTTTATGAAAACATATATACATATATATTTTCTTCAGATATAATCATGAATTTAATGAGTTAACATGATATTAAACTCATTTAGTTTTCAGTTGGAACTAGAATAAATAATCTCTAAAACATTAGAGATTACATAATCACCATGTCGAACGAAGATAACTGATGTAGAATGTCATGTAGAATGATGATTATACTCGAGGTATAGATTGAGATGTTGAGGCATGTGATATTGAAATTTGGGTTGTTGGTGGTACCGTTGGTGCCGGTGATTTGGATGAAGCTGGTACGTTTTGCACCATATTTTCCAAGACTACAACTTATGCGCGAAGTTCGTTAACTTCTTCTATTACACCGGGATGATTGTCGGTTCGGACGAGCGGATGAATGAGGTTTAGAATCTGAGATAGTATATGATCGTGATGAGATACTTTGGAAATGAGAGAGAAAATGGTGTCTCGAACAGGTTCGCCGGTAAACGTTTTAGGTTCATTGTCAAGAGGTGAATTTGGTTAGTGGAAATGATCGCCTTCTTCGCGTTTCCATTGATTAAGTCAACTACGAACCCATCTCCAATTCATTCAGAATAGATGATGGCTAATTGATCGATTCATTCCGGTTACTCTGCTTTCGGAGCTCGAGTGGAAATCCATATCGAAATAGCTGTCGGAATAACTATCGAAATAGCTATCGAAATCAGATGGACTCGAACTGGTTGAGGGATTCATCTCGTACGATCAGATGAAGGATTTTCGATAAGAAATAGATTATAGGATGTAGATTAGTACCCTGCAATACATAATTTACATATGCATATATAATACTAAAATCCCATAAGCTACGGAGGAATCTACGGAAGCTGTCAGGCAAAGGTAACAATAACAGATACGCTAAGATATGAATTTAACTATACACTGTCTATGCAATAAAGGCAGTAAGACGTGTCTTAGACTTTAAGGATGATAAGCAAATAATTTTTCGACACTAAATGATAAGCAAAACTTTTGACATGCAAACACGGTCGAAGTCCAGACTCATTAATGCATTCTAATGACTATCAGTTAGACTCACTAATGCAAGACCTGGTTCGCTAAGACCACCGCTCTGATACCAACTGTGAAGACCCGTCCTAATCCATCCGGACGAAGTCCATATCGATTATAAACGATTCACAACAGTTGATTACATCGCGAGATACTTGACCTCTATATGATACATTTTACAAACATTGCATTCGTTTTTGAAAAGACAAACTTTCATTACATCGAAAGTTGACAGGCATGCATACCATTTCATAATATATCCAACTATAATTGACTTGATAATAATCTTAATGAACTCGATGACTCGAATGCAACGTCTTTTGAAATATGCCATGAATGACTCCAAGTAATATCTATAAAATGAGCAAATACACAGCGGAAGATTTCTTTCGTACCTGAGAATAAACATGCTTTAAAGTGTCAACCAAAAGGTTGGTGAGTTCATTAGTTTAACTTAAACAATCGTTTCCATCATTTTAATAGACCACAAGATTTCAGATTTCCATTTCTCATAAACATACGTCCCATGCATAGAGACAAAAATATCATTCATATGGATTGAACACCTGGTAACCGACATTAACAATATGCATATATAAGAATATCCCCATCATTCCGGGATCCTCCTTCGGACATGATATAAATTTCGAAGTACTAAAACATCCGGTACTTTGGATGAGGCTTGTTGGGCCCGATAGATCTATCTTTAGGATTCGCGTCAATTAGGGTGTCTGTTCCCTAATTCTTAGATTACCAGACTTAATAAAAAGGGGCATATTCGACTTCGATAATCCAACCATAGAATGTAGTTTCACGTACTTGTGTCAATTTCGTAAAACAGTTATAAAAGTTGCGCATGTATTCTCAGCCCAAAAATATAAAGGGTAAAAAGGCAAATGAAACTCACGATACTGTATTTTGTAGTAAAAATACATATGACGTCATTGAACAATGCAGGGTTGGCCTCGGATTCACGAACCTATATCAATTGTGTATATATTAATACGTATAATGTAAGTTACAAAATTTCATTTATTAATATGTATTATTTATATATTATAGTTTTGTAGAATTTATTCTAACCTTTATTTTAAAACGTATACTTATATTATATTTTAAGTTATATTTTATATATATATCGATTTTATGTATATATATCTATAATGATTTACGTTTATATAAATAGTGACATTAATATATTTATATACATATATTTGTGGTTAGTATTGTATTTATGAAATTTTATTAGTTTGTTATGTGAATTATTAATACAATCCTAGTATATACCATAAGTATATATATAGTGTACAAAAGATTTATTTGTTAAAATAATAATTTAGATAATAATGATTTACTAATAATAATAATAATTTTATTAATAATGATAATACTAATAGCAAAAAAAATGAAAATGATAAATGGTAATGATACTAATAATAATAACTCTAAAATAATATTAATACTAATACCATACTTATGTTAATAATAAGGGTTCTAATATTTATAAAATGATAAATGATAATCATAATAATACTAGTAAATATTAATGATGATACTGATAAATATGATATTATTAATTGTAAATGTACTGATGATACTATTATTTATAAACCGGTACAAATTCTAATATTGATGATAATAATATATTTTTATTTCCTTCATAATAATAATAATGATAATCATAATCATAATCCTAATGATGATAAAATACTAAAATGATAAGTTTATTACTAATAATAATATTATTAATACCTATCATAATAATAATAGTAATGTCTATAATACTTTCAAATATGATAACAAGTATGATACTAATAATAACAAAAACAATAACAATCAAAACAATCACAATAATAATAATAATACTAATAATAATTAATATATAATAACAATAATAAAATTAGAAAAAAAAACTACCTCACATGAAAAGAGTTTCAAAAAAAAAAAAGAAACTACCGTCCTCTGGACTCGATCTCGTGACTACATGCTCACACGCAAACACTCTCGACCATCCCACCAATTCTGATTCTCTGTACTAATATCGAATTTAAATTTTATATATAAACTGTTTTTCTTCTATTCCTCTTCTTCTCCACAAGTCTCATGGATTCAACAAAACATCAATAACCAAAAAAAAAAAAAAAAAAAAAAAAATCAGGGTTCCTTTTAAAGCTTCAAAACATTACAGAAAAAATAATAATTTGGGTTCTAAAATAAAAAAAAAAACACTAAAGGCCTACTGCAGCGTCGGTTCTTGGAACAAAAAAAAAAATTTGATTTCGTAATAGATAACATTATAGATAATGTTTATAACACGAAATAGTTTTCTAAACATGTATAAAAACTACTGGAATCATCAATTTGATCAGAAACATATACACGAACGCGAATTTGTCTCAAGAACAATTGTTGACTTTTTTTAAACTAAACTTTGACTTCAAAATTCAAGATCGATATAAAGATTTGAGAGTTGAGATTTTGCAGATAGATTCAAAGAAAGATTTCTAACCTTTCTGCATTTTTAGATTTTGAAACTTTATTCGAAATTGAATTAAGAGAAAAAAAAATTGGAGCGTGCAGAGAAGAAAAAAAAAATATCGCTGTGCTCTTTAATCCCATTGGATTTCCTTTTTATTTGATTTGCAATTATACATAATTATTTTGTAATAATAGAGATCGGTTGATAAAAAATGGAGAAAATGTCAACACAGGTTCACGAGTTTGGAGCAGGAAAGAAACAAAAAAAATAATAATAATAGAGATAAAGGATACAGAGGTCAAGCGTATAATATAGATCCCTACTGTTTTTTTAATTAATAATAATAATATATAATAACAATACTATTAATATCTAATAATATTAATAAAATTAATAATAATGATAAATATAATATTAATGATAATAATAATTGTAAAAATGATAATAATAATAATAATAATAATAATAATAATAATAATAATAATAATAATAATAATAATAATACCATACTAATTATGATAATATTAACATTTTATCGATAATAATAATATTAGTAATAATAATCTAATTTATACATCCAATTTCATCTTTATATGATATAAAGTGATATTATGAATACAAATATTGATATTTGACGATACAAATAACATTACTACAACAACTATATTTGTATTTAAATTTAATTTATTAATATCATCTATTATTATGTAATATTTAATAATTATGTAATATGTATTGTAACATATATTGAATATTATATATTTATGCATTTTAATATAAATATATTATAATATTTATTTACATACTAATTATATTATACTTATGTATGTAATTATGAAAAATATAAATGTTTTATATATGTAAGTATTATATATATTTATTAAAAAGTACATTATTTCATCATAGATATATTATAAATTTCTACATATACATAATATAATAATTATGTATAAAATCATATATATATAGTTATATTTATGTATATATGTATACTACCATATATATAAAATCATGTTTTAAATGTTGAGTAGATGATTAATTATGTATATTAAACAATTAACTACAAAGTATAACATTGTACATTTAATATTTTGATAACGTTGGTAAAATATGTTTGAATCATTTATATACAATATACTATATATATTCAAAATGAAAATCTTTAGTTATTAAATGTTATCTTTTATAATAACAAAATTACTTAATAGTTCATTAATACTAATATAATTAGTTTTATATATAATTATTTATATTTACATTCTTAGTTACAATTAAAGGTTCGTGAATCGTCGGAAATAGTTAAAGGTCAAATGTTATCATGAAATAGTTCAAACATAATGAGACTCGGTTTAATAGACTTTGCTTATCGAGTCGAATCATATAAGATTATGTTTAAATTTGGTCGGAAATTCCCGGGTCATCACATTAACCCACCTGGTCAGCAACAGATTCCTCTAGAGAAGTGTGAACTGAACAATCAAGTCGCTTTCTATGACACTACTTTAGAGAGAGGTGATCATTTTAAGGAGATTATAGCTTTCCTTCAGAGATCAAGGATACACACTGCTATTTCTACTCCATGCACACCATACTACAGCCATCAGAGAGAATTATGGAGAAACGCTGTACTTGATGTATATGAAAATAATGCTAAGATTGTTAGTAACGTTCATGGACATGATATATCTGTTTCTAAGGAAGTGATAAGAAGGATTTTAGGTTTCAATGATGAGAACTGTTCTCACATGACAATCAGTCGAGAAAGAATTCATGGTTGTTTTAAGAGATGTGCTTATTCTGGTTACTTAAGTGGCAAATCCGAGCTGATGAAGACACTACTGCCTCCACAGTTTAGATATCTTGCTCACGTGATCATGCATTGTTTGAGTGGACGCAAATCTGGATTTGATAAGCTGAACAAGAAAGTGCAAAGTATGTTTGTGGCACTTGTCTTAAAGGTACCATACGATTTCTCAGGGTTTGTTCTACACTACTTCAAAGCGAATCTTTTCAGTACTACTTAAAGATACCTGATATATGCCCGTTTTCTTCAATTAATCATTAATGACGCTGCACCTGATCTACCTAAGCTTGAAGAGGATATTATCTACCTTAAGCTGATGAATTCGATTACTTTCCGCAGAATGGAAGAGATAAGGAATGAGGATTTAAAGCCTGAATTTAATAGAAAGCTCATTTGTCATCTAATCAAGGAGAACTATCGATGCCCAGCAGGTAATGCTTGGAGGAATGAGGATTCAGACTCTAACTACGAAGTTACAGATGAGGAAGGACAAGGTGATAATTAGAAAACTACTGGTAATGTTCAAGGAGGAGGTAATGTTGATGATGAGATTATCGAGGGTGATGATGTAGCGACAGAGGAGGATGTCAGCTTGATTCAGAGGAAAAGGAAAGGAAAGGATCCTATGACCACAGAACAACTCAACAAGAAAGAGAAAAGAACAAAGTATTCTTATGAGTCACCTCAGAAGTCAACACAGGGACGTTCAAAACAACAAGCTCAGAGAAAACCATCCGGGTTTATGAAGGATGCAAGGGCTGCTGTTACATCACTGAAACCTGCCACAACAACACCTCAGGTCACGTCAAATGAATATAAGACTCAACAAAATCTGTTGATGTCTTTGATCATGAAGATAATGAATCTGGAAAATCAAGCTACTAAGGAGAAGAAGATCAGTAATGCTAAGATTGAATCATTGGTGGAAGAGAACAAGAGGTTATCTGATAGGTTGAACCGACAAAAGAGTAGGACAGATAAGTTGAAGAAGAAGTTTTTGGCGATTAAGAGTGAGAACAAGGAGAAATTGAAGAAGTTAAATGAAAGAATCGAACAGCTTACCTCTGGTAAAACAAAGTTGATTAAGGAGAAAGGAGAAGAATTTTCTTCTGATTTGGGAAATGACGATGAGAAAGACGATGAAGACGACGCTGGAACTGGGGGACCCTCTTTTTATATACCGTTAGTGATACCTATTCGAAGTTTTAATGAATATGGTGAGGTCTTTACTGCTGAATATTATATGAATTATTCAAATGTTTTTAATGATGCCGAAAAGGGGACGTTCCACCAAGTGAGTTTTCGATGGAACAACTTGCTGCTCTGGCATACGATAGCGAAAATGATACAGAGGATGTAGAGATAGCTGACGCTGAAAACAAGGCTCCACAAGAAGAGTCATTTTTAAGTATCCCTCCAGAATCAATCCAAAATATCAACTTAAGTGATTTTGATCTGTTTAAAGATGAGAAGAGTGAAGATTCTGTTGGTAAAGATAGTTTAAAAGAGGATGTGATTATTAAATTCGAGGACGAATTTGTGACAGAATCTGATGATGAAGAAGAAGAAGAAGAAGAAGTTGAGATTGTTATGCCTTCGCTTGAGCCATACTCACATCCTTCACTCAACACCTTAAGTGACTTCTTCAATCTGAGTTATGAGGAGAAAAGAAAGGACTTAATTGAGTTAGAAAAGGCGAGGAAGGTATATAAAGAATAAGTGAAAGAAGTGGATGTTATGATAGAAAGGAACAAGACGATCCGACATGAGAAACTGCTCGTTTAGAAAGAAAGAAAAGAAACTGAATTGAAAGATAAGAATCTCCGAGCCGAACAAGCCGAGGTAGAGGGATGGAATGAGATTAAGAATTGGTTTGTACGTGATAGGGTTAAAGTGAATAGAAACGTTAAGGAAGATGAAGATCGTCAAAGTTGGTGGAGACAGAACGTTGTTAACCCTGATCAAGTAGATAAGCCAGAACTCGAGCCGAAATTTGTCAGTTTCTATGAGAAAGGTAAAAGAACCAAGAAGTACTCCAAGGGTAAAATTTTGAGTTGGGACTATTTCAAGGAGATCAATTGTTTTGCGATCAAGAGGGAAGGCGGAGTTGATTACATGATACGTCCTAGTCACTTCAATACTCTACCGTACTTCGAGATCATGCAACTTGCTAAGTTGAAGATGTTGAACACTGAAGATTGTGACCTTTCCAGATGGTTTCAAAGAAAACTCAGATATGAGTATAAGACAGGGAAATGGGACATCTTCAAGTCAACGGCCGCTAGGTTTTCCATACACCCGACAAATAAAAATTCTAAGGGAGGACCTATCCGTGTTGTTAAGTTCCATCCAGCTAAGTATATGAAACAATCTCCCTTGATGCCATTACCCAAGGATATCTGTAAGAACTTTAGATGGTGGTTCTATGATGAGTTGTCGGAAGAAGCAGTGATCTTGACTGCGATTGAGAAGGAAGATAGAAGCATACAGTTCGACAATGTGAGGATTCTAGATCCCATGTGGCTAAGGAACTTATTGAGATTTGATGTGGAGCCTCTTCACCGCCATCACATTACTTTTAGAGATGATCGAAAAGAGGAAGCGATGAGATATCAACGTGTGATCGATGTCTACTATGCATACCTCAATAGAAACAGTGATGCTCAAAGCTCAAACCAAGTTCAAGCCAGTTGATCCATGTCTGATACTGTTTTGCTAGATTATTTTTATTTTTTGATGTTTATTTATGCAAGAGAGAGAATCTGGATCTGTAATAATTTACTAAACTGTTTATCTTTATGAACTTTCATGGTTTATGGATGTTTACTAAATTGTAATAGATGTTCTAGGTCCTAGGGGGAGTTGTTGATGAATTTTATGCAAGTCCCTAGATATCTACCCACGTCCATTGCAGGTACAACAGTTTACAGGCCACCATGATCGCTCGTTATTATCCTATCCGTGTTTGTATGTGGTTACAGGAACTGCAGGAATGCGATATAGATGTTTGACTATGTTAGACTTAGTCAGACGTGCGAATGAAGTCTCACTCGTACAGCTGACAGGCTTATACGCACGGTTGATGCTGAGCTAAGTCACAATTACAACCTAAATGAGAAGACACGAGCGTGTGATCACCCGTACGGCTGATGAAGCCAACTTGTACATGTGATGGATGACTCGTATGGGTGAGTCAACAGCAGGGGTATATAAAGTCTTATGTTCATCATTTTAGGTTAAGCCTCTCATTTGTTACACACACTCAGATCTGGTGATTCACTTATTCTGCCATTGTGTGAGTTAAATCTGTTGATTTCTAAGTTCCTAGTCATGTTTCATCAGTTTCTTCTTCATCTTCTTAAATCGATAATCAACAAAAATCATAGAATTCGAGCAATAGGAACAAGAAACGACGAGTAACAGACCAAACAGTATCATCAACGATCTAACAGAAAGTAACAGTGATTATCATATTCATTTAATATCATGCATCTCCATCACCATGATATCCCCATCGATATCATGTATATACATATCGGCCAAGAAGCAAAACTTGCACATAGAGCTCAATACTACATCGGCCCTCAGAAATTGAGACATGGCCCAATAGATGAAACTTGTTAACAATATTCATGGGCCCATGTGTGGTTTAATTCGGCAGGAAAGAAAAAAATGAATGAGATAAACCTCATTCCTTATGAAATTAAAAGTGGGGTTAGTTGGTTTATGGATTGTCGGCCACAAGAATAAAACACGCCAATTAAATTCAATCCTTCATCTTCATCGTATATCTTCCTTATTAAAACAGAAAAAATGCAGCTAGCTGTGATGGTTTGTAATGGGTTCAACGAAAATGGAAGCTAACTAGCTGAAATAGAAATTGAAAATTAGTAGAAAGAACTTAGGTGAATTCATGAAGGATTGTAGGTGGTTCACGAAGCAAAGGATGAGCTAGAGAGAGATGGAGGACATGAGAGGTGACCGGTGGTGATCGAATGGTGGTTATGGTGGTGTTTCTTTGAGTGGGTGTCGACATGGTGAGGGTGGAGGTGATAGTTTGTTGATGATCGTGGTGCGAACAGAAAACGAAACAATTTTCATAACGTGTTTTTGTGGGGTGGATAAGGTTCTATTTGATCTTGTATGAAAAGTGCATAATGGGAATCCAAAGTTTGAAAGCGTTCAACCTCATTCTCTTTCTAATATGGAGGTAGAGATGGTGAGATGACTGGTAACATAGACGTTTCGACAAGGTACTCGATAAACAATAGCAGTCGTAGAATCTTTGTATTAGTAGCATAACAAGATGTTCAATAATGGGGTTATGGGGTTGTTCGAAACTAAATAGAAAAAGGGCTGAAATAGTAATAGGAAATGATCACGTGAACATTTTATAAAAATAAAGAATGGATACAATAAGTTCATAGACTCAAAGGCAACAAATTAACCAAGGTGCCCGAGAACCAAAACTGGACACCACGAGCTAGGCAAAAGCTCACGAACAGAAACAATGGTCATCCCAAGTGGATTTCATTTTAACCCATTTACTAAAAAAAATCACGTGAACATAAACACCAACAACTATAAGTTTAATTGTAAAAACGAAGTGTGAAAAGGAGATGGTGGTTGAACCATGGTAGTTCGTATTAAGTTTTAACTGAAGTAGGTTTAAGGTAATGGTGGAAAGTAGTTTGAGAGGGTGGTGTAGGGTGGTGCCTAAAAAGGTATGGTGATGGTGACTCTCGGTGGTGGTAACCGATGGTGATCATGATGGTGGTTAGTAGTGATTTAAGATGATGTGTGTTGGAGACTTAAGTGCTGTTGATTTAGTAGCAAGAAGAAGGATTTCCCTCCCCCTCTGCATATCATATCATATTCTTATATACATATAAAATCAATAAAGGTAAACTAATAATATAATATATAATAATAATTATATAATATAAGTTAAAAGAAAAACGTGTAGGAGTAACAGTAATATTGATTGATTAGGATTCAACTAGCCATCACTCATTTATCCCTTGTACCGACAGTTTTAATGTGAATAGTACATCGTACTCCGTTTGTTAATTAGTGGCGAATAAAAGTCTTTGGAAAAAATATCCCAAATTTTTATGGTAATTATATTTATTTATTTCAGTCATTATGGTATAAAATTGGTCATTAATTATTTAAATTAAAAAATTACATCAACTGTCCCGCTTGATTCTGGGTAAAATATAAAAAGTACTAAAATTTAATAACTAGATCCTAAATACATTTTTAGTAAGCCTAAAATTTATAGAACTCATTTTTGAATCACCGTTTATTTTAAAATCATATAAGTTTGAATTAAACTCCTCTAAATAATAATCGAACGTTTAACGAGTATTACAATTATTAAATAATTATATTTGATATACTATATATATATATATATATATATATATATATATAGGTTTATTTTAATAATAATTTAATTATATCGTATATTATTTTATATTTTCAATTCTAACGATTAAATCGTATATTATTATTTTTAGTTATTACATATATTTATATATATATATATATATTTGTATGTATACACATTTATCTACAATTAATGGTTCGTGAATCGTCGGAGATAGTTGAAGGGTAATTGCATATATGAAACAGTTCAAAATTTTTGAGACTCAACCTAACAGACTTTTCTTATCGTGTCAAAATATATTAAATCGTATCGAGAGTTTGATTTAAAATTGGTCGAAATTTTCCGGGTCGTCACAGTAATGCCCAAGTAACATCTGGGTCATTCAAGGTGGCTCCATAATGAATCACAGTCTACGGCTCATGTGTCTCTAGTGGCTCTGGATGATCAGCAGGTCTCGAAGCTAAGCGCCTGGAGCATTGTACCGGAGGAGCTGGCGGTGCCGTACTGATGTCCTCCTTAACACTCTCAAGGATTAAATGCCTAGGGCCTAACTGTCCCATTGAAGGCCTGTGCTGATCTGTGCTGCTCTCCGATAGGTAAATTTTAGGAGTCCTTCTCCTACTAACTGGAATGCAATAGGAAGCTCATGAACTTGGCATTTTTCCTGAATACATTCAACAAACTAGTAAGTACTAAGCGCAAGTACGGTGCTTAGGGTTAGTGCACAGTAAAATATTTTGTAGACTGAAAATAATGTGAAATAAAAATCAGAAAAAAATAAAAAGGATATGCAAGGGGTGCCTCCCAAGAGCGCTTTATTTATCAAGTCGTTATAGCTCGACTTTTCCTGGTATGTCTTCAGAACGGATCAAAGGAGAAGAGATGCTCCTCCTTGTCGTGGTCTTCTAGATAAGCTTTCAATCAGTGGCCGTTGACTTTAAATTTGCCAGTAGGTCCTTCTAATTGTACGACTTCGTGCGGAAAACGTGTATTACTTTAAATGGACCACTCCATTGTGATCTAAATTTTCCAGCAAATTTATTGAATCGAGAATTAAAGAGTAGAACTTTATCCCAAGGAGCGAACTTTGTAGGTATCAGTTTTGCATCGTGTGTCAGCTTCGTTCGTTCCTTGTAGATGTAAGACGTCTCGTAAGCTTGGTCTCTTAATTCCTCGAGTTCATTCATCTGCATCTTCCGATACCTAGTGGTTACTGAAGGATCAGGGTTACAGGTTTTCAATGCCCAGAGAGCTTTATACTCTAGTTCCAGCGGAAGGTGACATGCTTTTCCATATATCATGCGATACGATGTAGTTCCTAGAGGATTCTTGTAAGCAGTCCGAAATGCCCACAGAGTATCATCTAGTTTCTCGGCCCATTTATTCCCATGATGGCAGACGGTGCGTTTTTGAGAATTCTCTTAAGTTCTCTGTTAGGGACTTCCGCCTGTCTGTTAGTCTGCGAATGATAGGCATTGGACATTTTGTTGGTAACTATGTATTGTTGAATCACCTTCATAAATTGGGTATTACAAAAGTGTGTGCCTCTATTACTTATTATGGCGCGGGGAGCTCTGAATCGGCAGGAAAAGTCTCTTCAGGAAGTTGGTGACGACCTTGGCATCATTGGTTGGAAATGCTTGGGCTTTGACCCATCTGGAGACGTAATCTACTGCTACGAGGACATATTCTTTCCCATTAGACTTAGGGAATGGCCCCATAAAGTCTAATCCCCATATATCAAAGATCTCACAAGCTTGGATATTAATCCGAGGTATTTCATTCTTTATAGAGATAATACCTTGTCTTTGGAATGCGTCGCAAAGCTTTACAAGCTCTTGCACATCTCAGAATATAGATGGCCAATAAAATCCTGATTCATAGACTTTTCTTGCGGTTAAGTTTGCTCCATGATGACCTCCAGTTTGTCCGTGGTGACATTAGTGAAGAATCCCTATTACTTGTTTCTCATCTACGCACCTCCTGATTATTTGATCACGGCAAATTCTGAACAGGTAAGGATCTTCCCAGTAGTAGTACTTAGCGTCCCTGAAGAACTTCCTTCTTTGGGATGTGCTTATTCCTTTTTGTACTACTCCAGCAACTAGGTAGTTGGCAATGTCAGCGTACCAAGGAGTATCAGTAAATTGTGATCCTATGTTGGCTTGTCCTAAGCTCATAAGCTGTTCTTCCAGAAATTTGTCTCTTATATCTTGTTCAACAAGTTGTTCCATCGCTGGGTTCTCCAAACAACTAAGATGATCTAATGCGACCTTCTCTGCTCTTTTCTTATCTTTGATTTCAATATCGAATTCATGAAGGAGTAAGATCCATCGTAGGAGTCTTGGTTTAGCATCTTGCTTAGTGAATAGATAATTGAGCGCTGAATGATCGGTGTAAACCGTAGTTCTGGACAGGATGAGAGAGGAACGAAATTTTTCGAAAGCGAAAACTACTGTTAGCAGCTCCTTTTCCGTGGTGGTGTAATTCTCTTGAGCTCCGGTTAAGGTTTTGCTAGCTTAATAGATTGGATGAAAGTACTTATCTTTCCGTTGTCCTAGTACAGCTCCAACTGCGAAGTCACTCACATCACCCATGATTTCGAATGGAAAAACTCCAATCAGGAGCTATCATGATGGGTGCATGTGTGAGCTGTTCTTTCAGATAGTT
The DNA here is from genome assembly GCF_046630445.1 of Rutidosis leptorrhynchoides. Lineage (NCBI taxonomy): Eukaryota > Viridiplantae > Streptophyta > Magnoliopsida > Asterales > Asteraceae > Rutidosis > Rutidosis leptorrhynchoides. Next base: position 328,177,088 of record NC_092337.1, on the reverse strand, counting down.
GAATAACACATTCTTCATTAAACAGAATTTCCTTTCCGAGGAGATGAGTAATAGGTCGCGTGACCTTTGAAAAATCTTTGATGAAACGTCGGTAGAAACCGGCGTGTCCAAGGAAACTCCTTACTTCTTTTACTGTGGTAGGTTCTGGAAGTTTAGCTATGGTTTCAATCTTAGCAATATCGACTTCTATTCCTGATTTTGAAATCTTATGTCCTAAAACTATTCCTTCTTTTACCATGAAGTGACATTCTTCCTAGTTTAGAACTAAATTTGAATCTTCACACCGGGTGAGCATCTTGTCAAGGTTAGAAAGGCAAGGTACTACCAAAGACCGAGAAGTCATCCATGAAGACTTACATACAATGTTCAATCATGTCGTGGAATATCTATACCATGCATCGCTGAAATGTAGCTGGTGCATTGTATAACCCAAAGGGCATGCGTTGATAGGCAAATGTTCTATAAGGATAGGTGAAGGTTGTTTTTTCTTAGTCCTTTGGATCGAGGGGAATTTAAAAGTAGCCGGAAAAACCGTCAAGGGAATAATAGAACTCATTTCTTGATAGACGTCCCAACATTTGATCATTGAATGGTAATGGAAAATGATCTTTTCGGGTTGCATCATTAACTTTACGATAATCTATGCAAACCCTCCAACCAGTGACTTCCCGTGTTGGAATAAGTTCATTATTCTCATTTTGGATTACAGTCATTCATCCCTTCTTGGGTACCACTTGAACGGGACTGACCCATGGCAAATCGAAAATAGGATAGATCAGACCGTCGTCCAGAAGTTTAATTACTTATTTTTGATGACTTTTTGAATCATTAGATTGACCCTTCTTTGCCTCTGAACTGATGGTTTGAAATCATCTTCCATGAAGATCTTGTGAGTGCAATACATTGGACTGATCCCTTTTATGTCAAAAATCTTCCAAGAAATTGCTTTCTTATGTGATTTCAGAACCTGAATCAATTTTGCCTTCTCGTGAGGCGTGATGTCTTTCGAAATGATTACAGGGAGTTGTGATTCTCCTTCTAGGAATGCATACTCCAGATGTTTGGGTAATTTCTTTAACTCCAATTCCGGAGGTTCCTCGATAGATGGCTTCATTCTAGCTATTTCCTTTCTATCTAACCAGTCATATCTCACCTGGAATTCTGATTCTTCTTACTTAATAGCGGTCACTGATGCTATCTGTTATTTGGTCCAAGAAATTGTCCTTCTTAAGGCTTCCTCTCTAGAAATGTCTTCTTTAGTTTCGAAGGTTGGTTCAGGAATTTCAACACAGTCCTCATTTAACTGTGGTTCCTGAAATACCATAATGAAATCTGTTTCTTCATTCGGTCTTCTCCTTAACAGAGGTAGGGGAATGCCTTGACCTAGCGGTGCTATTTGGATAGTTTTGCCGAGAAAGTTACTTTTGGAGAGGGGTAGATTGATTTTGACTAGGATCTACGGCTGAGTGGATGTCGAGATTTCCTTCGGGAGGTGTAAAGAACAGATCCTTAGAAATTTGATCTTGACTACATATAGCCCTGGTATCCTCCAGATATTCGTTGGCGAGTTCTTGAAAAGAATCAGCGAGATTGAGATCTTCTTTGCGAGGATGGCTCATGAGTCGGTAGACATTAAATGCGACTTCTTCACTAGCAACTCTTAATTTCAACGATTTCTCGTGTACATCAATTACGGCCTTGGTAGTATTCAAGAATGGTCTGCCACATATGAGTGGGACCTTCGTGTCTTCCTCAATATCCATAATGACGAAGTCAACGAAGAACGCAAACTTATCCACTCTGACTAGGACATCTTCAGCTATTCCTCAAGGTATCTTAACTGATCTGCCCGCGAGTTGGATAGTCATTCTGGTAGGTCTTAAGTCTTTTAATCCTAGCTTTTTGAATAGTGAATAGGGCATTAGGTTTACACTTGCTCCTAAGTCTGCTAACGCATTGCTAATTTGGATATCTTGTAGGTAGCAAGGTACTGTAGCTCTTCCTGTATCTCCTAACTTAGGGGGAATACCATGTTGTAACACTAATGAACATTCTTCACTTAAGGGTAAGCTAACTATATCTCTTAATCTCTCTTTGTTTAAAAGCGGTTCTTTGAAAAACTTAGCACAGTTTGGCATTTCTACTAATGCATCTACTAGTCGTACATTCAAAGCAGATTCTTAATAATATCCCAATATTTAGCGAATTGCGCTTCTTTTGTTTCTTTCTTAAGCCTACCTGGGAAAGCTATGCGGGCTCGCAGAATAATTTTCGGGGCTTTAGGAGAGATAGGTTCCGGTGGATTAACAACTGAGTCAATTGGCACAGGTTCCGTATCGGAAAAATCTTGTATGGGTGCATTAACAATGTTTCCTTCCCACCTCTAGTGCCTACTAGGGCATCAAACTCACTACACTCTTTATCAACTCTAGTGGTTAAACATTTAAGCGTAAGCTGAAAATTTGTTATTAATTCTTCAAAATTCTTTATTAAAGTATCAAACTTATTTTGGCATTCTATGACTTGAAGGTTTATCGCGTATTGCTTTTTCATAAATTTAACTAAACTTTCCTTAGAGTGGAGAGTAGGTTGGTGTAGTGGGAGGATTATATTATAGTCCGAGCTATTCTACTGTTTATATGCCCATCTATGGTAAGGATACCTTAGATTGGTTCTAGTAGCATCGGGAATTTTAGGAATTAGTAAACTTTGAAGAGTGAGGATGAGATCTTGTAACCCGGTTTCCATCATTTTTACTGTATAAGCGAAGACGTCATCCTTCCCAGCATCTTGATCGTTCCAATCTTCCTGTTGTGCAGCTTCGTCTGCTATTCGTGACATGAAATTGCCTTGCGAGGCCATGTCTAGGAGAGACTTATTATCCTTGATCAAACCATTGTAAAGCGTGTGGATGATTTTTGCCCGACTTAACGAATGATTCGGACATCTTTTAAGCATCTCCTTTACTCTATACCATGATACACACAATGAATCGTTTTCTTTTTCAGAAAAGTTTGTGATGTCATTTCTTTAACAGGTTTGTAGGGAGGGTGGATAAAATTTGTTTAAAAACTTTGTGGCTAGTTCCTCCCATGAATGTATTGAATTCGGTGTAAGCTCATCAAACCATGTTAAAGCGCGTTTAGACAGAGAATATTGGAAAAGATGAAGTTTCAAAATGTTTTTCTCGTTTTCTTCCTTCTTAAAAGAGTCAACCAGACTGATAATGTGTGAACTGAAAAGTGAAAGTTTGGATTGTCAGTCGGTAATCCTTGAAATTTACAAATCATACTGACCAGTTTGATCATGTGTGAACTGATTTCAAGAATTCCTTCAGTTCCTAAGGTGATTGGTCCTCCTCTTTCTTCTAAGCATGACTTTTGCATAGAAGCAAGGGTGTTTCGTTGTTCCATTTTTTAAATTTTATGTTTTAAAAAGACTTAAAAGTAACTATTAAAAAATATTAATTGACTAAAAGGATCGATAATTTAATAATAATAATTATTCTTGAAATTTGGTCGCTAACCTTATCGAATATTCCAACTGATAGGATTTCTTACAGATTACTTTGTATCTAGGTGGTCATCCCGACTACGGAGAGCAGGATCCTTTTGGTTCCACTATAATTGGATACTGTTCGGAAAATCCAACAACCAAGTCCGTGTATAAGTGTCTTTTTTAGACACCACCAACAATACTTTTATCTATTTAAAATCTTTCACAATTAAAATATTCAATCCATGGCAGTGGCACCAAAAAATCGTCTCTACAATGATATGACTGAAATGGACGGTTTTATTCGTGCGGTGTCGTTAGGTCACAAGATGTCAGAGTAAACTGATGAGAGTAGCGAACAGTGGTTTATTATTTATATTTTGCGTGGCGTAAATTTACTTTTGACTTTCTGATGGTAGAAGGTGTGAGTTAACCTAGGGTCGTGTTTTTGAATGGTTTAATGAATTAAAGATCAAGTGGATAATTGTCTTTGTTTAAATTACCTGAGTAAAGGATAGTAGTTGGTTTAAGCGAATAGTCTTAATTGCGGAAAAGTAAAGAAAGTGGAAGGATATCCGGAGTATGCAGATCAAGGAAATGTTGACCAAGATATTAGTTTGGGCTAGGGAAATGTAATTATGTTTATGTTACAGCTATGATTGGAATGGTGTAGATCTGGTTGGATGAGCCAGTTACACAGACCTACTTATCTCTAGGCTCTCAGAGTTCTCGTTGAGTAGTGAAAAGTATGTCACTTGGTTGTATAATTGAAAGGTAACTATACCTCCCAGTTATTTAGTAAAGCACTAGGTTTATTAGCGAGTTAAGCTCTAATCCTAAACCTCGTTATCAGTTTAGTTAACTGAATAACAACATGCCGTGTTGATTGAACATTGATCACAAACGGAAGGAGTCCGTCGGGTTAAGTTGACAAAACCTTAAATGAAAACTAACAACCATTTCATTATACTAATGAGATCATACTAATCCAAACATTATACAGCATTACAAGTTGATACAATGAAAGTAATGTAACATCCCGTTTTTCCCGTACGTATTGAAAGGTACATACTTGATCATTCGTACGTTTATAACTCGCTAGCTTATGTGTAAATGTATGAATATACGTATAGATATATATAAACGTATACTTGATAATGTGTGCATATGCAAGTCTATACGTGGGTTTAGTTAGCATTAAGTCTTGTGAGACTATTGTTGAAGGCTAGGTGAAAATAGGAAGCGGGTTTGGAATGTACAAATCAAATTAAGTCGAAACTTGTTTATGATGGTCGAACTGTTCAGATGCAGTCTTATGTCGCGCCGCGACAAATGGGTCCGCGCCGTGGCATTGCAAGCATTTCCAGATCAGAAGTCAGGTTAACAAGGGTCATTTTTCCTTTGATATGTCGCGCCGCGACAAATGGGCCGCGCCGCGGTAATGCTGCTGGACAGACTCCGGTTTTAGCTCAATTTAAATGACTTTAAGGGGCAAATTGGTAATTTGGCGTATAAATCTGATGGGAGCATTAAATCCCAACCACCCATCCATTTCATATAATTTCTTTTATCTTTTCTTTCATTTTCTCTCCCAAAAACTCAACACCCATTTAGATTAAAAGTAAGTTTTGAGAGGGAAGGTTTGAGGGTTGATCTTTGGGGCAAGAATTAAAGTTGTTCTCCTTGTCTCTAGCTACACGTTGATAGTCTCGGTAAGTTCTAACTCTATGTTTTAAGTTTTAATTGGTTAATGGCTAGGGTTTTGGTTACTAGAGACTTGTATGACCCATTTGATGGTAAAATGGTTGAATTTGGGTTATGTTGTTGTAATAAAACCCTAATGGCCACAAACTAGGGTTTTGGTCTTATGATTTGAGGTTGTAAGTGTCAAATAGTATTGCTAGTCACTAATACACTTTTGGATTTATGGAAGAAGTGTTAATGGGTAAGTTTGACTTGATTGAGAGGCTAAGTAATTTAAAATGGGTCAAAATGTACTAGTTGACCTAGTTTGGGTGAAATGGGTATGAATTACCCTAAGTTTGTGTCAATTGAAGTTAGTAGACTTTAATGCACTAGCTTTAGTGGTTAAAGTCGGGTCTTGGCCATTTAAGGGCGGTATTGGTGTGATTGAGTCATTTAATGCGAATTGGGTCATTAAATGCTCAAGTAAGTGTAATGTGGTTAATTCCACTAGTTGGTGTATTGAATGTGCACTTAATGATTTAGGTACATTACATTAAAGCTCGGACGTACATAATCATCATCCTTGTGACAAGGTGAGTGGAATAATTATACATGTACGTATATGATGTGTTTACTTGTAGAAATGGATATGTGTTGTCCAAGTTAGTGATATATGCGTTGTACGCTAAAGGTTTTAAGAACGGATATATGTTGTCCAATTTAGTGTTATATGTGTTGTACACTAATGATTTATGAATGGATATGTGTTGTCCGATTTAGTGTTATATGTGTTGTACACTAACGATTTTACAAACGGATATGTGTTGTCCAAGGGTTATTGATATATGTGTTGTGCACTAACGGTTGTTATGAACACCAAATGGGAAATTAGAGTACCATTCCGTTTACGACTGGTTAACCATGGTTTTATGAATTGTGCATTAGCATACTTAAATACGAACTATATGCTTTAGTTATTGCTAGCTCAATGTGAATTGCGGTTATTGGTATATGCATAATGTTTTGCATGATTGTCGAATTGCTAGCTTGTATACGGTATTGTGTAAGTGATTGCAAGTAAGTAGGTTATATATGAACATGTATAATTATTGCATTCACTAAGCATTAGCTTACCCCTCTCGTTGTTTATCTTTTTAGTTGCAGGTACGGATAAGGGCAAAGGGGTTATCGGGCACTAGGTGGCCTTTGATGATGTTTTGTTGAAGTTTGAAAGTTGGCCTAACGTTTTGGGTAGTTTAGTCCCAAACCATGCTCAAAGGGTCGTTTGGATTATAAATTATCATTGTATTGGGTCAAACTTGTATTGAACTTAATTAATGGCCTTCGTACCTTTTGTAAACATTTAAATTGTTGAACGTTTAAATGGAACTTGTGGATTGGTTTACATACTTTATTGGCGCGTAAATGTGTATCATTACAAAAAAAAAAAAAATTTCGTATGGAATACGGGTTGGGTTGTTTCAAGTGGTATCAGAGCATGGTCTAAGGGATTTAGGCGACTTGAGATAGGTGCCTAGACTTAGACATTATTGTGTATGCACTTTTATGCGGGACTTGTAGGACTTTGGGTCAAATCGGGAATTGTTAGTACTTTGGTTTATGTGAACTAACCTCGTGCTAATTTAATTGTGTTGTGTTTAGCAATCATCAAGCGAGATGGACGTTGTACTAGCGAGTTAATGTGACGTGTTCGCGTAACAATGATTAGCTACCATTGTTACGGGTGCAAATCGTGCCAAACAAGTAATGTACGATGATTGTTGAGTAAGATGGAGTAGTGTGGGGTATACGTATATGCATACGTGTTATGTCCTTTTGTTCGTTCGTTGTTTAATCTTTTCTGTTTTATAGAATGAAGATGAGAAATGGACACGACACCAAAAATGGGGGTACGAGTGAGGACGTTGAGTTCACGGCCAAAGTTGAGGCCATCTTTAAACGTCAAAAGGCGGAGTTCCTCGAGGATGTTAAGAAAATGTTTCTAGATACGATTGAAGAGCAATTAGTCAAGACTTAACGAGACCCTCTCAAGAGTGCCCGATGGATCTCCGATATGGAGGGGGCTTTTCGTACTTGTGAATGTCCTCTTGATAAGAAGACAAGGTATGGTTGTAGCATGTTAAGGGGTGACGCTAAGCTATGGTGGGATGCGAAATTCCAAGTTTATGGTGAAGAACAATGCATGGATTTTACTTGGGATGAATTCAAGGTAGAGTTTTTCGATGAGTACCGAACTTCGGCCGATCTAACTAGGCTTAAGGACGAGTTACGTCCCTTGAGGCAAGGGTCGATGGATTTGAACACTCTCAAATCCGTGTTTTTGTCCAAGACCCAATTTTACCCGGAGTACGTCAGGAACGATAAGATGTTGAAGGAAGATTTTTATAGGATCTTGAATGATAATTATCAAGAGAAAATTAGTGTGAACGTGGTGAAGAGCTTTGACGAATTGTTCAATATGGCGAAGGGTTTTGAAGCGCTTGTGTTGAGAAAGAATAGTTTTACTTTTGGAAAGAGGAAGTTCGAGAATTCGAGTCAATCGAGCTTTTCCAACAAAAGGAACAAGAAGGGCTCCAAAAATGTTAACAGTGTGAAGAAAGGTGGCTCCGGTGGTCATGTACCCACTTGCTATACTTGTGGGCAAAAAGGTCACATCTCTCGTGATTGCCCCAACTCACCTTCCACACCCAAATTTACTTGTTTCAATTGTGGTAAAGAAGGGCACAAGAGGCCCGAGTGTCCCGAGTTGCGCAATGATAATGTTAAGCGGTTAGAAAAGGCGGTGGGTACGGCTAGAGGTCAAAATTATTTGATGACCAATGATGAAGCCAAACAATCGAACGAAGTTATCTCAGGTACTTTCATGGTTAACTCTAACCCGGCAAGGATTCCATTTGATAGTGGTGCAAATTTGCCTTTTGTGTCACCTCGATTTGTACCTAAACTTAATAAGCTATTGGCTAAGTTAAGTCGTCCGGTAGAAGTCGAAATAGCGGACGGCAAGACGGTGCTAGTGTTTGATGTATGTAAAAATTGTGATGTTGTGTTTGGTGCCGAAAACTTTAAAATTGATCTCATCCCTATGACTTTGGGCGATTTTGATATCGTTGTTGGTATGGATTGGCTCGATCGAAATAGTGCCAATATCGCATGCCACGAAAAATCTGTTCGAGTGAAGACCCCAAATGGGGAAGAGTTAGTTATTCACGGTGATAAGCATAGGAGACTTGTGCCGATATGCACTTTTGCACGGGCACGTCATTCTCTTGTTAGTGGTGGCATGGCTTTTCTTTCCCATGTTGTTGATACCCGTGACGAGCCATCACCTATACGTGAAATTCCGGTGGTTAGTGAGTTCGAAGATGCTTTTCCGGATGAGTTACCGGGTGTTCCGGCGGAAAGACAAGTAGAATTTCGCATTGAGTTAGTTCCAGGAGCTACTCCCATTGCTAAAACTCCTTATCGTTTAGCGCCGACGGAAATGCAAGAGTTGTTAAATCAAACCCAAGAGTTGCTTGAAAAGGGTTTCATTCGATCGAGCTCCTCGCCATGGGGTGCTCCGGTCTTGTTTGTGAAAAAGAAAGATGGAAGTATGCGGATGTGCATCGATTATCGGGAGTTGAACAAAGTGACGATCAAGAATCGCTATCCATTACCTAGGATCGACGATTTGTTTGACCAACTCCAAGGTGCAACGTATTTCTCTAAGATCGACCTACGGTCCGGCTATCACCAAATGCGGGTCCGTGAGGAAGATATTGAGAAAACGGCTTTTCGAACGCGTTATGGGCATTTCGAGTTTGTAGTTATGCCTTTTGGTCTTACGAATGCACCGGCGGCATTCATGGACCTTATGAACCGAGTGTGCCAACCTATGTTGGGCAAGTCGGTGATTGTATTCATTGACGACATACTAGTCTACTCGAAAAGTATGAACTAACATGAACGCCATTTGCGTGAAGTATTGAAGACGTTAAGAAAGGAGAAGTTGTATGCCAAGTTCTCCAAATGTGAATTTTGGCTAAGGGAGGTTCAATTCCTTGGCCACATTGTGAACAAGGACGGTATCCAAGTAGATCCGGGGAAGATTGAGACGGTGAAGAGTTGGAGACAACCGACTACGCCTACAGAAATCCGAAGCTTTCTCGGATTGGCCGGTTATTGAAATGTCCCGTTCTTATTGATTAAAAACGTTCCATATTAATTGATTTCGTTGCGAGGTTTTGACCTCTATATGAGACATTTTTCAAAGACTGCATTCATTTTTTAAAACAAACCATAACCTTTATTTCATAAATAAAGGTTTAAAAAGCTTTACGTAGATTATCAAATAATGATAATCTAAAATATCATGTTTACACACGACCATTACATAATGGTTTACAATACAAATATGTTACATCGAAGTCAGTTTCTTGAATGCAGTTTTTACACAATATCATACAAACATGGACTCCAAATCTTGTAATTATTTTAGTATGCAACAGCGGAAGCTCTTAGTATTCACCTGAGAATAAACATGCTTTAAACGTCAACAAAAATGTTGGTGAGTTATAGGTTTAACCTATATATATATAACAAATCGTAACAATAGACCACCAGATTTCATATTTCAATACACATCCCATACATAGAGATAAAAATCATTCATATGGTGAACACCTGGTAACCGACATTAACAAGATACATATATAAGAATATCCCCATCATTCCGGGACACCCTTCGGATATGATATAAATTTCGAAGTACTAAAGCATCCGGTACTTTGGATGGGGTTTGTTAGGCCCAATAGATCTATCTTTAGGATTCGCGTCAATTAGGGTGTCTGTTCCCTAATTCTTAGATTACCAGACTTAATAAAAAGGGCATATTCGATTTCGATAATTCAACCATAGAATGTAGTTTCACGCACTTGTGTCTATTTTGTAAATCATTTATAAAACCTGCATGTATTCCTATTCCAAAAATTTTAGATTTTAAAAGTGGGACTATAACTCACTTTCACAGATTTTTACTTCGTCGGGAAGTAAGACTTGTCCACTGGTTGATTCACGAACCTATAACAATATATACATATATATCAAAGTATGTTCAAAATATATTTACAATACTTTTAATACATTTTGATATTTTAAGTTTATTAAGTCAGCTGTCCTCGTTAGTAACCTACAACTAGTTGTCAACAGTTAGATTTACAGAAATAAATCGATAAATATTATCTTCAATCAATCCACGACCCAGTGTATACGTATCTCAGTATTGATCACAACTCAAACCATATATATTTTGGAATCAACCTCAACCCTGTATAGCTAACTCCAACATTCACATATAGAGTGTCTATGGTTGTTCCGAAATATATATAGATGTGTCGACATGATAGGTCGAAACATTGTATACGTGTCTACGGTATCTCAAGATTACATAATATACAATACAAGTTGATTAATTTATGGTTGGAATAGATTTGTTACCAATTTTCACGTAGCTAAAATGAGAAAAATTATCCAATCTTGTTTTACCCATAACTTCTTCATTTTAAATCCGTTTTGAGTGAATCAAATTGCTATGGTTTCATATTGAACTCTATTTTAAGAATCTAAACAGAAAAAGTATAGGTTTATAGTCTGAAAAATAAGTTACAAGTCGTTTTTGTAAAGGTAGTCATTTCAGTCGAAAGAACGACGTCTAGATGACCATTTTTGAAAACATACTTCCACTTTGAGTTTAACCATGATTTTTGGATATAGTTTCATGTTCATAATAAAAATCATTTTCTCAGAATAACAACTTTTAAATCAAAGTTTATCATAGTTTTTAATTAACTAACCCAAAACAGCCCGCGGTGTTACTACGACGGCGTAAATCCGGTTTTACGGTGTTTTTCGTGTTTCCAGGTTTTAAATCATTAAGTTAGCATATTATATAGATATAGAACATGTGTTTAGTTGATTTTAAAAGTCAAGTTAGAAGGATTAACTTTTATTTGCGAACAAGTTTAGAATTAACTAAACTATGTTCTAGTGATTACAAGTTTAAACCTTCGAATAAGATAGCTTTATATGTATGAATCGAATGATGTTATGAACATCATTTCTACCTCAAGTTCCTTGGATAAACCTAGTAGAAATGAGAAAAATGGATCTAGCTTCAAAGGATCCTTAGATGGCTTGAAAGTTCTTGAAGCAGAATCATGACACGAAAACAATTTCAAGTAAGATTTCCACTCGAAATAAGATTGTTATAGTTATATAAATTGAATTAAAGTTTGAATATGATTATTACCTTGTATTAGAAAGATAACCTACTATAACTAACAAAGGTTTCTTCATCTTGGATGATTACTTGGAATGGATTTAGAAAACTTGGAAGTAAACTTGCAATCTTGGAAGTATTCTTGATTTTATGAAACTAGAACTTTTGGAATTTATGAAGAACACTTAGAACTTGAAGATAGAACTTGAGAGAGATCAATTAGATGAAGAAAATTGAAGAATGAAAGTGTTTGTAGGTGTTTTTGGTCGTTGGTGTATGGATTAGATATAAAGGATATGTAATTTTGTTTTCATGTAAATAAGTCATGAATGATTACTCATATTTTTGTAATTTTATGAGATATTTCAAGCTAGTTGCCAAATGATGGTTCCCATATGTGTTAGGTGACTCACATGGGCTGCTAAGAGCTGATCATTGGAGTGTATATACCAATAGTACATACATCTAAAAGCTGTGTATTGTAGAATTGTTGATGAAACTGAACGAAGATGTAATTGTAAGCATTTTTGTTAAGTAGAAGTATTTTGATAAGTGTCTTGAAGTCTTTCAAAAGTGTATGAATACATATTAAAACACTACATGTATATACATTTTAACAGAGTCGTTAAGTCATCGTTAGTCGTTACATGTAAGTGTTGTTTTGAAACCTTTAGGTTAACGATCTTGTTAAATGTTGTTAACCCAATGTTTATAATATTAAATGAGATTTTAAATTATTATATTATCATGATATTATGATGTATGAATATCTCTTAATATGATATATATATACATTAAATGTCGTTACAACGATAATCGTTACATATATGTCTCGTTTCAAAATCATTAAGTTAGTAGTATTTTTTTACATATGTAGTTCATTGTTAATATACTTAATGATATGTTTACTTATCATAATATCATGTTAACTATATATGTATCCATATATATGTCATCATATAGTTTTTACAAGTTTTAACGTTCGTGAATCGCCGGTCAACTTGGGTGGTCAATTGTCTATATGAAACCTATTTCAATTAATCAAGTCTTAACAAGTTTGATTGCTTAACATGTTAGAAACACTTAATCATGTAAATAACAATTTCATTTAATATATATATAAACATGGAAAAGTTCGGGTCACTACAGTACCTACCCGTTAAATAAATTTCATCCCGAAATTTTAAGCAGTTGGAGGTGTTGACGTATCTTCTGGAAATAAATGCGGGTATTTCTTCCTCATCTGATCTTCTCATTCCCAGGTGAACTCGGGTCCTCTACGAGCATTCCATTGAACCTTAACAATTGGTATCTTGTTTTGCTTAAGTCTTTTAACCTCACGATCCATTATTTCGACGGGTTCTTCGATGAATTGAAGTTTTTCATTGATTTGGATTTCATCTAACGGAATAGTGAGATCTTCTTTAGCAAAACATTTCTTCAAATTCGAGACGTGGAAAGTGTTATGTACAGTCGCGAGTTGTTGAGGTAACTCAAGTCGGTAAGCTACTGGTCCGACACGATCAATAATCTTGAATGGTCCAATATACCTTGGATTTAATTTCCCTCGTTTGCCAAATCGAACAACGCCTTTCCAAGGTGCAACTTTAAGCATGACCATCTCTCCAATTTCAAATTCTATATCTTTTCTTTTAATGTCGGCGTAGCTCTTTTGTCGACTTTGGGCGGTTTTCAACAGTTGTTGAATTTGGATGATCTTCTCGGTAGTTTCTTGTATTATCTCCGGACTCGTAATCTGTCTATCCCCCACTTTACTCCAACAAATCGGAGACCTGCACTTTCTACCATAAAGTGCTTCAAACGGCGCCATCTCAATGCTTGAATGGTAGCTGTTGTTGTAGGAAAATTCTGCTAACGGTAGATGCCGATCCCAACTGTTTTCGAAATCAATAACACATGCTCGTAGCATGTCTTCAAGTGTTTGTATCATCCTTTCGCTCTGCCCATCAGTTTGTGGATGATAGGCAGTACTCATGTCTAGACGAGTTCCTAATGCTTGCTGTAATATCTGCCAGAATCTTAAAATAAATCTGCCATCCCTATCAGAGATAATAGAGATTGGTATTCCATGTCTGGAGACGACTTCCTTTAAATACAGTCGTGCTAACTTCTCCATCTTGTCATCTTCTCTTATTGGCAGGAAGTGTGCTGACTTGGTGAGACGATCAACTATTACCCAAATAGTATCAAAACCACTTGCAGTCCTTGGCAATTTAGTGATGAAATCCATGGTAATGTTTTCCCATTTCCATTTCAGGATTTCGGGTTGTTGAAGTAGACCTGATGGTTTCGGATGCTCAGCTTTGACCTTAGAACACGTCAAACATTCTCCTACGTATTTAGCAACATCGGATTTCATACCCGGCCACCAAAAATGTTTCTTGAGATCCTTGTACATCTTCCCCGTTCCAGGATGTATTGAGTATCTGGTTTTATGAGCTTCTCTAAGTACCATTTCTCTCATATCTCCAAATTTTAGTACCCAAATCCTTTCAGCCCTATACCGGAATCTGTCTTCCCGAATATTAAGATGCTTCTCCGATCCTTTGGGTATTTCATCCTTTAAATTTCCCTCTTTTAAAACTCCTTGTTGCGCCTCCTTTATTTGAGTAGTAAGGTTATTATGAATCATTATATTCATAGATTTTACTCGAATAGGTTCTCTGTCCTTCCTGCTCAAGGCGTCGGCTACCACATTTTCCTTCCCCAGGTGGTAACGAATCTCAAAGTCATAATCATTCAACAATTCAATCCACCTACGCTGCCTCATATTCAGTTGTTTCTGATTAAATATGTGTTGAAGACTTTTGTGGTCGGTATATATAATACTTTTGACCCCATATTAGTGCCTCCAAGTCTTTAATGCAAAAACAACTGCGCCTAATTCCAAATCATGCGTCGTATAATTTTGTTCGTGAATCTTCAATTGTCTAGACGCATAAGCAATCACCTTCGTTCGTTGCATTAATACACAACCGAGACCTTGCTTTGATGCGTCACAATAAATCAAAAAATCATCATTCCCTTCAGGCAATGACAATATAGGTGCCGTAGTTAGCTTTTCCTTCAATAACTGAAACGCTTTCTCTTGTTCATACTTCCATTCAAATTTCTTCCCTTTATGCGTTAATGTAGTCACGGGTTTTGCTATTCTGGAAAAGTCTTGGATGAACCTTCTGTAGTAACCAGCTAGTCCTAAAAACTGGCGTATGTGTTTCGGAGTTTTCGGGGTTTCCCACTTTTCAACGGTTTCGATCTTTGCCGGGTCCACCTGGATACCTTCTTTGTTCACTATGTGACCGAGGAATTGAACTTCTTCCAACCAAAATGCACACTTTGAAAACTTAGTGTACAGTTTTTCTTTCCTCAATACTTCTAGCACTTTTCTCAAATGTTCTTCGTGCTCTTGATCATTCTTTGAATAAATAAGTATGTCATCGATGAAAACAATGACAAACTTGTCAAGATATGGCCCACACTATAACAACCCTCACTTTTCCCTTCTGAAATTACCAAGTTGTCCTTAGGGTTTCAATGTCATATTCTGTGTATTATCATTAGGGTTGTTAATCAGACATAATAAGTGCCCGAGTAATTAAATGCTCTGTAAATTAATGCTTGTAATTAATAACCTGAAACCTCAACCTCAGATATTAATTAAAACCCTAATCTTACAAAACCTAACACTAACCCTAATATAAAATTTATAATAAAAACAATATGTACTAATTAAAAAGTGACAATATTTTTAAGATTTAAACAAATGAGAATAAATATAAACTAATATGAACTTAATTAAAATTAATAAAAGTTAAGGTCTAATATTTAAATAAAATGTAACCTTAGTATTAATAATATTAATAATAATAATAATAAAAAATATATAAAATACATAAATAAATAAATATGCCGGATATAAAAAAAAGAATATATAAATATGAATTAGCAAACAAGTTCGGCTAGTAGGAAAAAAAATATATAACCTTGATTAAGGAAACTAATCCTACTCAAACTCCAATTGCTTGCATTCTAATCTAAACTCGAGTGCTTGATCACCAAGGTAACACATCTATAAAAGGTTCCATGATCTTCCAAATTTAGCACCACTAAAAATAAATCACGAAACCTCAAATCTGTTGAATATAGTCGACTGGTCCCTCCAGCTTTTCCTTCTTGTTTTGGTCAACACCTGCAGTCCCTTTTTCCCCTTCATTATCGACTAAACACAGCCCTCCTGCAGCCCTCTTTTAGCCGCAATTAACAAGCCTTTAAACCCTTCTGCATCGACTTCAAGAACCCTCTATAACAGCCCTTATCCGACAGCTTCTTGCAGCCCAAAAATCTGTTGTGCAGTCGACATACAATCACACCAAAACAGCCCATTCGATCACCTCCTGCAACCTGCAATTGATCTTTGATTGCTGCGTGTTTTCATACTGTGTTGCTGCTATTTTCTGTCGAATAAGAAGACCCAAACAGCCCTTAGTTTCTGCTGCAAGTTGCGTGATCAAACAGACCCAATCTTTGATCATTGTTGCTGCATTTTTCTGGATATTATTTTTGCTACTTCTGCTAAAGTTCGTGACCTTCAAAACAGTCCAAGAAACCCTTCCTTTGAAGTCATGATTTCCAGCTGGAAGTCTGTTGCTGTTTCGGTTTTCATAATCATCATCTTCCCTTGATTTTAATCTCCTATAAGGTAGTCCTCAAACCCTAGTTCAATCCTACTGTAATCTCTCAAGTTGTTATTAAGTTTTAAGTTAAGTATTATAAAGTTGATTAATAAACTAGTTAATATGATTAAGGTTATAAATAATTGATAAAAGTTGTATAAAGAGATTGTGTTAGGATTTAATAAGAATAGGCATGATAAATAAAGTATAAAAGATTATGATTAATAAGTATGAGTATGATTTAACCATGAATAATGATAATGAATTAGGTTTGATCAAGAAACAAGTTAAAAATAATAGTCGAAGAGGAAGATTGTGGTCATGATATAGATTAAAAGAATATGATGTTGGTATTATTATGAAGTATGATGAATAAGTTGATGGCATTAAAAGATATGATTAAGGTTAAAGGATGTAATGAAAGATTATGATTAATGTTAATAAGTTAGTTAAATAAATATAAGATTAAAGTTATTAAGTTATGATGCTCATAAAACTAGTTTGATAAGTTAAAGCTTATGATTTTATGTAAGCTAGATAATGATAATAGTTATAAGATTATTATTATTAGTAATAAAGATAATGGTGATGATAAAAAGGTATGAACTAGATCATGAATGTTATTAGTAATAAAGAAGGATAAGGATAAAAAAAGTATGAACTAGTTAAAGAGCATGGTTAGGGTTGATTGAATGAGTATGGTATAGACAGTGATTATGATTATTATATGATTATTATGATTAGGGTTTAGATATTATTAATGAAATTAAAAGATTTAGGTTATGATTATGGATTAGTAACGTAGTTATGATCATGGGGTACGTGCATGCATGCATGCATACGTGCGTATGTGCATGTATACACTGTGTGCATATGTGTGTGTGTGTGTGTATATGTAAATATATACATACATGTATATGTATATGTATATATGTATGTATATGTACGTGTGTATGTATGTATGAACGTGTATTAAGTAAGTATTATTATAAGTTAGTAAACCTAATAATAAGAAAAGTAATAAGTATATGTATATGTACCATCTTACACTATTATATATGTAACACATACACCTACTATATATATATCATATAGTATTGAACACATACATGTATAATAATAATAAAGAATATATATGTATGTATCACATAGATATAATTATATACGTAACATATAATGATAGATATACATAGTAATTGATTAAAGTAAATAATAATACAATTATTATTATAACCTATACACATACCTATATAGTAACACTTAATAACACTAAGTATATTATCACTCATACAAATATAACTTTTCTCGAGAACGGTCACTGTTAATATAGTTTGCTATATTAATAAACAAACTTTATGTCTATTAGACATTAACTAATCGAACATAATATCTCTAGGTTGAGATCTCCGTGTTCAACACTTCGATCATATAACTTGCGTGGAATATCTATCTGCTATTAAGGTGAACTTCATAGCCCCGCTTTTTAACTTTCTCTATTACTTATTTTATAAGTTTTGGGGTGAGACACATGCTTGCTTTTTAAACTATTTTACGCTTAGACACAAGTACTCAAACTTTCTTTTGATTAGTTCAAACTGTTGCTAACATGCTTTGATTCATGCTTAATCCCTACCATGATATCGTTAATTGCTACGTATAAAGGCAAGCTTAGTTATTGTGATAGCGCTATTGAGGGTGACGTCTCTATCCGGATGACCGCTGGTCAATGGATACATAATAACGATGAACGACACGAACGTGATGTGTTTAGGGTAACTAATGGTTAGTATCGATATCATATACACCAGCACTACTACCGAACTGATTAAACCGCTTATTTAAATCTTGTGGTCTAAAAACTTGTTATAATTATTAAACCTATGTTGTTCACTCAACCATTTTGGTTGACACTTTAAGCATGTTTTGTATGAGGTACTTAGATATGTTGCTTCCGCTGTAGAACTCTGCTGTTACTTAGAAGTCAAACCGAGCACTGGGACCAGAGATAACATCCACGTCAATGGCGATTTTGGCGGGGTGTTATAGTTGGTATCAGAGCTCTGGTTATAGGGAACTAGGTTACATTAGTGTGACTAACATGAATAGTTAGGATGCATTAGTGAGTCTAGTCTATAACCGAGTTGTTCATTGGCATTGATTATTTGCATTAAATTCTAGATTATGTGCATTAAGTTCACTTATATTTGTCATGCCTAGAACTCCTATACCATTCAAATCTTTAGAAACACTTTGCTAAAGGAACTATACTTACACGTCTGACTCTTAGAATAAGAGCCATGACTTACTTGTATTCCAACAATAGAATGCCACTGTACCTATCTCATTGTGTAATTTAGGAGAGCCAAGGCTTGTTATAGAGAACTAGGATTGCATTTTATGTGTGCCTTATGTGTTAGTTAGGATGCCTTAACAATCTTTAGTACTATAACCTTTCCTGCCTTAGTTTTAAGAGCTTTCCTTAAATCTTTATAATGCTATTTCATCTTACTTCCTGCTTTTACCTCTGTTGATATTCTGTATCTTTTCCTAAGGATATCAAGCCAAAACCCTATCATCTTGCCTGATCCCGACTCTAAAGGATCGGTTAGTATGTGATTGTTATCATAACCATACATATCCTATGACCTGACTTCGCCATTGTAGGTCAAAGTATTCTTTGACTCACGCGAAGGGATGTCACTCATGACTCAACATTTCCACGTCAACTATCTAAGTTTGATCAAGTGTCCTGACCTTATGGAGTGACCTTGGAATGGAAGTATGAATTAGTGAAATATAATGACGCTTGGCCGACGTGATTATATTACAGTAATTCATATAGAAATTCCAATATCATGACATATGGAATAGAAAGTGAATCAAAGAAAAATTTCCAAGCCATTCATTTAAAAATCTCAATGTTATTACATGAAGGGTAATTATCATCTGATTTATATACATACGAAGAGATTGTTACGATCAAACTATCTATATCATACCCATGAGTAGATTAATAAATTCTCATAAGCCATAAAAGTTGTAAAGCTTTGCATTCTTTCTTTCTTAAACAACTTATCTTTTTGACACTTAATTATCACATCTCCACTGGAAGGAAGGATGCAAGTTCTTAAGTGACCTGAAGTGACACCCCCGAAACGTCTTCGAAGCATGCCTCTTGTTATCTGCAATTACGCTCCTAGTGTAGATTTTCTTAAACCCATTAGGAAACCTGTCGAAGATAAGCGATGACCACTTGCAAGATTTTCATTTGAATATTCAAACGAAGATATTATACACAACACATTCACTATCACGTTCTCATACTCTCCCATTCATATCTCACTTGACAGCAATAGCTTCACACAGGAACATTTGAATTCCAAGAACTTATATTAGTCATCAACCACACTTAAATTTAATAGTTATCATTACCCTGCAACATTGTTGCTAAAAATATCACCCGGAATTTTCAAGGTCTTTCACTCAACTTTTATTAGTCTTTCTCCAAATATAAAATTCAGCTTGCCAAAATTTTACATACACTATTTTACTGTGCGAACCTCTCGAAATTTTATAAATTTATTTACCGCCATTCGTGCAAATTTTATAAATTGTATATATTAAGCAAAATTTACCTTTATTTATTTTGACTAGTACATATAAAATTATACTCTCACTTTTTCAAATCAATTCAAAAGATATTCTACTTAAAATAGTACATGTTGTACATAACTCTAGTTTTACTAAGAACTTCGTTTCTTCTTTAAATTGTCATCCTTAAACGACTCGAACTTCTATAAAAATTTTCATTGATTGTTTATATAAAATTTTTTGTATTATTCTACACCACATATTAATCACAATTCCTTTTACACTTCGAAACTTACCATTGAGTTCATCATTCGAAACTCTATGTTCTCGTCAACTTTTCCCCTTTTGAGATTGACCGTTCAGAGGATTTTACTTCTAATATCTCACGATTAAACCACAACACCCTCGTGAACATTAATTCTATAACTCTATACTTTGTGGTACAAGAAATCATTTTTGGAGATTTTCTCACCTAAAGAAAACTATTCTTATACCCAATGATTCCCATTTCTTCTTATCCGCACTTAAACTCATAATTGAATGATAGGTCGACTCGCCATAGGTGCGAGAATGTCTAACTCGATCAGAGATCACACCTCCCATACGGTTTCCTTTTAGTAATGGGAATCTAAAATCCTCGCTATCTTCTTTAAAGGAGATACCTTAAATGTAAATGACATTTATTTGTTTACTCCAAATATCTCTCCTCATTGGTTGTAACTAGATGATTATCCTAGATAAGGGTTCGACCTCTGTTTCGACCTAACGGAAATCCTAATCATAAAGTTACATTCGACAGTGTGCCTCCAAAATTTCTTCCAAGGATAAGTTCACATTTATTGTAATATATTGGACAACATCTTTTCCACAAGACCATTTTTGAGGGCATCTTAGTAATCATGGCTTGCTTTACATATAAGCCAGATTAATGAACCCTCGGCTGGCATCTCGTTTTGCATTCCTTGAAAGTCATAGGCATCATGCCTATGGTTAATCTTACGGAATTAAAATCTAAACACCAACCATATCAAACACAAGCCATGCATCAAACTACATGGCCGTAATCTCCACGTACTCCTATCTGTTTATCTGCCCTAGTATTGTGGCATAAACACTCAAGGTTTAGAGCCTAGTAATGTTCGTGTCGCGTTTCATGCACCCAGCTTACTGAAAAGCTTGTATGGCATCTTCATCTCTTTTGAGAAAACCAAGTCAGGTGACACTCATATTATTCCTTTGAACGACCTCCGCATTGATAATAAAATGCACTACATAGAAGAACCTGTATAAGCTATGGATCATAAGATTCAAATGCTTAGTACAGGGCAATATTCCTAATGTTAAAGTTCGTTGGAATTCGCGTAGAGGCCCCGAGTATACCTGGGAATGTGAAGACCAAATGAAGCGGAAACATCCCCATCTTTTCTCAACTGAAACTTCGGGACGAAGTTTAAATTAACGGGGAGGTACTATAACAACCCTCACTTTTCCCTTCTGAAATTACCAAGTTGTCCTTAGGGTTTCAATGTCATATTCTGTGTATTATCATTAGGGTTGTTAATCAGACATAATAAGCGCTCGAGTAATTAAATGCTCTGTAAATTAATGCTTGTAATTAATAACCTGAAACCTCAACCTCAGATATTAATTAAAACCCTAATCTTACAAAACCTAACCCTAACCCTAATATAAAATTTATAATAAAAACAATATGTACTAATTAAAAAGTGACAATATTTTTAAGATTTAAACAAATGAGAATAAATATAAACTAATATGAACTTAATTAAAATTAATAAAAGTTAAGATCTAATATTTAAATAAAATGTAACCTTAATATTAATAATATTAATAATAATAATAAAAAAAATATATAAAATACATAAATAAATAAATATGCCGGATAAAAAAAAGAATATATAAATATGAATTAGCAAACAAGCTCGGCTAGTAGGAAAAAAAATATATAAACTTGATTAAGGAAACTAATCCTACTCAAACTCCAATTGCTTGCATTCTAATCTAAACTCGAGTGCTTGATCACCAAGGTAACACATCTATAAAAGGCTCCATGATCTTCCAAATTTAGCACCACTAAAAATAAATCACGAAACCTCAAATCTGTTGAATATAGTCGACTGGTCCCTCCAGCTTTTCCCTCTTGTTTTGGTCGACACCTGCAGTCCCTTTTTCCCCTTCATTATCTACTAAATACAGCTCTCCTGCAGCCCTCTTTTAGTCGCAATTAACAAGCCTTTAAACCCTTCTGCATCGACTTCAAGAACCCTCCATAACAGCCCTTATCCGACAGCTTCTTGCAGCCTAAAAATTTGCTGTGCAGTCGACATACAATCACACCAAAATAGCCCATTCGATCACCTCCTGCAGCCTGTAATCGACCTTTGATTGCTGCGTGTTTTCCTGCTGTGTTGCTGCTATTTTCTGTTGAACAAGAAGACCCAAACAGCCCTTAGTTTCTGCTGCAAGTTGCGTGATCAAACAGACCCAATCTTTGATCATTGTTGCTGCGTTTTTCTGGATATTATTACTGCTGCTTCTGCTGGAGTTCGTGACCTTCAAAACAGTCCAAGAAACCCTTCCTTTGAAGTCGTGATTGCCAGCTGGAAGTCTGTTGCTGTTTCGGTTTTCATAATCATCATCTTCCCTTGATTTTAATCTCCTATAAGGTAGTCCTCAAAGCCTAGTTCAATCCTACTTTAATCTCTCAAGTTGTTATTAAGTTTTAAGTTAAGTATTATAAAGTTGATTAATAAACTAGTTAATATGATTAAGGTTATAAATAATTGATAAAGTTTGTATAAAGAGATTGTGTTAGGATTTAATAAGAATAGGCATGATAAATAAAGTATAAAAGATTATGATTAATAAGTATGAGTATGATTTAACCATGAATAATGATAATGAATTAGGTTTGATCATGAAATAAGTTAAAAATAATAGTCGAAGAGGAAGATTGTGGTCATGATATAGATTAAAAGAATATGATGTTGGTATTATTATGAAGTATGATGAATAAGTTGATGGCATTAAAAGATATGATTAAGGTTAAAGGATGTAATGAAAGATTATGATTAATGTTAATAAGTTAGTTAAATAAATATAAGATTAAAGTTATTAAGTTATGATGCTCATAAAACTAGTTTGATAAGTTAAAGCTTATGATTTTATGTAAGCTAGATAATGATAATAGTTATAAGATTATTATTATTAGTAATAAAGATAATGGTGATGATAAAAAGGTATGAACTATATCATGAATGTTATTAGTAATAAAGAAGGATAAGGATAAAAAAAAGTATGAACTAGTTAAAGAGCATGGTTAACGTTGATTGAATGAGTATGGTATAGACAGTGATTATGATTATTATGATTAGGGTTTAGATATGATTAATGAAATTAAAATATTTAGGTTATGATTATGGATTAGTAACGTAGTTATGATCATGGGGTACGTGCATGCATGCATGCATACGTGCGTATGTGCATGTATACACTGTGTGCATATGTGTGTGTGTATATGTAAATATATACATACGTGTATATGTATGTGTATATATATATGTATATGTACGTGTGTATGTATGTATGAACGTGTATTAAGTAAGTATTATTATAAGTTAGTAAACCTAATAATAAGAAAAGTAATAAGTATATGTATATGTACCATCTTACACTATTATATATGTAACACATACACCTACTATATATATATATATATATATATATATATATCATATAGTATTGAACACATACATGTATAATAATAATAATAAAGAATATATATGTATGTATCACATAGATATAATTATATACGTAACATATAATGATAGATATACATAGTAATTGAATAAAGTAAATAATAATACTATTATTAGTATAACCTATACACATACCTATATAGTAACACTTAATAACACTAAGTATATTATCACTCATACAAATATAACTTTTCTCGAGAACGGTCACTGTTAATATAGTTTGCTATATTAATAAACAAACTTTATGTCTATTAGACATTAACTAATCGAACATAATATCTCTAGGTTGAGATCTCCGTGTTCAACACTTCGATCATATAACTTGCGTGGAATATCTATCTGCTATTAAGGTGAACTTCATAGCCCCGCTTTTTAACTTTCTCTATTACTTATTTTATAACTTTTGGGGTGAGACACATGCTTGCTTTTTAAACTGTTTTACGCTTAGACACAAGTACTCAAACTTTCTTTTGATTAGTTCAAAATGTTGCTAACATGCTTTGAGTCATGCTTAATCCCTACCATGATATCGTTAATTGCTACGTATAAAGGCAAGCTTAGTTTTTGTGATAGCGCTATTGAGGGTGACGTCTCTATCCGGATGACCGCTGGTCAATGGATACATAATAACGATGAATTACACGAACGTGATGTGTTTAGGGTAACTAATGGTTAGTATCGATATCATATACACCAGCACTACTACCGAACTGATTAAACCGCTTATTTAAATCTTGTGGTCTAAAAACTTGTTATAATTATTAAACCTATGTTGTTCACTCAACCATTTTTGTTGACACTTTAAGCATGTTTTGTCTCAGGTACTTAGATATATTGCTTCCGCTGTAGAACTCTGCTGTTACTTAGAAGTCAAACCGAGCACTGGGACTAGAGATAACATCCACGTCAATGGCGATTTTGGCGGGGTGTTATACACACACTCAGTTTATAAGGTCCATGAACAAAGCTGGTGCGTTAGTTAATCCAAACGGCATAACCATAAACTCGTAATGACCATAACGCGTCCTAAAAGCAGTTTTTGGAATATCATCCTCCTTTACTCGCATGTGATGATATCCAGAACGTAAATCGATCTTCGAATAAACCGACGAGCCTTGTAGTTGATCAAATAAGTCGTCAATTCTCGGCAGTGGATAACGATTTTTGATGGTAAGTTTGTTCAACTCTCTGTAGTCAATACACAACCTAAATGTACCATCCTTCTTCTTGACAAACAAAACAGGAGCTCCCCATGGTGATGTGCTTGGTCGAATGAAACCACGTTCTAATAGTTCTTGCAGTTGGCTTTGCAGTTCTTTCATCTCGCTGGTGCGAGTCTATAAGGAGAACGAGCTATTGGTGCAGCTCCTGGTACAAGATCTATTTGAAATTCAACAGATCGATGTGGAGGTAGTCCCGGTAATTCTTTCGGAAATACATTGGGAAATTCTTTTGCGATGGGAACATCATTGATGCTCTTTTCTTCAGTTTGTACTTTCTCGACGTGTGCTAGAATAGCATAGCAACCTTTTCTTATTAGTTTTTGTGCCTTCAAATTACTAATAAGATGTAGCTTCATGTTGCCCTTTTCTCCGTATACCATTAAGGGTTCTCTTTCTTCTTGTACAATGCGAATTGCATTTTTATAACATACGATCTCTGCTTTCACCTTCTTCAGCCTGTCCATGCCAACTATTACATCAAAACTCCCTAACTCTACTGGTATCAAATCAATCTTAAATATTTCGCTACCCAGTTTAATTTCTCGATTCCGGCATATATTATCTGCTGAAATTAATTTACCGTTTGCTAATTCGAGTAAAAATTTACTATCCAACGGCGTCAATGGACAACTTAATTTAGCACAAAAATATCTACTCATATAGCTTCTATCCGTACCCGAATCAAATAAAACGTAAGCAGATTTATTGTCAATAAGAAACGTACCTGTAACAAGCTCCGGGTCTTCCTGTGCCTCTGCCGCATTAATATTGAAAACTCTTCCACGGCCTTGTCCATTCGTGTTCTCCTGGTTCGGGCAATTTCTAATAATATGGCCCGGTTTTCCACATTTATAACAAACTACATTGGCATAACTTGCTCCGACGCTACTTGCTCCACCATTACTCGTTCCGACACCATTTGTTCCTTTCGTTCTGTTAACCCCTGGTCCGTAGACCTCACACTTCACCGCGCTATGACCATTTCTTTTACACTTGTTGCAAAATTTGGTGCAGAACTCCGAGTGATACTTTTCACACCTTTGGCATAGCTGCTTCTGATTGTTGTTGTTGTTGCAGTTGTTATTGTTGTTGGGATGATTGTTGTAGTTGATGTTGTTGTTGTTATTGTTGGGCCGTTTGTTGTAGTTGCGATTGATGTTGCGATTGTTGGGATAATTGTTGCGATTATTGTTGTAATTGCTGTTGTTGTTGTATTGGTGATTCTTATCACCGTTTTCCTCCCACTTCCTTTTGACTTGCTTCACATTGGCCTCTTCAGCCGTCTGTTCTTTAATTCTTTCGTCAATCCGGTTCACTAGTTTGTGAGCCATTCTACATGCCTGTTGTATGGAGGCGGGCTCGTGTGAACTTATATCTTCTTGAATTCTTTCCGGTAATCCTTTCACAAACGCGGCGATCTTCTCTTCCTCATCTTCGAACGCTCCCGGACACAACATGCACAATTCTGTGAATCGTCTTTCGTACGTGGTAATATCAAATCCTTGGGTTCGTAACCCTCTAAGTTCTGTCTTGAGCTTATTGACCTCGGTTCTGGGACGGTACTTCTCGTTCATCAAGTGCTTGAATGCTGACCACGGTAGTGCGTACGCATCATCTTGTCCCACTTGCTCTAGATAGGTATTCCACCATGTTAACGCAGAACCTGTGAAGGTATGCGTAGCGTACTTCACTTTGTCCTCTTCAGTACACTTACTTATGGCAAACACCGATTCGACCTTCTCGGTCCACCGTTTCAATCCGATCGGTCCTTCGGTTCCATCAAATTCCAAAGGTTTGCAGGCAGTGAATTCTTTGTAGGTGCATCCTACACGATTTCCTGTACTGCTAGATCCAAGGTTATTGTTGGTATGTAGTGCAGCCTGTACTGCGGCTATGTATGAAGCTAGAAAAGTACGGAATTCCTCTTCATTCATATTCACGGTGTGTCGAGTAGTCGGTGCCATTTCCTTCAAAATAGTCAAATGGAACAAGTTAATCATACATAATATTATGAGTAGTTAATAGTATTTCGTAGCATAATATGAACTCATTTATAAAAGCTTTTTCTTCATATTAGCATTTTATAAGTTTAAATTTGGGTAGTACCTACCCGTTAAGTTCATACTTAGTAGCTAATATACAATTCAACTACTACAATTCTATATGAAAAACTGATTATAATAATATTTCGCGTTCAAACTTTTATACGATATTTTACAAACTTACAATACCGCTTATTTTACATAAAGCATGAAATATAGCACACAATAACTTTGATACAAGATAGTTGTGAAAATAATTCTAGCTAGTACACAAGTCGTTCAGCCAAGGCAATAAAGACACGTAATTCATACGTCCAGAAACAAGTCATGCATTCTGGTTTTACTAGGACTACTTCCCATCCTTGGTCTTGTGGAACATAACCGTTATGGCCGTTGATAAGACAGCGTGTTGTAACGTCGTCAAAGGGACGAGGGTTACGTAATGACCAACAGTCTCGTAATAACCTAAAAACCTCATTTCTTACCCCAATTACCGACTCCGTCACTTGTGGGAACGTTTTGTTTAATAGTTGTAGCCCGATGTTCTTGTTCTCACTTTGGTGAGAAGCGAACATTACTAACCCGTAAGCATAACATGCTTCTTTATGTTGCATGTTAGCCGCTTTTTCTAAATCACGAAGTCCTATATTCGGATATATTGAGTCAAAATAATTTCTTAACCCGTTGCGTAAAATAGCACTTGGGTTCCCCGCAATATATGCGTCAAAGTAAACACATCGTAACTTATGGGTTTCCCAATGTGATATCCCCCATCTTTCAAAGGAAAGTCTCTTATAAACCAAGGCATTCTTGAAACGTTCTTCGAATGTCTTACAAACTGATTTCGCCGTAAATAGTTGTGCCGAAGAATTCTGACCGACTCTAGACAAGATTTCATCAATCATGTCTCCGGGTAGGTCTCTTAAAATATTGGGTTGTCTATCCATTTTGTGTTTTTATACTGTAAAATAGACAAGAGTTAGATTCATAAAAAAAATACTTATTAATACAAGCAATTTTTACATATATCATAAAGCATATGCACACTATATTACATATATTACACCACACGAATATAACTATCTTATTCCAACTCGCTCGTTTCTTCTTCTTCGGTTTTGGTTCGTTTTGCCAAGTTTCTAGGGATATATGATGTTCCCCTAATACGAGCTGTCGTTTTCCACAACGGTTTAGAAAACCTGGTGGTTTAGAGGTTCCCGGGTCATTGTTACAACTTAAGGGCTTCGGGGGTTGACGATACATATAAAGTTCATCGGGGTTGGAATTAGATTTCTCTATTTTTATGCCCTTTCCCTTATTATTTTCTTTTGTCTTTTTAAATTCAGTTGGGGTAATTTCTATAACATCATCGGAATTCTCGTCGGAATCCGAT
Source organism: Rutidosis leptorrhynchoides (assembly GCF_046630445.1). NCBI lineage: Eukaryota > Viridiplantae > Streptophyta > Magnoliopsida > Asterales > Asteraceae > Rutidosis > Rutidosis leptorrhynchoides. Next base: position 328,148,908 of record NC_092337.1, on the reverse strand, counting down.
TCATCGGAGAATTGGTAATCCTCCCATTATTTTGCTTCCTTGGCGGAAACACCATTGACCATAATTAACCTTGGTCGGTTGGTTGAGGATTTTTTTTTAATTAACCGTTTTATTATTTCCCCCACCGGTTCTATTTCCACCTCTGGTTCCTCCTCTTCCGGTTCTGATTCTTCTTCCGGTTCTGATTCTTCTTCCGGTTTTTCTTCGGGAACTTGTGAATCAGTCCAATATATATTCGACTCTTCGTTATTATTAGGTGAGTCAATAGGATTTGTGCTAGAGGTAGACATCTATCACACAATATCAAACATGTTAAGAGATTAATATATCACATAATATATATGTTAATAATATATAGTTTCCAACAAAAATGTTAAGCAATCATTTTTAAAGAAAACACGGTCGAAGTCCAGACTCACTAATGCGTCCTAACAAACTCGATAAAAACAATAATGCAAATTTTCTGGTTCTCTAAGACCAACGCTCGGATAGCAACTGAAATGTCCCGTTCTTATTGATTAAAAACGTTCCATATTAATTGATTTCGTTGCGAGGTTTTGACCTCTATATGAGACGTTTTTCAAAGACTGCATTCATTTTTTAAAACAAACCATAACCTTTATTTCATAAATAAAGGTTTAAAAAGCTTTACGTAGATTATCAAATAATGATAATCTAAAATATCCTGTTTACACACGACCATTACATAATGGTTTACAATACAAATATGTTACATCGAAGTCAGTTTCTTGAATGCAGTTTTTACACAATATCATACAAACATGGACTCCAAATCTTGTCCTTATTTTAGTATGCAACAGCGGAAGCTCTTAGTATTCACCTGAGAATAAACATGCTTTAAACGTCAACAAAAATGTTGGTGAGTTATAGGTTTAACCTATATATATCAAATCGTAACAATAGACCACAAGATTTCATATTTCAATACACATCCATACATAGAGATAAAAATCATTCATATGGTGAACACCTGGTAACCGACATTAACAAGATGCATATATAAGAATATCCCCATCATTCTGGGACACCCTTCGGATATGATATAAATTTCGAAGTACTAAAGCATCCGGTACTTTGGATGGGGTTTGTTAGGCCCAATAGATCTATCTTTAGGATTCGCGTCAATTAGGGTGTCTGTTCCCTAATTCTTAGATTACCAGACTTAATAAAAAGGGCATATTCAATTTCGATAATTCAACCGTAGAATGTAGTTTCACGTACTTGTGTCTATTTTGTAAATCATTTATAAAACCTGCATGTATTCTCATCCCAAATATATTAGATTTTAAAAGTGGGACTATAACTCACTTTCACAGATTTTTACTTCGTCGGGAAGTAAGACTTGGCCACTGGTTGATTCACGAACCTATAACAATATATACATATATATCAAAGTATGCTCAAAATATATTTACAATACTTTTAATACATTTTAATGTTTTAAGTTTATTAAGTCAGCTGTCCTCGTTAGTAACCTACAACTAGTTGTCCACAGTTAGATGTACAGAAATAAATCGATAAATATTATCTTGAATCAATCCACGACCTAGTGTATACGTATCTCAGTATTGATCACAACTCAAACTATATATATTTTGGAATCAACCTCAACCCTGTATAGCTAACTCCAACATTCACATATAGAGTGTCTATGGTTGTTCCGAAATATATATAGATGTGTCGACATGATAGGTCGAAACATTGTATACGTGTCTACGGTATCTCAAGATTACATAATATACAATACAAGTTGATTAATTTATGGTTGGAATAGATTTGTTACCAATTTTCACGTAGCTAAAATGAGAAAAATTATCCAATCTTGTTTTACCCATAACTTCTTCATTTTAAATCCGTTTTGAGTGAATCAAATTGCTATGGTTTCATATTGAACTCTATTTTATGAATCTAAACAGAGAAAGTATATGTTTATAGTCTGAAAAATAAGTTACAAGTCGTTTTTGTAAAGGTAGTCATTTCAGTCGAAAGAACGACGTCTAGATGACCATTTTAGAAAACATACTTCCACTTTGAGTTTAACCATGATTTTTGGATATAGTTTCATGTTAATAATAAAAATCATTTTCTCATAATAACAACTTTTAAATCAAAGTTTATCATAGTTTTTAATTAACTAACCCAAAACAGCCCGCGGTGTTACTACGACGGCGTAAATCCGGTTTTACGGTGTTTTTCGTGTTTCCAGGTTTTAAATCATTAAGTTAGCATATCATATAGATATAAAACATGTGTTTAGTTGATTTTAAAAGTCAAGTTAGAAGGATTAACTTTTATTTGCGAACAAGTTTAGAATTAACTAAACTATGTTCTAGTGATTACAAGTTTAAACCTTCGAATAAGATAGCTTTATATGTATGAATCGAATGATGTTATGAACATCATTACTACCTCAAGTTCCTTGGATAAACCTACTGGAAATGAGAAAAATGGATCTAGCTTTAAAGGATCCTTGGATGGCTTGAAAGTTCTTGAAGCAGAATCATGACACGAAAACAATTTCAAGTAAGATTTCCACTCGAAATAAGATTGTTATAGTTATAGAAATTGAATTAAAATTTGAATATGATTATTACCTTGTATTAGAAAGATAACCTACTATAAGTAACAAAGGTTTCTTGATCTTGGATGATTACTTGGAATGGATTTAGAAAACTTGGAATTAAACTTGCAATCTTGGAAGTATTCTTGATTTTATGAAACTAGAACTTTTGGAATTTATGAAGAACACTTAGAACTTGAAGATAGAACTTGAGAGAGATCAATTAGATGAAGAAAATTGAAGAATGAAAGTGTTTGTAGGTGTTTTTGGTCGTTGGTGTATGGATCAGATATACAGGATATGTAATTTTGTTTTCATGTAAATAAGTCATGAATGATTACTCATATTTTTGTAATTTTATGAGATATTTCATGCTAGTTGCCAAATGATGGTTCCCACATGTGTTAGGTGACTCACATGGGCTGCTAAGAGCTGATCATTGGAGTGTATATACCAATAGTACATACATCTAAAAGCTGTGTATTGTACGAGTACGAATACAGTGCATACGAGTAGAATTGTTGATGAAACTGAACGAGGATGTAATTGTAAGCATTTTTGTTAAGTAGAAGTATTTTGATAAGTGTCTTGAAGTCTTTCAAAAGTGTATGAATACATATTAAAACACTACATGTATATACATTTTAACTGAGTCGTTAAGTCATCGTTAGTCGTTACATGTAAGTGTTGTTTTGAAACCTTTAGGTTAACGATCTTGTTAAATGTTGTTAACCCAATGTTTATAATATTAAATGAGATTTTAAATTATTATATTATCATGATATTATGATGTATGAATATCTCTTAATATGATATATATACATTAAATGTCGTTACAACGATAATCGTTACATATATGTCTCGTTTCAAAATCATTAAGTTAGTAGTCTTGTTTTTACATATGTAGTTCATTGTTAATATACTTAATGATATGTTTACTTATCATATTATCATGTTAACTATATATGTATCCATATATATGTCATCATATAGTTTTTACAGGTTTTAACGTTCGTGAATTACCGGTCAACTTGGGTGGTCAATTGTCTATATGAAACCTATTTCAATTAATCAAGTCTTAACAAGTTTGGTTGCTTAACATGTTAGAAACACTTAATCATGTAAATAACAATTTCATTTAATATATATATAAACATGGAAAAATTCAGGTCACTACAGTTATTATCGTCGGTTCATCCAAGACTTTTCTAAGATTGCTTCTCCTTTGACTAAATTGACGAGGAAGAACGTAAGATTCAATTGGGAGAAAGAGTAAGAAATCGCTTTTCAACTGTTAAAAGAGAAATTGTGTCAAGCTCCGGTGTTAGTGTTGCCGGAAGGGGTAGAAGACATGACGGTTTATTGTGATGCTTCTTTAAATAGGCTCGGGTGTGTTTTGATGCAAAGAGGTAAAGTCATCGCTTACGCCTCTCGACAATTAAAGGAACACGAAAAGAGATACCCGACTCACGATCTTGAATTGGCGGCGGTGGTTCATGCATTAAAAATTTGGCGCCACTACTTTTATGGTGTCAAGTGTACGATTTATTCGGACCATAAGAGTTTGAAACATCTCTTTACTCAACGAGATTTGAATTATCGTCAACGTAGGTGGATGGATGTGGTAAAGGATTATCATTGTGATATACTTTACCATCCGGGAAAGACAAACGTGGTTGCGGATGCATTAATTCGAAAGAGTCAACATCCGGCGATACGAGTAGGATCGTTACGCATGATTATTACTAACGATTTCCTTGTAAAGCTTGGTGAGATTCAATTAGAAGCGTATGCTCACAACAAGCATGAAGAGCGGATTGTGGGGCAGACGGAGTTCATTACTATGGGCTTGCGTGGTTTGTTGTCATTTCAAGGAAGAGTGTGGGTACCTAAGATGGGTGGTAACCGATAAGTGCTACTTGATGAAGCACATAAGTCAAGGTACTCCATTCATCCGGGTGCAACAAAGATGTACTATGATTTGAAGAAAGATTATTGGTGGCCCGGTATGAAGCGTGATGTGGTTAAGTATGTTGAACAATGCGTCACGTGTTTGCAAGTTAAAGCCGAACACCAAAAGCCGTACGGTAAGTTACAACCCTTGGAAGTCCCGAAATGGAAATGGGAGCACATTACCATGGACTTCATTACTAAGTTACCGAAGATGACGAGAACCCAATGTGATACGATTTGGGTGATAGTTGATAGATTGACGAAAAGTGCTTTGTTTCTTCCTATTCGGGAAACGATATCATCAGAGACTTTATCCAAGTTGTTTATCAAGGAGGTGATATCGAGGCATGGGGTTCCTATATCTATTGTTTCGGATTGAGATACTCGTTTTACGTCCCGGTTTTGGAAAAAGTTTCATGAAGATATGGGTACTCAATTGAAAATGAGCACGGCGTATCATCCTCAAACGGACGGTCAAACCGAACGTACGAATCAAACTTTGGAAGATATGTTACGAGCGTGCATTATTGATTTCGGTGGTAGTTGGGATGAGCATTTGCCTTTGGTGGAATTCTCGTACAATAATAGTTATCACATTAGTATCGAGATGCCGCCATATGAGATGCTTTATGGGCGTAAGTGTCGAACCCCGATTTGTTGGGGTGAAGTGGGACAAAAGGAAATCGAGAGTTCCGATTTGGTTTTGGAGACGAATAGTAAAATTGAGATGATTCGGGCTCGACTTAAAGCGTCGCAAGATCGACAAAAGTCTTATGCCGATAAAGGTAGGAGAACGATTAAGTTTCAAGAAGGTGACATGGTAATGCTTAAGGTTTCTCCATGGAAGGGTGTTATTCGGTTTTGAAAACGAGGAAAGTTAGCTACTCGGTTTATTGGTCCTTTCAAGGTTTTGGCACATGTTGGTGAGGTTGCTTATCGACTAGAGTTACCCGAAGAACTTACGGGAATCCATAACACGTTTCATGTTTCCCATCTTCGTAAGTGTCTTGCGGATGACTCGACTTGGGTGCCTTTAGATGAGATTACGTTGAATAACAAGCTAGAGTATGCGGAAGAACCGGTTGTAATCCTTGATGAGAAGGTTAAGATGTTGCGGAACAAGGAAGTTAGAACTTTCAAGGTGCAATGGCGACATCGAAAGGGTTCCGAGTTTACATGGGAATCCGAAGAGTTTGTATTGGTCTATCTTCCGGCTTGTCATGCGGCTTGGATCACGAGGACGCGCTCTGATACAAGTGGGGGAGAGTTGTAACATCCCGTTTTTCCCGTACGTATTGAAAGGTACATACTTGATCATTCGTACGTTTATAACTCGCTAGCTTATGTGTAAATGTATGAATATACGTATAGATATATATAAATGTATACTTGATAATTTGTGCATATGCAAGTCTATACGTAGGTTTAGTTAGCGTTAAGTCTTGTGAGACTATTGTTGAAGGCTAGGTGAAAATAGGAAGCGGGTTTGGAATGTACAAATTAAATTAAGTCGAAAATTGTTTATGATGGTCGAACTGTTCAGATGCAGTCTTATGCCGCGCCGCGACAAATGGGTCCGCGCCGCGGCATTGCAAGCATTTCCATATCAGAAGTCAGGTTAACAAGGGTCATTTTTCCTTCGATATGTCGCGCCGCGACAAATGGGCCGCGACGCGGCAATGCTGCTGGACAGACTCCGGTTTTAGCTCAATTTAAATGACTTTAAGGGGCAAATTGGTAATTTGGCGTATAAATCTGATGGGAGCATTAAATCCCAACCACCCATCCATTTCATTTAATTTCTTTTATCTTTTCTTTCATTTTCTCTCCCAAAAACTCAACACCCATTTAGATTAAAAGTGAGTTTTGAGAGGGAAGGTTTGAGGGTTGATCTTTGGGGCAAGAATTAAAGTTGTTCTCCTTGTCTCTAGCTACACGTTGATAGTCTCGGTAAGTTCTAACTCTATGTTTTAAGTTTTAATTGGTTAATGGCTAGGGTTTTGGTTACTAGAGACTTGTATGACCCATTTGAGGGTAAAATGGGTGAATTTGGGTTATGTTGTTGTAATGAAACCCTAATGGCCACAAACTAGGGTTTTGGTCTTATAATTTGAGGTTGTAAGTGTCAAATAGTATTGCTAGTCACTAATACACTTTTGGATTTATGGAAGAAGTGTTAATGGGTAAGTTTGACTTGATTGAGAGGCTAAGTAATTTAAAATGGGTTAAAATGTACTAGTTGACCTAGTTTGGGTGAAATGGGTATGAATTACCCTAAGTTTGTGTTAATTGAAGTTGATAAACTTTAATGCACTAGCTTTAGTGGTTAAAGTCGGGGTCTTGGCCATTTAAGGGCGGTATTGGTGTGATTGAGTCATTTAATATGAATTGGGTCATTAAATGCTCAAGTAAGTGTAATGTGGTTAATTCCACTAGTTGGTGTATTGAATGTGCACTTAATGATTTAGGTACATTGCATTAAAGCTCGGACGTACATAATCATCATCCTTGTGACAAGGTGAGTGGAATAAGTATACATGTACGTATATGATGTATTTACTTGTAGAAATGGATATGTGTTGTCCAAGTTAGTGATATATGCGTTGTACGCTAACGGTTTTAAGAACGGATATATGTTGTCCAATTTAGTGTTATATGTGTTGTACACTAATGATTTATGAATGGATATGTGTTGTCCGATTTAGTGGTATATGTGTTGTATACTAACGATTTTACAAACGGATATGTGTTGTCCAAGGGTTAGTGATATATGTGTTGTGCACTAACGGTTGTTATGAACACCAAATGGGAAATTAGAGTACCATTCCGTTTACGATTGGTTAACCATGGTTGTATGAATTGTGCATTAGCATACTTAAATACGAACTATATGCTTTTGTTATTGCTAGCTCAATGTGAATTGCGGTTATTGGTATATGCATAATGTTTTGCATGATTATCGAATTGCTAGCTTGTATACGGTATTGTGTAAGTGATTGCAAGTAAGTAGGTTATATATGAACATGTATAATTATTGCATTCACTAAGCATTAGCTTACCCCTCTCGTTGTTTATCTTTTTAGTTGCAGGTGCGGATAAGGGCAAAGGGGTTATCGGGCACTAGGTGGCCTTTGATGATGTTTTATTGAAGTTTGAAAGTTGGCCTAACGTTTTGGGTAGTTTAGTCCCAAACCATGCTCAAAGGGTCGTTTGGATTATAAACTATCGTTGTAGTGGGTCAAACTTGTATTGAACTTAATTAATGGCCTTCGTGCCTTTTGTAAACATTTAAATTATTGAACGTTTAAATAGAACTTGTGGATTGGTTTACATATTTTATTGGCGCGTAAATGTGTATTATTACAAAAAAAAAAAATTTTCGTATGGAATACGGGCTGGGTTGTTTCAAGTAAAGAAGATAGAAACCTAACAAATACCTAAACAGTTGATATGACTTAATCCTAGGGCAACAATCAAACAAACATGCAATAGGTTTAGGTCATAAAGTCAAGGCACTAGTTAGATCTTAACAGCTCCTAAAAGGTCTCTTTGGAACAGTCAATAGGTATACTAGGTCATTCTTGTCTCAATCCTAAGTTTCGTGTCCTAAAATCGCATTAAATGCCTCTCGGGAACTCTGGCCATACCGAGTTCATAGAATCTTCAGGTACAGTATAACCAGAGGTCTTAATCTTATGAAGTAGCTAAGTTTATATAGGTTGACAAGTACTGATCACAACCTAGGTTGGTTAATCCTTAAGATGCTCGCATACAAATCTATCAGACTCACAAGTTCAGCATAACAATGGTAATCGTACTAAATTAACATAACTACACTAACCCAAACTTCTATCATGGCAACATACAGATTAATTAAGCTAACATGATAATATCGGAACGCATTATTAAAAATAAATGGTAACAATACATGTTTAATACAAAAGACAAGCGTTTCGGATAAAAACTTGAAAAGGCTAAAGAAATCTGCCCCAGATTGTAGGGACTCTCCGGGATATCCTTCGGAAAATAAAAGCAAGCTAGCTACTACTAAAAACTAACTAAAAAGCTTGAAAATATAAAGTGAATTACAATTTAAGTGTGTGTAAAAATGGATGGAAGAAGCCCTTTAAATAGACTTGGATTTTGCCTGCAAATGGCTGGCAGGCCGTTTGGTAAGCCGTTTGCAGTGGCCGTTTGGCTTGGTGGCCCGTTTTTTATGCCCGTTTGCTTGGCCTGTTTGGCAGGCCATTTCTCATTATGGCAGGCCATTTTGCAAGCCGTTTGGCCAGCCTTGGTCAGCTTGTTTCCTGGATCGTAATTTGATTTTCTTGGTCGTAACTTGTCTTTCACCGTTTTCGCTCTAGATTCTTTGTTTTAGCTCCGATTTACTTGATTCTTTTTGCATCGCCTTTGTAATTACTTAATGGGGCTAATATCGGGGGTAAAAACGTGACTTTTTGGCTGATATCACAAACGCATTATCACCAAGAGAGGGTGAGAATGTGAAGAATGTTGATGATGTGTGCGAGGTGTACTAGGAAATAGTATTATTTTTACAACGAAATACTATTAAATACGATACAATTTTACACAAGATATTTATTTATTTATAGAATGGATATACCTAAACCTTGCTACAACACTTATAGGCAGTGTACCTAATCGTACAGTAGTGTAGTTTTTATTAAGTCCGGTTCGTTCCACAGGGAAAATTAAACAAGCTTAACGCTATATTAGTTTTAACTTATAAAAATACAAAAATATATATAAGTAGTATTATTATTATAAAAGGGGGTTTTTACCGTTTAATGACCGGTTTGTCGATTTTTAAAACTTTAGTCGCAGTTAAAACCTAATGTAAAATATTAAAAATAAATATAACTTAATTTAAAGCGTAAAGTAAATAACGATAATGAAATTGCGATAAATAAAAGTGCGATAAAATAAAATTACGATAATTAAAGAGTACGATAATTAAAAGTGCAATTAAATACAATGACAATAAATAAAAGTGCGATAATTAAAAGTGAAATTAAATATGAAATAAAAGAATTATGCTTATTTAAACTTCCATAATCATGACGTTTGACGTATTGATTTTTAGTTTATTCCCATGGGTTAATTGTCCTTTGTCCTGGATTATTCGATATGTCCATACGGATTTGTCCATAATAGTCCATCAGTCATAATCATAAAGTGCGAAAGTCGTCGTCAAATTATTCTTATTCCCGAAGTCAAATATTCCAACTAATTGGGGATTCGAATTGTAACAAGGTCTTAATACTTTGTTTAATGAATACACCAGGTTATCGACTGCGTGTAAACCAAGGTTTTACTACTTTGTTAACAATTACACCAATTACCCTTGAATGTAATCCACCCATGTTTCAACAAGTCTATTAACTATTAATCCAGTTCCGTGTCCGGTAAAATGAACAATTATTGGTATTTATAGATATCCCGCCCACCGTACCCAGTCAAGCGTATATGGTTATATATAAATACGTCAAATTATAAGTCTATATATTAAATTAACGAGGTATCATTTAGTTAATATAAAACCCATTAATATCCCATAGTCTAATTTCCACAAGTGTTGTTCTTTTGTCCAAACCCCAATTATGGTCCAAAGCCCAATTCCCCAATTATGGTCCAAAGCCCAATTACCCAATTTTAATATTTAGTCCAACATCACGATTACTTCGGCATTAAATAAGCATAATAATAACTTAGCTACGAGACATTAATATAAAAATAACATTAACCATAACTTACAGTGATTAAAAATAGCGTAGCGTTACACGGACAGAATTTCAACTTACACCCTTACAACATTCACTAACATACCCTTATTATTAGAATTAAAATTAAAATTAAAATTATAATATAAATATAAATATATATATATATATATATATATATATATATATATATATGTATATATATATATATATATATATATATATATATATATATATATATATATATATACGTGATAGATAGATAGAATGAATTAGAAAAGATGTAAAATTCTTGTAGAATTCGATGGCTTTTATAGGCCCACGTTATACTGTAGAGTTCCGCGAGTGCTGTAGTTTCCTTCACAAAAGTACCGCGAGTGCGGAGCACTGGATTCCAGCTCACACACTTTGGATCCTAGCTTGCCGACGGATTTTAAAATATAAATATAATATATATATATAAGTTTAAGAATTATTTATATATTATATTATATTTATGTGCATAGTTGACTTGTAATTTTTAATCCGTTGCGTCGAGCGTTGAGAGTTGACTTTGGTCCAGGTTCCGGATTTTCGAACGTCCTTTCGTACGATTTAATATCGTGTACTTTGCGTTTTGCGTCTTGTACTCTTGTAATTTTGAGACGTTTCTCATCAATAATTTGAACCACTTTGATTGTAATTTGTACTTTTGAGCTTTTTGGTCGTTTGCGTCTTTAATTCGTCGAATCTGTCTTTTGTCTTCACCTTTTATTATTTAAACGAATATCACTTGTAAATAGAACAGTTGTAACTAAAAGCTTGTCTTTCTTGAGGGATAATGCTATGAAATATATGTTCGTTTTTAGCATTATCAAATATTCTCACACTTGAGCGTTGCTTGTCATCAAGCAATATAGTCTTGAAATAAAATACATACTAGAATCACTTCTTTATTTTTCACACTTTGTACATCAGTGAATTCTATACGGCGGTATGAATAATGGTAGTAACGTTGTGGTTTACAGTCCCATATGACTATGAAAATTTAGATCCTTACAGAAATTGGATATTTATGAAAATATTTGATCTTTTGTAAATTCAATCTAGCTTTTATCCTAGATAAGTTTTTCGGAATAACCCTTCACCGGTGTTTGCAAATTGTTTTTGTGGGTTTGGTGGGTTTCATATTTAAAAATTTTAGCTCAAAACTTGTAGTTTTGTGTCACCCACTTGCTAACCTTGTATTGGGAAAGCAACACGTCTAGTATACTTGTTTCGTATATTACCTTTCGGTAAACTACCGTCCGGTCGTAAAGGAAAGTGTTGAATAAGCAACTGTTAAGGCAATGTCCCCTGACATACTTTTAATTATGGTCTATAACGTGTCGGATGCAATTACTATCCTTGGTAGGAGCAATAGTAAAGCTCACCCTTATAATTTTCTGGTCTGGCACAAGGTCCTGTCTTTGACCATGCTATGCAACCACCATTCTTACGGTTGACACCCGATTTGGTTTAGGTGACCTAATGAATTCCAGGTGAATTTCTAGGATTTTACGTTCAATGGTAATGAACGCATTAAAAATGGGGTTTCAGAAAACAAATCGGTTTGTAATTTGATCAAAATATTTTCTCGTTCAAGCTCGAGTTTAGATATCATTGAATTCCATGAGTTTGTAATTCTCAATCTTTAAGGTCAATCTCAAGGATTGAGTAATATCAGTCTTAAAAGCTAATTATTGATCTTTTAAGGAGATTATCCTTTCTGGGGGTCTGATTCATTAGTCTTATCAAGATAATTTTCACGGCGTCCTCCCCATTTTACAAGACAGATCCTCTCATGGTTAGGATAAGTCTGACCACTTGGCGACCCTGTTTGATGCTGAGGTCCGTGGATTTCCTGCTGATTTTAGTGATGACTTTTCTAGATTTTTCATCAACCTACAGCTGGTCTGGACGACAACTTCCTGGCCTAAATCAAGAAGCGCGTGTATTTTTCGAAAGACTTTACTTCCTTTTAATGATGGAATTGATTCATCGTGTAGCTTCATCCTTCTTTCAAATATATTACAGTAAATTGGGTGAAACTGATTAGATTAGTCTAAAGCAAAAGCATCTTCCGTTATTTGTACAAAAATATGTTATATATGTTCAAAATAACTTGGTAAATTTTCCCACACTTGGCTTTTATTTTTTTTTTCTTTGCCTTTTTATTGTCCTCTATTCTATTTTAAATGAATTCTAACATTTTAGGTTGTTTCTCAATTTATGTCCTTTCTGAGGTAACAATAATTTTGGTGTTAACACCTAGTTTTATCGTTCATAAATATGTATAAACATGATTTAGAGTTCATTTAATTGAAAATTTTGAAAAATTTTACTAGAATTGGGTAGTCAGCATATAAGAATAGGGCTGTTCTTTATTATCAGAGAGCACTAGATTCTAATACAACTACTGCGTTACTAGTATTTTTAATGGTAACCAAGTGTTTTTAAGTTAAAAATTTTAAAAATCCGAAAGAATTTAACCCCTTCCCACACTTAAGATCTTGCAATGCCCTCATTTGCAAGAAATCAGTAACAATTTAAATTATTGAGGGTGATTAGCGTAGAAAAATGATTAAATTTTACCAAAGTTTCCAAACATATTGGCGTTTGTTTGTTGAATGATAAATGGTGCACATCATTTGTTCATTCCTGCAGTTGTTATTTTACATATATTTTGCTTCTTGTCGTCAAAATTAGTTGCTTTTGCTGAACTTAATGCCAGTCTTTGAAAATGCGTTGTTTAACCCTGTTTTGTACACGAGATAAACTACAAACATATATATAAATATTTTTGAAGTTGGGTATATCACCCCACATTCAAGAGTTATTAAAAATCTAATAAGAAAAGTTAAAAAATTATAAAAACTATTAAAGTATCAAAAGAAATATTAAAAGTATAAAATTACAAGTTACCAAATAAATAAAAATAAAAGTAAAATAAAATCAAGGTTGATAAGGATGGTGCCAGTAGGGATCCCATTCATAGCTGTATGTACTGTAGAATGCTTGAGCTGGGTCATATGTAGGGTACGGTGGTCGGGTCTGTATAGTCCAGGGAGGAAATACGGGCATTGGAGTCGCAATGTAAGTTGCATTTATGTGTGCACGATGACTCATGATTTGGTTTTGATGATACTGCCAATCTTGAAATGCTCGTTGTCTAGCCATTTCATACTCATGATGAGCCATAAAAAGTTGCATTTCTGTCATCTCATTCCCCCCTCCCACGTTACCTTGCTACTGATCTCTTTTGACCTGTGGGTGCGAGCCATCATATGGTGCTGCAGCGTTATGTTTTTTCTTTAAAACCTTAGCACCATGATATACTTTCAAACCAATTGTATCACGGGGTTTCGGTGCTGCAATTATTAATCCCCCCCAATTTCTATCGACACCAAGATACTCAACAATTAGGGTAACAAAGATACCACCTCCTATTATACCATTAGGCCGTATACTCTTAACTATAGCTGATAAATAATAACCCACACAATAAGGTATACTCACAACACTCTGTGGGTCTCGAAAACACATGAGATAAAATAAATCATTCTCATTTACTTTCTCTTTGTTCTTACCTCGCTGTGTAATCGAATTTGCTAAGAACCTATGGATTACTCTTAGCTCAGCTCTATCAATATCAGTATAAGAGTTATTCCCCCACGAAATCGGGTATGCCTAGTCATTCTACTCCATACACCACTCATATCAAAATTCTCATCAACCCTCCTACCCTCAACTATCAACCTTTGACAATCAGTAGATGCTAGTTCCTCAGGCGTATATATACACAAAGCCTGAGCCATGTCTAGTAGAGACATATGGTGCATCACACCTCCTAATAAAAATCTAATAAAACTACGATCGGTTAAGGTAGAAACCCGATCATTTATTTCAATACTACACAATAACTCCACACACCATTACCTATATACACGCCTACGTATATTAAACAAATGTTCCCAATCAGTAAAAGTAGAATTACCATACCTTTGTGTAAGTAATTCTCTGATTGAACCGGCCAATCCAACTGTTTCTAATGGTTCCCAATCTATGACTCTAAGTACTTCAACAACAATAGACTGAAGGGTGTGCAAGTTCCTCTGGTATTTTGGATAATCTATCCAATGTCGATCAAACCTTAAATTAGGATGTAAATCTGCCAATTCTATATTTGAATATGGAATGTATTGATGCGGTAGATCTTGTCTATATAGGTTATTAATCTCCTGTTCTACTGCATTCTCAGGATGAGCATTGTGAGCCTGAGATGCGGATGAAGATTCACCCCTTTCAGTCGGCAAAACACATTAAATACAATTTTTGTGCATCCAAATATGCATTAGTGTTAGCAAAATCATAAATTAAAATAATTACAATGACATGTTTAATCTATATTAAACTTTATACACATTTTCATAATATTAACAATTCTACACTTTTACAAATGAACATATATGAGAATGTGTACAATGTTCTTTAGCTTTTATCTCAAATAACATGTCAAAATAATCATTACTAGCAATTAAACAAGTTCCAATTGGCATTCATATCAATTAAATTGAGTTCATGCATTTTTGACTCAAAAAGTCCACTTTAATTCTTGAAAATCATGTTTAGGTTCAAAGTTTTGATCATTTAGCAACCTAAACATGTTACACTACTCAATTTAGTATAAACTAACAACAAAATTCGGCCATAACCCGTTTATATCAAAAAGCCCCAATTTTGCTCAAGAACACAAACCCTAGATTACTCAAAATTTGAAGTTTAAGGCTTCTAATCATGTTAAATAGCATCAATCTAGGTTATACAAGCACAATATACAATCAATTTAAACACAATTACACTAGAAATCATCAAAATCAAATTATGAATATTTTTGTTCAAGAACACTAATAATCCGAATTAAAGGCTGTTTAGATGTAGAAATTACCGATTTTCTTGAGTAACTTCTTGGTAGCATCCTTCTCAACATGATTTTATCAAAAAATTTAATGTTTATCGGTGAAAAATCGCGATTTTGGGAGTGGTTTTTATGGGTTTTTCGCAAAAAAAAATATGGGTGTGTGGAAACTGGTCTGTTCGACCAGTTTATTTGGTCTGGGATTCCAGACCTCCGCGAGTGCGGTAGTGGGTACCCACAAAGTACCGCGAGTGCTGAATTTTTTTTTTTTTATAAAAATTTTAAACTTAATAAAACATATAATTAATTAGAAATTTAAATTTTGTTTCTTTTTAGGATGAGGGCTTTTTGGATCGTTGTCCTAGTCCATCCCTCGACAAAATTTTAAAATTTTGTCATTTTAAAGCGTTGTTTTAAAAGCAAAGATTTTTGGGTTTTTTAATATTTTTGGCATACTTTAATTCAATAAGGCTAAAAATAATGATAATAAAAGTTCTCGTCCCTCCCTTGGGTAGAGCAATTTCAGTTCAACGACCTAGTTTTCAACTCACGTCGAATTTTAAAAATCATATTTTAACTTAACGAAATAAAGTAAATTTTTGTTTTTAAATTCACACCAACCTTAAATTTAAAATGCATAAAATTAAAAATTCATATTAAAAATTCACACCAAACTTAAATTATATTTTTGTTTTTATACATACAAACTTATATTAAAAATATTAATTTTTCAAATATTTATAAATTTAAATATATTGATTTTAAAATGTTTACAATAATAATTTAATATTAATTTTAATTTTAAAAATAAATAAAAAATTAAAAATCTTTTTGGTCTTTTATCCCACTTTAATCAATCAAATATTATCAAAAATATACGCCCCTCTTTTCGGTAAAGTAATTTCGACTATATTACCTAGTTTTACTCCTGACGAATTTTTGAAATATTTTGGGTTGATTGATTAAAGATATTTATACCTTAAGAATAAACGGTAAATTTCGCAGTGATGTAATAAATTTTTGTATGATATCAATAATTTCGGTCGCAAAACCTAATTTTATTGAATATCAATTTAATACTTTATAGCGAACGATTTAGCGTTTATTATCAAAAGGTTAAAAGCAATAAAATAAAAATAAAAAATGTACATACTTACCTGTGAAATAGAATTCTTAGTGACCTGCTTTAGCCCACTCATAAGATAGTCGAACTAATTGGTTTTCCATAGCTACATAGGAGTAACCTCGAGCATTTAACATTTTTTCTTCGAAACATATGAACGGTCCATCTCTGCATAAAGTAACGAATTCGGTATTGGAATATGTCTGATTCGTCGAACATTTTCCTTCGTGTGACCATTTTCCGTTGGTTTAAGTGTAATACCATTTTCAGATTGTGGTTCTTGTGGAGTAGGAATAGCTTCATCAGAAATTACAGGTATTTCAGTTGGTTTAAGTGTAATACCACTTCTTGTGGTAATGGCTTTAGCTATTTCATTCCGGGGGTTAGCATTAGCATCACTAGGTAGACTTCCCGGTTTTCTTTCACCTATCAATCTTTCTAGGTTACTTACTTCTTGTTACAGATTTTGAATAGAAGCTTGTTGATTTCTAAATGCTTGAGCATTTTGTTCATTGGTTTGTTTCTGAGATGTGAAAAATTGTGTTTGAGAATCAACTAGCTTTGACATCATATCTTCTAAATTTGGCTTTTTATCATCAGTTTGTGGTAGTTTATTTTGAAAATTAGGTCTTTGCTGATTGTAAGTATTGTTAGATACTTGTTGATTGATAGGACCTTTTTGGTTGTTATATGGAACATTTCAGTTATAATTCTGGTTTTGATTGTAGTTTGGTCTTGGCGGTTGATAATTATTCTGATAATTATTTCCAGGCCTTTGGTTTATGTATGAAACATTCTCTCTTTGTTCCATTGTTAGTTCAATACTGGGACAATCTTTTGTCAAATGTGGTCCTCCACACTGTTCACAACTAATTCGTATTGAGTGAATATCTTTAGTCATTCTTTCCATTCGTCTCTCGACAGCATCTATCTTTGCGGAAATGGAATCTAAGTCATGGCTAGAATCGGCTCCAGCTGCTTTAGATGATCTAACGATATCTTTTTCTTGATGCCACTCATGTGAGTGGGAAGCAGTTTTATCAATAATTTTATAAGCGTCAGTTGCTGTTTTCTTCATAATGGAACCACCAGCTGCTATATCGATGTCTTTCCTTGTAGTGATGTCGCATCCTTGGTAGAATATTTGTACTATTTGACAAGTGTCTAAACCATGTTGCGGACATCCTCTTAATAACTTTCCAAATCTTGTCCACGCCTCATATAGAGTTTCATTTGGCTTTTGTGTGAACGTAACAATTTCTCCTTAAAGTCTTACGGCTTTAGATGCAGGAAAGAATTGTTTAAGAAATTTTTCAACTAAAACGTCCCATGTATCAATCGCCCCTTCAGGTAACGATTCCAACCAATCTTTGGCTTCTCCCTTTAAAGTCCAGGGAAATAGCATGAGATATATCTGTTCATCCTCCACTTCTCTTATTTTAAATAGAGTGCAGATCGTATTAAAGGTACGAAGATGTTCATTTGGATCTTCCTTCGGCGCACCACTAAATTGGCATTGATTAGTCACCATGTGTAGGATTTGTCCTTTGATTTCATAATCTGGCGCATTAATGTCAGGTTGAGTAATTGCGTGACCTTGGCCAGTGCGTTTAGCTAGCATTCGGTCTTCCATACTTAGAGGTTCCAGATTTTCCATAATTGAATTTGTTGAATCTGAATCACTAGAGGATTCTGATTTAATGGTTGGTTCCTCAACAATCTCTGTTTGAATGATTGGTGGTTCCGGAGGAAAGATTAATGGTTCAGGATCTATGAATTGTCCCTGAATATTCTCCGGATTCTCAATTGTGAGGTCGGGTTCAAAAAATGGATTATCGGAAATTTGAATTGGAGTACTTGGTCGACTGGATGACGATTCTAAAGAAAAATCAACGACGACATTATTTTCTAGATGTCTTGATCGAGTTACAGGTGGTGAACGTACAAAAGGTGGTGAACGTTTTGCTCGGTGCATTCACTGAATATCCTATTAGTTATAAAAGATAAAAATTATTAAAGTTATCAAATTAATAGACTTTTCTACTTTTGCCCACGTTTCGAATAGCCAATAGATGCAGCAGGGAGCCAGAACCCTTTAAATCGGAAGCTCACAACTCAGCCACTAACAAATCCAACTATTACTACGAAGCAGAAAATTTGGATGTCTATCAATTTAACCACTTAAAATAATTTTTCTTTGAAATTTAAAGAAATTTTAGAGAAGAAATAGAAAAAATCTAAGTCCTAAAAACTAGAGCGTCGAGAAATAAGAAAGAAAAAGAGCGCGTCGAAAAACGTCGAAAATAAAAGGTTGAAAAATAAAGGCGTCGAAACTAAAAAAAAAAGAACTAAAAACTAAGAATTAAAAGTTGCGTCTAAAAATATTAAAGCTTAAAAGAAATACTATATCCCAAATGGCAATAACTTAAAAAGGTACTAAAACTTAAAAAGGCGTCGCAAAATTCTAAAGCACCTAAATCTTAGTCTAAAGAAAAAGCACTTAAGGGATTTTACGGCAAAGCTTAAAAATCTAGAAATAAAAATAACTATGGCAAAAACTATAACTTAGAACTAAATACGAGCGAAAAATACAAATATTACGCTAAAACGAATAAAAAGATACAAAATATAAAAATATACTTAAAGTTGTAAAAAGTACAATTTTTATAAAAATATTATTTTTATATTATTTATTTTATAAAAGTATTAAGTTTTATAAATTAATTAAACTTAAAAATACAAATTAATTAGAACTAAAACTAATTATTAATTTAAACAAACCCTAATTAATATTAATAATAAATAAATTAACTCTAATTTCGTAATAAATGCATACCAGGTTTGACCTGTCAGAATACCTCCGCGGGTGCGGATAAACCCAGTTCAAATACTCTGCGAGTGCTGAGGGTCCAAATTCAGCTGAGAATCAGGTCGATTTCTATGCAGGTTCAGTTATAATTTTAATAATAATTTTTTTTCAATATATATAAAAATATAGATATAACTTAAATAAAAATTTAATTTTAAAATTAAAATAAAAATACTTATTCACTTTATAAATATTATAAACTCTTAAAAATATAAATGTATTTTTCTTTCTTTTTATATTTTTATTATTTTTTAAAACTTATATTTTTATAAAAAAGAACTTAATAAAAACTTTTATAAATTTTTTTTATATATATATAGCGTTGCGCTTTCGGCGTTTATGGTCCCCGGCAGCGGCGCCAAAAATACTTGATGTGTGCGAGGTGTACTAGGAAATAGTATTATTTTTACAACGAAATACTATTAAATACGATACAATTTTACACAAGATATTTATTTATTTATAGAATGGATATACCTAAACCTTGCTACAACACTTATAGGCAGTGTACCTAATCGTACAGTAGTGTAGTTTTTAGTAAGTCCGGTTCGTTCCACAGGGAAAATTAAACAACGATAATGAAAGGGGGTTTTTACCGTTTAATGACCGGTTTGTCAATTTTTAAAACTTTAGTCGCAGTTAAAACCTAATGTAAAATATTAAAAATAAATATAACTTAATTTAAAGCGTAAAGTAAATAACGATAATGAAATTTCGATAAATAAAAGTGCAATAAAATAAAATTGCGATAATTAAAGAATACGATAATTAAAAGTGCAATTAAATACAATGACAATAAATAAAAGTGCGATAATTAAAAGTGCAATTAAATATGAAATAAAAGAATTATGCTTATTTAAACTTCCATAATCATGATGTTTGACGTGTTGATTTTTAGTTTATTCCCATGGGTTAATTATCCTTTGTCCTGGATTATTCGATATGTCCATACGGATTTGTCCATAATAGTCCATCAGTCATAATCATAAAGTGCGAAAGTCGTCGTCAAATTATTCTTATTCCCAAAGTCAAATATTCCAACTAATTGGGGATTCGAATTGTAACAAGGTCTTAATACTTTGTTTAATGAATACACCAGGTTATCGACTGCGTGTAAACCAAGGTTTTACTACTTTGTTAACAATTACACCAATTACCCTTGAATGTAATCCACCCCTATTTCAACAAGTCTATTAACTATTAATCCAGTTCCGTATCCGGTAAAATGAACAATTATTGGTATTTATAGATATCCCGCCCACCGTACCCAGTCAAGCGTATATGGTTATATATAAATACGTCAAATTATACGTCTATATATTAAATTAACGAGGTATCATTTAGTTAATATAAAGCCCATTAATAGCCCATAGTCTAATTTCCACAAGAGTCGTTCTTTTGTCCAAACCCCAATTATGGTCCAAAGCCCAATTACCCAATTTTAATATTTAGTCCAACATCACGATTACTTCGCCATTAAATAAGCATAATAATAACTTAGCTACGAGACATTAATATAAAAATAACATTAACCATAACTTACAGTGATTAAAAATAGCGTAGCATTACACGGTCAGAATTTCGACTTACACCCTTACAACATTCGCTAACATACCCTTATTATTATAATTAAAATTAAAATTAAAATTATAATATATATATATATATATATATATATATATATATATATATATATATATATATATATATACGTGATAGATAGATAGAATGAATTAGAAAAGATGTAAAATTCGTGCAGAATTCGATGGCTTTTATAGGCCCACGTTGTACTGTAGAGATCTGCGAGTGCTGTAGTTTCCTTCACAAAAGTACCGCGAGTGCGGAGCACTGGATTCCAGCTCACACACTTTGGATCCTAGCTTGCCGACGGATTTTAAAATATAAATATACTATATATATATATAATTTTAAGAATTATTTATATATTATATTATATTTATGTGCATAGTTGACTTGTAATTTTTAGTCCGTTACGTCGAGCGTTGAGAGTTGACTTTGGTCCCGGTTTCGGATTTTCGAACGTCCTTTCGTACGATGTAATATCGTGTACTTTGCGTTTTGCGTCTTGTACTCTTGTAATTTTGAGACGTTTCTCATCAATAATTTGAACCACTTTGATTGTAATTTGTACTTTTGAGCTTTTTGGTCGTTTGCATCTTCAATTCGTCGAATCTGTCTTTTGTCTTCACCTTTTATTATTTAAACGAATATCACTTGTAAATAGAACAGTTGCAACTAAAAGCTTGTCTTTCTTGAGGGATAATGCTATGAAATATATGTTCGTTTTTAGCATTATCAGTTGACATCAAAACACTAGGTATTGATGATAACTATGTTTGCAAATCATTGTGTTATATGAATATTGTGAGGACACACGTTCATATTTTTGCAAACACACTCTTACCAAAAGAGGGTAAGAATGTGAAGAAAGTTAACACTAGTTCTTACTTGTGATAGCTAAGTTTGCAAAACACTGATTACACAATTGTGTCATTTGTACGTTCACTTTGATTTAAATTGAAGTGTTTTTATATAGTAATTGGCAAGAACAAAAGACGCGGAATCAAGAGGAAAGAAAGCATACGATCCTCCAAAAATGCTAAATGCCAAACTAAAATACAATGTACTATTCCTTAGTGACAGGAAGATTGCCGTAGGAAGAAGAGTTGCCTACGGTCAATCACCTGAGCTCATGATCGCCTTCTCGGCACTCATGTGGGAGTCTTTTCTTATGATCGATGGACCAATCTATCCAACCCTCATTCGAGAATTCTATGCAAATTTTACCTTTGAGAATGGGATGATCTCTTTCTATCTTCTCAACAAGAATTACACATACTCCCTCGAGGAATTTGGTAAATAAATGGGAGTACCATCAACAGGTTAAGAATTCTACAGCCATTATCATGACCTAAGTAATCTGCCATACTTTCTTTCGAATGAAGAGGAGGTTATTGATATGTTGTGTAAGGAAGATGCTCCACGATAGGTGATTACTATAAAAGGTGTGTTGGGAAGACATCTAAAATCCAAGTATGAACTGTGGAGCATTGTCATCAGCTACAATGTGTATTGAAAAGCTAGAAATCATTCTAATATTCATGCCACTCAGCTTGCCTTGCTATGGTGCCTAGAAAAGAAGAAACCTGTTAACATCGCATTCCTTATGGCCTCAAGAATGAGCAATCTCCTCACTGAAACCACTCGAGGACTTCCCTATGGAATGCGTCTTAACAGAATGTTCGAGCACCTTAAAATCACCCATCCTAATTCTCATCGACCCACGTATGATCTCATTAAAATGGGAGGACTCTCCAAAACCCCATCTTCAAAAAAGAGAAAGAATGATGATTGTGACAACCCGGAAATTTCCAACCAAATTAAAACTTTATCTTTATATTATTCTGACACGATAAGCAAAGTTTGTTAAGTTAAATCTCAAGAATTTTAAATTGTGTTCATACATTCATTATAACCTCGACCAAATTCCGACGATTCATGAACCGTTATATATAAATAAATATGTATATATATATATATATATATATATATATATATATATATATATATATATATATATATTATAACTTGAGAATATTAATAAAGTATTAAATGTATAATACTTTACATGAACGTATTGTTTCAATATGTTTATAGATGGAATTAGAAGATAATATCAAATGATTGATTTATCAGATACATTGTGATATGATTACGGGTCTATGTTATGAGGTCCACTGTGATTTAAGAAATCTATTCTTTTTGACAACATTCGAAAAATGGTAAAGTGATTTATAAGTAAGAACGTGAAGTGTAACTAACTTAGACGTTGGATATCGACAAGTTAAGTAACTCGACATTTTTCATTAAGATGATTTCATACGTTTATTTAACCTTTGAACTTTATCCCATGCTTCACCAACAGACTGTAATTTAAAAACTTGAAACCTATTATGAATATATATGATTCTACTTTTCTAAAACGTTTTATGATATAACGATTTCCATTATTTTAACCTTTAAACAAAATGATTCTAAAAAATATATTTGGTTTTGGAAAACAAAATTATTACATTTATTTGATTTAGTTTCAAACGTACAAAAACGTTTTCAGTTTAAAAAGAACTTTATTATTAAAACGTATATAACTTTTATAAATATCTAGAACCACTTTTGACAACTCATTACTTAACCAGTATGATAAAGATAACGATATTTATATTTTATTTTATTAAATATATATAACGATTTAAATTAATATTATATATATTTATACGCGTATTATACGTACATAGTTTTATACTTTTACTATACTTAAACTTTACCTTTACTTAATTTTTACTTTAACTTTAATAATTCACTTTAATAATTCATACTTTAATAATTCACTTTAATAATTCATACTTTAATAATTCACTTTAATAATTCATACTTTAATAATTCACTTTAATAATTCAAAAATCTATTATAAATAGAATTCAATAGGTTTCATTATTTCATAGAAACTTGAAAATATTTTTCTCTAAACTCTCTCAATCAGTTTACATATATATATTTACTCCGTATTATTTCAAGATATTATTAGTATACATAAAATATTACGTCAGAGTGCTGTCCAAGTGATTTCGAAATTGTTTTTCGAGTGGGATTGGATTAAGGAAATTATGGGTTATAGCTATGGAGGTGATTGGTTATGGTTCATGGGTATGCTCGTGAGGTCAATATAGTGTTTATCATCTCCGTTGCGTCTACGTACCGTTCCTGCAATATTGAATCTCAATATTGATACGTGAGTACTCATAATTTAACTTTTACATACTAATAGTGTATCCCTGACTAGTGCTCGAGTATATAGGATTATGCATGTTTGTACTTTCGATATTGCCTTTAGTTAGGTTATGTTGAATCCTGAATTAGTTATATATGCGACTGAGATAAGGTATAAGATATGCATGTCATTGGAAAGCTAGCAAAAAATTAAGAACTTTTCATTTAGATATCGAATGATTTCGATGAACGTATTTGAAGTTATAGTCCATCGAATGTTTGTATTATTATTAAAAATGATTATTATTATCGTCGTTATTATCGTCGTTCTAGTTTTATCTTATTATTATTATTATTATTATTATTATTATTATTATTATTATTATTATTATTATTATTATTATCTTTATCAATAAAAGGATTTATCATTAAAATTTGTTATTTTTATTATTATTACTATCGTTATTATCATTAAAGTTATAATTAGAATTATTATTATTATTATCTAATTATTATTATTATTATTATTATTATTATTATCATTATTATTATTATCATTATTAATATATATATCATTATTTAAAAATGGTTATTGTTATTATTATTATTATATTATCATTATCGTTAATAATGTCAAAGTAATTATCATTATTAGTATTATTGTAATTAAAACTAATATTAGTAACACCTAATTATTTTGATTACTATTATTATCATTATTATGAACACGGTATAAAAGACGATTAAAAGCTATTAAACGAAACGATTAGGAAATAATGAGTAAGAGTATCATGAAAAAATTAAAATATTATAAGATATTGATTTAGATAAAATTATCGTTCTTATTATTTTTATCATTACTATTATTATTAAAAGTATCGTTATTATCAAAACTATCATTTTAACAAAAATTATCATTTTAACAAAAATTATCATTTTAATAGAAATGTCATTGTTACTATAAAATATCATTTTTATTATCATTTTAAATAGAATTATTATTTTAAAGATAATATTAAAAATTATCGTAAATATTAAAGTTATCATAATTAGAATTATCGTTTTATCATAATATCATCTTAGTAATTATAAATATTGATATTTTTATAATAATAATTATTATTACAAAATAATACAACTTTTACTTACTAACATTATAGATATTATTTTATCAAATAAATATATAATACAAACAAATTTTACTACGCGTAATAAATTACTTTAATAATACCTATCATATTATCTTTATGATATTAAATGAACCCTATAAATTTTATTAGTTAATATATATAAAAGTATATTTTATTATATAAATTTTAATATAAAACTTTATTTATTAATAAATGAATTATATTATTTACTCTAATAAATCTTTTAAAAATATTTAAAAATATAAAACGACGATATTTAAAATATATTATAATCATGTATAAATTTTGGAAATCATTTTTAGTCAAACTGACTTTTGTTGACTTTTGCATATTAGTCTCGAGCATTAGGATTGTGGTACACTATGAACTGACCTAATTGTTAGACAAATATTGACCAACATATAATTATATATAATTAATTTAGGTTCGTGAATCTGAGGTCAACCTTGCACTAGTTCAATGACGTTATATGTATTTTCACTACGAAATACAGTATGGTGAGTTTCATTTGCCTTTTTACCCTTTATATTTTTGGGCTGAGAATACATGCGCAATATTTATAAATGTTTTACAAAATAGACACAAGTACGTTAAACTACATTCTATGGTTGAATTATCAAAATCGAATATGCCCCTTTTTATTAAGTCTGGTAATCTAAGAATTAGGGAACAGACACCCTAATTGACGCGAATCCTAAAGATATATCTATTGGGCCCAACAAGCCCCATCCAAAGTACCGGATGCTTTAGTACTTCGAAATTTTGTCATGTCCGAAGGAGGATCCCAGAATGATGGGGATATTCTTATATGCATATTGTGAATGTCGGTTACCAGGTGTTCAATCCATATGAATGATTTTTGTCTCTATGCATGGGACGTATATTTATGAGAACTGGAAATGAAATTCTTGTGGTCTATTAAAATGATGAAAATGAATGATTATGATAAACTAATGAACTCACCAACCTTTTGGTTGACACTTTAAAGCATGTTTATTCTCAGGTATTAAAGAAATCTTCCGCTGTGCATTTACTCATTTTAAAGATATTAATTGGAGTCTTTCATGGCATATTTTGAAGAACGTTGCATTCAAGTCATTTAGTTCATTAAAGATTATTATTATTAAGTCAAGTTATAGTTGGATAGTGGATATTATGAAATGGTATGCATGCCTGTCAATTTTCGATGTAAAGAAAGTTTGTCTTTTAAAAACAAATGCAATGTTTGTAAAATGTATCATATAGAGGTCAAATACCTCGCGATATAATCAACTATTGTGAATCGTTTATAATGTATATGAACGGGTCCTTTCAGTTGGTATCAGAGCAGTGGTCTTAGCGAACCAGGTCTGCATTAGTGTGTCTAACTGATAAGTTGTTAGGATACATTAGTGAGCCTGGCCTTCGACCGTGTCTGCATGTCAAAAGTTTTGCTTATCATTTCTAGTCGGAAATCATCTACTTATCATCCATAGGAAATTACCTGCTTATCATTATTAGTCTAGACACGTCTTGCTACATTAATTGCATGAGTAGTGTATAGATAAAATTCATATCTTAGCGTAACTACTAAATCATATCTTATCGTATCTGTTACTTTAAACTTTGCCTGACTTATCCCGCAAATTCCTCCGTAATCTATGAAATCTTTTGATCTCTATATATAGATATCCTATGTAAATAGAATACCACCCGATAGCCGAAAAATCATTTTATATCGAAAAATCCTTTATCCAATCGTACGAAATGGAATTTGTCATCAGTTCAAGTCACTCGGATTCCGAAATGGAATATCACTCAAGCTCCGAAAGCAGTGTGACCGGAATGGATCAACCAATCAGTCATCACCTATTCTGGATGAATTGGGGATGGGTTCGTAGCCTCCTCAATCATTGGAAACAAGAAGAAGGCGATCCTTTCCATCCACCACATTGCCCTCTTGGCGAAGAACCTGAAGCACTTACCGGCGAACCTGTTCGAGACACCATTTTCTCTCTCATTTCCAGGGTATCTCGTCACGATTATATACTACATCAAATTCTAGATTTTATTTATCCGCTCGTTTCGACCGACAATCATCCTGGAATAATAAAAGAAGTCAACGAACTTCGTGCTCGGGTAGTGGCTTTGGAGAATATGGTGCAGAGATTACAAACACCAGCAGCAGCACCAACAGCATAACTAGTACCACCATCATCAACGCCAATAGTACCATTACCGCCTCCAACCACAACCGCATTGTAAACCTCAACTTCACAATCTGTCCCACGAGCATCAATGTCATATGCACCATAGATACCAAGGAGTACCACCAACAATAACTGACGAAGTATTAATTCATAACTTCATTGGAGAAACATTCCGCGGCGATTATATAATCTCTAAAGTCTTAGAGATTATCTAATCTAGCCCTAACCATAAATCAGTTAAGCGAACCAAAATGATAGAAGGAAGAGTAGAAATCCTGACAAAATGTGTGATTAACAAGTTAAACTTGTTTTACCAACAGCATCAACAGTACCGTCAACGTCACCAGCATCGTCAGTACAGTCAACATCAGAATCAACAACACTTATAACATCACAAACTCCGTCAGTTCAAGAATCACTGTGTACATCATTACGAATCAATAACGTGTATATTGTATCAACAAGTTATGAAGAATTAACTCATTCCCTCTCAAGAAATTATATATATATTATATATATATATATATATATATATATATATATATATATATATATATATATATATATATATTGAAATAAAAAATAAATCTTTCCCTGCTAAGCTATTGTGTGTGAATCTTAACTACTCGGTTAATTCATATTATAAATATGCAATAATGTACATCCCTCGCCCGCGACTTAACCATCGTTAACTACAATCTCTGTCTCAATTCAACAAATTCCAATTCCTAATAAATCAAGTATATATTTGATTTTACACTTCATCATTGATGTAACCGAAACTTTTCAGATAATATCATTCGTACTTTGCGAAGTTCACAAGAATTTAACGAAAACCAACATCACATCTCAACAATAATGAAGTATTGATTCATAATTTCAATATTATTGAAGAAATACTTATGTAACCTCTAAAGCCTTCAAGGAATTATTCAATTCTAGTTCCAACCGTAAATCGAATGAGTTTAATTTAGTATTAACTCATTAAAATCTATGTTACATCTGAGGAGAATATATACATATATATTTTCATAAAGACTGTAATAAAATTCTTATGTACAAAATATTAATTGTGAAAATTTTTTTAACGGGTAGGTAATACCCGAGAGATATATAAAAATTCACAATTAATATGTTACATTCTTCGAATCAGATTAAGCAAATTATCAATTATACTTCCTACTTTCACAATAATATACATTCTTTCATAGAAATCAAAACAACCATACTCATTCAAACCCAATTACATATTCTGATTTTAAAATCTCAGAATTCAATTTGAGATATAATCGGTACCATCACTTTTAGATTCCTATATCTTTCAAAGCTATACTTTGACTTCAAAAGTGTGTTAGAACATCAAATGTATACAAACGATTACAATCTGTGTTCAAACCCTTCGAAAATCTCTGAAGACACTTCAAATAATGAGCAATCGAGATGATGATCCAACAACATATTACCCACAGTTATGTACTTAAAAAGCTCTCGAAACCAAAGTCATAATTCAACACATATCTGTGTCAGATCTTTTGGCATTTATTAGCAAAAATAACCTTGCAATTCCTTTGCAAAGTAGCAAATTATATCACAGCTCCAGCAAGACAACTTCGATTTTTTCGTTCGGAGTAGCCTTATCATAATTTTGATATATGTGATTACCCTTTTATTACCGGAGAACCTTTCATATTCCACCACATTAGCAATAAACTTACCAACAACTTCACTGATCTTGGGCATTCCGAAGAATCATTATATTTATCGAAACTCATCATTTACTCATCTGCCTCTTGTAACGAGAATTGCCATACAAATCATTAGGAATTAGCAATCAGTATTTTGAAATCTCACAGTATGTTGACGCCAACAGTTATACACAACGTCTATTTCCAAGGCTTACATACTTCGAATGTGAAGTTTCTGAAAAACACTCTGAACCGCGAACTAGTTCTCGAAATGCTGATGAAGCAACAAAAACTGTAAACAACCTTAGCAGTAAAAAGTTTGATGATAAAGATTAGTGTATTAGCAAAGCTCAGAAATAGAGAAGTTTTGGAACTGGAAAACGGATTGAGCAAAGTATGAAGGAGGCTGTGGACAAATCACAAAGACTGAACCTGCCTTCAAAGAATCTAAATGATTCAGTGTCTGCTGAAGTCATTAACGAATACCTTGCTCCTGACACTAAACCCTTACAGACAATGTACTTCATCATCCTCTGATATTAGAAATTCTAAGATATCATCGTATCTTTCATTATAAATATCCTCCATATTTCTGAAGATATTTTCATAACTATTCTTATCTGGAATCATTTATCTCTTTGCGCTATCTGTATTACATAAAAAGGAAACTGTTTAGTTCCTATACTCTGTAAACCTTTGAGTTTAAAATATGAATGTTTTTGAAGTAGTGTTGGAAACTGAAGCATGAGTTAGTATAATATAATGACACTTGATCAACGTGATTATATTACAGTAATTCATGCTGAGTTTCTAAATGGAACGTGATGATTCACAGATCATAACATCATCATGTGCCATGTTATATGACTCTTGTATTCTATTTAACCTCTAAAATATCAAGAAAATATTTCTTGATGATTCGGCTTTTTCTGAGGTATTCTGGTAATTTGACAAGTCGAGATCGTGCCATTACAATTTTCTTCCTAGAACATTAACAATGTTCATTCCAAAATTCATATCTGCAAATTCTGGACCATTACAAGCGGTGCTTAATCGCAAGAAGAAGAAACGAAAGGACAAAACTCCGAAATAGAAATTGGGGTATACATTGCAGCAAATAAAAGAGAGCATTAACTGTGGATGACAATGATTATAGAAGATAGAAACAGAGATTTTGAAATATAAGGGAAGATATAAAGCCCAACGACAAACCAAAAGTTATAAACCATATATATCAATGCATATAGCAATATAAAGACACGGGATAACTAGAAAGACTATAAACCCAAGAGTATAGTAGAAGTAAATAGATTCTTCCGGCGGTAGATGAAAAAGAAGAATGACCGATATGAAAGTTAGAAGTATATCGAGAATCAGAACTGGATGGAGCATATTGATGAATACTTTAAAATATGAGTTGAGGGGGGAAAGAATAAAAGGTGATGAAACATGACTAGGAACTTAGAAATCAACAGATTTAACTCACACAATGACGAAATAAGTGAATCAAAACCTCTAGTGAATAGGTTAAGCTTTTTGGGATTAATTTAGTCATACCACAACTAAATCAAGTGTGATTAGATCAGCACCTAGAGCTATTATTCACCACCTGGGTGATTTGGGTTGAGAGAGAATCAGAAGAGCTCACCAGATCTGAGTGTGTGTAACAAATGAGAGGCTTAACCTAAAATGAAGAACATAAGACTTTATATACCCTGCTGTTGACTCACCCGTACGATTCATCCATCACACATACGAGTTGTCTTCATCAGCCGTACGGGTGATCACTCACTCGTGTCTTCTCATTTAGGTTGTAATTGTGATTTAGCTCAGCATCAACCGTGCGTATGAGCCTGTCAGCCGTACGAGTGAGGCTTCACTCGGACGTCTGACTAAGTTTAACATAGTCAAACATCCAAATCTCGTTCCTGCAGTTCCTGTAACCACATACAAACACGGATAGGATAATAACGAATGATCATGGTGGCCTGTAAACTGTTGTACCTGCAATGGACGTGGGTAGATGTCTAGGGACTTGTATAAAATGCATCAACAGAAGGTGTGAGTTGTAAGAAAACGAAGGAGGTGAATTTATAAGAAAATCTCCGACAGAACAATTAAAATGGACGATCGCATTTAAAGCGGATCCTAATTCCCTTTGTTACAGGAGAATCAAATCTTATTACAAAGATTTTCTTCAAATCCCTTGAAATCTGGAAATCAACCATATCTACGTCAAATGATAAGATGAATCTACACTTACTCATTTCACTCTTCTATGTTAGCTTCATTCGTACTCTTCATATAAATGGATTGGTTATCCAAATTATTCGCTGATGATAAAACTCTAATTTTCAGCCTGTATGCATCATGAAAACATACTTATTATCATTCTCAAGAATTTTAAATTGTGTTCATACATTCATTATAACCTCGACCAAATTCCGACGATTCACGAACCGTTATATATAAATAAATATGTATATATATATATATATATATATATATATATATATATATATATATATATATATATATATATATATATATATATATATATATATATATATATATATATATATATTATAACTTGAGAATATTAATAAAGTATTAAACGTATAATACTTTACATGAACGTATTGTTTCAATATGTTTATCGATGGAATTAGAAGATAATATCAAATGATTGATTTATCAGATACATTGTGATATGATTACGGGTCTATGTTATGAGGTCCACTGTGATTTAAGAAATCTATTCTTTTTGACAACATTCGAAAAATGGTAAAGTGATTTATAAGTAAGAACGTGAAGTGTAACTAACTTAGATGTTGGATATCGACAAGTTAAGTAACTCGACATTTTTCATTAAGATGATTTCATACGTTTATTTAACCTTTGAACTTTATCCCATGCTTCACCAACAGACTGTAATTTAAAAACTTGAAACCTATTATGAATATATATGATTCTACTTTTCTAAAACGTTTTATGATATAACGATTTCCATTATTTTAACCTTTAAACAAAATGATTCTTAAAAATATATTTGGTTTTGGAAAACAAAATTATTACATTTATTTGATTTAGTTTCAAACGTACAAAAACGTTTTCAGTTTAAAAAGAACTTTATTATTAAAACGTATATAACTTTTATAAATATCTAGAACCACTTTTGACAACTCATTACTTAACCGGTATGATAAAGATAACGATATTTATATTTTATTTTATTAAATATATATAACGATTTAAATTAATATTATATATATTTATACGCGTATTATACGTACATAGTTTTATACTTTTACTATACTTAAACTTTACTTTTACTTTATTTTTACTTTAACTTTAATAATTCACTTTAATAATTCATACTTTAATAATTCACTTTAATAATTCATACTTTAATAATTCACTTTAATAATTCATACTTTAATAATTCACTTTAATAATTCATACTTTAATAATTCACTTTAATAATTCAAAAATCTATTATAAATAGAATTCAATAGGTTTCATTATTTCATAGAAACTTTAAAATATTTTTCTCTAAACTCTCTCAATCGGTTTACATATATATATTTACTCCGTATTATTTCAAGATATTATTAGTATAAATAAAATATTACGTCAGAGTGCTGTCCGAGTGATTTTGAAATTGTTTTTCGAGTGGGATTGGATTAAGGAAATTATGGGTTATAGCTATGGAGGTGATTGGTTATGGTTCATGGGTATGCTCGTGAGGTCAATATAATGTTTATCATCTCCGTTGCGTCTACGTACCGTTCCTGCAATATTGAATCTCAATATTGATACGTGAGTACTCATAATTTAACTTTTACATACTAATAGTGTATCCCTGACTAGTGCTCGAGTATTTAGGATTATGCATGTTTGTACTTTTGATATTGCCTTTAGTTAGGTTATGTTGAATCCTGAATTAGTTATATATGCGACTGAGATAAGGTATAAGATATGCATGTCGTTGGAAAGCTAGCGAAAAATTAAGAACTTTTCATTTAGATATCGAATGATTTCGATGAACGTATTTGAAGTTATAGTCCATCGAATGTTTGTATTATTATTAAAAATGATTATTATTATCGTCGTTATTATCGTCGTTCTAGTTTTATCTTATTATTATTATTATTATTATTATTATTATTATTATTATTATTATTATTATTATTATTATTATTATTATTATTATTATTATTATTATTATTATTATTATTATTATTATTATTATCTTTAACAATAAAAGGATTTATCATTAAAAATTGTTATTTTTATTATTATTACTATCGTTATTATCATTAAAGTTATAATTATTATTATTATTATTATTACTATTATCTAATTATTATTATTATCTAATTATTATTATTATAATTATTATCATTATTATTATTATCATTATTAATATATATATCATTATTTAAAAATGGTTATTGTTATTATTATTATTATATTATCATTATCGTTAATAATGTCATAGTAATTATCATTATTAGTATTATTGTAATTAAAACTAATATTAGTAACACCTAATTATTTTGATTACTATTATTATCATTATTATGAACACGGTATAAAAGACGATTAGAAGCTATTAAACGAAACGATTAGGAAATAATGAGTAAGAGTATCATGAAAAAATTAAAATATTATAAGATATTGATTTAGATAAAATTATCGTTCTTATTATTTTTATCATTACTATTATTATTAAAAGTATCGTTAGTATCAAAACTATCATTTTAACAAAAATTATCATTTTAACAAAAATTATCATTTTAATAGAAATGTCATTGTTACTATAAAATATCATTTTTATTATCATTTTAAATAGAATTATTATTTTAAAGATAATATTAAAAATTATCGTAAATATTAAAGTTATCATAATTAGAATTATCGTTTTATCATAATATCATCTTAGTAATTATAAATATTGATATTTTTATAATAATAATTATTATTAAAAAATAATACAACTTTTACTTACTAACATTATAGATATTATTTTATCAAATAAATATGAAATACAAACATATTTTACTACGCGTAATAAATTACTTTAATAATACCTATCATATTATCTTTATGATATTAAATGAACCCTATAAATTTTATTACTTAATATATATAAAATATATTTTATTATATAAATTTTAATATAAAACTTTATTTATTAATAAATGAATTATATTATTTACTCTAATAAATCTTTTAAAAATATTTAAAAATATAAAACGACGATATTTAAAATATATTATAATCATGTATAAATTTTGGAAATCATTTTGAGTCAAACTGACTTTTGTTGACTTTTGCATATTAGTCTCGAGCATTAGGATTGTGGTACACTATGACCTGACCTAATTGTTAGACAAATATTGACCAACATATAATTATATATAATTAATTTAGGTTCGTGAATCTGAGGTCAACCTTGCACTAGTTCAATGACGTTATATGTATTTTCACTACGAAATACAGTATGGTGAGTTTCATTTGCCTTTTTACCCTTTATATTTTTGGGCTGAGAATACATGCGCAATATTTATAAATGTTTTACAAAATAGACACAAGTACGTGAAACTACATTCTATGGTTGAATT
The DNA here is from genome assembly GCF_046630445.1 of Rutidosis leptorrhynchoides. NCBI lineage: Eukaryota > Viridiplantae > Streptophyta > Magnoliopsida > Asterales > Asteraceae > Rutidosis > Rutidosis leptorrhynchoides. Next base: position 328,114,265 of record NC_092337.1, on the reverse strand, counting down.
ATCGAAATCGAATATGCCCCTTTTTATTAAGTCTGGTAATCTAAGAATTAGGGAACAGACACCCTAATTGACGCGAATCCTAAAGATAGATCTATTGGGCCCAACAAGCCCCATCCAAAGTACCGGATGCTTTAGTACTTCGAAATTTATATCATGTTCGAAGGAGGATCCCGGAATGATGGGAATATTCTTATATGCATATTGTGAATGTTGGTTACCAGGTGTTCAATCCATATGAATGATTTTTGTCTCTATGCATGGGACGTATATTTATGAGAACTGGAAATGAAATTCTTGTGGTCTATTAAAATGATGAAAATGAATGATTATGATAAACTAATGAACTCACCAACCTTTTGGTTGACACTTTAAAGCATGTTTATTCTCAGGTATTAAAGAAATCTTCCGCTGTGCATTTACTCATTTTAAAGATATTAATTGGAGTCTTTCATGGCATATTTTGAAGAACGTTGCATTCAAGTCATTGAGTTCATTAAAGATTATTATTATTAAGTCAAGTTATAGTTGGATAGTGGATATTATGAAATGGTATGCATGCCTGTCAATTTTCGATGTAAAGAAAGTTTGTCTTTTAAAAACAAATGCAATGTTTGTAAAATGTATCATATAGAGGTCAAATACCTCGCGATGTAATCAACTATTGTGAATCGTTTATAATGTATATGAACGGGTCCTTTCAATGATGAAGCAGGCCTGAATGAATCAAGCAGAAGAGCAATTGAAATCTCTAACAGTGATGAGGAAGCAACTGCTGATCCCCTGAGCAACTTGGATGTTGGTGGTAAACTTGATCACGTTTACAAAAGTCAAATTAAGTGCACAAAGAAACAATCCAAGGTGCAAGGTGAAAAAGCTACTAAAGGGGATGTTGAGGTCACTTACTTGTGGATCAAGTGACAATGCGGATGATGAAAGTGATTGAGGAACGTGATTTGTGTTGAAAAACATGATTAATTTGGGTTTGTAATTCGTACTTCCGTTATTTTGAACTTTGTTGTGAATGTATTATGTTATGTGTTTTAAAAACTGCTCACAGACCCTACACGGTCGAACCACGGTCGACCGTGATGACAACCGCGGTTCCTCTGACATTTATTTTGCTATTTTCAGTAAATGTGGGACAACCTCCAATTAATGCTATCTATCTGCATACAATGACCAAATGCAATTATAATTAATTGTGTTTGGAAACTCTTGAATGAATCAATCTCCCAAAATTGTGAAATGTCATTTATTCCTATACCTATTTTAAAGAAAGGTTACCAAAGACCCTCTTGCACCCAAAGAAATGAGTTACTCTAAACCATTTCTATTCTCCAACTCTAAACATCACTCAAATCTGAAAGTCTTTAGGGTCTTCAATAAAACCTCAAATGATATGAAGAAAATTTCTTGTAATGACTCAAGACTCATACTAGAAGAATGTGAAGTATTATTCTTTGATTATTCCACTACTCAAAAGGAGTTTATTAAAGTAGGGTGGGAGTCATTTCTCATGCGTGAGACTCATGTATTTCCCTCATTGACAAAGAATTCTACTCAAACTTTGATTTCACATCTAGCATTGTGAAATTCAAGATATTTGATCAAGAATATCTCTTGACACTCAAACAATTCATGAAGATCCTCAAAGTGCCATCTCAAGGAGTTAAATTCTATACCACTCAAAACCGTATATGAAACGGCTCAAACCGTTTAATTTAAAACTGGCAAACTTTTGTTTTTTAAAACTGTACAGGAGTGGCGCACCAAGACCAGGTGCGGCTTTTGAAGACCCAGAATCGGCGCTCTTGTCTCCAGAAGCGGCGCTCCTGACACCTAATGAAAAACTCCACCAAAGGCTGATCAGGAGCGGTGCTTTTAGTACAAAAGCGGCGCTCATGTACCTGGGAAAAGCCACCTAACCACAAGTGCAAAACCACCAAAGTACATTCGATTTATATAATAAAAGTGTTTACACAACAAAATTGGCACCACGACTCTTGGGACTCCCACGACCCGTTACATACATCAATGTAGCAATTTTGACCCAAATAGTTTAATTTCCAAATTTAGCGAGCATGGTGTTTGGGACTAAACTACCCCACACTTAGGCAAAAATCCAAAAGCGTCTACTATCATAACAAAAGTGGGAGATCTCTAATCCAATCGAATACCCTTGCCCTTGTCCACACCGGAGCCTGAAAAGGTAAACAATGAGAGGGTAAGCAAAACGCTTAGTGAATGCAATAAATATACACATACATATATAATATACCTACTTGCAACACTTACTCACATACCACATACATACTAGCAACATAATTATCATTCCATCTCAAGTGCGAAACTAGTAACCCCCAATACCACAACTAGCAAATCCAAAGAGCATATAACCGAAACAATATAATATGCTACACTACAACATGTACACAAGCCATATGGTTACCAATACTCGCATATTGGTGCTACCGTCTCTTTGCTTCACACCATACGCACTTATCATGATGCTAACGGATCTTTGGTTCACATCACGTCTTGAGTCATACTTAAGTTACGGTGCTACTGGCTCTTTGGTTCACACCTCAATAACTCATGCTATAGTGCTACCGGCTCTTTGGTTCACACTACAACATACGCACTACGATGCTACCGGCTCTTTGGTTCACATCGTAGCACACTCGCACATACTACGGCACTACCGGCTCTTTGGTTCATGCCATAGCATACAAATAAATACACTATATACATACATGCATTATTATTCCACTAATCTTAATGCCTTTGGTGAATGATAAATCAAGATCGCAACCTTCAATATAATGTACCTATTACATTATGCACATAATCAATCACACGATCAAGTTGGTCAACTAACCTACTCACCATCCTAGTGTCATTTTGACCCAAGGTGCAAATGTGACCCATTTGCACCTTTAACCCTCACACTAGGTCAAGATTACACCAACTTGCTATCATTAGTCGATTAAGGTCTTAATGCACCCATTAACACAAGGTTAGTGCATTTTCATACTCATTAGACAACTTAGGTCATTCAAAACTCATTTGACCCATGCCAAAGTCAACACACCCATTTAGGTCATCCACCACCCAAATAATACCCATTTACCAAATCAACAAGGTGTGCTAGTAATTAACTAACCCTTTAAGGCCCATAAACACCAATTATCACTTTAAAACTCTAGGTTAGTCATTCTTGGGTCCTTATGACCCAATCTTACCAAAAAACCCCAAATCACTAACGAATGGGTTTTATGTTCACCATTGACCCAAACCCTAACCCTCAAACAAATCAAAGTAAAGAAAATTGAGTTTAGAACATACCACCACAATCAAAACTTAGCTAGTGACTAGATGAACAACTTTAATACCCGCCCTTTGACCCGAATCAAGCTTCTTCCTCCTTGATTTGAGCTTTTTCACACTAGAACCCTTTCTCACTCTAAAATTGAAGTGGAAGGGATAAGGTAGGTGAAAGAGGAGTAAATGGTACTCTAGATCTGACCTTGGGGTCTTAAATTCGTCCTATAAGTGAAAGTACAAAATGCCCTTCATACTTTACAATTTAATTAAAAGACCCATTTCATTTCCCCGTCCAGGAGCGGTGCTCCTGAACCTAGGAGCGGCACTCCTAGTGCTTCTTCTTGATATTTTTGGGTTGTTACAGTATACAACTTCTACCTTATTTTATTCCACGAAGGGCACTCACTTCTCTCTTTCTCAATCCGAATCTTAAACTACACTTTGTCAAGAGGGCCTTCTTGACATCTTGACAGTGATGTTCGGATGGAATATGAGTCATGGAAGGCATTCATTCATCACAATATCTTCTTTCGCAAGGATAATGATGACCATCTATCTTTGACTGAACTAGGACTTATGTGGTGCTTAAAGCACTCAATACTAGTCAACATTGCCTTACGAATGGCTTCCCGAATGAATGATCTAAAGCAGGATCCTTCACAACCACTTCCCTATGGGGAGTGTCTCACACGCATCTTCAAGTTTCTTGATCTACCTGTCAACTACTCCTCTTCGTGTGATACCCCTAGCAATGTCCTCGACAACCCAAATTCATGAAAATGAAGCACATTGCAGGTGCCATCGTCATGATATCATACATATCTCATATGAGATATTACACATATTGGATTCGGATGTTGTTTTGAATAAGAGCATTTCCTCTATGTATGTTCCTTCTTTGTTTTCACTATGTTTGATGCTTATGTGTGCACTTTTTCTTAGGAATGAATAAAATGTTGCGTGTTTTTATGTGTTGTGTTTGTTGTTCTTTTCCACCTTGTACGATTCAAGGGGGAGCATTTGTCTTAGGGCGATTTTAGTTTCAGGGGGAGCTAACCTTTTTGCTTCGACAAAAGGGGGAGAAAGTTGGATAAGTGACGTTAACACTTGTATGTATTTATAGATAAATGTCAACCATCACTTATGTGTTTGTCATCATCAAAAAGGGGGAGAATGTTGGGGGAGAATGTAGGTTAACATGGGATTATGCTTAATGACTATACTAATCTTAATCCATAACAATAAGTGTTTTGATGATGACATATACACATACTTAAAGCTAATGGTAGACATCTTGACATAAATAAATAAGTTCACTAATCCACATTTGCTCTAGCAAAATACCAAAACCAAAAGAAAGTTTAAAATGAAAAACAGTGTACACGGCTAAACCACGGTCGACCGTAGGTCAGACCGTGGAGACTTGCACTCAGATTTACGAAACCTGAGATGCACATTTGACTCCACGGTTGACCGTGGATCGACCGCAGAAACCTATTGTCCAGTTTTTGATCGAAAAATGTTTGACCACATCCAGGCATCTATAATTCATGAAACCGGTAGACGAAGATATTGATGTTATAATTCCTGTTGAGTCAGTTGAGGAAGCTAACAAGAGGTATAACAACACTCTGTATGGGTATTTTTTTGGCAAAAGAATGGCGTTCCCAGTTGTCCAAAATTATGCAACGAATGCATGGAAGAAATATGGTATAGAAAAGATGATGACGAATGCCAAGGGGTTCTTCTTCTTCAAGTTTGAAACGGAAGAAGGTATGATGAATGTCATGCAGAATGGTGTTTGGATGATTCGTACGATCCCTATTATCCTAAACAAGTGGTCCCCGGATGTTTCTCTCACTAAAGAGGACCTTACTAAGGTTCCCGTTTAGGTAAAGTTGCATGATGTTCTGTTGGCGGGATATACTGAGATAGGGTTAAGTGTTATAGTGTCAAAGATTGGGAGGTCGATGATGATGGATTCGTACACAAGCACCATGTATTTAGAATCTTGGGGTCGACCGAACTATGCTAGAGCTATGATCGAGGTTTCAGCGGACTTTGCGCTAAAATATTCTATTAAGGTGGGTACACCTAACAGGGAGGGTAAGAAAAACTCTGTGGATGTGGTCCGTATTGAATATGAGTGGAAGCCTCCAAGGTGCTCATGCTGCAACATTTTTGGTCATAATGACTCCCAATGCCCGAAGATTGTTTCGGTTGTACCAGTCAAGCTGGTAGATGATGATGGGTATGAGAGGGTCAAGAGTAAAAAATAGTCAACTAAAAATAATGACAAAGGAAAACAGAAGCAGGGTTTCCCCATGCAAAACAAGACTAAATTGGTGTATGTACCTAAGGTAAGTACAACTGATCATCCAAAGAGTGGTAAATGTAAAAGTGGTGGTGGACAAAAAGATGCCGGTCCAAGTAATGAGGGGATTTTTGTCTTAAATCCCTTTGATGCATTGGATGATCATGACGAGTTTCACGTGAGAGATGAAGATGACGATGTTATTGAAAATCAAGATGAAACTTCGGTGTTTATTGGTTCCAAAAAACCTTCTGAGGGGGCAAGCACTCCCGGTCTTGGGGTTTTCCAATGATTAACATCGCATCATGGAACATAAGGGGTTTGAACCTAATCCCTAAACAAAAAGAGGTTTGTGATGTGGTAGTAATAAACTTTCTATTTGTGCTATATTGGAGTCTCATGTTTCCATAGCAAAATTAAGTGACATATGTAACTCCGTGTTTCCTTCTTGGAATTCGATCTCGAATAATAATGTTTGTGCTTCTGGTACTCGTATTATTGTTGGTTGGAACCCTAGTGAGGTCAGATTGATGATCGTGGCCATGACGGATCAAGTTATTAATTGTGTTGTTAAGACGGTTGAAGATAAATGCGAATGTTTTCTATCCTTTGTTTATGCGGATAATTACTATATTAAAAGAAGACAACTATGGAATTGCCTACAGTACCATAATGCTTCTATTGGTCGTAAACCATGGTCAATTCTTGGTGATTTTAATGTCTCATTGGACATAGAGGAGTCCATAGCTAGTTCCTCGAGTTGTACGTTAGCCATGAGAGAGTTCTGGGAATGTGTTAAAAGCATTAATATGGCGGATGTCAATCATAGTGGTTTTTGTTATACTTGGAACCAACGCCCAAACTCATCGTCTGGTATTTTGAAGAAGATAGATAGAGTTATGGTAAATGATATTTTCATTAACTCGTTTACGAATGCGTATGTTATATTCCAGCCCTATCGGATTTCGGATCATTGCCCTGCGGTGCTTCGGATACCTATTGAAATGGAGAAGAAGGTTAGGCCTTTTAAATTTAGTAATTATATTGCTACTCGTGATGATTTCAAAGATAAGGTTCGACAAAGGTGGAGTGTTGATGTCCCTGGCCACCATATTTATCGAGTAGTCAAAAGGTTGCATATGTTAAAGAAGTCTATGCGTAAACTTATGTGGAACAATGGCAATGTGCATGAAAATGTACTTACTCGTGAAGTGTTAAATGTTGCCCAGAAAGACCTTGATGATCAACCTAGCTCGAGTGAATGTAGATTACGGGCTACTGCTGCCTTCAAGGTGTATAACCAAGCCATTCTTGATGAAGAAAGTCTATTGAAACAAAAGGAAAAAATTGAGTGGCTGCGGGTTGGTGACGGTAATACAGCCTACTTCCATCGAGTTGTTAAAGGCAGAATGAACCGCAATTGTATAGAAGCTCTTCTGGATCCAAATGATGTTATGGTTGAAGGTGACTTGGTTCCTCCTTTGATAATTTCTCATTACGAAAATTTTCTCGGGGTGGCAACAAACTGTGAGGAGTTTTGTGACCCTGGGTCACTGTTCCCGAATAGAATTAGTCATCAAAGATCCTTGGACATGGTTAAACCAGTTAATGAAGTGGAAATCAAAGAAGCGATGTTTGGTATTGGTGACTCTAAATCTCCGGGACCGGATGGGTATACGTCCGCATTTTTAAAGAATCATGGGATATTGTAGGTGGGGATATTATTCGAGCTATTCAGGAGTTTTTTTATTAATGGTCAAATGTTGAGGGAGATTAATAATACTATTATTGCCTTAATCCCTAAGACTAAAATGCCTAGTAGGGTCACTGACTTTCGTCCAATCTCTTGTTGTAATGTGATTTATAAGTGTATAAGCAAGATTATTACTTCAAGAATTAAAGCTATCTTGGATGAAGTTGTTAGTATGAATCAATCGGCATTTATTCCAGTAGGAGAATAGCGGATAATATTCTTCTTACGCAAGAAATAATGAAGAACTATCACTTGAATTGTGGGGCCCCGAGATGTGCGTTCAAGGTATATATCAAAAAAGCGTATGACACGGTCGATTGGAACTTTCTTGAGGCCACTCTTGTGTGTTTTGGATACCCGATGAAGATGATAAAATGGATAATGGCTTGTGTTTTGTCACCTTCATTTTCCATCTGTATAAATGGGGAGTTGCACGGTTTTTTCAAGGGTAAACGGGGATTGAGGCAAGGGGATCCTTTGTCTCCTTATCTCTTTACGCTCGTTATGGAGGTTTTAACGCTAATGTTGAAAAGGAATATTGCGCAAAGTGGTAAATTTCGGTACCACCCGAGATGTGTTAAACTCAAGATTGTAAATTTATGCTTTGCGGATGATCTATTCTTGTTTTCCCATGCGGATAGCCACTATGTTAAAATCCTTCGGGATTCACTTGAGGAGTTTAAAAATTGCTCGGGGTTTGCTCCTAGTTTGCCGAAAAGCACTGCCTTCTTCGCTCATATTAACACTAATACTAAGAACATGATATTAGCCACTCTCCCATTCGAAGAGGGCACACTTCCTGTTTGGTATTTGGGAGTTCCCCTGGTGTCCTCTCGTCTGATATACCGAGATTGTAAAATCTTAGTTGATAGAGTCGGGATTAAAATAGGTGATTGGAAGAACAAATTTTTATCGTTTGCGGGTCGAGTCCAACTAATTATATCAGTTATTACGGACATGCAATTGTATTGGTGCTCGGTCTTTATTCTTCCGGATGCTATTATCAAGGATATCGAGAAATTGATGCGGGGTTTCCTTTGGTGCCAAGGAGATTTAAAACGGGGTAAGGCTAAAGTTAAATGGGATGATGTTTTTTGTCTCCCAAAAGAAGAGGGTGGTTTGAGCATTAAGAGACTCAATCATAAGAACATTGCGCTTATGACTTCTCATATATGGCGGTTTCTCACGCTTAAGGACTCGTTATGGGTTAGATGGATTCACATGTATAAACTAAAGGGTCATAATTTCTGGGAAGTGGCGATTGCAGCTGATTCTTCTTAGAGTTGGCGTAAATTGCTCCAAGTTAGACCCATGGTTCGAAAATTCTTTGCATTCTGGTTGGGTGATGGTCGTTCTATTTTAGCTTGGTTCGATGAATGGTGTGTTTTGGGCCCCCTTGTCATGTTATTTCATTGGATGACATTACTAGTGCAGGTTTTTCGATCCATGCAAGGGTTAGTGATGTTATTTTTGCTAATTTTAAATGGCCGAGTCCATGGTTAGTCAAATATCCAAGGTTAGCTTCTCAACAAATCCCTTCGTTGAATGATACGACTGATAGACTAATTTGGAAGGGTATTGTTGTAGACCGGAATGCTTCGTGGCATGTGTGTGGGATTCTATCAGACCTCGTGGCCAAAAAGTTAGTTGGTTTGATGTCGTTTGGTTCAATCAATGTATTCCTAAACATGCATTTGTTATGTGGCTCTTAATGGGTGAACGACTCAAGACACAGGATCGTCTGAAACCTTGGGAGCTTCGCAATAACCCGACTTTGGTGTGTTTTTTGTGTAACGAATCCATGGATTCTCATGATCACCTCTTTTTTGAGTGTGCTTATTCAAAAAAGGTATGGCATTTGGTCTTGTGGTTGATTCGAGTTGATATGGGTAGTTATGATTAAAAGGGGTGTCGTGATGTTATTGCCAATTCTGGTACTTGAAAAGGGGTTGTGTGGATAGTTGCCAAACTTTGCTTTGGTGCTACTGTTTATCATATATGGCAGGAAAGAAATATGAGGCTGTTTAAATGAGGTAAGAAGACAGAAGAACAAGTGTTTGAATCGATCAGATCCAATATTTGGTTGAAATTGATGGTTACTTCGTTTAAAAGTACGAGGAAAGTGGAGCAAATGAAGGATGATTGGCAACTTTATTGAGGAGTCTTGCTCAGTCGTAGGTTGTTAGCAGTCTTGTGTTCGCGTTAGTCATGTAGATTGCTAGTGGGTTGTTTTGTTATCTTTATTTTGCTTGGCTGCAAGAGTCACTTGTAGCAGCTGAACTTTATTGGGGTGTAACATTTTATTATTTTAATAATATTTGCCGGGGTAACCCTTTACCCAAAAAAAAATTCATGAAACCTGTTTAAACATGCTTATGATAGTTGCCTTCTTCATTCCTAAAGGAGCTTTGGTCACTAGAACACTAATCTTGGTTAATCACGTCTAATGACACCTTAATGACACCTTAATGACGATTAACCCTTAATTAAGGAAAATACATAAGTGTTTTAGGAAAACATGTACATCTAAAATATATCTAGACATTCTTAGGATGGTCACCAAGTCCCAACCAAGAGTTGCTCTTTCCTTGTACATGTGTTGGACATTAATGTATGCTTATACATTAATCTTGCAAATGCCACTTTGCAAGTAAAACTTCCATAGTCTTAGTCTAAGGCTATGTTATCACTATGTGCTTAATTCTAACATTACTTAGTGATCTCTTTCTAGTCATTTCTTGTATATTACTTAACTACATGCTATTTGTGCATGTTTATTATTTGATTATGTGTTAAGTGCTAAATGATATGTAGTTATTTAATATATGTATCAACCATGTCTTGCTATGTGTTATAAGTTGGATTCCACCAACTAGTATTTGGATTACTTCAATATATGCATGTGTTACTTGGATAATTCTTAAAATGTTATAAATCTAATGAGCTTAAAAGACAATGAAACATTAACACACATAAGGTTTCTTAAGTCTAAAATTAAGTTTATGAATAAGTTTAAACTTGATTAACTTGATGTCTTGCAACATGCTTAATTGTTACCACTTCCTTAATTTGTTAAGACATCATTACCACACTTAAGTACAAACAATTTCAAATTTGAATACTAGCATGCTTCGTGATTAAAGTGGGTTGGTGTCACTAATAACATGTTGACCAACTAATAGAGATTTAGCAATTGTATTAATTACAAAAAAAAAAAAAAAAAAGATTTATGACAAAACTGAGATTGCCTCAAATGATTATCATGTCTTATACCCAAGAATGTTAGACTTTCTACTTTGAGCATGATATGTCACTATCAAGGCAATACATCCAAGGTAAATGGACATTTAATGAATATAGTACTTGTATAGGATGTTGGGTATCTTTTTGTAGGTGTTAAAGGAAGTAAAGTGTCCAAGGAGTGATGTCCAAAACTGATTCAAACGGTAATGCAACATATAAGGACTAGAAAGCGTGCGGTCAACCCACGGTCGACCGTGGGTCAGGACGCAGATAAGGCTGACTTTTTATCTCTCCATATAAATAGCAAGACTTGGAGAACTTAGGAGACTTGGACCTCTTGCATGCTATAACTCAAAATCCTCAAAGAATTACAAGAACAAAACATTCGTACATATGTTTGTGATTAGTAAGAGATGTTTTATAATCTCATAGATTATAAAAGGGGTGTTTGTAAACTTACTTTCAAATTCTTATCTTTGTGAGTTTACATAGTGATGTATTAATTCATAGAATTGTCTTAGGATTATCAGCACTGAAATAGGGTGAGTCTTTGTACTTTGTAATTAGAAGCATATGCTAGCTTAGATGTCATCTTCCTTAAAGAGAAGTAGGGAGTTGATTAATCTCATTGGAGATTAATACTTGTCCAAGTTAAAGACAAGTTGATCTAAGTTGGAGGTAATCTTTCAAAGGGATAGAAGGATTAGGTTTGCTATCTAAAGAGAAGTACAAGGCTTGTAAATCGGATCTCCACCGGGTTTGGAGAAAAGTGCTTAGTGAAGCAAGAAATCCCGATTAGTGAATCGGGGAGTGGATTAAGGTGGATTAGTTAACATCCACCCGAACCACTATAAATCCTTGTATTTATGTTCTTTACTTTACATTCCGCATTATTACAAACATAAACACACCATACATTGGTTTGAGTTGACTAACGTGATCAAGCATTGTTCAAATATTGATCATTGAAAAACTTTTAAAAATATTAAGTAACTATTCACCCCTTCTAGTTACTTACACCTACAAACATACATACATACATACATACCTACATACATGTATACAACCATAAATACATACCATGTTCACCTACTGTCATGACCAGAAAATTTCAGTCAAATTTAAACTCTGATAACTCCGACAAGATAAGCTAAATGATGTGTTTCATTAAAATATTTTTTCATACAATTAATTAACCATTGGACTTTACCCTACGATTCACTAACAACTTATAATCTAAAACTCGAACCCGTCATGATTTATATATGATTTTACTTTCTTAAATGAAAACATTTTAGGATATAATAATTTCTATTATTATAACCTCTTAATAAAATGATTTTGAATATAATTAGTTCTAGAAAACTAAATTTTATAATATCTATATATGAATTGATAAAAATTTACAATTAAACGATGCTATTTTAAATTAAAATTTTTACATATTAAGTCGTTTTATTTTTATGATATAAGTTTTGTAAATTTTTTTAAGAAACGAAGTTAAATTAAAAATGAACAATTCGTAAAACACAACATACAACAACATGTAGCTTAAATAGTTGAATTTAAATTAATTTATTTACTATTCATTGAATAGTAAATGAAATGAAATTAATTCATTTACTATTCACATGAAAATGACATGATTGAAATTATTAATTATAAGTTACATAAAATACCCCTAAAGTATTTTAAAAATACGAATTTTTAAAAATTTTCGATTCATATTAGATTCTAAATTTATTATTATATTATTATATTTTATTTCAATATTATTATATTACTATATTTATTATATTATTATATTTAAATTAATATTATATTATATATCTTTGTCTAGTCAAAAACAAGGAAAACACATATTACGCTTATAAACTTTATAAACGAACCTTTTTACAACTAAATTTATAAAGCTTAAGACCAAAATATATATATATATATATATATATATATATATATATATATATATATATATATATATATATATATTTAAATATAAAAAGTGAAATTTTTTTTCATATTTTTACCCGTCAATTATTAGCAACAGAGTACCAAATACCGGTCCGTGAAAACTGTCGGTAGATATTATTGAATTCTAATTCACAAGTTTTTATTTTCATATTATTATATTATCATTATATTATTACTTTATTATAATATTATATTATTATATTCTATTTCAATATTATTATATTATTATATTTACTTATATATACTACGTTCATGTTCTAGTTGAAATCACACATATCACATATATATCATATGTTACTCCGTAATTAACTGTATTATTGTTATTATTATTATAATTATTATTCTTAATATTATTATTCTTAATCTTATTATTAATTAGTAGTATTAGTATTATGGTTACAAAATATACATAAAATACTACAACGAGGTTATGTTCAAGTGATTTCAAAATGGGTTTTTCAAATGGTTTAAAGCTAAGGAATTCATGGGTATTAAATAAGGAGGTTATGGTATTGATCGGGGGTATTGTTCGTGAATCATAGGTCAACCTTGCATTTATCATTTCCGTTGCATCTGCATACTTTTCCTGCACTATTGAACTACAATATTGATACGTGAGTTTTCATAGCTCCCTTTTTATATATATTTTTGGGCTGAGAATACATGCGTATTTTATAACTGTTTTACGAAATGGACACAAGTACTAAAAACATATTCTACGTTCAGTTGTACCACTTTTCATATTTTTCTCTAATAGCTTGGTAACTAATATTTACATGTTGTAAGAGCATGTAAGCGCGAATCCTATTAATAGATCTATCGGTTTTGACAACCCCAACCGTGCTAGTCGCTCTAGTATCGTAAACGGTTGCATAGTACTTCGTTTTTACTACACTTGGTACAATGTAGGGAGATTTCATAATAAAGGGAATATGCCACATTAATTGTTAAGTATGGTTACCGAAACGCTCAACAACTTATAGAATACTTTTATACACATGCGAGTGTACGGATATTTATGAAAACTGAAATCTTGTGGTCTATTACTATTACGAAAATGATTGATTATGATAAACTATGAACTCACCAACCTTTTTGATTGACACTTTTAAGCATGTTTATTCTCAGGTATAAAGAAGCTTCCGCTGTTTAACTGCTATGTGCATGGAGTCTTACATGGCATATTTTTCAAGGAAACTTTGCATTCATACATTAATATGTATTATATTTTGACTATTTAGTCAACTGATGTATTATTATGAACTATCATTTATTGGGGTTGTCTATATGTAGAAATCACCATAGGTCGAATACATTTATGTACATGCTTTAAAAATGTATACCGATTTAAAAACTTTCTTATATAGAAAGCGCGTCTTTTGAAATGAATGCAATGTTTGTAAAATGTAAAATATAGAGGGCAAACCTAGCAATGGGACCGATGAATGATGTGCTGCGTCAATAGGGATTTTGGCGGGTCATCATAGTTGGTATCAGAGCAGAGGTCTTAGCGAACTAGAATCTGCATTAGTGTGTCTAACGGCTCTTTGTTAGGATGCATTAGTGAGTCTGGACTTTGACCGTATCTGTTTAGTTATAAGTTTTGCTTATCATTCCTTGTCTAAAATTTCCTACTTATCATTCTAGTCTTGACATGTCTCATTGTAATTATTGCATAGATAGTGTATAGACAAAATCATATCTTATCGTATCTATTATAGTAATTCTGCCTTACATATTCCATAATTTCCTCCGTAACTTGTAGGATTTTGATATTATATATACATATGTAAAATATGTATTTAGAATATCAATTTAAGTCCTATAATCTTTTTCATATCAAAAAATCATTTTCTCAAATCGTGCAAAGATGGATTCTGCAACTAGTTTGAATTCCTCGAATTCCAACAGCTATTCCGCTATGGGAATCCACTTAAGCTCCGAAAGCAGTGTAACCGGAATGGACCAACCAATTAGTCATCATCTTTTCTGGATGGATTGGGGGTGAGTTCGTGGATGACTTAATCAATTTAGACAAGAAGAAGGTGATCCCTTTCATGAGTCGTTTTCGCCTCTTGGCGGAGAATTTGAGGCACTCACTGGCGAACCCGTTCGCAACACCATTTTCTCTCTCCTTTCCAGGATATGTCACCACAAATATAATATTACTAATATTATTGAGGCTATCCGACCTTTACTCCGCTTAAACAATCAATCGAACCTGGTAGATGAAGTGAATCAACTTCGTGCTCGAGTAGTGGCACAAGAGAATACGGTGCACAATTTGCAAGCACTGCATGCACCACCGTAGGTACCACCAGCACCAGTAGTACATGTACCAGCAATAACGATACCACCAACAACAGCGTCAGCAGCATCACAAGCCTCAACATCACGATTTGCACCACGAACATCAACATCATACGCACCATATATACCAAAGAATACGAATAAAAATGAATGATGAAGTATTGATTCATAACTTCATATATGTTGGAGAAATATTCCACAGTGATTATGTAATCTCTAAAGTTTTAGGGATTATTCATTTCTAGTTCCAACCGTAAACCAAATGAAATTAATATAATATTAACTCATTAAATCCATATTACATCTGAAGAAAATATACATACATATATTTTCATAAAAACTGTAATAAAAATTCTTTTGTACAAAATATTACTTGTGAAATTTTATTTTAACGGGTAGGTAATACCCGAGAAATATTTAAGTTCACATTAATATATTACACTGTACATTTTCAATGATGTTTCGACAATCATTAATTATACTCTCTCCTTTCATAGCAATATACATCATTTCACAAAAATCAAGACAACCATTTTCCATACCAATTCAATTACATATTCTGATTTTGACAGATCAAAATCCAATTCAAGATTAAAGAAGTGCCATCAATCTTAAATTCCTACATCCTTCGAAACCATACTTTAAATTCAAAATGTTATTCATAAAACCGAGGAGAATATTATTCGTATCTTTCATAATTCGTGATGATTTCACTTCCACAATCATATACTAACGGATACAACCTGCGTTCAAACACTCCAATTCAAAATTCTTGAAATCACCTCAGATTGAAAATCAATGAATCGGACTCGTTGATGGTCTTAATAGTCAAAAGTTGATAATAAAGAAAAGTATGTTAGAAAAGAAATTTAGAACTGAAAAATGGATTGAGCAAACTATGAAGGAGGCTGTTGACAAATCACAAGGACTAAACCCGTACCTAAAGAATTAAGATAATTCAGTTTCTGATGGAAATCTCAGAAGATATGCAATCTCTTTACGTATTCTAAATCCTTGTGGAAGAATATTCTTCATCATATTTTGATTTTAATTTTTTTTTTAAATTCTAAGATATCATCGTATCTTCCATTATAAATATCCTCAATATTTCTGAAAAATACTGAAATGTCCCGTTCTTATTGATTAAAAACGTTCCATATTAATTGATTTCGTTGCGAGGTTTTGACCTCTATATGAGACATTTTTCAAAGACTGCATTCATTTTTGAAACAAACCATAACCTTTATTTCATAGATAAAGGTTTTAAAAAGATTTACGTAGATTATCAAATAATGATAATCTAAAATATCCTGTTTACACGCGACCATTACATAATGGTTTACAATACAAATATGTTACAACAAAATAAGTTTCTTGAATGCAGTTTTTACACAATATCATACAAGCATGGACTCCAAATCTCGTCCTTATTTAAGTATGCGACAGCGGAAGCTCTTAATAATCACCTGAGAATAAACATGCTTAAAACGTCAACAAAAATGTTGGTGAGTTATAGGTTTAACCTATATATATCAAATCATAATAATAGACCACAAGATTTCATATTTCAATACACATCCCATACATAGAGATAAAAATCATTCATATGGTGAACACCTGGTAACCGACATTAACAAGATGCATATATAAGAATATCCCCATCATTCCGGGACACCCTTCGGATATGATATAAATTTCAAAGTACTAAAGCATCCGGTACTTTGGATGGGGCTTGTTGGGCCCGATAGATCTATCTTTAGGATTCGCGTCAATTAGGGTGTCTGTTCCCTAATTCTTAGATTACCAGACTTAATAAAAAGGGGCATATTCGATTTCGATAATTCAACCATAGAATGTAGTTTCACGTACTTGTGTCTATTTTGTAAATCATTTATAAAACCTGCATGTATTCTCATCCCAAAAATATTAGATTTTAAAAGTGGGACTATAACTCACTTTCACAGATTTTTACTTCGTCGGGAAGTAAGACTTGGCCACTGGTTGATTCACGAACCTATAACAATATATACATATATATCAAAGTATGTTCAAAATATATTTACAACACTTTTAATATATTTTGATGTTTTAAGTTTATTAAGTCAGATGTCCTCGTTAGTAACCTACAACTAGTTATCCACAGTTAGATGTACAGAAATAAATCGATAAATATTATCTTGAATCAATCTACGACCCAGTGTATACGTATCTCAGTATTGATCACAACTCAAACTATATATATTTTGGAATCAACCTCAACCCTGTATAGCTAACTCCAACATTCACATATAGAGTGTCTATGGTTGTTCCGAAATATATATAGATGTGTCGACATGATAGGTCGAAACATTGTATACGTGTCTATGGTATCTCAAGATTACATAATATACAATACAAGTTGATTAAGTTATGGTTGGAATAGATTTGTTACCAATTTTCACGTAGCTAAAATGAGAAAAATTATCCAATCTTGTTTTACCCATAACTTCTTCATTTTAAATCCGTTTTGAGTGAATCAAATTGCTATGGTTTCATATTGAACCCTATTTTATGAATCTAAACAGAAAAAGTATAGGTTTATAGTCGGAAAAATAAGTTACAAGTCGTTTTTGTAAAGGTAGTCATTTCAGTCGAAAGAACGACGTCTAGATGACCATTTTAGAAAACATACTTCCACTTTGAGTTTAACCATAATTTTTGGATATAGTTTCATGTTCATAATAAAAATCATTTTCTCAGAATAACAACTTTTAAATCAAAGTTTATCATAGTTTTTAATTAACTAACCCAAAACAGCCCGCGGTGTTACTACGACGGCGTAAATCCGGTTTTACGGTGTTTTTCGTGTTTCCAGGTTTTAAATCATTAAGTTAGCATATCATATAGATATAGAACATGTGTTTAGTTGATTTTAAAAGTCAAGTTAGAAGGATTAACTTTTATTTGCGAACAAGTTTAGAATTAACTAAACTATGATCTAGTGATTACAAGTTTAAACCTTCGAATAAGATAGCTTTATATGTATGAATCGAATGATGTTATGAACATCATTACTACCTTAAGTTCCTTGGATAAACCTACTGAAAAAGAGAAAAATGGATCTAGCTTCAACGGATCCTTGGATGGCTCGAAGTTCTTGAAGCAGAATCATGACACGAAAACAAGTTCAAGTAAGATCATCACTTGAAATAAGATTGTTATAGTTATAGAAATTGAACCAAAGTTTGAATATGATTATTACCTTGTATTAGAATGATAACCTACTGTAAGAAACAAAGATTTCTTGAGGTTGGATGATCACCTTACAAGATTGGAAGTGAGCTAGCAAACTTGAAAGTATTCTTGATTTTATGTAACTAGAACTTGTAGAATATATGAAGAACACTTAGAACTTGAAGATAGAACTTGAGAGAGATCAATTAGATGAAGAAAATTGAAGAATGAAAGTGTTTGTAGGTGTTTTTGGTCGTTGGTGTATGGATTAGATATAAAGGATATGTAATTTTGTTTTCATGTAAATAAGTCATGAATGATTACTCATATTTTTGTAATTTTATGAGATATTTCTTGCTAGTTGCCAAATGATGGTTCCCACATGTGTTAGGTAACTCACATGGGCTGCTAAGAGCTGATCATTGGAGTGTATATACCAATAGTACATACATCTAAAAGCTGTGTATTGTACGAGTACGAATACGGGTGCATACGAGTAGAATTGTTGATGAAACTGAACGAGGATGTAATTGTAAGCATTTTTGTTAAGTAGAAGTATTTTGATAAGTGTCTTGAAGTCTTTCAAAAGTGTATGAATACATATTAAAACACTACATGTATATACATTTTAACTGAGTCGTTAAGTCATCGTTAGTCGTTACATGTAAATGTTGTTTTGAAACCTTTAGGTTAACGATCTTGTTAAATGTTGTTAACCCAATGTTTATAATATCAAAAGAGATTTTAAATTATTATATTATCATGATATTATGATGTACGAATATCTCTTAATATGATATATATACATTAAATGTCGTTACAACGATAATCGTTACATATATGTCTCGTTTCAAAATCATTAAGTTAGTAGTCTTGTTTTTACATATGTAGTTCATTGTTAATATAATTAATGATATGTTTACTTATCATAATATTATGTTAACTATATATATAACCATATATATGTCATCATATAGTTTTTACAATTTTTAACGTTCGTGAATCACCGGTCAACTTGGGTGGTCAATTGTCTATATGAAACCTATTTCAATTAATCAAGTCTTAACAAGTTTGATTGCTTAACATGTTGGAAACATTTAATCATGTAAATATCAATCTCAGTTAATATATATAAACATGGAAAAGTTCGGGTCACTACAAATACCTCCATAACTATACTTATCTGAAATTAATTATCTCTTCGCTTTATCTGTATTACATCATAACGAAAAATGTTTTAGTTTCAAAATTTGTGTAACATTCGAATTTAAATTCTTGATATTTGGAGTAGTGTTGGAATGAAAGCATGAGTTAGTATAATATAATGACGCCCAATCAACGTGATTATATTGCAGTAAGTCATACGGAAGTTCTAATGGCACATGATGAAGGTAGTACTTGATCAACATTACCCTCACCATGTACCATGTTGCGCGACTCTTTTATTTTACTTAACATCTGAATATACCAAGAATGTATTTTCTTGATAGTTCTATACTTTCAGTGATTCCAGCAGTTTGCTAATATAATTGTGCCATTACATTTTTCTTTCTGCGTATAACACTAGTTATGCTCATTTGAAATCCTATCTACCGTATTTCCGGAGAAATCTTTATCATTTCATTTGTATTTCTCAATAGTGAGAAATTATCTATTTATTGAACTTGTGCTTATCATAAAACGAAACCCGACCCATATAGGGTACTCGAAATACTCCATTCATCGATCTTATCATTTTCTTTGATAATGATTATACTAAAAATCGAATTCATTTAAAGAATTCAAGTTATATCATATTTTGTGATACGAAAATATCCTCGTTTTCGTTATCAACTTTCCTTATCCAAATTTTGGGACGAAATTTCTTTTAACGGGTAGGTACTGTCATGACCCAAAAATTTTGGTCAAATTTAAACTCTGATAACTCCGACAAGATAAGCAAATTGATGTGTTGCATTAAAATATTTTTTCATAAATTTAATTAACCATTGGACTTTACCTTACGATTCACGAATAACCTATAATTTAAAACTCGAACCTGTCATGATTTATATATGATTTTACTTTCTTAAATGAAAACGTTTTAGGATATAATAATTTCTATTATTATAACCTCTTCATAAAATGATTTTGAATATAATTAGTTCTAGAAAACTAAATTTTATAATATTTATATATGAAATGATAAAAATTTACCATTAAACGATGCTATTTCAAATTAAAAAATTTTACGTATTAAATCATTTTATTTTTATGATATAAGTTTTGTAATTTTTTTTAAGAAACAAAGTTAAATTAAAAATGTACAATTTGTAAAGTACAACGTACAACAACGTGTAGCTTAAATAGTTAAATTTAAATTAATTCTTTTACTATTCATTGAATAGTAAATGAAACGAAATTAATTCATTTACTATTCACATGAAAATGACATGATTGAAATTATTAATTATAAGTTACATAAAATACCCCTGAAGTATTTTAAAAATATGACTTTTTAAAAATTTACAATTCATATTAGATTCTAAAATTTATTATTATATTATTATATTATTATATTTTATTTCAATATTATTATATTTATTATTATTATATTATTATATTTAAATTAATATTATATTATATATCCTTATCTAGTCAAAAACTAGGAAAACACATATTACGCTTATAAATGAACCTTTTTACAACTAAATTTATAAAGCTTAAGACGAAAACAGATATATATATATATATATATATATATATATATATATATATATATATATATATATATATATATATATATATTCAAATATAAAAAGTGGAATTTTTATTCATATTTTTACCCGTCAATTATTAGCATTAGAGTACGAAATACCGGTCCGTAAAAACTGTCGGCAGATATTATTGAATTCTAATTCACACATTTTTATTTTCATATTATTATATTATTATATTATTATATTATTACTTTATTATGATATTATATTATTATATTCTATTTAAATATTATTATATTATTATATTTACTTATATATACTACGTTCATGTTCTAATTGAAATCACACATATTACATATAGATCATATGTTACTCCGTAATTAACTATATTATTATTATTATTATTATTATTATTATTATTATTATTATTATTATTATTATTATTATTATTATTATTATTATTCTTAATATTATTATTCTTAATCTTATTATTAATTAGTAGTATTAGTATTATGGTTACAAAATATACATAAAATACTACGACGGGGTTATGTTCAAGTGATTTCAAAATGGGTTTTTCAAATGGTTTAAAGTGAAGGAATTCATGGGTATTAAATAAGAAGGTTATGGGTATTGATCGGGGGTATTGTTCTTGAATCAAAGGTCAACCTTGCATTTATCATTTTCGTTGTGTCTGCATACTTTTCCTGCAATATTGAACCACAATATTGATACGTGAGTTTTCATAGCTCCTTTTTTATATATATTTTTGGGCTGAGAATACATGCGTATTTTATAACTATATTACGAAATGGACACAAGTACTAAAAACATATTCTACGTTGAGTTGTACCACTTTGCATATTTTTCTCTAATAACTTGGTAACTAATATTTACGTGTTGTAAGAGCATGTAAGCGTGAATCCTATTGATAGATCTATCGGGTTTGACAACCTCAACCGGGCTAGTCGCTATAGTATCGTAAACGGTTGCATAGTACTTCGTTTTTACTACACTTGGTACAGTGTAGGGAGATTTCATAATAAAGGGAATATGCCACATTAATTGTTAATTATGGTTACCGAAGCGCTCAACAACTTATAGAATACTTTTATACACTTGCGAGTGTACGGATATTTATGGAAACTGAAATCTTGTGGTCTATTACTATTATGAAAATGATTGATTGTGATATACTATGAACTCACCAACCTTTTTGGTTGACACTTTTAAGCATGTTTATTCTAAAGTATAAAGAAGCTTCCACTGTTTAACTACTATGTGCATGGAGTCTTACATGGCATATTTTTCAAGGAAACGTTGCATTCATACATTAATATGTATTATATTTTGACTGTTTAGTCAACTTATGTATTATTATGAACTATCATTTATTGGGATTATCTATATGTAGAAATCACCATAGGTCGAAAACATTTATGTACATTCTTTAAAAATGTATACTGATTTAAAAACTTTCTTATATAGAAAGCGCGTCTTTTGAAATGAATGCAATGTTTGTAAAATGTATCATATAGAGGGCAAACCTCGCAATGGGACCGATGAATGATGTGCTACGTCAATAGGGATTTTGGCGGGTCGTCATAACTACATAAGCTTACATACATGCATATTACATATATACATAAATACTTACATACATCCATACATACATATGTACATACATACCTACATAAGCATATACATACATGCAAACAATACATACCTACATCCGTATACATTAATACATACCACATCATCCATAAACCTACATCACACATGCATAGATCACTAAGAAAGAAGATACATAAGCATATGTCAATCTTTGTATACCTGCATACATACACATACCTACAAACATAAGCATAATTACATACATTACAAAAACCTACATACATACAAACATCCATAAACATACGTACATACATACAAACAAACAAATATGGCATGCATACATAAAAAAACATACTAATTTAATATTAATAATAGTATTACATAAAGATAATAAGAACGATAGTACTAGTAATACTAATAATAGTATCAGTAACTAATAGTATAAGTAATCTTACTTGAAATTGTTTTCGTGTCATGATTCTGCTTCAAGAACTTTCAAGCCATCCAAGGATCCTTTGAAGCTAGATCCATTTTTCTCATTTCTAGTAGGTTTATCCAAGGAACTTGAGGTGTAATGATGTTCATAACATCATTCGATTCATACATAAAAAGCTGTCTTATTCAACGTTATAAACTTGTAATCACTAGAATATAGTTTAGTTAATTCTAAACTTGTTCGCAAATAAAGTTAATCCTTCTAACTAGACTTTTAAAATCAACTAAACACATGTTCTATATCTATATGATATGCTAACTTAATGATTTAAAACCCGAAAACACGATAAACACCATAAAACTGGATATACGGCGTCGTAGTAAAACCGGGGCTGTTTTGGTTGGGATATTTAAAAGCTAAGAAGAACTTTGATTTAAAAGCTATACTTCTGGAAAAATTATTTTTCTTATGAACATGAAACTATATCCAAAAATCATGGTTAAAATTAAAGTGAAAGTATGTTTTTCAAAATGGTCATCAAGATGTCGTTCTTTCGACGAAAATGACTACCTCTTTCAAAAACGACTTGTAACTTGTATTTCCGACTATAAACTTATACTTTTTCTATTTAGATTCATAAAGTTAAGTTCAATACGAAATCGTGGCCACTGGAATCACTCAAAACGGATTAGAAACGAAGAAATGGCGAGTAAAACAAGATTGATAAAAACTACTCATTTTACCTACGTGAAAGTTAGTAATAAATCTATTCCAACCATAACCTAATCAAATTATATTGTATATTATGTAATCTTGAGATACCATAGACACGTATACAATGTTTCAACCTATCATGTCGACCCATCTATATATATATTGCGGAACAACCATAGACACTCTATATGTGAATGTTGGAGTTAGCTATACAGGGTTGAGGTTGATTCCAAAATATATATATATATATATAGTTTGAGTTGTGATCAATACTGAGATACGTATACACTGGGTCGTGGATTGATTCAAGATAATATTTATCGATTTATTTCTGTACATCTAACTGTGGACAACTAGTTGTAGGTTACTAACGAGGACAGCTGGCTTAATAAACTTAAAACATTAAAATGTATTAAAAGTATTGTAAATATATTTTGAACATACTTTGATATATATGTATATATTGTTATAGGTTCGTGAATCAACCAGTAGCCAAGTCTTACTTCCCGACGAAGTAAAAATCTGTGAAAGTGAGTTATAGTCCCACTTTTAAAATCTAATTTTTTTGGGATGAGAATACATGCAGGTTTTATAAATGATTTACAAAATAGACACAAGTACGTGAAACTACATTCTATGGTTGAATTATCGAAATAGAATATGCCCCTTTTTATTAAGTCTGGTAATCTAAGAATTAGGGAACAGACACCCTAATTGACGCGAATCCTAAAGATAGATCTATTGGACCTAACAAACCGCATCCAAAGTACCGTATGCTTTAGTACTTCGAAATTTATATCATATCCGAAGGGTGTCCCGGAATGATGGGGATATTCTTATATATGCATCTTGTTAATGTCGGTTACCAGGTGTTCACCATATGAATGATTTTTATCTCTATGTATGGGATGTATATTGAAATATGAAATCTTGTGGTCTATTGTTACGATTTGATATATATAGGTTAAACCTATAACTCACCAACATTTTTGTTGATGTTTAAAGCATGTTTATTCTCAGGTGAATATTAAGAGCTTCCGCTGTTGCATATTAAATAAGGACAAGATTTGGAGTCCATGCTTGTATGATATTGTGTAAAAACTGCATTCAAGAAACTTCTTTCGTTGTAACATATTTGTATTGTAAACCATTATGTAATAGTCGTGTGTAAACATGATATTTTAGATTATCATTATGTGATAATCTACGTAAAGCTTTTTAAACCTTTATTGATGAAATAAAGGTTATGGTTTGTTTTAAAATGAATGCAGTCTTTGAAAAACGTCTCATATAGAGGTCAAAACCTCGCAACGATATCAATTAATATGGAACGTTTTTAATCAATAAGAACGGGACATTTCAGTTGGTATCCGAGCGTTGGTCTTAGAGAACCAGAATTTTGCATTAGTGTGTCTTTTCGAGTTTGTTAGGATGTATTAGTGAGTCTGGACTTCGACCGTGTTTACATGAAAAATGATTGCTTAACAAATTTTGTTGGAAACTATATATTTTTAACATGTGAATATTATGTGATATATTAATCTCTTAACGCGTTTGATATTATGTGATAGATGTCTACCTATAGAACAAGTCCCATTGACTCACCTAATAATAATGAAGAGTCAAATGTAAATTGGAATGATTCGTGGACTGATTCACAAGTTCCCGAAGAGGAACCGGAAGAAGAGTCGGAACCGGAAGAAGAATCGGAACCGGAAGAAGAAATAGAACCAGTGGGGGAAATAATAAAACGGTTAAGTAGAAGAAAATCCTCAACCAACCGACCAAAGTTAATTATGGTCAATGATGTTTCCGCCAAGGAAGCAAAGTATTGGGAGGATTACCAATTCTCCGATGAATCGGATCCCGACAAGGATTCCGATGATGTTATAGAAATTACCCCGACACAATTTAATAAGGCAAAAGAGAACAATAAGGGAAAGGGCATAAAAATAGATAAATTTGATTCCAAACCCGATGAACTTTATATGTATCATCAACACCCGTATTTCTTAAGTTGTGACAATAACCCGGGAACCTCTAAACCACCAGGTTTTTCTAGACCAATGTGGAAAACGACGGCTCGTATTAGGGGAACATCATATATCCCTAGAAACTTGGCAAAACGAACCAAAACCGAAGAAGAAGAAACGAGCGAGTCGGAATAAGATAGTTGGATTCGTGTGGTGTAATATATGTAATATAGTGTGCTTATGCTTATGATATATGTAAAAATTGCTTGTATTAATAAGTATTTTTTTTATGAATCTAACTCTTGTCTATTTTACCGTATAAAAACACAAAATGGATAGACAACCCAGTATTTTAAGAGACCTACCTGGAGACATGATTGATGAAATCTTGTCTAGAGTCGGTCAGAATTCCTCGGCACAACTATTTAAGGCGAGATCAGTTTGTAAGACATTCGAAGAACATTCCAAGAATGCCTTAATTTATAAAAGGCTTTCGTTCGAAAGATGGGGGATATCACATTGGGAAATCCATAAGTTACGATGTGTTTACTTTGACGCATATATTGCGGGGAACCCAAATGCTATTTTACGCAACGGGTTAAGAAATTATTTTTACTCAATATATCCGAATATAGGACTTTGTGATTTAGAAAAAGCGGCTAACATGCAACATAAAGAAGCATGTTATGCTTACGGGTTAGTAATGTTCGCTTCTCACCAAAGTGAGAACAAGAACATCGGGCTACAACTATTAGACAAAACGTTCCCACAAGTGACGGAGTCGGTAATTGGGGTAAGAAATGAGGTTTTTAGGTTATTAAGAGACTGTTGGTCATTACGTAACCTTCATCCTTTTGACGACATTACAACACATTGTCTTACTATCGGTCACAACGGTTATGTTCCACAAAACCAAGGATGGGAAGTGGTATTAGTAAAACCAGAATGCATGACTTGTTTCTGGACGTATGAATTACGTGTCTTTATTGCCTTTGCTGAACGCCTTATTTATTAACTAGAATTATCTTCGCAACTACTTTGTATCAAAGTTTTATGTGCTATATTTCATGCTATATGTAAAAAAAAAAACGGTATTGTAAGTTTGTAAGTTATTGTATAAAGGTTTGAATATGATATTTTTTTTTGTGATTAGTTTTTCATATAGAATTATAGTAGTTGAAATGGTATCTTAGCTACTAAGTATGAACTTAACGGGTAGGTACTACCCGAATTAAAGAGTATAAAACGCTAATATGAAGAAAGAGCTTTTATAAATAAGTTCATATTACGCTACGAAATACTATTGACTACTCTTGATATTCTATATGATTAACTCGTTTCATTTGACTATTTTGAAGGTAATGGCACCGACTACTCGACACACCTTGAATATGAGCGAAGAGGAATTTCATGAAATGTCCCGTTCTTATTGATTAAAAACGTTCCATATTAATTGATTTCGTTGCGAGGTTTTGACCTCTATATGAGACGTTTTTCAAAGACTGCATTCATTTTTAAAACAAACCATAACCTTTATTTCATAAATAAAGGTTTAAAAAGCTTTACGTAGATTATCAAATAATGATAATCTAAAATATCCTATTTACACACGACCATTACATAATGGTTTACAATACAAATATGTTACATCAAAATCAGTTTCTTGAATGCAGTTTTTACACAATATCATACAAACATGGACTCCAAATCTTGTCCTTATTTTAGTATGCAACAGCGGAAGCTCTTAGTATTCACCTGAGAATAAACATGCTTTAAACGTCAACAAAAATGTTGGTGAGTTATAGGTTTAACCTATATATATCAAATCGTAACAATAGACCACAAGATTTCATATTTCAATACACATCCCATACATAGAGATAAAAATCATTCATATGGTGAATACCTAGTAACCGACATTAACAAGATGCATATATAAGAATATCCCCATCATTTCCGGGACACCCTTCGGATGTGATATAAATTTCAAAGTACTAAAGCATCCGGTACTTTGGATGGGGTTTGTTAGGCCCAATAGATCTATCTTTAGGATTCGCGTAAATTAAGGTGTCTGTTCCCTAATTCTTAGATTACCAGAGTTAATAAAAAGGGGCATATTCGATTTCGATAAGTCAACCATAGAATGTAGTTTCACGTACTTGTGTCTATTTTGTAACTCATTTATAAAACCTGCATGTATTTTCATCCCAAAAATATTAGATTTTAAAAGTGGGACTATAACTCACTTTCACAGATTTTTACTTCGTCGGGAAGTAAGACTTGGCCACTGGTTAATTCATGAACCTATAACAATATATACATATATATCAAAGTATGTTCAAAATATATTTACAACACTTTTAATATATTTTGATGCTTTAAGTTTATTAAGTCAGCTGTCCTCGTTAGTAACCTACAACTAGTTGTCCACAGTTAGATGTACAGAAATAAATCGATAAATATTATCTTGAATCAATCCACGACCCAGTGTATACGTATCTCAGTATTGATCACAACTCAAACTATATATATTTTAGAATCAACCTCAACCCTGTATAGCTAACTCCAACATTCACATATAGAGTGTCTATGGTTGTTCCGAAATATATATAGATGTGTCGACATGATAGGTCAAAACATTGTATACGTGTCTATGGTATCTCAAGATTACATAATATACAATACAAGTTGATTAAGTTATGGTTGGAATAGATTTGTTACCAATTTTCAAGTAGCTAAAATGAGAAAAATTATCCAATCTTGCTTTACCCATAACTTCTTCATTTTATATCCGTTTTGAGTGAATCAAATTACTATGGTTTCATATTGAACTCTATTTTATGAATCTAAATAGAAAAAGTATAGGTTTATAGTCGTAAAAATAAGTTACAAGTCGTTTTTATAAAGGTAGTCATTTCAGTCGAAAGAACGACGTCTAGATGACCATTTTAGAAAACATACTTCCACTTTGAGTTTAACCATAATTTTTGGATATAGTTTCATGTTCATAATAAAAATCATTTTCTCAGAATAACAACTTTTAAATCAAAGTTTATCATAGTTTTTAATTAACTAACCCAAAACAGCCCGCGGTGTTACTACGACGGCGTAAATCCGGTTTTACGGTGTTTTTCGTGTTTCCAGGTTTTAAATCATTAAGTTAGCATATCATATAGATATAGAACATGTGTTTATTTGAATTTAAAAGTCAATTTAGAAGGATTAACTTTTATTTGCGAACAAGTTTAGAATTAACTAAACTATGTTCTAGTGATTACAAGTTTAAACCTTCGAATAAGATAGCTTTATATGTATGAATCGAATGATGTTATGAACATAATTACTACCTCAAGTTCTTTGAATAAACCTACTGGAAATGAGAAAAATAGATCTAGCTTCAAAGGATCCTTGGATGGCTTGAAAGTTCTTGAAGCAGAATCATGACACGAAAACAATTTCAAGTAAGATTTCCACTCGAAATAAGATTGTTATAGTTATAGAAATTGAATTAAAGTTTGAATATGATTATTACCTTGTATTAGAAAGTGACTACTGTAAGTAACAAAGGTTTCTTGATCTTGGATGATTACTTGGAATTGATTTAGAAAACTTGGAAGTAAACTTGCAATCTTGGAAGTATTCTTGATTTTATGAAACTAGAACTTTTGGAATTTATGAAGAACACTTAGAACTTGAAGATAGAACTTGAGAGAGATCAATTAGATGAGGAAAATTGAAGAATGAAAGTTTTTGTAGGTGTTTTTGGTCGTTGGTGTATGGATTAGATATAAAGGATATGTAATTTTGTTTTCATGTAAATAAGTCATGAATGATTACTCATATTTTTGTAATTTTATGAGATATTTCATGCTAGTTGCCAAATGATGGTTCCCACATGTGTTAGGTGACTCACATGGCCTGCTAAGAGCTGACCATTGGAGTGTATATACCAATAGTACATACATCTAAAAGCTGTGTATTGTACGAGTACGAATACGGGTGCATACGAGTAGAATTGTTGATGAAATTGAACGAGGATGTAATTGTAAGCATTTTTGTTAAGTAGAAGTATTTTGATAAGTGTCTTGAAGTCTTTCAAAAGTGTATTAGTACATAGTAAAACACTACATGTATATACATTTTAACTGAGTCGTTAAGTCATCGTTAGTCGTTACATGTAAATGTTGTTTTGAAACCTTTAGGTTAACGATCTTGTTGAATGTTATTAACCCATTGTTTATTATAAAAAATGAGATGTTAAATTGTTATATTATCATGATATTATGATATATAATATATCTTAGTATGATGTATATACAGTTAAATTTCGTTACAACGATAATCGTTACATATATGTCTCGTTTCGAAATCATTAAGTTAGTAGTCTTATTTTTACATATGTATTTCATTGTTAATACACTTAATAATATATTTACTTATCATTTAACATAATTAACCAAGTGTATCAATATCTTAATATGATTCATATGTACCTAGTAAGACGTTGTTATAACGATAATCGTTATATATATCGTTTTCGAGTTTCTTAAATTAATAGTCTCATTTTTATGTATATAACTCATTGTTAAAATACCTAATGAGATATATACTTATAATAAAATCATGTTAACTATATATATAACCATATATATGAAATGTCCCGTTCTTATTGATTAAAAACGTTCCATATTAATTGATTTCGTTGCGAGGTTTTGACCTCTATATGAGACGTTTTTCAAAGACTGCATTCATTTTAAAACAAACCATAACCTTTATTTCATCAATAAAGGTTTAAAAAGCTTTACGTAGATTATCAAATAATGATAATCTAAAATATCCTGTTTACACACGACCATTACATAATGGTTTACAATACAAATATGTTACAACAAAATAAGTTTCTTGAATGCAGTTTTTACACAATATCATACAAGCATGGACTCCAAATCTCGTCCTTATTTAAGTATGCAACAGCGGAAGCTCTTAATAATCACCTGAGAATAAACATGCTTAAAACGTCAACAAAAATGTTGGTGAGTTATAGGTTTAACCTATATATATCAAATCATAATAATAGACCACAAGATTTCATATTTCAATACACATCCCATACATAGAGATAAAAAATCATTCATATGGTGAACACCTGGTAACCGACAATAACAAGATGCATATATAAGAATATCCCCATCATTCCGGGACACCCTTCGGATATGATATAATTTCGAAGTACTAAAGCATCCGGTACTTTGGATGGGGTTTGTTAGGCCCAATAGATCTATCTTTAGGATTCGCGTCAATTAGGGTGTCTGTTCCCTAATTCTTAGATTACCAGACTTAATAAAAAGGGGCATATTCGATTTCGATAATTCAACCATAGAATGTAGTTTCACGTACTTGTGTCTATTTTGTAAATCATTTATAAAACCTGCATGTATTCTCATCCCAAAAATATTAGATTTTAAAAGTGGGACTATAACTCACTTTCACAGATTTTTACTTCGTCGAGAAGTAAGACTTGGCCACTGTTGATTCACGAACCTATAACAATATATACATATATATTAAAGTATGTTCAAAATATATTTACAACACTTTTAATATATTTTGATGTTTTAAGTTTATTAAGTCAGCTGTCCTCGTTAGTAACCTACAACTAGTTGTCCACAGTTAGATGTACAGAAATAAATCAATAAATATTATCTTGAATCAATCCACGACCCAGTGTATACGTATCTCAGTATTGATCACAACTCAAACTATATATATTTTGGAATCAACCTCAACCCTGTATAGCTAACTCCAACATTCACATATAGAGTGTCTATGGTTGTTCCGAAATATATATAGATGTGTCGACATGATAGGTCGAAACATTGTATACGTGTCTATGGTATCTCAAGATTACATAATATACAATACAAGTTGATTAAGTTATGGTTGGAATAGATTTGTTACCAATTTTCACGTAGCTAAAATGATAAAAATTATCCAATCTTGTTTTACCCATAACTTCTTCATTTTAAATCCGTTTTGAATGAATCAAATTGCTATGGTTTCATATTGAACTGTATTTTATGAATCTACACAGAAAAAGTATAGGTTTATAGTCGGAAAAATAAGTTACAAGTCGTTTTTGTAAAGGTAGTCATTTCAGTCGAAAGAACGACGTCTAGATGACCATTTTAGAAAACATACTTCCACTTTGAGTTTAACCATAATTTTTGGATATAGTTTCATGTTCATAATAAAAATCATTTTCTCAGAATAACAAGTTTTAAATCAAAGTTTATCATAGTTTTTAATTAACTAACCCAAAACAGCCCGCGGTGTTACTACGACGGCGTAAATCCGGTTTTACGGTGTTTTTCGTGTTTCCAGGTTTTAAATCATTAAGTTAGCATATCATATAGATATAGAACATGTGTTTAGTTAATTTTAAAAGTCAAGTTAGAAGGATTAACTTTTGTTTGCGAACAAGTTTAGAATTAACTAAACTATGTTCTAGTGATTACGAGTTTAAACCTTCGAATAAGATAGTTTTATATATATGAATCGAATGATGTTATGAACATCATTACTACCTCAAGTTTAGTAGGTAAACCTACTGGAAGTGACAAGAAATGATCTAGCTTCAAAGGATCTTGGATGGCTTGAAAGTTCTTGAAGTAGGATCATGACACAAAAACAAGTTCAAGTAAGATTTTTGCTCGAATTAAGATAGTTTATAGTTATAGAAATTGAATCAAAGTTTGAATATGAATATTACCTTGAATAATAAAGATAACCTACTGTATATAACAAAGGTTTCTTGATCTTAGATGATTACTTGGAATGGATTAGAAAGCTTGGAAGTAAATTAGTAAACTTGAAGGGATTTTTGAAGTATTCTTGAAGTGTTCTTCCTATGATGATTATAGCTTGATTCTTGAAGTGATTTTTGATGAAGATGATGATTAACTACTGGAAAAATACGTTCATAATAGTGTGGGTGTGTTGAGAGAGAATTAGAAAGAGATTTGGAAGTGAAATGGAGTGAATGATGAGTGTTAATTGGTGAGTGGTGAGTGGGGTTAAAAGGAGTTCTAGTTAGTTGACTAGCTCATGGTAGAAGTTAAAATTGATTAGTCATACATGACATAATCAAGAGTGGAATCCCATGCTAGTTCCTATTGGTATATACCCATAGTAAGTACGTTTTGAAGCTGTGTATAATACGGGTAAGAATACGACTAGAATTCTTGATGAAAGAAAAGAATGGGAAAGTAACTGTAACCATTTTCGTTAAGTATGAGTGTTTCGATATATGTCTTGAAGTCTTCCAAAAGTATTTTAATACATCTAAATACACTACATGTATATACATTTTAACGGAGTCGTTAAGTCATCGTTAGTCGTTACATGTAAGTGTTGTTTTGAAACCTTTAAGTTAACGATCTCAATTAATGTTGTTAACCCATTGTTTATTATATCTAATGAGATGTTAAATTATTATATTATCATGATATTATGATATATTAATATATCTTAATATGATATATATACATTTAAATGTCGTTACAACGATAATCGTTACATATATGTCTCGTTTAAAAATCATTAAGTTAGTAGTCTTGTTTTTACATATGTAGTTCATTGTTAATATACTTAATGATATGTTTACTTATCATAATATCATGTTAACTATATATATAACCATATATATGTCATCATATAGTTTTTACAAGTTTTAACGTTCGTGAATAACCGGTCAACTTGGGTAGTCAATTGTCTATATGAAACCTATTTCAATTAATCAAGTCTTAACAAGTTTGATTGCTTAACATGTTGGAAACGTTTAATCATGTAAATATCAATCTCAATTAATATATATAAACATGGAAAAGTTCGGGTCACTACAGTACCTACCCGTTAAATAAATTTCGTCCCGAAATTTTAAGCTGTTGAAGGTATTGACGAATCTTCTGGAAATAGATGCGGGTATTTCTTCTTCATCTGATCTTCACGCTCCCAGGTGAACTCGGGTCCTCTACGAGCATTCCATCGAACCTTAACAATTGGTATCTTGTTTTGCTTAAGTCTTTTAACCACACGATCCATTATTTCGACGGGTTCTTCGATGAATTGAAGTTTTTCGTTGATTTGGATTTCATCTAACGGAATAGTGAGATCTTCTTTAGCAAACCATTTCTTCAAATTCGAGACGTGGAAAGTGTTATGTACAGCCGCGAGTTGTTGAGGTAACTCTAGTCGATAAGCTACTGGTCCGACACGATCAATAATCTTGAATGGTCCAATATACCTTGGATTTAATTTCCCTCGTTTACCAAATCGAACAACGCCTTTCCAAGGTGCAACTTTAAGCATGACCATCTCTCCAATTTCAAATTCTATATCTTTTCTTTTAATGTCAGCGTAGCTCTTTTGTCGACTTTGGGCAGTTTTCAACCGTTGTTGAATTTGGATGATCTTCTCGGTAGTTTCTTGTATAATCTCCGGACCCGTAATCTGTCTATCCCCCACTTCACTCCAACAAATCGGAGACCTGCACTTTCTACCATAAAGTGCTTCAAACGGCGCCATCTCAATGCTTGAATGGTAGCTGTTGTTGTAGGAAAATTCTGCTAACGGTAGATGTCGATCCCAACTGTTTCCGAAATCAATAACACATGCTCGTAGCATGTCTTCAAGCGTTTGTATCGTCCTTTCGCTCTGCCCATCAGTTTGTGGATGATAGGCAGTACTCATGTCTAGACGAGTTCCTAATGCTTGCTGTAATGTCTGCCAGAATCTTGAAATAAATCTGCCATCCCTATCAGAGATAATAGAGATTGGTATTCCATGTCTGGAGACGACTTCCTTCAAATACAGTCGTGCTAACTTCTCCATCTTGTCATCTTCTCTTATTGGTAGGAAGTGTGCTGATTTGGTGAGACGATCAACTATTACCCAAATAGTATCAAAACCACTTGCAGTCCTTGGCAATTTAGTGATGAAATCCATGGTAATGTTTTCCCATTTCCATTCCGGGATTTCGGGTTGTTGAAGTAGACCTGATGGTTTCTGATGCTCAGCTTTGACCTTAGAACACGTCAAACATTCTCCTACGTATTTAGCAACATCGGCTTTCATACCCGGCCACCAAAAATGTTTCTTCAGATCCTTGTACATCTTCCCCGTTCCAGGATGTATTGAGTATCTGGTTTTATGAGCTTCTCTAAGTACCATTTCTCTCATATCTCCAAATTTTGGTACCCAAATCCTTTCAGCCCTATACCGGGTTCCGTCTTCCCGAATATTAAGATGCTTCTCCGATCCTTTGGGTATTTCATCCTTTAAATTTCCCTCTTTTAAAACTCCTTGTTGCGCCTCCTTTATTTGAGTAGTAATGTTATTATGAATCATTATATTCATAGATTTTACTCGAATGGGTTCTCTATCCTTCCTGCTCAAGGCATCGGCTACCACATTTGCCTTCCCCGGGTGGTAACGAATCTCAAAATCGTAATCATTCAATAATTCAATCCACCTACGCTGCCTCATATTCAGTTGTTTCTGATTAAATATGTGTTGAAGACTTTTGTGGTCGGTATATATAATACTTTTGACCCCATATAAGTAGTGCCTCCAAGTCTTTAATGCAAAAACAACCGCGCCTAATTCCAAATCATGCGTCGTATAATTTTGTTCGTGAATCTTCAATTGTCTAGACGCATAAGCAATCACCTTCGTTCGTTGCATTAATACACAACCGAGACCTTGCTTTGATGCGTCACAATAAATCACAAAATCATCATTCCCTTCAGGCAATGACAATATAGGTGCCGTAGTTAGCTTTTTCTTCAATAACTGAAACGCTTTCTCTTGTTCATCATTCCATTCAAATTTCTTCCCTTTATGCGTTAATGCAGTCAAGGGTTTTGCTATTCTGGAAAAGTCTTGGATGAACCTTCTGTAGTAACCAGCTAGTCCTAAAAACTGGCGTACGTGTTTCGGAGTTTTCGGTGTTTCCCACTTTTCAACAGTTTCTATCTTTGCTGGATCCACCTTAATACCTTCTTTGTTCACTATGTGACCGAGGAATTGAACTTCTTCCAACCAAAATGCACACTTTGAAAACTTAGCGTACAATTCTTCCTTCCTCAATACTTCTAACACCTTTCTCAAATGTTCACCGTGTTCTTGGTCATTCTTTGAGTAAATAAGTATGTCATCAATGAAAACGATGACAAACTTGTCAAGGTATGGTCCACACACTCGGTTCATAAGGTCCATGAACACAGCTGGTGCATTAGTTAAACCAAACGGCATGACCATAAACTCGTAATGACCGTAACGTGTTCTGAAAGCAGTCTTTGGAATATCATCTTCTTTCACCCGCATTTGATGATACCCGGAACGTAAGTCAATCTTTGAATAAACAGACGAGCCTTGTAGTTGATCAAATAAGTCGTCGATTCTCGGTAGTGGGTAGCGGTTCTTGATGGTAAGTTTGTTCAACTCTCGGTAGTCGATACACAACCTGAATGTACCATCTTTCTTCTTGACAAACAAAACAGGAGCTCCCCACGGTGATGTGCTTGGTCGAATGAAACCACGCTCTAAAAGTTCTTGTAATTGGCTTTGCAGTTCTTTCATCTCGCTGGGTGCGAGTCTGTAAGGAGCACGAGCTATTGGTGCAGCTCCTGGTACAAGATCTATTTGAAATTCAACGGATCGATGTGGGGGTAATCCCGGTAATTCTTTCGGAAATACATCGGGAAATGCTTTTGCAATAGGAACATCATTGATGCTCTTTTCTTCAGTTTGTACTTTCTCGACGTGTGCTAGAACAGCATAGCAACCTTTTCTTATTAGTTTTTGTGCCTTCAAATTACTAATAAGATGTAGCTTCGTGTTGCCCTTTTCTCCGTACACCATTAAGGGTTTTCCTTTTTCTCGTATAATGCGAATTGCATTTTTGTAACAAACGATCTCCGCTTTCACTTCTTTCAACCAGTCCATACCGATTATCACATCAAAACTCCCTAACTCTACTGGTATCAAATCAATCTTAAATGTTTCGCTAACCAGTTTAATTTCTCGATTCCGACATATATTATCTGCTGAAATTAATTTACCATTTGCTAATTCGAGTAAAAATTTACTATCCAAAGGCGTCAATGGACAACTTAATTTAGCACAAAAATCTCTACTCATATAGCTTCTATCCGCACCCGAATCAAATAAAACGTAAGCAGATTTATTGTCAATAAGAAACGTACCCGTAACAAGCTCCGGGTCTTCCTGTGCCTCTACCGCATTAATATTGAAAACTCTTCCACGACCTTGTCCATTCGTGTTCTCCTGGTTCGGGCAATTTCTAATAATGTGGCCCGGTTTTCCACATTTATAACAAACTACATTGGCATAACTTGCTCCGACACTACTTGCTCCGCCATTACTCGTTCCGACACCATTTGTTCCTTTCGTTCTATTAACCCCTGGTCCGTAGACCTCACACTTCGCCGCGCTATGACCATTTCTTTTACACTTGTTGCAAAATTTGGTGCAGAACCCCGAGTGATTCTTTTCACACCTTTGGCATAGCTGCTTCTGATTGTTGTTGTTGTTGCGGTTATTATTGTTGTTAGGATGATTGTTGTAGTTGCTGTTGTTGTTGTTGTTGTTGTTGTTGGGCCGTTTATTGTAGTTGCGATTGTTGGGATAATTGTTGCGATTATTGTTGTAATTGCTGTTGTTGCTGTATTGGCGATTCTTATCACCGTTTTCCTCCCACTTTCTTTTGACTTGCTTCACATTGGCCTCTTCAGCAGTCTGTTCTTTAATTCTTTCTTCAATCTGGTTCACTAGTTTATGAGCCATTCTACATGCCTGTTGTATGGAGGCGGGCTCGTGTGAACTTATATCTTCTTGGATTCTTTCCGGTAATCCTTTCACAAACGCGTCGATCTTCTCTTCCTCATCTTCGAACGCTCCCGGACACAATAGGCACAATTCTGTGAATCGTCTTTCATACGTGGTAATATCAAATCCTTGGGTTCGTAACCCTCTAAGTTCTGTCTTGAGCTTATTGACCTCGGTTCTGGGACGGTACTTCTCGTTCATCAAGTGCTTGAATGCTGACCACGGTAGTGCGTACGCATCATCTTGTCCCACTTGCTCTAGATAGGTATTCCATCATGTTAACGCAGAACCTGTGAAGGTATGCGTAGCGTACTTCACTTTGTCCTCTTCAGTACACTTACTTATGGCAAACACCGATTCAACCTTCTCGGTCCACCGTTTCAATCCGATCGGTCCTTCGGTTCCATCAAATTCCAAAGGTTTGCAGGCAGTGAATTCTTTGTAGGTGCATCCTACACGATTTCCTGTACTGCCAGATCCAAGGTTATTGTTGGTATATAGCGCAGCCTGTACTGCGGCTATGTTTGAAGCTAGAAAAGTACGGAATTCCTCTTCATTCATATTCACGGTGTGTCGAGTAGTCGGTGCCATTTCCTTCAAAATAGTCAAATGGAACAAGTTAATCATACAGAATATTAAGAGTAGTTAATAGTATTTCGTAGCATAATATGAACTCATTTATAAAAGCTTTTTCTTCATATTAGCGTTTTATAAGTTTAAATTCGGGTAGTACCTACCCGTTAAGTTCATACTTAGTAGCTAATATACAATTCAACTACTACAATTCTATATGAAAAACTGATTATAATAATATTTCGCGTTCAAACTTTTATACAATATTTTACAAACTTACAATACCGCTTATTTTACATAAAGCATGAAATATAGCACACAATAACTTTGATACAAGATAGTTGTGAAGATAATTCTAGCTAGTACACAAGTCGTTCAGCAAAGGCAATAAAGACACGTAATTCATACGTCCAGAAACAAGTCATGCATTCTGGTTTTACTAGGACTACTTCCCATCCTTGGTCTTGTGGAACATAACCGTTATGGCCGTTGATAAGACAGCGTGTTGTAACGTCGTCAAAGGGACGAGGGTTACGTAATGACCAACAGTCTCGTAATAACCTAAAAACCTCATTTCTTACCCCAATTACCGACTCCGTCACTTGAGGGAACGTTTTGTTTAATAGTTGTAGCCCGATGTTCTTGTTCTCACTTTGGTGAGAAGCGAACATTACTAACCCGTAAGCATAACATGCTTCTTTATGTTGCATGTTAGCCGCTTTTTCTAAATCACGAAGTCCTATATTTGGATATACTGAGTCAAAATAATTTCTTAACCCGTTGCGTAAAATAGCATTTGGGTTCCCCGCAATATATGCGTCAAAGTAAACACATCGTAACTTATGGATTTCCCAATGTGATATCCCCCATCTTCCGAACGAAAGCCTTTTATAAACCAAATCATTCTTGGAACGTTCTTCGAATGTCTTACAAACTGATCTCGCCTTAAATAGTTGTGCCGAGGAATTCTGACCGACTCTAGACAAGATTTCATCAATCATGTCTCCGGGTAGGTCTCTTAAAATATTGGGTTGTCTATCCATTTTGTGTTTTTATACTGTAAAATAGACAAAAGTTAGATTCATAAAAAAAAAAATACTTATTAATACAAGCAATTTTTACATATATCATAAAGCATAAGCACACTATATTACATATATTACACCACACGAATACAACTATCTTATTTCGACTCGCTTGTTTCTTCTTCTTCGGTTTTGGTTCGTTTTGCCAAGTTTCTAGGGATATATGATGTTCCCCTAATACGAGCCGTAATTTTCCACATTGGTTTAGAAAAACCTGGTGGTTTAGAGGTTCCCGGGTCATTGTTACAACTTAAGGACTTCGGGGGTTGACGATACATATAAAGTTCATCGGGGTTGGAATTAGATTTCTCTATTTTTATGCCCTTTCCCTTATTATTTTCTTTTGCCTTTTTAAATTCAGTTGGGGTAATTTCTATAACATCATCGGAATTCTCGTCGGAATCCGATTCATCGGAGAATTGGTAATCCTCCCAATATTTTGCTTCCTTGGCGGAAACACCATTGACCATAATTAACCTTGGTCGGTTGGTTGAGGATTCTCTTTTACTTAACCGTTTTATTATTTCCCCCACCGGTTCCGATTCTTCTTCCGGTTCTGATTCTTCTTCCGGTTCCGACTCTTCTTCCGGTTCCTCTTCGGGAACTTGTGAATCAGTCCACGAATCATTCCAATTTACATTTGACTCTTCATTATTATTAGGTGAGTCAATGGGACTTGTTCTAGAGGTAGACATCTATCACATAATATCAAACACGTTAAGAGATTAATATATCACATAATATTCATATGTTAAAAATATATAGTTTCCAACAAAAATGTTAAGCAATCATTTTTAAAGAAAACACGGTCGAAGTCCAGAATCACTAATGCATCCTAACAAACTCGATAAGACACACTAATGCAAATTTTCTGGTTCTCTAAGACCAACGCTCTGATACCAACTGAAATGTCCCGTTCTTATTGATTAAAAACGTTCCATATTAATTGATTTCGTTGCGAGGTTTTGACCTCTATATGAGACGTTTTTCAAAGACTGCATTCATTTTAAAACAAACCATAACCTTTATTTCATCAATAAAGGTTTAAAAAGCTTTACGTAGATTATCAAATAATGATAATCTAAAATATCCTGTTTACACACGACCATTACATAATGGTTTACAATACAAATATGTTACAACAAAATAAGTTTCTTGAATGCAGTTTTTACACAATATCATACAAGCATGGACTCCAAATCTCGTCCTTATTTAAGTATGCGACAGCGGAAGCTCTTAATAATCACCTGAGAATAAACATGCTTAAAACGTCAACAAAAATGTTGGTGAGTTATAGGTTTAACCTATATATATCAAATCATAATAATAGACCACAAGATTTCATATTTCAATACACATCCCATACATAGAGATAAAAAATCATTCATATGGTGAACACCTGGTAACCGACAATAACAAGATGCATATATAAGAATATCCCCATCATTCCGGGACACCCTTCGGATATGATATAATTTCGAAGTACTAAAGCATCCGGTACTTTGGATGGGGTTTGTTAGGCCCAATAGATCTATCTTTAGGATTCGCGTCAATTAGGGTGTCTGTTCCCTAATTCTTAGATTACCAGACTTAATAAAAAGGGGCATATTCGATTTCGATAATTCAACCATAGAATGTAGTTTCACGTACTTGTGTCTATTTTGTAAATCATTTATAAAACCTGCATGTATTCTCATCCCAAAAATATTAGATTTTAAAAGTGGGACTATAACTCACTTTCACAGATTTTTACTTCGTCGAGAAGTAAGACTTGGCCACTGTTGATTCACGAACCTATAACAATATATACATATATATTAAAGTATGTTCAAAATATATTTACAACACTTTTAATATATTTTGATGTTTTAAGTTTATTAAGTCAGCTGTCCTCGTTAGTAACCTACAACTAGTTGTCCACAGTTAGATGTACAGAAATAAATCAATAAATATTATCTTGAATCAATCCACGACCCAGTGTATACGTATCTCAGTATTGATCACAACTCAAACTATATATATTTTGGAATCAACCTCAACCCTGTATAGCTAACTCCAACATTCACATATAGAGTGTCTATGGTTGTTCCGAAATATATATAGATGTGTCGACATGATAGGTCGAAACATTGTATACGTGTCTATGGTATCTCAAGATTACATAATATACAATACAAGTTGATTAAGTTATGGTTGGAATAGATTTGTTACCAATTTTCACGTAGCTAAAATGATAAAAATTATCCAATCTTGTTTTACCCATAACTTCTTCATTTTAAATCCGTTTTGAATGAATCAAATTGCTATGGTTTCATATTGAACTGTATTTTATGAATCTACACAGAAAAAGTATAGGTTTATAGTCGGAAAAATAAGTTACAAGTCGTTTTTGTAAAGGTAGTCATTTCAGTCGAAAGAACGACGTCTAGATGACCATTTTAGAAAACATACTTCCACTTTGAGTTTAACCATAATTTTTGGATATAGTTTCATGTTCATAATAAAAATCATTTTCTCAGAATAACAAGTTTTAAATCAAAGTTTATCATAGTTTTTAATTAACTAACCCAAAACAGCCCGCGGTGTTACTACGACGGCGTAAATCCGGTTTTACGGTGTTTTTCGTGTTTCCAGGTTTTAAATCATTAAGTTAGCATATCATATAGATATAGAACATGTGTTTAGTTAATTTTAAAAGTCAAGTTAGAAGGATTAACTTTTGTTTACGAACAAGTTTAGAATTAACTAAACTATGTTCTAGTGATTACGAGTTTAAACCTTCGAATAAGATAGTTTTATATATATGAATCGAATGATGTTATGAACATCATTACTACCTCAAGTTTAGTAGGTAAACCTACTGGAAGTGACAAGAAATGATCTAGCTTCAAAGGATCTTGGATGGCTTGAAAGTTCTTGAAGTAGGATCATGACACAAAAACAAGTTCAAGTAAGATTTTTGCTCGAATTAAGATAGTTTATAGTTATAGAAATTGAATCAAAGTTTGAATATGAATATTACCTTGAATAAGAAAGATAACCTACTGTATATAACAAAGGTTTCTTGATCTTAGATGATTACTTGGAATGGATTAGAAAGCTTGGAAGTAAATTAGTAAACTTGAAGGGATTTTTGAAGTATTCTTGAAGTGTTCTTCCTATGATGATTATAGCTTGATTCTTGAAGTGATTTTTGATGAAGATGATGATTAACTACTGGAAAAATACGTTCATAATAGTGTGGGTGTGTTGAGAGAGAATTAGAAAGAGATTTGGAAGTGAAATGGAGTGAATGATGAGTGTTAATTGGTGAGTGGTGAGTGGGGTTAAAAGGAGTTCTAGTTAGTTGACTAGCTCATGGTAGAAGTTAAAATTGATTAGTCATACATGACATAATCAAGAGTGGAATCCCATGATAGTTCCTATTGGTATATACCCATAGTAAGTACGTTTTGAAGCTGTGTATAATACGGGTAAGAATACGACTAGAATTCTTGATGAAAGAAAAGAATGGGAAAGTAACTGTAACCATTTTCGTTAAGTATGAGTGTTTCGATATATGTCTTGAAGTCTTCCAAAAGTATTTTAATACATCTAAATACACTACATGTATATACATTTTAACGGAGTCGTTAAGTCATCGTTAGTCGTTACATGTAAGTGTTGTTTTGAAACCTTTAAGTTAACGATCTCAATTAATGTTGTTAACCCATTGTTTATTATATCTAATGAGATGTTAAATTATTATATTATCATGATATTATGATATATTAATATATCTTAATATGATATATATACATTTAAATGTCGTTACAACGATAATCGTTACATATATGTCTCGTTTAAAAATCATTAAGTTAGTAGTCTTGTTTTTACATATGTAGTTCATTGTTAATATACTTAATGATATGTTTACTTATCATAATATCATGTTAACTATATATATAACCATATATATGTCATCATATAGTTTTTACAAGTTTTAACGTTCGTGAATAACCGGTCAACTTGGGTAGTCAATTGTCTATATGAAACCTATTTCAATTAATCAAGTCTTAACAAGTTTGATTGCTTAACATGTTGGAAACGTTTAATCATGTAAATATCAATCTCAATTAATATATATAAACATGGAAAAGTTCGGGTCACTACAATATATATGTCATCGTATAGTTTTTACAAGTTTTAACATTCGTGAATCACCGGTCAACTTGGGTGGTCAATTGTCTATATGAAACCTATTTCAATTAATCAAGTCTTAACAAGTTTGATTGCTTAACATGTTGGAAACACTTAATCATGTAAATAACAATTTCATTTAATATATATATATATATATAAACATGGAAAAGTTCGGGTCACTACATTTCGTGCCTTTCTTGCTTCAAACATAGCCGCAGTACAGGCTGCGCTACATACCAACAATAACCTTAGATCTAGCAGTACAGGAAATCGTGTAGGATGCAGCTACAAAGAATTCACTGCCTGCAAACCTTTGGAATTTGATGGAACCGAAGTACCAATCGGATTGAAACGGTGGAACGAGAAGGTCGAATCGGTGTTTGCCATAAGTAAGTGTACTGAAGAGGAAAAAGTGAAGTACGCTACGCATACCTTCACAGGTTCTGCATTAACATGGTGGAATACCTATCTAGAGCAAGTGGGACAAGATGATGCTTAAGCACTACCGTGGTCAGCATTCAAGCACTTGATGAACGAGAGGTACCGTCCCAGAACCGAGGTCAATAAGCTCAAGACAGAACTTAGAGGGTTACGAACCCAAGGATTTGATATTACCACATACGAAAGACGATTCACAGAATTATGCCTATTGTGTCCGGGAGCGTTCGAAGATGAGGAAGAGAAGATCGACGCGTTTGTGAAAGGATTACCGGAAAAAATCCAAGAAGATATAAGTTCACACGAGCCCGCCTCCATACAACAGGCATGTAGAATGGCTCACAAACTAGTGAACCAGATTGAAGAAAGAATTAAAGAATAGACTGCTGAAGAGGCCAATGTGAAGCAAGTCAAAAGAAAGTGGGAGGAAAACAGTGATAAGAATTACCAATACAACAACAACAGCAAT
The DNA here is from genome assembly GCF_046630445.1 of Rutidosis leptorrhynchoides. Lineage (NCBI taxonomy): Eukaryota > Viridiplantae > Streptophyta > Magnoliopsida > Asterales > Asteraceae > Rutidosis > Rutidosis leptorrhynchoides. The sequence goes on along the minus strand of NC_092337.1, from coordinate 328,070,047 downwards.
TACAACAATAATCGCAACAACTATCCCAACAATCGCAAAATCAATCGCAACTACAACAAACGGCCCAACAACAACAACAACAACAACAAAAACAACAACAACAACAACAACAACAACAGCAACTACAACAATCATCTTAACAACAATAACAACTACAACAACAACAACAATCAGAAGCAGCTATGCCAAAGGTGTGAAAAGTATCACTCGGGGTTCTGCACCAAATTTTGCAACAAGTGTAAAAGAAATGGTCATAGCGTGGCGAAGTGTGAGGTTTACGGACCAGGGGTTAACAGAATGAAAGGAACAAATGGTGTCGGAACGAGTAATGGCGGAGCAAGTAGTGTCGGAGCAAGTTATGCCAATGTAGTTTGTTACAAATGTGGAAAACCGGGCCACATTATTAGAAATTGCCCGAACCAGGAGAACACGAATGGACAAGGCCGCGGAAGAGTTTTCAATATTAATGCGGCAGAGGCACAGGAAGACCCGGAGCTTGTTACGGGTACGTTTCTTATTGACAATAAATCTGCTTACGTTTTATTTGATTCGGGTGCGGATAGAAGCTATATGAGTAGAGATTTTTGTGCTAAATTAAGTTGTCCATTGACGCCTTTGGATAGTAAATTTTTACTCGAATTAGCAAATGGTAAATTAATTTCAGCAGATAATATATGTCGGAATCGAGAAATTAAAATGGTTATCGAAACATTTAAGATTGACTTGATACCAGTAGAGTTAGGGAGTTTTGATGTGATAATCGGTATGGAGTGATTGAAAGAAGTGAAAGCATAGATCGTTTATTACAAAAATGTAATTCGCATTATACGAGAAAAAGGAAAACCCTTAATGATGTACGGAGAAAAGGGCAACACGAAGCTACATCTTATTAGTAATTTGAAGGCACAAAAACTAATAAGAAAAGGTTGCTATGTTGTTCTAGAACACGTCAAGAAAGTACAAATTGAAGAAAAGAGCATCAATGATGTTCCCGTCGCAAAAGAATTTCCCGATGTATTTTCGAAAGAATTACCGGGATTATCCCCACATCGATCCGTTGAATTTCAAATAGATCTTGTACCAGGAGCTGCACCAATAGCCCGTGCTCCTTACAGACTCGCACCCAGCGAGATGAAAGAACTGGAAAGCCAATTACCAGAACATTTAGAGCGTGGTTTCAGTCGACTAAGCACATCACCGTGGGGAGCTCCTGTTTTGTTTGTCAAGAAGAAAGATGGTACATTCAGGTTGTGTATCGACTACCGAGAGTTGAACAAACTTACCATCAAGAACCGCTACCCACTACCGAGAATTGATGACTTATTTGATCAACTACAAGGCTCGTCTGTTTATTCAAAGATTGACTTACGTTCCGGGTATCATCAAATGCGGGTGAAAGAAGATGATATTCCAAAGACTGCTTTCAGAACACGTTACGGTCATTACGAGTTTATGATCATGCCGTTTGGTTTAACTAATGCACCAGCTGTGTTCATGGACCTTATGAACCGAGTGTGTGGACCATACCTTGACAAGTTTGTCATTGTTTTCATTGATGACATACTTATTTACTCAAAGAATGACCAAGAACACGGTGAACATTTGAGAAAGGTGTTAGAAGTATTGAGGAAGGAAGAATTGTACGCTAAATTTTCAAAGTGTGCATTTTGGTTGGAAGAAGTTCAATTCCTTGATCACATAGTGAACAAAGAAGGTATTAAGGTGGATCCGGCAAAGATAGAAACTGTTGAAAAGTGGGAAACCCCGAAAACTCCGAAACACATACGCCAGTTTTTAGGATCAGCGGGTTACTACAGAAGGTTCATCCAAGACTTTTCCAGAATAGCAAAACCCTTGACTGCATTAACGCATAAATGGAAGAAATTTGAATGGAAGGATGAACAAGAGAAAGCGTTTCAGTTATTGAAGAAAAAGCTAACTACGGCACCTATATTGTCATTGCCTGAAGGGAATGATGATTTTGTGATTTATTGTGACGCATCAAAAAGCAAGGTCTCGGTTGTGTATTAATGCAATGAACGAAGGTGATTGCTTATGCGTCTAGACAATTGAAGATTCACGAACAAAATTATACGACGCATGATTTGGAATTAGGCGCGGTTGTTTTTGCATTAAAGACTTGGAGGCACTACTTATATGGGATCAAAAGTATTATATATACCGACCACAAAAGTCTTCAACACATATTTAATCAGAAACAACTGAATATGAGGCAGCGTAGGTGGATTGAATTGTTAAATGATTACGACTTTGAGATTCGTTACCACCCGGGGAAGGCAAATGTGGTAGCCGACGCCTTGAGCAGGAAGGACAGAGAACCCATTCAAGTAAAATCTATGAATATAATGATTCACAATAACCTTACTACTCAAATAAAGGAGGCGCAACAAGGAGTTTTAAAAGAGGGAAATTTAAAGGATGAAATACCCAAAGGATCGGAGAAGCATCTTAATATTCGGGAAGACGGAACCCAGTATAGGGCTGAAAGGATTTGGGTACCAAAATTTGGAGATATGAGAGAAATGGTACTTAGAGAAGCTCATAAAACCAGATACTCAATACATTTGGAACGGGGAAGATGTACAAGGATCTCAAGAAACATTTTTGGTGGCCGGGTATGAAAGCCGATGTTGCTAAATACGTAGGAGAATGTTTGACGTGTTCTAAGGTCAAAGCTGAGCACCAGAAACCATCATGTCTACTTCAACAACCCGAAATCCCAGAATGGAAATGGGAAAACATTACCATGGATTTCATCACTAAATTGCCAAGGACTACAAGTGGTTTTGATACAATTTGGGTAATAGTTGATCATCTCACCAAATCAACACACTTCCTGCCAATAAGAGAAGATGACAAGATGGAGAAGTTAGCACCACTGTATTTGAAGGAAGTCGTCTCCAGACATGGAATACCAATCTCTATTATCTCTGATAGGGATGGCAGATTTATTTCAAGATTCTGGCAGACATTACAGCAAGCATTAGGAACTCGTCTAGACATGAGTACTGCCTATCATCCACAAACTGATGGGCAGAGCGAAAGGACGATACAAACGCTTGAAGACATGCTACGAGCATGTGTTATTGATTTCGGAAACAGTTGGGATCGACATCTACTGTTAGCAGAATTTTCCTACAACAACAGCTACCATTCAAGCATTGAGATGGCGCCGTATGAAGCACTTTATGGTAGAAAATGCTGGTCTCCGATTTGTTGGAGTGAAGTAAGGGATAGACAGATTACGGGTCCGGAGATAATACAAGAAACTACCGAGAAGATCATCCAAATTCAACAACGGTTGAAAACCGCCCAAAGTCGATAAAAGAGCAACGCTGACATTAAAAGAAAAGATATAGAATTTGAAATTGGAGAGATGGTCTTGCTTAAAGTTGCACCTTGGAAAGGTGTTGTTCAATTTGGTAAACGAGGGAAATTAAATCCAAGGTATATCGGACCATTCAAGATTATTGATCGTGTCGGACCAGTAGCTTATCGACTTGAGTTACCTCAACAACTCACGGCTGTACATAACACTTTCCATATCTCGAATTTGAAGAAATGTTTTGCTAAAGAAGATCTCACTATTCCGTTAGATGAAATCCAAATCAACGAAATACTTCAATTCATCGAAGAACCCGTCAAAATAATGGATCGTGAGGTTAAAAGACTTAAGCAAAACAAGATACCAATTGTTAAGGTTCGATGGAATGCTTGTAGAGGACCCGAGTTCACCTGGGAATGAGAAGATCATATGAAGAAGAAATATCCGCATTTATTTCCAGAAGATACGTCAACACCTCCAAATGCTTAAAATTTCGAGACGAAATTTATTTAACGGGTAGGTACTGTAGTGACCCGAACTTTTCCATGTTTATAGATATATATTAAATGAAATTGTTACTTACATGATTAAGTGTTTCCAACATGTTAAGCAATCAAACTTGTTAAGACTTGATTAATTGAAATAGGTTTCATATAGACAATTGACCACCCAAGTTGACCGGTGATTCACGAACGTTAAAACTTGTAAAAACTATATGATGACATATATATGGTTATATATATAGTTAATATGATATTATGATAAGTAAACATATCATTAAGTATATTAACAATGAACTACATATGTAAAAGCAAGACTACTAACTTAATGATTTTGAAACGAGACATATATGTAACGATTATCGTTGTAACGACATTTAATGTATATATATATATATATATCATATTAAGAGATATTCATACATCATAATATCATGATAATATAATAATTTAAAATCTCATTTGATATTATAAACATTGGGTTAACAACATTTCCTAAAGGTTTCAAAACAACACTTACATGTAACGACTAACGATGACTTAACGACTCAGTAAAAATGTATATACATGTAGTGTTTTAATATGTATTCATACACTTTTGAAAGACTTCAAGACACTTATCAAAATACTTCTACTTAACAAAAATGCTTACAATTACATCCTCATTCAGTTTCATCAATAATTCTACTCGTATGCACCCGTATTCGTACTCGTACAATACACAGCTTTTAGATGTATGTACTATTGGTATATACACTCCAATGATCAGCTCTTAGCAGCCCATGTGAGTCACCTAACACATGTGGGAACCATCATTTGGCAACTAGCATGAAATATCTCATAAAATTACAAAAATATGAGTAATCATTCATGACTTATTTACATGAAAACAAAATTACATATCCTTTATATCTAATCCATAAACCAACGACCAAAAACACCTAGAAACACTTTCATTCTTCAATTTTATTCATCTAATTGATCTCTCCCAAGTTCTATCTTCAAGTTCTAAGTGTTCTTCATAAATTCCAAAAGTTCTAGTTTCATAAAATCAAGAATACTTCCAAGATTGCAAGTTTACTTCCAAGTTTTCTAAATCCATTCCAAGTAATCATCCAAGATCAAGAAACCTTTGTTACTTATAGTAGGTTATCTTTCTAATACAAGGTTATAATCATATTCAAACTTTAATTCAATTTCTATAACTATAACAATCTTATTTCGAGTGGAAATCTTACTTGAAATTGTTTTCGTGTCATGATTCTGCTTTAAGAACTTTCAAGCCATCCAAGGATCCTTTGAAGCTAGATCCATTTTTCTCATTTCCAGTAGGTTTATCCAAGGAACTTAAGGTAGTAATTATGTTCATAACATCATTCGATTCATACATAAAAAGCTGTCTTATTCAACGTTATAAACTTGTAATCACTAGAACATAGTTTAGTTAATTCTAAACTTGTTCGTAAATAAAGTTAATCCTTCTAACTAGACTTTTTAAAATCAACTAAACACATATTCTATATATATATGATATGCTAACTTAATGATTTAAAACCCGGAAACACGATAAACACCATAAAACTGGATATACGCCGTCGTAGTAAAACCGGGGGCTGTTTTGGTTGGGATAATTAAAAGCTAAGAAGAACTTTGATTTAAAATCTATACTTCTGGAAAAATTATTTTTCTTATGAACATGAAACTATATCCAAAAATCATGGTTAAACTCAAAGTGAAAGTATGTTTTTCAAAATGGTCATCAAGATGTCGTTCTTTCGACAGAATTGACTACCTCTTTCAAAAACGACTTGTAACTTGTATTTCCGACTATAAACTTATACTTTTTATATTTAGATTCATAAAGTTAAGTTCAATACGAAACCGTGGCCACTGGAATCACCCAAAACGGATTAGAAACGAAGAAATGGCGAGTAAAACAAGATTGATAAAAACTACTCATTTTACCTACGTGAAAGTTAGTAATAAATCTATTCCAACCATAACCTAATCAAATTATATTGTATATTATGTAATCTTGAGATACCATAGACACGTATACAATGTTTCGACCTATCATGTCGACCCATCTATATATATATTGCGGAACAACCATAGACACTCTATATGTGAATGTTAGAGTTAGCTATACAGGGTTGAGGTTGATTCCAAAATATATATATATAGTTTGAGTTGTGATCAATACAGAGATACGTATACACAGGGTCGTGGATTGATTCAAGATAATATTTATCGATTTATTTCTGTACATCTAACTGTGGACAACTAGTTGTAGGTTACTAACGAGGACAGCTGACTTAATAAACTTAAAACATTAAAATGTATTAAAAGTATTGTAAATATATTTTGAACATACTTTGATATATATGTATATATTTTTATAGGTTCGTGAATCAACCAGTGGCCAAGTCTTACTTCCCGACGAAGTAAAAATCTGTGAAAGTGAGTTATAGTCCCACTTTTAAAATCTAATATTTTTGGGATGAGAATACATGCAGGTTTTATAAATGATTTACAAAATAGACATAAGTACGTGAAACTACATTCTATGGTTGAATTATCGAAATCGAATATGCCCCTTTTTATTAAGTCTGGTAATCTAAGAATTAGGGAACAGACACCCTAATTAACGCGAATCCTAAAGATAGATCTATTGGACCTAACAAACCCCATCCAAAGTACCGTATGCTTTAGTACTTCGAAATTTATATCATATTCGAAGGGTGTCCCGGAATGATATGGATATTCTTATATATGCATCTTGTTAATGTCGGTTACCAGGTGTTCACCATATGAATGATTTTTATCTCTATGTATGGGATGTATATTGAAATATGAAATCTTGTGGTCTATTGTTACGATTTGATATATATAGGTTAAACCTATAACTCACCAGCATTTTTGTTAATGTTTAAAGCATGTTTATTCTCAGGTGAATATTAAGAGCTTCCGCTGTCGCATACTTAAATAAGGACAAGATTTGGAGTCCATGCTTGTATGATATTGTGTAAAAACTGCATTCAAGAAACTGCTTTCGTTGTAACATATTTGTATTGTAAACCATTATGTAATAGTCGTGTGTAAACAGGATATTTTAGATTATCATTATGTGATAATCTACGTAAAGCTTTTTAAACCTTTATTGATGAAATAAAGGTTATGGTTTGTTTTAAAATGAATGCAGTCTTTGAAAAAACGTCTCATATAGAGGTCAAAACCTCGCAACGAAATCAATTAATATGGAACGTTTTTAATCAATAAGAATGGGACATTTCACGGTCTGTGTGTTTACAATTTATATTTGTTGGGGCCTAAGTGTCTACTAATACTTAACCCTAAGAGTGAGTAACTGGTAGGTTGATCTATGGTCATTCTTAAAACTGACTGAATTGAAACAAGTTCGTCAAGACATGGTATATAATAGTTAATAGTTATATCAAATAGTTGAGGTGGTTGGTTTTGGGTTTTACTAAGCAAATTTAAACTAAATAAAAGTAGACAATAAGCAAGTAAATAAAATGTGTAGAATATAACATTTTACAAGCAGTTGAGGTTATGAAGTATATTTGTTGTGATTTTACTAGTTAAGTAGGTATGCTATCTTGTTTTATTACATGAGGTGTAGACACTAAGTTCCCTACCAATTAATATATCCACTTAATTAAAATGTCATAGGGAATTAGGCCAGGGTGATTCTCAATGGACTACTATACCAATCTCCGCAACCATGAACTCCCATAGAGAACACTAGGCCTTTAACCAAGCTAGTCCAATAAGATGGTATAACCCTATTTTGTCAAAACATTCTTGACACCTCAAATCCTTCATCAACCAATTGATTAGGAACAAGATAGTTTTGAATGACTTTTTATATATATGGATTTGGTAAATAAAAAGGTTGTAACAAAAGGAATAACTACTCAACTCATTTTCCTTTCAGGATTTATCAACTTAAGTGGTATTTTAGCGCGTTAAACTTCCATTTTCAGATTAAAACCAAGCTCTTACTTAAAAGTAGCCAATAAACCATCTCCTACTATATTTCATGTTTCCAAGAATTAATACTCATGATATATCAAGGTTGCACGGATAATTTAACCAAGATTAAATTATGTTTATCAGTAGAAATCATTTATATATAAAAGTATTCAAAACATATATATATATATATATATATATATATATATATATATATATATATATATATATATATATAAACACATAATTATATACATTAGTGTATATACATGTGTGTGTGTATATATATATATATATATATATATATATATATATATATATAAATACATACGCATATACATAGTTACATATTTATACTCACATAACTAAAAGAACATATATATATATATATATATATATATATATATGTATATATACATATATATATATATACATATATATATATATATATATACATATATATATATATATATGTTTAATTTAACAGTATACGGTTTTAACAGATTTGATCACAACAAATACATAAAGCAACAAAGTAATAAACTTGTTTAAAACCATCTTGATTTCAATTAATATACGTAACATATAATTAAAAGATAAAGGGAAGAAATAACTAGGGATTAGTACAAAGTATTAATATATGAACTATAGGCAGAGACTGTAATAACACTTCAAAACTATTACATTTTTTTCTCCTCCATAACCTACCTACTTACTATTATAAACTACATATTGAGAGAGTTTTGGGAGTAAAAAGTGAAAATCAATATGGAAATTTATCTGAAAAGTGTTTCAGGAGGTGTATGTGAGTTTGTGAAATCAACTGATCGTCGAATCCGTTTATAGGCGAAATGATTCGTCAAAATGCTTTCGAGTCATCAAAATGCTTCCGAGTCATCAAAATTTAAGCTCTGGGTAGCCAGTTTGACACCTGGTATCCAGTTTGCAAGCTTGGTTCCCCAGTTTGCTTCCCATGTCGCCAGTTTGTAGTCACGGGTTGCTAGTTTGTAACCACGGGTCGCCAATTTGTACTCCGGGTCATCATTATGTAACACTGGGTCTCCGGTTTCTAACTCTGGGTCGCCAGTATGTAACCCTTGGTCGCCAGTTTGTAGGATGAGTCATCAGTTTGCGTAACTAGAAGCTAAAGGGTCACCCGTTTGCTAATTGGTTACTAATCGGGTCGCTACTTTTGCTAATCGAAGTCTCCAGTTTGCTTTTAGATTTCTAGTTTTCATCTTGGGAGGACCAAAGTACCCCTATGAGTAGCTATTCAGGCCTCTAGGTTGCCAGTTTGTACCCCTGAGTCGCCAGTTTGCAGTCTGGTGGGTTTTACGAATGTTTCATGACAGCTACATTTTTCGGGTGTCAATCGGCACTTTTCTTTTGTTATATGCATCTTAATTAAGCTACTTAGACTTCATTATGATGTTACATAAGTCCCCAAATCAATTATTGTGGTTGTCTTTGAGTTTCAGAGTGATTATGGTTAACTATGTGTTTTCAGTGTGTGTTTTGGGTGTAAAGTCTTGCATCTTCTTGATATTCGCACATGTGTATTGAAAGCCTCTAGATTCTTGATATATATTCAATATTACTTCTTAATTGAATGCCTTCAGGTCTAGATAGGCTTCTTGAGCTTCATAATTGAGCTTCCTGGCTGAATCCTGAATCAGGATTTTCAGTAACCCTGATTATTGCTTTTTCTTTGTTTCTTCATTTAAGCTCTATGGATCAATACTCCAAAGTTTCTTCTTTTATGATTTTATGAGTAATTGAATCCTTAAAAATATGTTAAGTATGTAGGATCTACCTCTTGTAGATAAAATACATTGAAAAACTGGGTAAAAACTCTACTTTGGACAAGCTTTTGACATTTCATCATTTTACACCCTTAATAACAAATTTTATGAATTTTTGCATGTTTAAAGCATATTTTGTTAATATTATGGTGACATCACTGGTAAAAATATGACTTTTTTGAGTGATATAAGTAACCGTCTAATTTCCTTTTCTTATCCATCTCTTATACACCTTTACTAGTCCGTCTTATCTTCTTAATGGTCTAGGGTTTTCTTGCCGCCATCTTAACTTATTCACCCTTTCACCTTTTCATCACCTTTCTACAACAAATTTAGATACAGGGTTTTTCTCCCCGCCATAAGTCTTATCCCTTGCCACTGGCATCTCTTCGTTGATTCGGTGCCATTTTATCTTGTTTTCTTTTCTTTTTCCTATTCCATCCATCTCCTTTTTGTTTGTCCGAATTTTGTGGTTTTGATCTTTTCCTGCGAGATGCCTTTGGTGGATGTCGGATGCATGAGGCAAAAGGGCTTGACTTTCTACGCTTTTTTGTGCTCTACAGTTTGATTGATTGGTTTAGTTCTCTTCTATTGTGGTTTGGTCACCCAATTGTCTTAAGGTCATCAGAAACCTACTTTTTCCTAATGTTTTCATTCGACAAACTTCACTTACGAACATTCGTGACAAAACTGATTTGCTTGGTAAACTAAAATAAATTCTAAAATCAATTTGAAATGAGATATTGAATCAAGTCATTTCATATCTGGAAAATTCATATGTTGTAGATAACTTCTCATCTAGTCCTTGTATTAAATGGATTTGTATAGCTTGCATAATGTGCTTGCGAAAACGGTAACATGTATTCTGTCCAAATCTGCTACGTATGTACCTTTAGCTCTATAAGTCGATTTGTGTATAATTTAAGAACTTGATCTTCTATATATTTAATATTTGTATGATATGTTACCAAATTCTAGTTTATGGCAACCCTTGAAACCTGATACATTGTGCACACTAAGACCGTAGTTTTGGTAACTATTGATTTGAGCTGAAACAGAACGTCTAACTTTCATGAATAAACTGTACCAATTGGCTAAACAAAAATGTCTCATCTTTTGATATGTGGTAATTTTACTTGTCCTTAAACCATTTCCACTGACCTTGCGTTAATTGCCTGTCTCTAGCTCCGGTTATGACCATTACGAGATTAGTGCGCAGATTAAAACTGATTTGGTAAACCTTAACTGCACCTTATCTGAAATCCAACTTGTAGACATCGTATGAGGCCCTGGCTATGCTCTTTGAAAACTTTTATGAGTCTAGTTGTGATTTGGAGCTTGTCATATTACCATGATTTATGTGCGGTGTTTGCAACTTGTGCATGAATTGTACGCTAAACGATAAACTGTGAACGCGTACTTGACAAACTGTGAACTAAAACATGTTAGTTGACTTAGGATTGACATGTTGACCAAGATTGCATGAACTACTGATATGGTTGACTTTAGTTGACTACTTTGACTAAGTTTGACTTTTGGTTTGACTTTAGTTGACTTGCATGAACTAGTTGACTGTGTTGACTTCTACTTTAAAACGTGTCGAGTCTGAGCAATAGGATAACTTACTCTATGAAACCACTATTGTATAAGACATATATGTTGACCAACCTAAATACGTATACTTAAGTTGCGTTACTCGGCAGTAAACCGTACAAGCTATTTCGTTTACTTTCATTCTGAGCTTTTCAAAGGTGAGTCTACAGTCCCACTTTTACATATTTTCTGCGATGAGAATACAAGCTGGTTATATTTACATTTTACAAACTCTTTTATGTTTGGCACGAGTACTATATTATACATATTGAGTTAGTGTTCACAAAGTCCCTAGCTTGAATACTTTTATTACCTTCGGGTAAGCACGATATAGATGGACAGATCCGTTAGGTTAGACAAACCTCACCCTAGTCTAACTGTTGTGGATTTACTTTGAACTGTTTGTACACTCGAACAAGTGTATACGTTTTTATGGGGTAAAGGAGGTCTTTATGCTAGTATTCAGGTGCTCATGGATTATGTAACATTTTTGCAACGTTGGGTTGTACTTACTGAAATCTCGTGGTCAAATACAAACGAACTATTTTCTGATTACCGATTTTCAGATACTATTTTACTTACTTAAACCTTTAGATTCAGCAACATTATTTGTTGACCTGTTTTTGTGTGTTTATATTCTCAGGTCCATAAGAGGTATAGCTTCCGCTGTTTGTTGATGATTCGTCTGGCTGTGGAGTTAGCATGCTTTAATAAAGACATTTGTTACTTTCGCATTTAAACTTTTACATCTGTTTAATACTGTTGGCTTGTGGTTACGATCACAATAGTATTACTTATTTTGTTTATTGACTTATGTTTTGAAAGTCAACCGTTTTTAATAAAATTAAATGTGAATGCTTTGAAACGTCTCATATAGAGGGCGTAACTGTTAACTGTGGGACCTATGATTAACACACCGTCAGATGGAAATTTGGCGGGGTGTTATAGTTGTTATCAGAGCTTAACGGCTACCTAGGATTAGGATGCATTAGATGTCGGACTTTTGGACACCTTTTGAGTCTAAACTGTAACCATAGACTAGTTAAGCTACATAGACTATAGTTACACTACTTGCTACTTTACTTGATTTATATCTAACCTAAATGATATAATTGCTAGTGTACTAACTTTGTATTTCTTTTTGAGTGCTAGATGACTTCTTCCAATCCCATAATTCTCACCGACTCCGATACGGAATCCGAGGAAACGGTGCAAACATAGGGAAACCCCTATACCTGAGATTGAGGATGATGTTATGTCCGAACCTGAGATGGAGTCTGAACCCGAGGAGGATCCGAAGTGGGATCCAGAGGAGGAACCGGAGGAGGAAGAATCGGAGGAGGAACCCGAGGAGGACCTGGAACCCGAATCCGAACCCGAACCCGAAATACCCGATTTACCTACTGGCACCAATTCACCTTTTAGGGACCCAGATTATGATAACCCCTATGGACCGAAAGGTCACCGTAGGATACCGAAGGGACCCGCCCTAGGCAATAATCTGTTGACAACCGAACACTTCAAGAGTGTCATCGTTTCGAACCTTATGATGCTTCTACTTCCAAACCTAACACTTCCACTACTGCTACCAATAACAATGATACCGATGACCTTAAGCTGAGAGTTGAGAACCTAGAGGAGATCACCGAGTACCTGTTGAAAGAGCTTTGGAAACCTAAATAGAAAAGCTTTATTGAACTTGTTCCACATTACTAGATACTATCCCATATTATTACTTATTAATTGGTGTTTACACATACATTGCTTGATGTGGTTTTTTTACTATTCATGGTTTTTACGTTATAACTTTTGGGATATTCTATTACTTTATTAATGCATGAATAATAAATGAATAGTTTTACTGCTTAAAGTGGTTGATTTACCATTATCCTGTGATGCATGATGAGTTATCAATGACTGTTGTGAATTGCTTATTATCATTACTATCACTACATAACACTAGTGTCACTACTGTCACTACTTACTACTACTAGTGTTACTTAACACTACTTCTCACTACTAAGAATCTTTCCGTATTATTATTATTATTATTATTATTATTATTATTATTATTATTATTATTATTATTATTATTATTATTATTATTATTATTATTATTATTATTATTATTTACTAGTCTTCAACACTCGTTGCTAGTGTATTTTTATATAGCATTGTTTTGACACTAACCTGGTGTATTTTTCTGTGTTGAAGATCATGCCTCCGAAGAAATCCACAGCTGCTCAAATCAGGAGACTCGTCACCAAAGGTATCGCGGCAGAAGGAGCTGAATTGCTTAGGGAACTCAACAACACACGCAACAGCAACGATCGTGGTAGTACGAGCAACAACAACAACAACGACAACCAGGGCCATGGTGGATGCTCTTATAAAATATTCACTAGCTGTAACACACACTCCGTTAGTGGGATCGAGGGACCCGTTGGTCTCAACCGTTGGTTCGATAAATTAGAGTCTGTTTTTCGCATCAGTGGGTTTGATGATGCTGATCGAGTGACATTTCTACAGGCACACTATCTGACAGTGCACTCACTTGGTGGAATAGTTATGCACATTCTCTGGGTCATGATCTAGCGTATGCTCTTCAATGGGAAACTTTGAAACAACGAATGATCGAGGAATACTGTTCGCGCAATGATTCAAGAAGATCGAACGTGAATTCCGTGATTTGAAGCTAGTAGGCACTGATCTTACCGCCTATAACAAGAGGTTCTTTGAGTTGGCACTGATGTGTCTAGAAATGGTCACTCCTGAGAAACGTAAGGTTGAACATTATATTGAAGGTTTAAGCGAGAACATTCAAGGTGGGGTTACTATTTCCAAACCCACTACTGTGCAAGAAGCTATTGATATGGCAAGTTTTTTACTGGACAAGATTGTTCAGAGAGGAAAGGGTGCTACTGTTAATGAGGTTAAGTCTAATGATGGCAAGAGGAAGTGGAACGGTGGAAAAGATAAGAACCATAACCAACAACCGTTCAAAAAGCAGAATACTTATAGAAATGACACTGAGGTCACTGGAGCTAACTCTAGGTATAAGGGTAAGAAGCTAAAATGTAAAAGGTGTCGCAAGCATCACTCTAGAACCTGTACTACTGTAATTTGTGACCGATGTAAGAAGTTTGGCCATTTGGCCAGGGATTGCAAGGTTAACCTCAACAACAATACCAACAACACTGCGAACAATGCAAATAATACTGGTAATGTTAAAAATTGTTTTGGTTGCTGACAGCCGGGTCATTTTAAGAAATATTGCCCTAAGAACAACAACACTGGAACTGCTCGAGGCAGGGCATTCAACATCAACTCTACAAAAGCTCGTGATGATCCGAAACTAGTAACGGGTACGTTTTCACTCAATGATCAACATGTTTATGTTTTGTTTGACACTTGTGCTGATAGAAGTTTTATATCTAAGGATATTTGTCACAACGTTAAGAACCCTGTTTCTCCCCTAGATAACGTGAAATGTCCCGTTCTTATTGATTAAAAACGTTCCATATTAATTGATTTCGTTGCGAGGTTTTGACCTCTATATGAGACGTTTTTCAAAGACTGCATTCATTTTTAAAACAAACCATAACCTTTATTTCATAAATAAAGGTTTAAAAAGCTCTACGTAGATTATCAAATAATGATAATCTAAAATATCCTGTTTACACACGACCATTACATAATGGTTTACAATACAAATATGTTACATCGAAATCAGTTTCTTGAATGCAGTTTTTACACAATATCATAAAAACATGGACTCCAAATCTTGTCCTTATTTTAGTATGCAACAGCGGAAGCTCTTAGTATTCACCTGAGAATAAACATGTTTTAAACGTCAAAAAAAATGTTGGTGAGTTATAGGTTTAACCTATATATATCAAATCGTAACAATAGACCACAAGATTTCATATTTCAATACACATCCCATACATAGAGATAAAAATCATTCATATGGTGAACACCTGGTAACCGACATTAACAAGATGCATATATAAGAATATCCTCATCATTCCGGGACACCCTTCGGATATGATATAAATTTCAAAGTACTAAAGCATCCGGTACTTTGGATGGGGTTTGTTAGGCCCAATAGATCTATCTTTAGGATTCGCGTCAATTAGGGTGTCTGTTTCCTAATTCTTAGATTACCAGACTTAATAAAAAGGGGCATATTCGATTTCAATAATTCAACCATAGAATGTAGTTTCACGCACTTGTGTCTATTTTGTAAATCATTTATAAAACCTGCATGTATTCTCATCCCAAAAATATTAGATTTTAAAAGTGGGACTATAACTCACTTTCACAGATTTTTACTTCGTCGGGAAGTAAGACTTGGCCACTGGTTGATTCACGAACCTATAACAATATATACATATATATCAAAGTATGTTCAAAATATATTTACAACACTTTTAATATATTTTGATGGTTTAAGTTTATTAAGTCAGCTGTCCTCGTTAGTAACCTACAACTAGTTGTCCACAGTTAGATGTACAGAAATAATTCGATAAATATTATCTTGAATCAATCCACGACCCAGTGTATACGTATCTCAGTATTGATCACAACTCAAACTATGTATATTTTGGAATCAACCTCAACCCTGTATAGCTAACTCCAACATTCACATATAGAGTGTCTATGGTTGTTCCGAAATATATATAGATGTGTCGACATGATAGGTCGAAACATTGTATACGTGTCTATGCTATCTCAAGATTACATAATATACAATACACATTGATTAAGTTATGGTTGAAATAGATTTGTTACCAATTTTCACGTAGCTAAAATGAGAAAAATTATCCAATCTTGTTTTACCCATAACTTCTTCATTTTAAATCCGTTTTGAGTGAATCAAATTGCTATGGTTTCTTATTGAACTCTATTTTATGAATCTAAACAGAAAAAGTATAGGTTTATTGTCGGAAAAATAAGTTACAAGTCGTTTTTGTAAAGGTAGTCATTTCAGTCGAAAGAACGACGTCTAGATGACCATTTTAGAAAACATACTTCCACTTTGAGTTTAACCATAATTTTTGGATATATTTTCATGTTCATAATAAAAATCATTTTCCCAGAATAACAACTTTTAAATCAAAGTTTATCATAGTTTTTAATTAACTAACCCAAAACAGCCCGCGGTGTTACTACGACGGCGTAAATCCGGTTTTACGGTGTTTTTCGTGTTTCCATGTTTTAAATCATTAAGTTAGCATATCATATAGATATAGAAGATGTGTTTAGTTGATTTTAAAAGTCAAGTTAGAAGGATTAACTTTTATTTGCGAACAAGTTTAGAATTAAATAAACTATGTTATAGTGATTACAAGTTTAAACCTTCGAATAAGATAGCTTTATATGTATGAATCGAATGATGTTATGAACATCATTACTACCTCAAGTTCCTTGGATAAACCTACTGGAAATGAGAAAAATAGATCTAGCTTCAAAGGATCCTTGGATGGCTTGAAAGTTCTTGAAGCAGAATCATGACACGAAAACAATTTCAAGTAAGATTTCCACTCGATATAAGATTGTTATAGTTATAGAAATTGAATTAAAGTTTGAATATGATTATTACCTTGTATTAGAAAGATAACCTACTGTAAGTAACAAAGGTTTCTTGATCTTGTATGATTACTTGGAACGGATTTAGAAAACTTGGAAGTAAACTTGCAATCTTGGAAGTATTCTTGATTTTATGAAACTAGAACTTTTGGAATTTATGAAGAACACTTAGAACTTGAAGATAGAACTTGAGAGAGATCAATTAGATGAAGAAAATTGAAGAATGAAAGTGTTTGTAGGTGTTTTTTGTCGTTGGTGTATGGATTAGATATAAAGGATATGTAATTTTGTTTTCATGTAAATAAGTCATGAATGATTACTCATATTTTTGTAAATTTATGAGATATTTCATGCTAGTTGCCAAATGATGGTTCCCACATGTGTTAGGTGACTCACATGGGCTGCTAAGAGCTGATCATTAGAGTGTATATACTAATAGTACATACATCTAAAAGCTGTGTATTGTACGAGTACGAATACGGGTGCATACGAGTAGAATTGTTGATGAAACTGAACGAGGATGTTATTGTAAGCATTTTTGTTAAGTAGAAGTATTTTGATAAGTGTCTTGAAGTCTTTCAAAAGTGTATGAATACATATTAAAACACTACATGTATATACATTTTAACTGAGTCGTTAAGTCATCGTTAGTCGTTACATGTAAATGTTGTTTTGAAACCTTTGGGTTAACGATCTTGTTGAATGTTGTTAACCCATTGTTTATTATAACAAATGAGATGTTAAATTGTTATATTATCATGATATTATGATATATAATATATCTTAGTATGATATATATACAGTTAAATGTCGTTACAACGATAATCGTTACATATATGTCTCGTTTCGAAATCATTAAGTTAATAGTCTTATTTTTACATATGTATTTCATTGTTAATACACTTAATAATATATTTACTTTTCATTTAACATAATTAACCAAGTGTATCAATATCTTAATATGATTCATATGTACCTAGTAAGACGTTGTTATAACGAGAATCGTTATATATATCGTTTTCGAGTTTCTTAATTTAATAGTCTCATTTTTATGTATATAACTCATTGTTAAAATACCTAATGAGATACATACTTATAATAAAATCATGTTAACTATATATATAACCATATATATGTCATCGTATAGTTTTTACAAGTTTTAACGTTCGTGAATCACCGGTCAACTTGGGTGGTCAATTGTCTATATGAAACCTATTTCAATTAATCAAGTCTTAACAAGTTTGATTGCTTAACATGTTGGAAACACTTAATCATGTAAATAACAATTTCATTTAATATATATATAAATATGGAAAAGTTCGGGTCACTACATAACGTGTACTCCATAGAACTAGGAAACGGTAATTTGATGAGAGCTGATAAGATTTATTGCGGTTGTATTTTGAAGTTAGATGGTAAGCCTTTTAACATTGATGTGATACCTATTAAACTGGGAAGTTATGTGATACCTATTAAACTGGGAAGTTTTAACCTTGTGGTCGGAATGGACTGGTTATTTGACAACAAAGCTAAGGTGGTCTGCCACCTAAAGGCTATTTGTATTCATATTGCAAATGGAGAATCTATGATGATATATGGAGAAAAGATCGACTCACAACTATATCTCATTAACTATTTGAAAGTTCAGAAGTATGTGAGAAAGGAATGTATCGCGTTTATAGCTCACGTAAGCCAAGTTGAACCTGAAGAGATGAGACCTGAAGATGTTCCTATAGTTAAGGAATTTCTTGAAGCTTTTCCAAAGGAATTACCTGGTCTCCCACCGCATCGGGAAGTTGGGTTTCATATAGATTTAGTGCCAAGAGCGGCACCGGTGGCTCGCGCACCATATAGACTTACACCTCCAAAACTACAAGAGTTGACTAGTCAGTTGCAAGAGTTGTTAGACAGGGATTTATACGACCGAGTTCTTCACCTTGGGGAGCTCCGGTCTTGTTCGTTAAAAAGAAGGATAGGTCGATGAGATTATGTATCGACTATAGAGAGTTGAACAAGTTGACAATCAAGAATCGGTATCCACTGCCGAGGAATGATGACTTATTTGATCAATTACAGGGATCTAGTTGTTACTCGAAGATTGATCTAAGGTCGGGTTATCACCATTTGAGGGTCAAGGAAGCTGATGTCCCGAAGATGGTGTAACGACCCGGAATTTTCCGATCGTTCTATACTTATAAGATTAATATTTACATAAATTAAACCTTACCAACATGATAAGCAATCCAAACTGTTGAGACTTATATTTTTGAAAAGAGTTTTACACAACGTTTGACCGTCCAATTTGACCGATGATATCACGAACTATATAACACAAGATAATTATACGATTATGTATATGTACATATCTATACATATTTAACATGATTTAAGGATGGTTTAACATTTCATTGTGAACTAACAACAATGAGTTATAAGTATACTTTGAGACCACTGACTTAAGTTTTCAAAACGATAACTATATGTAATGTTCTTTGACATATATACTTACAATCTTTAATGTGTTGTGATTTATGTCACCAATATGATTTAAGTGTAATGGGATTAATTTGTAACCAAAATAATCTTGATAAATATTAAACAAGTTTGGGGAAGTGTGGAGTGCACACTTGTTTGAACTTATCTTGATTATGACGGGGGTTCGGGGGCAGCGCCCCCGATAAGCGGGGTCCAAGGGGTGGCAACCCCTGGCGGGGTCCAAGGGGCAGAGCCCCTGGCTGGGGTCGAGCTGGACCCAAAATAAATGTCTTAAAATTTTATTTTTGGCCCGGTTGGACCCAAAATAAAAGCCCGATTTTGAGCTTCTTTTACCGTATCATACCCATCATCCATACGTATTTACTATTGGTAAATACACATCAAATCAATATCCTTATCAGCTTTAGATCTGCCCTAGATAAGAGGGAATCTTATTTGTAAGCTAGCATACATTATTACTCAAAAATTCAACACAATAATTTGTCCTTGTTCCCTCAACAACCAGACTGTCCTATAAGTATCACCATCACCTTGGTTTTTCATTTCATTCTTACAACCATCTTTCTCTAACAAAAAAAAACACACTCTTAGGAACTCTAAGTGTTCTTCACAATCTCAGCAAATACTCATGAAGAACTAGCTTCATGAACAACCTATAATCATCATAAGAAAGTTTGGTCAAGATTATTTTCTATCTTTTCCAGTAGCTTTATCCAAGTAACTTGAGGTAGTAACCTTATTCATAATCTTATTCGATTCATATTTATATAGCTATCTTATTTTGTGTTATAAAATTTTTAACAACAAGAACATAGTTTGAATGATTTCAAACCTGTTCGCAAACTAAATAGATCCTTCTAATTTGATTTTTAAAACACTTCAAAACCTGTAATATATCATATTATGACAAAATCGGATTAATCATATCTTGGCTAATTAACATAATATTTAATATATATTTACTTATGATTTGATTTTATATATTCCAGGACCACCCGTAAACAACACGAGAAGATTAATCATAAGACCTCATGATTGTACGCAACACGTCATCTGACAACACGGTACTTTATATACGCAACACGTCATTTGACAACATGGTACCATGGGTCGAGATTAATTCTGATCAATACGAATACGATGGGGTCTTTATTTATTTTATTGAGCAACTAATTATGGACCATTAACAACAGACTGCTAACTACGGACTAAGAAAATATTAAAAGTATTATAAGTATATATATATATATATATATATATGTAACGATTACTTGAAAAGAAAATATGTTGATATATTATATATATGGTTAGGTTCGTGATATCTATCGGAGACCAAGTCGAGTTAAATACCTTCAAGGAAAAGGTGAGTATATAGTCCCACTTTTAAACTCTAAATATTTCGGGATGAGAATACATGCATTTTATGATTTACGTTATGGACACAAGTGATAAAAAAATATATTCTACGTTGAGTTGTACCACTGGCATACTTCCCTATAGCTTGGTAACTACTATTTTCATGTGGTATTGTAAACGCGAATCCTGTTGATAGATCTATCGGGCCTGACAACCCCAACCGGACTGGACGACCAGTATTCAACGGTTGCACAGTACTTCGTTTCGGTGACTACACTTGATACAGTGTAGTGAGATTTCATAATAAAGGGAATATGCGACGTTGATTAAATGTTAAGTATGGTTATCAAGTGCTCAACCACTTAGAATATTTTTATTAAAACGTTTATGTATATGAAATCTTGTGGTCTATATTTATAACGCTGCTAGCATTAAACCTATATCTCACCAACTTTATGTTGACGTTTTAAGCATGTTTATTCTCAGGTGATAACTAAAAGCTTCCGCTGCAACATGTTGAATTTAAGCAAGATCTTGAGTATGCATATTTGTGTCAAAAATAAAACTGCATATCAGAGGATTTGTAATGTAAAATATGTTGGAGGTCGTATTGTTATTATCACATGTAAAGTTTGTAAGTCTAAGATTATCGCTAAATGATAATCATTATTAAGTTGTTTAAACCTTGTATTTGTAATAAAAGCTATGCTTTGTATTGTAAAAACGAATGCAGTTTTTGAAAAATGTCGCATATAGAGGTCAATACCTCGCGATGAAATCATTTGTTATTGTATTCGTCCTTATGGTTAAGGTCGGGTTATGACATGTGGTATCAGAGCGTTGGTCTTAGAGAACCAGAGAATTTGCATTAGTGTGTCTTATCGAGTTTGTTAGGATGCATTAGTGAGTCTGGACTTTGACCGTGTTTGATTTCGAAAACTGTTGCTTATCCTTGTTGGTTAAAAATTAATATGTAAATATTATGTAGTATTAACGTGCTAGTTGTTATGTGATAGATGTCTGGCTTAGAACTTATTATCACATTCAGCGACTCCGAACCAGACTCTTCAGATGGTGTTCCAGTCATTAATCTATCCGATGATGAAAACGACACCTTTGGGGAAGACTCACAAGTTCCGGATGAATCAATTGAAGAGGAACCTGAAAGTGATCCTGAGGAGGAAGAAATACAGGAAATTACGAAAGACAAGTTCGAACGAGGAAAGAAACGAAAGGCTACTGAAATGGAAAATCTAAATCCCGAGTCTAGAGAGGATTTTGTGGAACCAACTCCACCAGATACTTCCACACCTATTCCCGCTATTCCTATTAGTTCTATCCCGACATCCAGTTCTTCGGTTCCTCAGCCAAAACGCAGGGAGACAACCAGGATAACCTTTAAGCGATTTCTTTGAACACAAACGCTTTGGGTTAAATGATGCGCTGTTGTTTTAAACCATGGGATTATATAATGTTTTGTATAATATTACTAGTGTGGTTTGCTTAATGTTTGATGTAAGATAAGCATATGTAAAATAGTGAAGTGTGAAATGCAATAATTTTCCATGGTTAAGTATTATTTGGGTGGTAGTAATTGATTTTCGTACTAAGCTATTAAGTATGAACTTTAACGGGTAGGTACTACCCTAGATATAATTATAAAACGCTAATAAGAAGAAAAGGCTTTTATAATAATAACTGGTTCATATTATTAATAAGCTACGATGTACTGTAAATACATACTACATCTATAATATTCCATGTGAATAATTATTTTTCCATTCTTATTGAAGATTATGGCGCGATTGAACCGAATGACGGAACAAGAAATCCAGGAACTCATCAATCAGCGAGTGAACGACAGAATGTTATGGGTCGAGGCTGCAAGAGGTGCTGCAGTTAACCCAAATCCTCGTGTGGGGTGCACTTACAAAACTTTTCAAGGTTGCAAGCCCTCATCATTCAGTGGAACAGAAGGACCGGTCGGTTTAACCCGGTGGATCGAAAAGATTGAGTCTGTGTTTAAAATCAGTGGTTGTATTGAGAAGGACATGACCAAGTATGCATCGTGCACCCTACAAGATAGTGCACTCATGTGGTGGAAAAACTATGTGAAGGCCGTAGGAGGAGATGTAGCTTATGATACTCCTTGGGAAGAATTCAAAACAATGCTAATCAACGAATATTGTCCAAGGAACGAGGTTAGGAAGTTGGAAGCTGAATTACGAAGCCTGAAATCTGTTGGTACTGAACTCACTAACTACAATCAGCAATTCATGAAATTAGCTTTGCTATGTCCCGAATTGGTACCAACCGAAGAACGGAAGATTGAACTGTACAAAGACGGTTTGCCTAAAAAGGTCAAGGCAAATGTTACAGCATCCAAACCCAAGACTATTCATGAAGCTATCACCATGGCGAACGAATTGATGGACCAGATTATTCTAGATAAGAACACCGATGTCAAGACATCGGGAAACAAAAGAAAGTGGGAAGGTAATCATCAACAATCCAACAAGAAACAAGAAACCACGCAAGGTGCGGGTAGCGGTTCAAACTCAGGTTACAAAGGACGAAATCCTTTATGTAACAGATGCCACAAACATCACTCTGGTTATTGTAATGTGGTGTGCAACAATTGTAATTGAAAAGGTCATCTTGCTGAAGATTGTAGGGTTCCTGCTACAAATACAAACGGTACCAAGACTCCTGCCACCAATGCAAATAGAACTGCCTTGGCCACTGTTACTTGTTATGGGTGTGGGAAACAGGGTCATTATAAGAGCCAGTGTCCGAATCCATAGAAGAATAATGGATCTGCACGTGGAAGAGCATTTGTTATTAATGCTAGAGAGGCGTGTGAAGACCCAGAGCTTGTTACGGGTACGTTTACCATTAATAACTTATCCGCATCTATTATATTTGATACTGGTGCCGATAGAAGTTACGTGAGTAGAGACTTTTACGATAAATTGAATTGTTCATCATTACCTCTAGATGCTAAGTACATGATTGAGTTAGCTAATGGTAAACTAATTAAAGCCGATAAAATTTGCCGTGATTGTAAAATAAATTTAGCTGGAGAAACATTTAAGATTGATTTGATACCCATAGAATTAGGAAGTTTTGATGTAATAGTCGGCATGGACTGGATGTCCAAAATAGGAGCTGAAGTTGTGTGCGCCAAGAAGGCAATTCGCATTCCTCGTAAGGATAAAACGCCAGTAATGATTTATGGAGAGAAGGGTAACTCAAAGCTAAAACTCATTAGTTATTTAAAAGCTCAAAAGTGCTTGAAGAAAGGGTGCTATGCTATCTTAGCATATGTTAATAAAGTCAAAACGAAGGAAAAAGTGAAGAGCATCAACGACGTGCCTGTGGCAAGAGATTTTCCTGAAGTATTTCCGGAAGAGTTACCAGGATTACCTCCATTTAGATCTGTAGAATTTCAAATAGATCTAGTACCGGGAGCTGCACCAGTGGCTCGTGCTCCATATAGACTTGCACCATCTGAGATGAAAGAGTTACAAAGCCAGTTACAAGAATTACTGGACCGTGGTTTCATTCGACCGAGCACTTCACCGTGGGGAGCTCCGATTTTATTCGTCAAGAAGAAAGACGGATCTTTCCGAATGTGTATAGATTATCGTGAATTAAATAAGTTAACTATCAAGAATCGGTATCCACTACCGAGAATTGATGACTTATTTGATCAATTGCAAGGATCATGTGTTTACTCGAAAATCGACCTAAGGTCGGGCTATCATCAACTACGCGTCAAAGAAGAAGATATTCCGAAAACTGCTTTTCGGACACGCTACGGTCATTATGAATTTTTGGTCATGCCGTTTGGATTAACGAATGCGCCAGCTGTATTCATGGACCTCATGAATTGAGTTTGTAGTCTGTATTTAGATAAGTTTGTTATCGTTTTCATTGACGATATTCTTATCTATTCCAAGAGTGAGCAAGAGCATGAGCAACATTTAAGATTGGTATTAGAATTGTTAAGAAAAGAACAATTATACGCCAAATTTTCTAAGTGTGCGTTTTGGTTGAAAGAAGTGCAATTTCTTGGCCATGTTGTTAGTAGCAAAGGAATTCAGGTTGACCCAGCTAAAATTGAGGCCATTGAAAAATGGGAGACTCCTAAGACACCAACGCAGATACGCTAATTTTTGGGTTTAGCTGGTTATTATAGAAGGTTTATTCAAAATTTTTCCCGAATAGCTAAACCATTAACAGCGTTAACACAAAAAGGGAAGAAGTACGAATGGACTTCTG
The DNA here is from genome assembly GCF_046630445.1 of Rutidosis leptorrhynchoides. Taxonomy (NCBI): domain Eukaryota; kingdom Viridiplantae; phylum Streptophyta; class Magnoliopsida; order Asterales; family Asteraceae; genus Rutidosis; species Rutidosis leptorrhynchoides. The sequence goes on along the minus strand of NC_092337.1, from coordinate 328,045,082 downwards.
AGCAGGAGAGTGCATTTCAATTACTGAAGAAGAAGTTGACTACAACACCTATTTTATCGTTACCTGAAGGGAACGATGATTTTGAGATATATTGTGACGCTTCACGACAAGGATTTGGTTGCGTCCTTATGCAACGGAAGAAAGTTATAGCATACGCATCCCGACAATTGAAGATTCATGAGCGGAATTATACGACGCATGATTTAGAACTGGGAGCAGTAGTGTTTGCATTGAAGATATGGAGACACTACTTATATGGGGTTAAATGCACTGTGTTTACCGATCATAAAAGCCTTCAACATATCTTCGATCAGAAACAGCTGAACATGAGGCAACGTAGGTGGGTCGAGCTGATAAACGACTATGATTGTGAGATTCGCTATCATCCTGGGAAAGCGAATGTAGTGGCCGACGCTCTAAGCAGAAAGGAATGGGAACCAATTCGAGTACGAGCAATGAACATAAAAATTCACATGAATCTCAACTCACAAATCAAAGAGGCTCAACGAGAAGCTCTTACTAAAGAAAACATAGGAAATGAAATAATGAAGAAGTATGGGAAACAACTCGTTATACGGGAAGATGGAATTCGATATTTTGCAAACCGTATTTGGGTACCAAAGTTGGGTGGATTAAGGAAGTTGATATTGAATGAGGCACATAAGACAAGATACTCGATACATCCTGGAGTTGGAAAGATGTATCAAGATCTTAAGACGCATTATTGGTGGCCTAATTTGAAGACAGACGTTGCAACATATGTTGGGGAATGTTTAACTTGTTCCAAAGTCAAAGCAGAACACCAGAAGCCGTCCGGATTACTTCAACAACCAGAAATCCCAGAATGGAAATGGGACGGTATTACCATGGATTTCATCACAAAATTACCTAAGACTGCCTGGGGTTATGACACCATTGGGGTAATAGTTGATCGTCTCACCAAATCTGCACATTTCTTGCCTATAAAGGAAACGGATAGAAAGAAGAAACTATTACGATTATACATAAAGGAAATTATTTCAAGGCATGGAATACCTATTTCTATTATATCCGATCGTGATAGTAGATTTACATCAAAGTTTTGGCAATCACTACAGGAGGCCCTGGGAACTCGTTTGGATATGAGCACCGCATATCATCCACAAACTGACGGGCAGAGTGAAAGAACAATTCAAACTCTTAAAGACATGCTCAGGGCATGTGTGATCGATTTTGGAAATGGATGGGATAAATATCTACCATTAGCAGAATTCTCGTATAATAACAGTTATCATGCGAGCATTAAAGCTGCACCATTTGAAGCACTGTATAGAAGGAAGTGTAGATCCCCTATCTGTTGGAATGAAGTAGGAGATCGACAATTAACTGGTCCCGAGATCATACACGAAACGACTGAGAAGATAGTACAAATCAAGGAGAGATTGAAAACAGCCCGTAGTTGCCAAAAGAGCTACGCCGATGTCCGAAGGAAACCATTAGAGTTTCGGATCGGTGACATGGTTATGTTAAAGGTGTCACCTTGGAAAGGTGTAATACGTTTTGGAAAAAGAGGTAAACTGAACCCAAGGTATGTAGGCCCGTTCAAGATCATCGAACGCATTAGACCGGTAGCTTATCGACTCGAATTACCACAACAACTCGCCGGAGTACATAATACATTTCACATTTCAAACCTTAAGAAGTGTCTTGCAAAGGAAGACCTCACCATTCCTCTTGAAGAAATCCAAGTCGACGAGAAACTACAATTCATAGAAGAACCGGTCGAAATCATGGACCGTGAAGTTAAACAACTCAAGCAGAGCAACATACCAATCGTTAAGGTTCGTTGGAATGCTCGAAGGGGTCCCGAGTTTACTTGGGAACGAGAGGATCAGATGAAACAAAAGTACCCACATTTGTTTCCCGAGAACGCAAAATAGGTACAATTTTAAAATTTCGGGACAAAATTTATTTAACGGGCAGGTACTGTAACGACCCGGAATTTTCCGATCGTTCTATACTTATGAGATTAATATTTACATAAATTAAACCTTACCAACATGATAAGCAATCCAAACTGTTGAGACTTATATTTTTGAAAAGAGTTTTACACAACGTTTGACCGTCCAATTTGACCGATGATATCACGAACTATATAACACACGATAATTATACAATTATGTATATGTACATATCTATACATATTTAACATGATTTAAGGATGGTTTAACATTTCATTGTGAACTAACAACAATGAGTTATAAGTATACTTTGAGACCACTAACTTAAGTTTTCAAAACGATAACTATATGTAACGTTCTTTGACATATATACTTACAATCTTTAATGTGTTCTGATTTATGTCACCAATATGATTTAAGTGTAATGGGATTAATTTGTAACCAAAATAATCTTGATAAATATTAAACAAGTTTGGGGAAGTGTGGAGTGCACACTTGTTTGAACTTATCTTGATTATGACGGGGGTTCGGGGGCAGCGCCCCGATAAGCGGGGTCCAAGGGGTGGCAACCCCTGGCGGGGTCCAAGAGGCAGAGCCCCTGGCTGGGGTCGAGCTGGACCCAAAATAAATGTCTTAAAATTTTATTTTTGGCCCGGTTGGACCCAAAATAAAAGCCCGATTTTGAGCTTCTTTTACCGTATCATACCCATCATCCATACGTATTTACTATTGGTAAATACACATCAAATCAATATCCTTATCAGCTTTAGATCTGCCCTAGATAAGAGGGAATCTTATTTGTAAGCTAGCATACATTATTACTCAAAAATTCAACACAATAATTTGTCCTTGTTCCCTCAACAACCAGACTGTCCTATAAGTATCACCATCACCTTGGTTTTTCATTTCATTCTTACAACCATCTTTCTCTAACAAAAAAAAACACACTCTTAGGAACTCTAAGTGTTCTTCACAATCTCAGCAAATACTCATGAAGAACTAGCTTCATGAACAACCTATAATCATCATAAAAAAGTTTGGTCAAGATTATTTTCTATCTTTTCCAGTAGCTTTATCCAAGTAACTTGAGGTAGTAACCTTATTCATAATCTTATTCGATTCATATTTATATAGCTATCTTATTTTGTGTTATAAAATTTTTAACAACAAGAACATAGTTTGAATGATTTCAAACCTGTTCGCAAACTAAATAGATCCTTCTAATTTGATTTTTAAAACACTTCAAAACCTGTAATATATCATATTATGACAAAATCGGATTAATCATATCTTGGCTAATTAACATAATATTTAATATATATTTACTTATGATTTGATTTTATATATTCCAGGACCACCCGTAAACAACACGAGAAGATTAATCATAAGACCTCATGATTGTACGCAACACGTCATCTGACAACACGGTACTTTATGTATGCAACACGTCATTTGACAACATGGTACCATGTGTCGAGATTAATTGTGATCAATACGAATACGATGGGGTCTTTATTTATTTTATTGAGCAACTAATTATGGACCATTAACAACAGACTGCTAACTACGGACTAAGAAAATATTAAAAGTATTATAAGTATATATATATATATATATATATATATATATATATGTAACGATTACTTGAAAAGAAAATATGTTGATATATTATATATATGGTTAGGTTCGTGATATCTATCGGAGACCAAGTCGAGTTAAATACCTTCAAGGAAAAGGTGAGTATATAGTCCCACTTTTAAACTCTAAATATTTTGGGATGAGAATACATGCATTTTATGATTTACGTTATGGACACAAGTGATAAAAAAATATATTCTACGTTGAGTTGTACCACTGGCATACTTCCATGTAGCTTGGTAACTACTATTTTCATGTGGTATTGTAAACGCGAATCCTGTTGATAGATCTATCGGGCCTGACAACCCCAACCGGACTGGACGACCAGTATTCAACGGTTGCACAGTACTTCGTTTCGGTGACTACACTTGGTACAGTGTAGTGAGATTTCATAATAAAGGGAATATGCGACGTTGATTAAATGTTAAGTATGGTTATCAAGTGCTCAACCACTTAGAATATTTTTATTAAAACATTTATGTATATGAAATCTTGTGGTCTATATTTATAACGCTGCTAGCATTAAACCTATATCTCACCAACTTTATGTTGACGTTTTAAGCATGTTTATTCTCAGGTGATAACTAAAAGCTTCCGCTGCAACATGTTGAATTTAAGCAAGATCTTGAGTATGCATATTTGTGTCAAAAATAAAACTGCATATCGGAGGATTTGTAATGTAAAATATGTTGGAGGTCGTATTGTTATTATCACATGTAAAGTTTGTAAGTCTAAGATTATCGCTAAACGATAATCATTATTAAGTTGTTTAAACCTTGTATTTGTAATAAAAGCTATGGTTTGTATTGTAAAAACGAATGCAGTTTTTGAAAAATGTCGCATATAGAGGTCAATACCTCGCGATGAAATCATATGTTATTGTATTCGTCCTTATGGTTAAGGTCGGGTTATGACAGATGGCGTTTAGAAAAAAATGATTTATGGAAACTATTTTATGAAACATACGAGAACTATTTACTCAAACCTGCAGATTCACTCAACTTTATGTTGATCCGTTTTGCATGTTTTATCTCAGGTATTAGTTGCTTCCGCTGTAGAACATTGTTGTTACGTCGATATCATTATTTAGGGTGAATGTGAAATTTTTGGAATATAGATAACTTAGAAAATAGATATCGACGTTTTACCTTAAAATGATTTTATACGTTCGTTTAACCTTTGGACTTTATCTCACGCTTCATCAACAAAGGGTAATTGAAAAACTTGAAACCTATTATGAGTATATATAATTTTACTTTTCTACAACGTTTTATGATATAACGATTTCCATTATTTTAACCTTTTAAACAAAATGATTCTTAAATATATTTAGTTTTGGAAAACAAAATTTTCATATTTATTTGATTTAGTTTCAAACGTATAAAAACGTTTTCAGTTTAAAAAAAGAACTTTATTATTATTACATTTATTAAGATAATTTGCTTACGAGTTTTGAAGAATTTAATTAAAGCTTTGTATTATAACTTATAATATATATATATATATATATATATATATATATATATATATATATATATATATATATATATATATATATATATATATTGTTTTAAAAATGTAAAGGTAATATAACATAATATTTTCTATTATTTAAATGGTTATAAATAAACTTCGAAATATAATTATTTTTTTTTAAAAATAAAATATTATATTAAAAAATAAATATTTCAATTATATATAAGATGTACAAATTATATTTTTCTAAATAAAAACATATATATGTACTTTACAATGTGATAAAGTATAATTTAAAACGTTTCGATATTATTAAACATATTTTAATAAACATTGAGAAGTTGATTTAAAGAAGCAAATAACCAAAACACTCATCCGTTAAAGTTACATTTCGAATGATTTAGTTTATTGATAATTTAAGTCTACATTTTTACAAGGGTACGAGTCATGAAACGTAAAGTACCAGCTTTCTAAGTGTACGAAGTAACGTTCGAGAAACCGGAACCGAGAAACAAGTTGAGCATTAACGTACAAGTTTTCAAAACTAAAGTTACATGTCACCTATGCTCGTAAATATAATATAATATATATAATTATAAATTAAATTAAATATATAAATATATATATATATAATAAAACTGTCGGCACAAGAAATCAAAACAAGTGAGTGCATGACAGACAGGCCATGTGATCGCATGGCATTAACACTGAAAGCTCATGCGATCGGATGGGGCTCAGGTTCAGCAAAATTTGTATAAAACGCGATGTTTTCTGCCGAATGCTACACACTCTTTCAACCTCTCTCTCAATCTCTCTTCTCTTATTATACATATTAATAATAATAATATTATCATTAAGATTATTATTATTATTATTAATCGTATTATCATTATTAGTAGTGTTATTATTATTAGTATTTGATAATGCTAAAAACAAACATATATTTCATAGCATTATTCCTCAAGAAAGACAAGCTTTTAGTTGCAATTGTTCTATTTACAAGTGATATTCGTTTAAATAATAAAAGGTGAAGACAAAAGACAGATTCGACGAATTGAAGACGCAAACGACCAAAAAGCTCAAAAGTACAAAAGACAATAAAAAAGGTTCCAATTATTGACAAGAAACGTCTCGAAATTACAAAAGTACAAGATTCAAAACGCAAAGTACAAGATATTAAATTGTACGCAAGGACGTTCGAAAATCCGGAACCGGGACCAGAGTCAACTCTCAACGCTCGACGCAACGGACTAAAAATTACAAGTCAACTATGCACATAAATATAATATAATATTTAAATAATTCTTATAATTATTTAATATATTATATTTATAATTAAAACCGTCGGCAAGAAAGACTCCAAAAGGGACTGAGCTGTAATTTCAATCTCCGCGACTCGCGGAGTTTGAAGGCAAAAATGCCGCGAGTCGCGGAGCCCCAAAATTTCAAAATCCCTATAAAAGCAAACGAATTCTGATCGCAAAAATTAACAAAAAATCCATCCATCTCTCTATCTATATCGTAATATTTATATTTATTTATATTTTAATTTTAATTTTAATTATAATTCTAATAATAAGGGTATGTTAGCGAATGTTGTAAGGGTGTAAGTCGAAATTCTGTCCGTGTAACGCTACGCTATTTTTAATCATTGTAAGTTATGTTCAACCTTTTTACATTAATGTCTCGTAGCTAAGTTATTATTATGCTTATTTAATCCGAAGTAATCATGATGTTGGGCTAATTACTAAAATTGGGTAATTGGGCTTTGTACCATAATTGGGGTTTGAATAAAAGAACGACACTTGTGGAAATTAGACTATGGGCTATTAATGGGTTTTATATTAACTAAACAATACCTTGTTAATTTAATATACAAACTTATAATTCGACGTATTTATATATAACCACATACGCTTAATCGGACACGATGGGCGGGATATTTATAAGTACGAATTATTGTTCATTTGCCGGACACGGGGATGGATTAATAGTCAATGGACTCATTAAAACAGGGGTGGATTACATTCAAGGGTAATTGGTGTAATTGTTAACAAAGTAGTAAAACCTTGGTTTACACGCAGTCGATAACCTGGTGTATTCATTAAACAAAGTATTAAAACCTTGTTACAATTCGAATCCCCAATTAGTTGGAATATTTGACTTCGGGAATAAGAATAGTTTGACGAAGGCTTTCGCTCTTTATATTTATGACTGATGGACTATTATGGACAAATCCGTATGGGCATATTAAATAATCCAGGACAAAGGACAATTAACCCATGGGCATAAACTAAAATCAACACGTCAAACATCATGATTACGGAAGTTTAAATAAGCATAATTATTTTATTTCATATTTAATTTCCTTTATTTTAAATTTAATTGCACTTCTAATTATCGCATTTTTATTTATTGTTATTGTATTTAATTGCACTTTTAATTATCGTACTTTTTAATTATCGCAAGTTTATTTTATCGCACTTTTATTATTCGCAATTTCATTATCGTTATTTACTTTACGTTTTAAATTAAGTCTTGTATTTATTTATTATTTTACATTTGGTTTTAACTGCGACTAAAATTTTAAAATCGACAAACCGGTCATTAAACGGTAAAAACCCCCCCTTTATAATAATAATATTACTTATATATATATTTGTATTTTTATAAAAGTAAACTAATATAGCGTTAAGCTTTGTTTAAAAAGATTCCCTGTGGAACGAACCGGACTTACTAAAAACTACACTACTGTACGATTAGGTACACTGCCTATAAGTGTTGTAGCAAGGTTTAAGTATATCCATTCTATAAATAAATAAATATCTTGTGTAAAAATGTATCGTATTTAATAGTATTTCCTGTAAAAATTAATAGCTATTTTCTATACACCTCGCACGACATCAAGTATTTTTGGCGCCGCTGCCGGGGACTCTTTTAAAAGCCGGAAGCGCAACGCTAATATAAAAAAAAATAAAAAATTTTAGTTAACTTTTATTAAAATTCGTTTTTGTAAAAATACGTTTTAATTATTCAAAAATATAAAAAGAAAAACAAAAATTTAAATATTTTTAGGAGTTTGATAAATATTTAAGTTTTATAAAGTTTCTTTAGTTTGTAAAAATATAAGTTTTATTTAATTTATTTTATAAATATATTTTATAAATATAAAAAACCGAAAAAAAAATATAAATATATATAAATCTATTTTTTTTATTGTTATAAAGTATTTTATTTTTATCTTAGTTATTAAAGATAAGTTTTATTTAAATTATATAAATATTTTAATTAGATAATATAAACAGAAAATATAAAAACAGAAAACAGAAGATAAAAAAAAAAATAAAGAAAAACGCGTCAAATTTTAAACCTGTCAGTTGAATTTCTGAACCCCGCGACTCGCGGGGTTTGGTGCCTTGAATACCGCAACTCGCGAAGGGGACCTGACACCAACAGGAAGCCCTAATCCTGCATTTATTACGGAGTATTATTAATTATTATTAATTAAATTATAATTAGGGTTAAATATTTAATTAATTTAGTATTTAATTTAAGTTTTAATTAATTTGTATATTTAGTTTATTAAGTTTAATTAAATTGTAAAATTAATAGTTTTAATAAATAAATAATATAAAAATAATATTTTTATAAAAAATTGTACTTTTTACAACTTTTTGTATATTTTTATATTTTGTTCCTTTTTAATCATTTTAGCGTAACTTTTGTATTTTTCGCTCATATTTAGTTTTAAACTTAGTTTTTGCCATAGTTATTTTTACTTCTAGATTTTTAGGCTTTGCCGTAGAATTCCTTAAGTGCTTTTTCTTTAGACTAAGATTTAGGTACTTTAGAATTTTGCGACGCCTTTTTAAGTTTTAGTTTCTTTTTAAGTTATTTCCATTTGGGATTTAGTTTTTCCTGTAAGCTTTAATATTTTTAGACACCTTTTACTATGTATCAATTATCATTCCAATTAGTAATCTCAATTTGCAATTATAATTTTAAGTTAGTTGTAGTAATAAGGTTAGGTTAGTCAATTGTTTTTAAGTTTTATAAGTTTCTTTTATTTTTCCGTCACCTTTTATTTTTCAAACATTTTTCTTTTTCGACCTTTTTCGACGAGCTCTTTTTCTTTCTTATTTCTCGCTATTCTAGTTTTAGGACATAGATTTCTATTCTACTTCTTATCTAAATTTCTTAAAATTACGAAAATTTATTTTAAGTGGTTAAATTGATAGACATCAAAATTTTCTGGTTCGTAGTAATAGTTGGATTTGTACGTGGACCGGGTTATTGGAGCCAAACAGTCCTCAATTATATTGAGACCAAACGAATCCTGCCCCTCTGCTGCATCTTTTGGCTATTCGAAACGTGGGCAAAATCAGAAAAGTCTATTGATTGGATAACTTATTATAATTTTTCTTTCCTTTAAAAAAAAACTAATAGGATATTCAGTGAATTCACCGAGCAAGACGTTCACCACCTTTTGTACGTTCACCACCTGTAACTAGATCAAGACATTTAGTAAATATTACCGCCGTTGATTTTTCTTTAGAATCGTCATCCAGTCGACCAATTACTCCAGTTCAAATTTCCGATAATCCATTTTTTGAATCCGACCTCACAATTGAGAATCCGGAGAATATTCAGGAACGATTCGTAGATCCTGAACCACTAAACTTTCCTCCGGAACCACCAATCATTCAAATAGAGATTGTTGAGGAACGAACCATTAAATCAGAATCCTCTAGTGATTCCGATTCAACAAATTCAATTATGGAGAATCTGGAACCTTTAAGTATGGAAGACCGAATGAGAGCTAAACGCACTGGCCAAGGTCACGCAATTACTCATCCAGACATTAATGCGCCAGATTATGAAATCAAAGGACAAATTCTACACATGGTGACTAATCAATGCCAATTTAGTGGTGCGCCGAAGGAAGATCCAAATGAACATTTACGTACCTTTAATAGGATCTGCACATTATTTAAAATCCGAGAAGTGGAGGATGAACAGATATATCTCATGTTATTTCCCTGGACTTTAAAGGGAGAAGCCAAAGATTGGTTGGAATCGTTACCTGAAGGGGCGATCGATACATGGGACGTTTTAGTTGACAAATTTCTTAAACAATTCTTTCCTGCATCTAAAGCCGTAAGACTTCAAGCAGAAATTGTTACATTTACACAAAAGCCGAATGAAACTCTATATGAGGCGTGGACAAGATATGGAAAGTTATTAAGAGGATGTCCGCAACATGGTTTAGACACCTGTCAAATAGTACAAATATTCTACCAAGGATGCGACATCACTACAAGGAAAGACATAGATATAGCAGCTGGTGGTTCAATTATGAAGGTAACCGAAACTGATGCTTACAAAATTATTGATAACACTGCTTCCCGCTAACATGAGTGGCACCAAGAAAAAGATATCGTTAGATCATCTAAAGCAGCTAGAGCCGATTCTAGCCATGACTTAGATTCCATTTCCGAAAAGATAGATGCTGTGGAAAGACGAATGGAAAAGATGACTAAGGATATTCACTCAATACGAATTAGTTGTGAGCAGTGTGGAGGACCACATTTGACAAAAGATTGTCTCAGTATTGAATTAACAATGGAACAAAGAGAGAATATTTCATACATAAACCAAAGGCCTGGAAATAATTATCAGAATAATTATCAACCGCCAAGACCAATTTACAATCAAAACCAAAATTATAACAGAAATATTCCATACAACAACCAACAAGGTCCTAGCAATCAACAAGTATCCAATAATACTTACAATCAGCAAAGACCTAATTTTCAAAACAAACCACCACAACAAACCGATGATAAAAAGCCGAATTTAGAAGATATGATGACGAAGCTAGTTGAAACTCAAACGCAGTTTTTCACATCTCAGAAACAAACTAATGAACAAAATGCTCAAGCATTTAGAAATCAACAAGCTTCTATTCAAAATCTGGAACAAGAAGTAAGTAACCTAGCAAGGTTAATAGGTGAAAGAAAACCGGGAAGTCTACCTAGTGATACAAATGCTAACCCCCGGAATGAAACAGCTAAAGCCATTACCATAAGAAGTGGTACAACACTTAAACCACCTGAAATACCTGTAACTTCTGATGAAGCTATTCCTACTCCACAAGAACCACAACCTGAACAAGATAAGGAAAAAGAACCGGTAGTTGAAAAGGTTAATGAAGATAACACAGTTAAGGCTAAACCTTATGTTAAACCATACCAACCACCACTTCCTTATCCGAGTAAAATGAAGAAAGAGAAACTTGAAGCCGAGCAATCCAAATTCTTGGATATGTTGAAAGGACCCGTTCATATAGATTATAAACGATTCACAATAGTTGATTACATCGCGAGGTATTTGACCTCTATATGATACGTTTTACAAACATTGCATTCGTTTTTAAAAGACAAACTTTCTTTACATCAAAAATTGATGGCATGCATACCATTTCATATTACATCCAACTATAATTGACTTAATATTAATCTTGATGAACTAAACGACTCGAATGCAACGTCTTTCAAAGTATGTCTTGAATGACTCCAAGTAATATCCTTAAAATGAGCTAATGCACAGCGGAAGATTTCTTTAATACCTGAGAATAAACATGCTTTAAAGTGTAAACCAAAAGGTTGGTGAGTTCATTAGTTTATCATAATCCATCATTTCCGTAATAGTAATAGACCACAAGATTTCAGTTTCTATAAATATCCGTACACTCGCAAGTGTATAAAAGTATTCTATAAGTTGTAGGCACCCGGTAACAAGCCTTAACGTTCATGTTTTACCCTCTGAAGTACACCAGATCAGGTGTGTTTAATATAACCTCGAAGTACTAAAGCATCCCATAGTCAGGATGGGGTTTGTCAGGCCCAATAGATCTATCTTTAGGATTCGCGCCTACCGTACATAGACAAGTAGTTTAATGTTACCAAGCTAAGGGTATATTTCTGGTTTAAACCCACATAGAATTAGTTTTAGTACTTGTGCCTATTTCGTAAAACATTTATAAATCAGCGCATGTATTCTCAGCCCAAAAATATATATAAAAAGGGAGCAAATGAAACTCACAATACTGTATTTCGTAGCAATTATGCATATGACGGCACTGAACAAGTGCAGGGTTTGTCTCGGATTCACGAACCTATATTAAGTATATATATTTATATGTTGGTCAATATCCGTGTAACAATTTAGGTCAAGTCGTAGTGTATCACAATCCTAATGCTCGAGACCGACTTGCAAAAGTCAACAAAAGTCAACTTGACCCAAAATGACTTCCAAAATCTATACATGTTTATTATATAACTTATATATAGTAGTTTTATATATTTAAATATATTTATCAGATCTTATTATACTAAATAATACAAGTCATTTATTAATAAATAAAAATTTATATTAAAATTCATATATGATAAAAATATACTTTTATATATCTCAAGTAATAAAATTTATAAAATTCACGTAATATCATAAAAATATAGTGGTATGTATTATTAATGTAATTACATTACGTGTGGTAAAAATATCTTTGTACGCATATTTATTTGATAAAATAATATTGATAATAATGATAATGATAAAAATAATAAAATGATAGTTTCAATAAAAATATTAATTTTTAGTAATAAAGATAATTTTACCAATAACATCAACTGATAACAGTTATAATAATCGTTTTAATAATAATATTAAAATTAATGATAATTCAGATGACCATATCTTTTAATCCGTTCATCGAAACCACACGATTTCTAAATGAAAAGTTATTAATTTTTTTTCTTCAGCTTTTCAACGACATGCATATCATATAACTTATCTTAGTAGCATATGTATCAAATTCGTGATTTATCATAAACTATTTAACGACGAAACTAAGCATACACACATGCATAATCATATATACTCGAGCACTAGTTAGGGATACACTATTAATATATAAAAGATAAGATATGAATGCTCACGTATCAATATTGTGATTCAATATTGCAGGAAAGTACGTAGATGCAACGAAAATGATAAACGTTAGGTTGACCTCACGAGCAATACCCTCGATAAATACCCATAACCTTTATAGCTATAACCCATAATTTCCTTAGCTCTATCCCATTTGAAAACTTATTTTGAAATCGTCTGAATATAACTCCGTCGTAGTATTTTATGTATACTAATAATATCTTGAAATAATACTAAGTAAATATATATATATATGTAATTCGATTGAGAGAGTTTAGAGAAATATATTTTCAAGTTTCTATGAAATAATGAAACCTATTGAATTCTATTTATAATAGATTTTTAAATTATTAAAGTGAATTATTAAAGTATGAATTATTAAAGTGAATTATTAAAGTGAATTATTAAAGTATGAATTATTAAAGTGAATTATTAAAGTATGAATTATTAAAGTAAATTATTAAAGTATGAATTATTAAAGTTAAAGTAAAGTAAAAATAAAGTAAAAGTAAAGTTAAAGTATAGTAAAAGTATAAAACTATGTACGTACAATACGCGTATAAAAAAATATATATAATATTAATTTAAATCGTTTTATATATTTAATAAAATAAAATATAAATATCGTTATCTTTATCATACTGGTTAAGTATTGAGTTGTCAAAAAGAATAGATTTCTTAAATCACAGTGGACCTCATAACATAGGCCAGTAATCATATCATAATGTATCTGATAATTCAATTATTTGATATTATCTCTTAATTCTGTCGATAAATATATCGAAACAAATATGTTCATGTAAAGTATATCATATATCTAATACTTTGTTAATGTTTTCAGTTAATATTATATATTATATATACATATCTATATACACATAATTGTTCGTGAATCGTCGAACACGGTCAAAGGGTAATTGATTACATGAATGTAGTTCCAAACTTTTTGAGATTCAACATTACAAATTCTGCTTATCGTGTCGGAAACATATAAAGGTTAAGTTTAAATTTGGTCGGAAATTTCCGGGTCGTCACAGTACCTACCCGTTAAAGAAATTTCGTCCCGAAATTTGATCGAGGTCGTCATGGCTAACTCTAAAAATGTTTTCATGACGAATATGAGTTGATAAATAGAGTTTTATCATCATTGAGTAATATAGATAAAACAATTTGATTACGCGAAGAGTATAAGTGAAGCTATCGCAAGAGAGTGAAATGAGTAAACGTATATTCGTTTTAACCGATGACGTAGTTATGATTGATTTTCGGAATTCATGGGATTTAAAGAAAATCTTTGCAATAAGATTTGGTTCTTCGGAGATTAAGGAAATCAGGATCTTCTTTGATTAAATGCGATAATCTGTCTCGATTTCTCTGTCTGATATTTTACTATAATTCCACCCCCTTCGTTTCTTTATTTCCACAGCTCACACCTTCTAGTCTTTCTCCCCAATTCATACTTTAAAGCATTCGTTAATATGTTTCATCCAGTATTGATTCTTGATATACTCTTAACTTTCATATCTGTCATTCTTCTTTTTCATCTACCACCAGAGGAAGTTATTTTCTTCTACCATTACCTTGGGGTTATTGTGTTTTTTATTCTCCCGTGTCTTTATATTGCTATACGCATTGATATACACGGTGTGTAATTTCGGGATTGTTATCGGGCTTTATATTCTCCATTATATTTCGGAGCTTCATGCTTTCGTTTTTTCTTCCCGACCTTAAGTCAAGCGGATAATGGTCCAGAATTCATAGATATGAATTTTTGGGTGAACATAGTTAATGTTCCAAGAAGAAAATCTTAATGGCACGATCTTGATTTGGCAAATTACCAGAATATCCGAAAATATAGAGCTATCAAGATGATATGTTCTTAATATGTTCGGAAATTGGGTAGAATGTAAGAGTCGTGTAAACAGTACATGATGATGGTATGTTCTGTGAATCATCACGTTCCATTAGAAACTCAGCATGACTTACTGTAATATAATCACGTTGATCAAGTGTCATTATATTATACTAACTCATGCTTCAATTCCCAACACTACTTCAAAAACATTCCTATTTTAAATTCAAATATTTTTTTTTTAGAATTTAGAAACTAACAAAGTTTCTTTTTATGTTGTAACGCAGATATTATGAAGAGATAAAAGATTTCGGATAAGAATAGTTGTGAAAATATCTTCAGGAATATCGAAGATATTATAATAAAAGATACGATAATATGGATGATGAAGAAGATTTGTCTGTGAAGGTTTAGAATAAGAAGTAAGTTGTTTGCTAACGATTTCAGTAGACACTGAATCATTTGGATCCTTTGAAGGCAGGTTTAGTCTTTGTGATTTGTCCACAGCCTTCTTCATGGTCTGCTCAATCCGTTTTCCAGTTTCAAACCTTCTCTTTTTCTCAGCTTTACCACCATACTATTCTTTATCATCAAACTTTTGACTGTTAAAGTCGTTTACAGTTTTTGCTGCTTCATCAGCATTTTTCCAATTTCGGAGAACTAGTTCATAGTTTGGGATGTTTTTCAAAAAATTCACATTCGAAGTATGTAAGTCTAGGAGATAGACGTTATATGTATAACTTTTGACGTAAAATTGTCGTGAAATTCAAAATACTGATTGCTAATTCCTAGTAGTTGGTGTGACAATTATTGTTACAGGATGTAGGTGAGTACATGATGGGGTTTTAATGAATAAGTATAGTGGCTTTTCGGAGAGGCTTAAGTCGAAGGTTAATGAAGTTGTTGATAAGTTTACTGCTAATGTGGCGAGATATGAAAGGTTCCCCGATAACAATGATGAAGGGGTAATTGTTATAATAAGGTTTATTCGTATAAACAAATGAAGGTGATTTGGTGGAGCTGTGACAAAACTGTCTATTTTGGAAAGAGATTGAAAAATTATATTTGGTAATAAATATCAAAGGATCTGACACGGATACGTGTTAAACTATAACTTTGGTTTCGAGAGCTTTTCAGATGCATGACAGTGGGTAATATGTGGTTGGATCATCATCTCGCATGTCTTTAGGAATTTTGAAGTGTTTGAACACATATTGTAATTGTTAATATACATATGATGTTCTAAGATTTTGAATGATACAAATATTTTTTGTGAGTTTCATGAATAGAAATGAGGTTCTAGGACAGTTTTCAAGTCAAAGTATAGTTTTAAAAGATGTAGGAATCTAAGAGTGATGATTTCGGTTATATCTTGAATCGAATTCTGAGATTTCAAAATCAAAATATGTAATTAGATTTTGAATGAGTATGGTTGTTTTGATTTCTATAAAAGAATGTATATTGTTGTGAAAGTAGGGAGTATAATGGATGATTTGCTGAATCAGATTCGAAGAATGTAACATATTAATTATGAATTTATATATCTCTCGGGTATTACCTACCCGTTAAAAAAAATTTCACAATTAATATTTTGTACAAAAGAATTTTATTACAGTCTTTATGGAAATATATATGTGTATATTTCTTCAGATGTAATATTGATTTAATGAGTTAATATTAAATTAAACTCATTTGATTTATGGTTAAGGCTAGGATAGATAATTTCTAAACTTTAGAAATTACATAATCGCCGTAGAATGTTTCCCCAATGAAGTTATGAATCAATACTTCATCGTTGTGGTATTCCTTGTTATCTACATGGCGTATGACGTCGATGCTCGTGGGACAGATTGTGAAGTTGAGGTTTGCGATGCGGTTGTTGTTGGTGGTGGTAATGGTACTGTTGATGTTGTTGATGGTGGTACTGGTTATGCTGCTGGTGCTGCTGCTGGTGTTTGTAACTTTTGCACCATATTCTCCAAAGCCACTACCCGAGCGCGAATCTCGTTGACTTCTTCTATTACACCGGGGTGATTGTCGGTTCGGACGAGCGGATAAATAAGATCTAGAATTTGGTGTAGTATACAATTATGACGAGATACTCTGGAAATGAGAGAGAAAATGGTGTTTCGGACAGGTTCGCCGGTAAGTGTTTCAGGTTCATTGCCAAGAGGGCAATGTGGTGGATGAAAGGGATCGCCTTCTTCTTGTCTCCAATGGTTAAGTAGATTACGAACCCATCCCCAATTCATCCAGAATAGATGATGGCTAATTGGTTGATCCATTCCGGTCACACTGCTTTCGGAGCTCATGTGGAAATTCATATCGGCATAGCTGTCGGAATCCGAGGAACTCGAACTGGTTGAGGGATCCATCTTGTATGATCAGGGAAAGAATTTTTTTTGGTATGAAATAGATTGTAGAATTTAGATTTGGTATTCTTCAATACATAATTTACATATGTATATATAATACCAAAATCCCATAAATTACGGAGGAATCTTTGAAAGATGTCAGTCAAAGTTCACAGTAACAGATATGCTAAGATAAGAATTCGTCTATACACTATTATGCAATAAATGTAGGAAAACGCGTCTAGACTTAAGAATGATAAGCAGGTAATTCCCTAAGGATGGTAAGTAGATGATTTCCGACTAAAAATGATAAGCAAAACTTTTGACATGCAGACACGGTCGAAGTCCAGACTCACTAATGCATCTTAACAACTATTAGTTAGACACACTAATGCAAGACCTGGTTCGCTAAGACCACCGCTCTGATACCAACTGAAAGGACCCGTTCATATAGATTATAAACGATTCACAATAGTTGATTACATCGCGAGGTATTTGACCTCTAAATGATACGTTTTACAAACATTGCATTCGTTTTTAAAAGACAAACTTTCTTTACATCAAAAATTGACGGCATGCATACCATTTCATATTACATCCAACTATAATTGACTTAATATTAATCTTGATGAACTCAACGACTCGAATGCAACGTCTTTCAAAGTATGTCTTGAATGACTAAAAGTAATATCCTTAAAATGAGCTAATGCACAGCGGAAGATTTCTTTAATACCTGAGAATAAACATGCTTTAAAGTGTCAACCAAAAGGTTGGTGAGTTCATTAGTTTATCATAATCCATCATTTCCGTAATAGTAATAGACCACAAGATTTCAGTTTCTATAAATATCCGTACACTCGCAAGTGTATAAAAGTATTCTATAAGTTGTAGGCACCCGGTAACAACCTTAACGTTCATGTTTTACCCTCTGAAGTACACCAGATCAGGTGTGTTTAATATAACCTCGAAGTACTAAAGCATCCCATAGTCAGGATGGGGTTTGTCAGGCCCAATAGATCTATCTTTAGGATTCGCGCCTACCGTACATAGACAAGTAGTTTAATGTTACCAAGCTAAGGGTATATTTCTGGTTTAAACCCACATAGAATTAGTTTTAGTACTTGTGCCTATTTCGTAAAACATTTATAAATCAGCGCATGTATTCTCAGCCCAAAAATATATATAAAAAGGGAGCAAATGAAACTCACAATACTGTATTTCGTAGCAATTATGTATATGACGGCACTGAACAAGTGCAGGGTTTATCTCGGATTCACGAACCTATATTAAGTATATATATTTATATGTTGGTCAATATCCGTGTAACAATTTAGGTCAAGTCGTAGTGTATCACAATCCTAATGCTCGAGACCGACTTACAAAAGTCAACAAAAGTCAACTTGACCCAAAATGACTTCCAAAATCTATACATGTTTATTATATAACTTATATATAGTAGTTTTATATATTTAAATATATTTATCAGATCTTATTATACTAAATAATACAAGTCATTTATTAATAAATAAAAATTTATATTAAAATTCATATATGATAAAAATATACTTTTATATATCTCAAGTAATAAAATTTATAAAATTCACGTAATATCATAAAAATATAGTGGTATGTATTATTAATGTAATTACATTACGTGTGGTAAAAATATCTTTGTACGCATATTTATTTGATAAAATAATATTGATAATAATGATAATGATAAAAATAATAAAATGATAGTTTCAATAAAAATATTAATTTTTAGTAATAAAGATAATTTTAGCAATAACATCAACTGATAACAGTTATAATAATCGTTTTAATAATAATATTAAAATTAATGATAATTCAGTTGACCATATCTTTTAATCCGTTCATCGAAACCACACGATTTCTAAATGAAAAGTTATTAATTTTTTTCTTCAGCTTTTCAACGACATGCATATCATATAACTTATCTCAGTAGCATATGTATCAAATTCGTGATTTATCATAAACTATTTAACGATGAAACTAAGCATACAAACATGCATAATCATATATACTCGAGCACTAGTTAGGGATACACTATTAATATATAAAAGATAAGATATGAATGCTCACGTATCAATATTGTGATTCAATATTGCAGGAAAGTACGTAGACGCAACGAAAATGATAAACGTTAGGTTGACCTCAAGAGCAATACCCTCGATAAATACCCATAACCTTCATAGCTATAACCCATAATTTCCTTAGCTCTATCCCATTTGAAAACTTATTTTGAAATCGTCTGAATATAACTCCGTCGTAGTATTTTATGTATACTAATAATATCTTGAAATAATACTAAGTAAATATATATATATATATGTAATTCGATTGAGAGAGTTTAGAGAAATATATTTTCAAGTTTCTATGAAATAATGAAACCTATTGAATTCTATTTATAATAGATTTTTAAATTATTAAAGTGAATTATTAAAGTATGAATTATTAAAGTGAATTATTAAAGTATGAATTATTAAAGTAAATTATTAAAGTATGAATTATTAAAGTGAATTATTAAAGTATGAATTATTAAAGTTAAAGTAAAGTAAAAGTAAAGTAAAAGTAAACTTAAAGTATAGTAAAAGTATAAAACTATGTACGTACAATACGCGTATAAAAAAATATATATAATATTAATTTAAATAGTTTTATATATTTAATAAAATAAAATATAAATATCGTTATCTTTATCATACTGGTTAAGTATTGAGTTGTCAAAAAGAATAGATTTCTTAAATCACAGTGGACCTCATAACATAGGCCCGTAATCATATCATAATGTATCTGATAATTCCATTATTTGATATTATCTCTTAATTCTGTCGATAAATATATCGAAACAAATATGTTCATGTAAAGTATCATATATCTAATACTTTGTTAATGTTTTCAGTTAATATTATATATTATATATACATATCTATATACACATAATTGTTCGTGAATCGTCGAACACGGTCAAAGGGTAATTGATTACATGAATGTAGTTCCAAACTTTTTGAGATTCAACATTACAAATTCTGCTTATCGTGTCGGAAACATATAAAGGTTAAGTTTAAATTTGGTCGGAAATTTCCGGGTCGTCACATATGTTTAAACAGATAAATGTAAATCTTCCTTTCATTGATGTGATTTCAGGAATGCCTAGATATGCTAAATTCTTGAAAGATCTAATCTCAAATAGAAAGAAAATGGAAGAACTCTCGGCTGTTACTATGAATGCTAATTGTTCAGCAGTGCTGTTGAATAAGATACCAAAAAAACTATCTGATCCAGAAAGTTTCACAATTCCATGTTTTCTGGGTAGTCTTAGTTCAATAGAAGCATTGGCAGACTTAGGTGCTAGTATAAATCTAATGCCGTATTCACTATACGCTAAACTAGACCTTGGAGAATTGAAACCAACCAGAATAAGCATACAACTAGCCGATAGATCAATAAAATATCCTAGAGGGATAATGGAGAACATGCTAGTTAAAGTTGGTACTTTAGTATTTCCAGTAGATTTTGTTGTTTTAGACATGGAAGAAGATTCTCAAGTTCCTCTCATATTAGGAAGACCATTCTTAAACACGGCTAAAGCAATGATAGACGTGTTCGGTAAGAAATTGACCCTAAGAGGATGAGAGTGTTACCTTTTCAGTTGATAGAGCAATGCAACAACCGCAATCTGCAGATGATACATGTTATTATATTCAAACTATAGATGCACATGCAGAATTATTAGAAGAATTTCCAGATTTACAAGGAACAGGAGAATGTTCTTTAGGAGAAGGTAATGAACCAATTGATGAAGCTGAAATGTTAGCTACACTTATAGCTAATGGATATGAACCAACAACAGAAGAAATTCAAATGCTAAAAGAAGAAGTCA
This sequence comes from Rutidosis leptorrhynchoides, assembly GCF_046630445.1. Taxonomy (NCBI): domain Eukaryota; kingdom Viridiplantae; phylum Streptophyta; class Magnoliopsida; order Asterales; family Asteraceae; genus Rutidosis; species Rutidosis leptorrhynchoides. Next base: position 328,023,926 of record NC_092337.1, on the reverse strand, counting down.
GATATCGATATAAATCATCGATAGAAGAACCTCCGAAATTAGAGTTAAAGCCACTTCCAAACCATTTGGAATACGCTTATTTACATGGTGAATCTGAATTACCTGTAATAATATCGTCTTCTCTTACTGAAAATGAGAAATCACAACTCATTTCTGTGTTGAAAGCTCATAAACCAGCCATTGCATGGAAGATTCATGATATTAAAGGAATAAGTCCTTCGTATTGCACACATAAAATCCTTATGGAAGAAGGTTATAAAACGTATGTGCAACGCCAACGAAGACTAAATCCTAATATGCAAGATGTAGTTAAGAAAGAGATTATTAAACTGCTAGACGCATGTCTAATTTATCCAATCTCTGATAGTTCATGGGTAAGCCCAGTTCAATGCGTGCCTAAGAAGGGTGGCATGACTGTCATTACAAATGAGAAAAATGAGCTTATTCCTACTAGGACTGTAACAGGATGGCGTGTGTGTATTGATTATAGAAAATTAAATGACGCCACCAGAAAAGATCACTTTCCCTTACCTTTCATAGATCAAATGTTGGAAAGATTAGCCGGAAATAGTTACTATTGTTTTCTAGATGGATTTTCCGGATATTTTCAAATTCCAATAGCACCCGAAGACCAAGAGAAAACCACATTCACGTGCCCTTATGGTACTTTTGCTTACAAACACATGCCATTTGGACTTTGTAACGCCCCTGCAACCTTTCAAAGGTGTATGATGGCGATTTTTCATGACATGATAGAAGAATGCATGGAAGTATTCATGGATGACTTTTCGGTCTTTGGTGATACATTTGAATCATGTCTAGTTAATTTGGAACGAATGCTTATTAGATGCGAACAATCAAATCTAGTACTTAATTGGGAGAAATGCCATTTCATGGTTAAAGAAGGCATCGTTCTTGGTCATAAAATTTCAAAAGAAGGAATTGAAGTGGATAGAGCTAAAGTAGATGTAATTGCTAAACTTCCACATCCCACCAATGTTAGAGGAGTTAGGAGTTTTCTAGGGCATGCCGGTTTTTACCGACGTTTCATAAAAGATTTTTCTAAAATTGCCACTCCTATGAATAAACTCCTAGAAAAGGATGCTCTATTCATCTTTTCAGATGAGTGTATCAAATCTTTTAATATTCTTAAAGAAAAACTAACTAATGCGCCGATCATGATAACACCAAATTGGAATCTACCATTTGAACTAATGTGCGATGCAAGTGATTTTGCAATCGGAGCCGTTTTAGGACAAAGGATTGAAAAACGATTTCAACCTATATATTATGCTAGTAAGACGTTACAAGGAGCACAAAAGAACTATACAACTACTGAGAAAGAACTCCTTGCTATTGTCTTTGCTTTTGACAAATTTCGATCATATTTCGTTCTAGCAAAAAGGGTGGTCTATACCGACCATTCTGCTCTTAGATACCTATTTTCAAAACAAGATGCTAAACCAAGATTAATCCGTTGGATCTTACTCTTACAAGAGTTTGATATTGAAATCCGAGATAAAAGAGGAGCAGAAAATCTCGCCGCTGATCATCTTTCTCGTCTTGAAAATCCCGAATTAGAAGTTCTGAATGAATCGGCCATACAAGACAACTTTCCTGATGAATATCTATTGAAGATAGATTATAAAGAAATTCCATGGTTTGCAGACTATGCAAACTACTTAGTTTGTGGATTCCTTGAAAAAGGATTATCGTACCAAAAACGAAAGAAATTCTTCAGTGATATAAAACACTATTTCTGGGAAGATCCACATTTGTTTAAAAGTTGTCCAGATGGAATAATACGCCGATGTGTATTTGGAGATGAAGCTAGTAAAATATTAAACCATTGTCACACAGGACCAACAGGAGGGCATTATGGGCCTCAACTAACAGCAAGAAAAGTTTATGATGCTGGATTCTATTGGCCTACAATTTACAAAGACGCACACCTTCTTTGCAAATCCTGTGATGCTTGTCAAAGGGCCAGAAAAATAAGTCAACGTGATAAAATGCCACAAAATGTCATCCAAGTATGTGAAGTATTTGACATTTGGGGTATTGACTTTATGGGTCCATTTCCAAAATCTCATAATAATCTATATATACTCGTAGCCATTGATTATGTATCTAAATGGGCGGAAGCACAAGCTCTCCCAACTAACGATGCATGAGTTGTAGTCAACTTTTTAAAACGTCTTTTTGCAAGGTTTGGAACACCGAAAGCTTTAATAAGTGATCGGAGAACTCATTTCTGTAATAATCAACTTGAGAAAGTACTTAAAAGATATGGAGTAACTCAATAGATCTCCACCGCATATCATCCACAAACAAGTGGACAAGTTGAAAATACCAACCGAGCTTTAAAACGTATTCTAGAGAAAACCGTAGGATCAAATCCGAAGGAATGGTCCATTAAATTGGAGGATGCACTCTGGGCTTTTAGAACAGCCTACAAAACTCCAATTGGAACCACACCTTTTAGACTTGTTTATGGAAAAGCATGTCATCTTCCAGTAGAAATTGAACACAAAGCATTTTGGGCTTTGAAGACATGTAATCTTGATTTACATGAAGCCGGACGTCTACGATTAAGTCAACTAAACGAATTAGAAGAATTAAGGCATGAAGCATACGAAAATTCGTTAATCTATAAAGAAAGAACGAAGAAATGGCATGATAAAAGAATCAGAAGTTCAAAAGAATTTAAAGAAGGAGACAGAGTTCTTCTTTTCAATTCGCGATTCAAGCTATTTCCTGGAAAATTGAAATCAAGATGGTCTGGACCATTCATAGTCAAAAGAATTTTCCCATACGGAACGGTTGAATTAATAAATTCAAATGGGATTGAATTTAAAGTTAATGGTCACAGAGTTAAACATTATATAGATAGTCCGATGGAAGTCGACAACGAAGTTATTCACATTTTCGACACCACAGCTAACTAAGTGTGGGGAGAATCAAGTCTTTAAAAGATAATATGTATGTTTGTTAGAGTTAGATTGTTTGTTTTCGTGTAGTTCTCGAAAATGGAACCTGAATGGTCTTTCCCTAGCAGACCCTAAAGAACTAGTCTTCTTCCCCCATTCTGAATTTTTATTTTTTTTTAGGTTTTTACGAAATGAAAACTGCCTGTGAACTAACCCATGGTCTAATGCTACACGCTTTGATCACTAAACGTAATAATGACATACTACCGAGTGAACTAGTATCAGTAATCAGAGAAAGAATGGACGGAGTTAGAAAAGAATCCAGATGCGAAGATAATAAGTTACAATTTGGTAAAGGAAAATCAAAATCCGCAGCGAAGAGAAGAGCACGACACCTAGAAAGATGTCACAAATGCGGAAAATGGTCACATGGAGGTAAATGTTCAAATAATCAAACTTATTCAAACACCGAATTTGTTACTTTATGCAGAGACGGACCGTTCATATGTTTAAAAGAAAAGACACTGAATGCTCGAGGTTACGCCTATGTAGCCATGGAAAACCAATTAAACCGACTATCTTATGAATGGGATAGATCATATAACTAAGAAATCTATTTCACACGTAAGTCTGTACAGTTTTTATTTTATTTTTTTTTATTTTTAACCTTTTGATAATAAACGCTAATTTATTCGCTAAAAAGTATTAAATTGGTATTGAATAAAATTAGGTTTGGCGACCGAAATTATTGATATCATTCAAAAATTTATTACATCACTGCGAAATTTAACGTTTATTCTTAAGGTATAAATATCTTTAAACAATCAACCCAAAATATTTCAAAAATTCGTCATGAGTTAAATTAGGTCTTGGAACCGAAATTACTTTACCGAAAAGAGGGGCGCATATTTTTGATAATATTTGATTGATTAAAGTGGGATAAAAAGCCAAAAAGATTTTTAATTTTATTTTTACCATATTTTTTTAAAATTAATATTTAAATCTTAAATTAATATTGTAAACTTTGTAAAAATAATATATTTAAAATTATAAATATTTGAAAAATTAATATAAGTTTGGTGTGAATTTATAATATGAATTTTTAAATTAAGATTGGTGTGAATTTTTTTTTATTTTTAAAATATGAATTTTTAATTTTATGCATTTTAAATTTTAAGTTTGGTGTGAATTTTTAATATTAATTTTGAATTTCATATTTAAATTGTGTGAATTTAAAAACAAAAATTTACTTTATCTCATTAATTTAAAAATATGATTTTTAAAATTCGTCGTAAGTTGAAGACTAGGTCTTTGAACCGAAATTGCTTTACCCGAGGGAGGGACGAGAACTTTTATTATCATTATTTTTAATCTTATTGAATTAAAGTATGCCAAAAACATTAAAAAAAACCCAAAAATCTTAGCCTTTAAAACAATCGCTACAAAAAGACAAATTTTAAAATTTTTGTCGAAGGACGGACTAGGACATCGATCCGAAACGACCTCGTCCTAAATAACAAGGGAAACAAAAATTTTAAAAATTATTTACTTAATTGTTTTATAAGTTAATGATATAAAAAAAATAAAAAATTCATGAACTTGATTTTTGAAAGATAATGCCATTTGAAACTTGTTTAATTGCTAGTAATGATTATTTTGACATGTTATTTGAGTTGAATGCTTATGAACTTGGCGAACATTTTCGTATATGCTTATTTGAAAAAGTGTAGATTTGATAAAAATGTGAAAATGAGCTTAAGTTTGGTATAAATTGATCATGTCATTGTAATTATTTTGATTGATGATTTTGCTGACACTAATGCATATTTGGATGCACAAAAATTGTGTTTGATGTGTTTTGCAGACTGAAAGGGGTGAATCTTCATCCCAAGCTCGCAATGCTCCTGCTGAGAATGCAGAACAACAGGAGGTAGATAACTACTACAAGCAGGATATACCTCATCCAGTCATGACCTTTTCTGATATGCACTTGGAAGAGTTGCACCCGAACCTGAGATTTGACAGACTTTGGATAGATTATCCAAAATACCAAAGGGGTTTGCATACTCTTCATTCTAAGGTTGTTGAGGTACCGAGGGTCATAGAATGGGGACCCTTAGAAGCTGTAGAATTGGCCGGGCCAATTAGGGAATTACTTGTACAGAGGTATGGTAATTCTACTTTTAATGACTGGGTACGTTTATTCACCATGCGTAGACCTGTATATAAAGTATGGTGTGAAGAATTGTTGTGTAGTATAGAGTTGAATGATCGGGTAACTAGTTTAACCGATCGATCTTTTATTAGATTTTTGTTAGGCAGTTCGATGCGCCACATGTCTTTACTAGACATGGCTCAGGCTTTACGTATATATACGCCTGAGGAGTTAGCATCTGCTGATTGTAGAGGGTTGATACTAAACGGTAGAAAGATAGATAAAAATTTTGATACACACGGTGTGTGGAGTCAAATGACAAGCCATCACCATTTCAAAGGGGGAAATTACTCTTATTTGGATATAGATAGAGCTGAATTAAGAGTGATACATAGGTTTTTAGCTAATTCGATTACACAAAGAGGTAAGAACAAGGAAAAGGTAAATGAACAGGATTTGTTTTACCATATGTGTATTCGAGACCCACAAAGCGCTGTAAGTATACCGTATTGTGTGGGTTATTATTTATCAGCTATGGTTAGGGGGATGCGACCGCATAGCATAATAGGAGGTGGTATTTTTATTACTTTGATTGGTGAATATCTCGGTGTGGATATAAGTCGGGGGGGATTATTAGTAGAAGAACCAGAACCCCGTGATACTATAGGTTTAAATGTATACCATGGTGCGAAAGTTTTGAAGAGGCGAAATAACGCCACAGTACCATACCATGGTAGACATCCACAGGTTGAGAGAAACCAACAGCAAGGTAATGTAGGAGGGGGAAATGAGATGCAAGAAATGCAAAGGTTTATAGCTTCACAGGAGTACGAAAATGCTAGACAGAGAGCATTTGAAGATTGGCAAGTTCATCAGAACCAAATCATAGCTCATTGCCAACATATAGGTAGAAACTATATTCCTACACCGAAACCCATCTTCCCTCCCTGGTCTATAGAGATGCAACCACCGTATCCTACGTATAACCCTGCCGAAGCATTCTATCGCACCTATGGTTATGCCTGGAACCCCTATTAGTACCAGTATCATCCCTAGTCTACTTAGTTTTTTTTTATTTTGTAATTTGTAATGTTGATACATTTAATACTTATGTTAATATTGTAATAGTTTTTATAATTTTCTAACTTTTATTCTTAGATTTTAATAATTTTTGAATGTGGGGTAATATTCCAAACTTCAAAAATATGTATATATGTTTGCAGTTTATCTTATGTACAGAACAGGGTAAAACAACGCATTTTCAAAGACTGGCATTAAGTTCAGCAAAAGCAACTAATTTTGACGACAAGATACAAAATATATGTGAAATAACAACGAGACGGAATGAACAAATGATGTGCACCATTTATCATTCAGAAAACAAACGCCAATATATTTGGAAACTTTGGTAAAAATTTAATCATTTTCACACAAATCACCCTCAATAATTTAAATTGTTACTGATTTCTTGCAAATGAGGGCATTGCAAGATCTTAAGTGTGGGAAGGGGTTAAATTCTTTCGGATTTTAAAATTTTTATCTTAAAACTTGGTTACCATTAAAAATACTAGTAAAGCAGTAGTTGTATTAGAATCTAGTGCTCTCTGATAATAAAGAACAGCCCTAGTCTTATATACTATACTGACTACCCAATTCTAGTAAAATTTTTCAAAATTTTCAATTAAATGAACTCAAAATCATGTTTATACATATTTATGAATGATAAAACTAGGTTTTAACACCGAAATTATTGTAACCTCGGAAAGGACATAAATTGAGAAACAAACCAAAATGTTAAAATTCATTTAAAATGGAATAGAGGACGATAAAAAGGAAAATAAAAGCCAAGTGTGGGAAAATTTACCAAGTTATCTTAAACATATGTCACATATATCTGTAACAAATAACTGAAAATACTTTTGCTTTGAACTAAACTAAACTGTTCTACCCGATGAAAGAAAAGAAGAGATGGATCTACACAATGAATCAATTCCATCATTAAAAGGAAGTAAAGTCTTCCGAAAAAGAAACGCGCTTCTTGATTTAGGTCAGGAAGTTGTCGTCCAGACCAGCTGTAGGTTGACGAAAAATCTAGAAAAGTCATCACTAAAATCAGCAGGAAATCCACGGACCTCAGCATTAAACAGGGTCGCCAAGTGGTCAGATTTATCCTAACCATGAGAAGGATTTATCTCGTAAAATGGGGGGGGCACCATGCAAATTAGCTTGATAAGACTAATGAATCAGATCCCCCGAAAGGATAATCTCCTTAAAAGATCAAAAATCAGCTTTTAAGCCTGATATAACTCAATCCTTGAGATTGACCTTAAAGATTGAGAATTACAAACTCATGGAATTCAATGATATCTAAACTCGAGCTTGAACGAGAAAATATTTTGATCAAAATTATAAACCGATTTGTTTTCTGAAAACCCTATTTTCAATGCGTTCATTACCTTTGAACGTAAAATCCTAGGAATTCACCTGGAATTCATTAGGTCACCTGAACTAAATCGGGTGTTAACCGTAAGAACGGTGGTTGCATAGCATGGTCAAAGACAAGACCTTGTGCCAGACCGAAAAATCATAAGGGCGAGCTTTACTATTGCTCCTACCAAGGATAGTAATTGCGTCCGACACGTTATAGACCACAATTAAAAGCATGTCAGGGGACATTGCCTTAACAATTGCTTGTACAACGCTTTCCTTTACAACCGGACGGTAGTTTACCGAAAGGTAATATACGGGACAAGTAAACTGGACGTGTTGCTTTCCAAATACAAGGTTAGCAAGTGGGTGACACAAAACCGCAAGTTTTGAGCTAAAATTTTCAAATCTGAAACCCACCAAACCCACAAAAATATTTTGCAAACACTGGTAAAGGGTTATTCCGGAAAACTTATCTAGGGTAAAAACTAGATTTAATTTTCAAAAGATCAAATGTTTTCATAAAGATCCAATTTCCTTAATGGATCTAAATTTTTATAGTCATGTGGGACTGTAAACCATATCGTTACTACCATTGTTTATACCGCCGTATAGAAATCACTGATGTACAAAGTGTGAAGAATAAAGAAGTGATTCTAGTATTGCAAGACGATATTGCTTGAGGACAAGCAACGATCAAGTGTGGGAATATTTGATAATACTAAAAACAAACATATATTTCATAGCATTATTCCTCAAGAAAGACAAGCTTTTAGTTGCAATTGTTCTATTTACAAGTGATATTCGTTTAAATAATAAATGGTGAAGACAAAATACAGATTCGATGAATTGAAGACGCAAATGACCAAAAAGCTCAAAAGTATAAAAGACAATAAAAAAGGTTCCAATTATTGACAAGAAACGTCTCGAAATTACAAAAGTACAAGATTCAAAACGCAAAGTACAAGATATTAAATTGTACGCGAGGACGTTCGAAAATCCGGAACCGGGACCAGAGTCAACTCTCAACGCTCGACGCAACGGACTAAAAATTACAAGTCAACTATGCACATAAATATAATATAATATTTAAATAATTCTTATAATTATTTAATATATTATATTTATAATTAAAACCGTCGGCAAGAAAGACTCCAAAAGGGACTGAGCTGTAATTTCAATCTCCGCGACTCGTGGAGTTTGAAGGCAAAAATGCCGCGAGTCGCGGAGCCCCAAAATTTCAAAATCCCTATAAAAGCAAACGAATTCTGATCGCAAAAATTAACAAAAAATCCATCCATCTCTCTATCTATATCGTAATATTTATATTTATTTATATTTTAATTTTAATTTTAATTATAATTCTAATAATAAGGGTATGTTAGCGAATGTTGTAAGGGTGTAAGTCGAAATTCTGTCCGTGTAACGCTACGCTATTTTTAATCATTGTAAGTTATGTTCAACCTTTTTACATTAATGTCTCGTAGCTAAGTTATTATTATGCTTATTTAATCCGAAGTAATCATGATGTTGGGCTAATTACTAAAATTGGGTAATTGGGCTTTGTACCATAATTGGGGTTTGAATAAAAGAACGACACTTGTGGAAATTAGACTATGGGCTATTAATGGGTTTTATATTAACTAAACAATACCTTGTTAATTTAATATACAAACTTATAATTCGACGTATTTATATATAACCACATACGCTTAATCGGACACGATGGGCGGGATATTTATAAGTACGAATTATTGTTCATTTGCCGGACACGGGGATGGATTAATAGTCAATGGACTCATTAAAACAGGGGTGGATTACATTCAAGGGTAATTGGTGTAATTGTTAACAAAGTAGTAAAACCTTGGTTTACACGCAGTCGATAACCTGGTGTATTCATTAAACAAAGTATTAAAACCTTGTTACAATTCGAATCCCCAATTAGTTGGAATATTTGACTTCGGGAATAAGAATAGTTTGACGAAGGCTTTCGCTCTTTATATTTATGACTGATGGACTATTATGGACAAATCCGTATGGACATATTAAATAATCCAGGACAAAGGACAATTAACCCATGGGCATAAAACTAAAATCAACACGTCAAACATCATGATTACGGAAGTTTAAATAAGCATAATTATTTTATTTCATATTTAATTTCCTTTATTTTATATTTAATTGCACTTCTAATTATCGCATTTTTATTTATTGTTATTGTATTTAATTGCACTTTTAATTATCGTACTTTTTAATTATCGCAAGTTTATTTTATCGCACTTTTATTATTCACAATTTCATTATCGTTATTTACTTTACGTTTTAAATTAAGTCTTGTATTTATTTATTATTTTACATTTGGTTTTAACTGCGACTAAAATTTTAAAATCGACAAACCGATCATTAAACGGTAAAAACCCCCCTTTATAATAATAATATTACTTATATATATATTTGTATTTTTAAAAAGTAAACTAATATAGCGTTAAGCTTTGTTTAAAAAGATTCCCTGTGGAACGAACCGGACTTACTAAAAACTACACTACTGTACGATTAGGTACACTGCCTATAAGTGTTGTAGCAAGGTTTAAGTATATCCATTCTATAAATAAATAAATATCTTGTGTAAAAATGTATCGTATTTAATAGTATTTCCTGTAAAAATTAATAGCTATTTTCTATACACCTCACACGACATCAAGTATTATACATAAAATACTATGACGAGGTCATGAGTGAGTTATTTCAAAACGGGTTTTACAAGCGGGATAGAGCTAAGGAAATTATGGGTTATAGCTAAGGAGGTTATGGGTATTGTTCGGGGGTATACTCGTGTGGTCAATCTAGTGTTTATCATTTTCGTTGCGTCTACGTACTTTCCTGCAATATTGAATCACAATATTGATACGTGAGCACTCATATCCTATATTTTATATATTAATAGTGTATACCTGACTAGTGCTCGAGTATATATGTTTATGCATGCTTGTATGCTTAATTTCGTCATTAGATAGTTTATGAAGAATCATGAATTTAATACATATGTTACTGAGATAAGATATATGATATGCATGTCATTGGAAAACTGGCGAAAAATTAATAACTTTTCATTTAGAAAGTGTATGGTTTCGATGAACGGATTAAAAGATATCGTCAACGAAATTATCATTAATTTTAGTATTATTATTAAAATGATTATTATTATTACGATCGTCGTTATCGTTATCGTTATCGTTATCGTTATCATTATCGTTATCATCGTTATTATCGTCATTATTATTATTATTATCTAATAATTAATATTGTTATTATTATCATTATCGTTATTAATATAAGTATTATCATTAAAAATTGTTATTGTTATTATTATTACTATCATTATTATCATTAAGGTTATTATTAATATTATCAGTATTATTATTATTATTATTATTATTATTATTATTATTATTATTATTATTATTATTACTATTATTATTAAAATAATTAATATTTTTATCAAAACTATTATTTTATAATTTTTATCGTTATTATTATTATTAAAAGTATCATTAATATTAAAACTATCATTTTTATTAAAATTATGATTTTAATAGAAATATCATTGTTATTATTAAATATCATTATTATTATCATTTTAGTAATATTATTATTAAAAATTATCATTTTGAATAGAATTATTATTTTTATAAAATATTATTATTATTATAGTTAATAATAAAAAGTATCGTTATTATTAAAATTATCATGATTAGAATTATCATTTTATTATAATAAATATCACCCTTAGTAAATATAAATATTGTTATTATTATTATTAGTAGAATAATAAATATTATTATTATTACAACCTGATACAATTGTTACTCATTATTATTATTATCAATATTATTTTATCAAATAAATATGTGATACAAAGATATTTTTACCACACGTAATATAATTACATTAATAATACATACCACTATATTTTTATGATATTGAATGAACTGTATAAATTTTATTACTTGAGATATATATAAAAGTATATTTTTATATAAATTTTATTTATATATAAATGATTTGTATTATTTATTCTAATAAAATCTGATAAATATATTTAAATATATACAACGACCATATCTAGGTTATATAATAAACATGTATAGATTTTTGGAAGTCATTTTGGGTCAAATTGACTTTTGTTGACTTTTGCATATCGGTCTCGAGCATTAGGATTGTGATACACTACGACTTGACCTAATTTGTTAGACAGATTGACCAACATATAAATATATATACTTAATATAGGTTAGTGAATCCGAGGCCAACTCTGCACTTGTTCAGTGCCATCATTTGCATTATTGCTACGAAATACAGTATTGTGAGTTTCATTATTCCCTTTTTATATTTTTTGGGGGCTGAGAATACATGCGCTGCTTTTATAAATGTTTTACAAAATAGACACAAGTACTTGAAACTACATTCTATGGTTGGATTGTTATAGCAGATATGACCTCTATTAGCTTGGTATCATAAGAATTAGTGTTTATTATAATTGCCACTAATTGACGCGAATCCTAAAGATAGATAAATTCTCTAACAGACGAGTGGTTCTGTTCTCTACAGACGAGTGGTTTTGTCGATCTCTAGAGACGAGTGGTTCTGTCTCTATCTCTACAGACGAGTGGTTCTGTTTATCCTTGGGGATATTTTGATGCATTTTGTTAATATGGGTTATCAGATGTTCAATTCATATGAATGATTTTTATACACAGGTTATGTGTATTGATTAAATGAAAATCTTGTGGTCTATTAAAAAGATGGAAATGAATGTTTATGATAATCTAATGAACTCACCAACCTTTTGGTTGACACTTTTAAGCATGTTTATTCTCAGGTATTAAAGAAAATCTTTCGCTGTGCATTTGCTCATTTTAAAGATATTACATGGAGTCATTCATGACATATTTCAAAAGACGTTACATTCGAGTCGTTGAGTTCAACAAAGATTATTATTAAGTCATTTATAGTTTGGATATATTATGAAATGGTATGTCAACTTTCAATGTAATGAAAGTTTGTTTTTTAAAAACGAAAGCTATGTTTGTAAAATGTATCATATAGAGGTGAACCTCGCAATGTAATCAACTATTGTGAATCGTTTATAATCGATATGAACGGGTCCTTTCACATTTGTCGAAAATCAGTTCTCAAAAATCGTTTATCAGTAATCGATATCCGAAAATTAGTATTCAGAAATCCGTAAATATGTATCAGTTTAAACCACTAAGGTTTAATCTCCAAAGTTTGCATATAACAAATGCTAAGTAATAAACTGTTTGAAAGATGTCAAGTTTCAGCTGTGAGTGACATCCAAAAGTTCTTTTTGTTTCATCTGTGAGTAACATTTATCGTAAGTTAGGTCACGAGATTTCTGAAAAGCTTCGTAAAAGTATACATTTATCATGAGCACTTGATTATAAAACTTTAACCCGCGAATAGCTAAGCTACACGTCTTCCCTTTACCCTTTCTAAGCATACACTGATCAGGTGTACAAGTAATAACAAAATAAGCACCCGTTATATTGGGGTGAGGTTTGTCAAACCTAATGGTACCGTCCCTATAAGTCGAGCTTATGTAAAGTAATTAATATAATCAAGCTAAGGGACTTTTGATCTGAACTCATATGTATAGTTGTTTAAGTTACTCGTGCCTAATATGTAAAACTGTTGTAAAAACAGTTTAAGAAATGGTTTGAAAAGCAACATGTATCTCATCCCAAAAATGTTGATGAAAAAGGGACTGTAGACTCACCTTAGCAAAAGCACTGAAATCTCTTAGTAAAACCGTACAATAGTCTAACAATTACGACCGAACAACGCAACCTAGTCAAATAGGTCATCTTAAGTATCCATATAGGTCACACTATGTCAACACATAGTGTATGCAAAGACCTAGTGCTCAGACTGACTCAATATGCATGTAAAAGTCAACTAGTCCAAGCAAGTCAACCAAAGTCAACTCAAAAGTCAACTCAGTCAAAGTGGTCAACTAAAGTCAAACATCTCAGTAGGTCATGCAAGCATGGTCAAAATTTCAAACCTAGGTCAAGTAACACTTTACAGCTCACAGTTAAGCAACTTGCACATTCGAAGTTTAACGCATGTCTTTAAAATACGCGCATCATAGAAAGATACAACTAAAAATCAAAGCACATAATTCATGAAATAATGGCAAACTCCAGATCACAACTAGACTCAAAATCAATTCCAAAAAGTCCAGCCAAGGCCTCATACGATGTCTACAAGTTGGGTTTCAGAAAAGGTCTATTTACGGTTTACCAAATCAGTTTCTGCTCGCGCGTCAGTTTTAGAACTTTCTAAAAAAAATATAGAAAATATATTTTGATGAATAGCCAATTGGAATTACTCCAGACATCTCAAAGTTATAGTGATAAAATTATAAAAAACATCTCTTTAGCCAATTTGTACAGTTTAGCTAATCTTTACAGACCTTTCAGTTTTAGTCAACAAACAGACATATCATTTGGTCAAGCTCATAACTCATGACAAATCACGTTTTTGGAAGTTAGCATACAAATGAAGTACATCAAAGAACATATAAACTAACATATTCCAGAATATCAAAGTCTCAATCAATTTCTAGTTCACTCTAGCAATTTTTGTTTAACTTTGAAAACAGATTCAGCACACTATAAAGCACGAATCTTCGTTTTGATGCGCCGAGAGCATTACAAAAGATTTTGATGTAATTCTTAAGTCTAACATGCATGATTTTTCACAAGGATTACAGTAATACACTTTTCATTAGCCAAATCAAAAAGTACATAACCCAGAAAATTCGTATATCACGTAAACCCTAACGGAAACTTCGATTAAACATATCTTAGGCATACGATAACGAAATCAAGCAAAATCAAAGTCCAGACTTATTAATTTTTCGACCTCTATACAACTAGATAACATAAAAGATTAGTTCATAAGTCAATTCTATCAGATTCATAAGATACAAATTCGTTTTTCATGCAAACAACCACAATCAAGCAATTAAACGATAAACGCCAACTCTATACATCAACAATTGAGCACTAGACTTGATTCCACTATGTAATTGACAAAAAAACTGATTTAGAAAGATTAGGGTTTTCAATTATACCTTAAAATCACAAATTGCAAGTACGTACGCGTAGAGGATGATTCAAGGAAAAACGTTTATGCTTAAGCTTTCTTCAAATTTTGAGTTGTGAGGGTGGTGGTGGTGATGTGATGGCCGAAGGCCAAGAGGGAGAGGGAGAGGAGCAATGTCGACTAGAAGGAGAGAATTAATGAGGGTTTGTGACCTAACTTTTCTATTTATAGTTCGGGTTTGGGTTCAATTTAATCACTAATGATCCAATAAGCCAAAATTAAGTCCATAAGAGGTGCCTTGGGTGTGTTTGGTCGATTGGCGTTCTAATGGGGTCTCCGGCTTGTTTTTGCTTAAACCTTTGTATGCGCGTGGTCCGTTTCGAGTGCCGTTAACCGTACCGGATCTCCGGAACGTTAACTAGTCGTTGAAGCGCAATCACTGAGTTTAATTCATTAAATAATACTAAATTAAATAAGTTTTTCGTAAAGTCAATAATTATTAAAAATAATTATTTTATCGTCTTTCTGAGTTTCGTAAACTGAAAAGCTTTTTAGGCGATTAACTTAATCGTATCATTTTCTAGTTATTTCATTATTCGAAATAAGTTCATAAATTAATATAGCATATTAATGCAAGTAATACACTAGGATCAGGTATGCATTTAAATCCATTAAGCACCAAAAGTCTAAGTAATCACCGTTAAATATTTAACGCACATGTAACGATAGTAATGGAAAAAGTCGGATTGTTACAGATATTGTCTCTGCCCGAGGGAAATGAAGATTTTGTTATCTATTGTGATGCCTCGCGTCAAGGAATGGGTTGCGTGCTTATGCAACGAAACAAGGTTATTGCTTGTGGATTGCGAAAGTTAAAGATTCACGAGCAGAACTACATTACGCACGACCTGGAACTAGGAGCTGTAGTCTTTGCACTCAAAAAGTGGAGACACTATCTGTATGGAACCAAGTTTACTATCTTCACCAACCATAAGAGTTTACGGTACATATTTGATCATAAATAGCTCAACATGAGACAGCGATGTTGGATGGAATTGCTTAATGATTACGATTGTGAACTTCAATACCACCCTGATAAAGAGAATGTTGTAGCGAACGCTCTAAGCTGAAAAGAGATAGAGAAACCTCTCAGGGTTAAATCTCTTAACATGATTCTACGAATGAACCTCACATCACAAATCCGTGAAGCACAACTGGAAGTCGTGAAACAAGAGAATGTTAATGTTGAATTTATCAAGGGATTGGATAAGAAATTCGACATAAAAGAGGATGGAACATGGTGTTTTGCTAACCTAATTTGGGTACCAAAGTTTGGTGGATTGAGAGAACTAGTGTTGGAGGAAGCACACAAGTCAATGTACTCAATTCGTCCTGGATCAGATAAAATGTACCAAGATCTGAAGGCATTTTATTGGTGGCCAAATCTGAAAGCTAACATTGCTACCTATGTCGAAAAGTGCATGACTTGTGCTAAGGTTAAGGCTAAACACCAGAAGCCATCATGATTATTGACTAAACCAGAGATTCCCCCAGTGGAAATGGGAGTGTATTGCAATGGACTTCATCACAAAACTGTCGAAAACTGTGGGAGGTTATGACACCATTTGGGTTGTCGTGGATCGTCTCACTAAGTGTGCACACTTCTCACCGATAAAAGAAACTGACAAGATGCTGAAGTTGGCTCAGATCTACATTAAGGAGGTCATCTCTAGGCATGGAGTTCCTGTATCCATTATATCCGATCGCTATAGCAGATTCACTTATAGATTCTGGCAAACATTACAGCAAGCAATGGGGACTCGTTTATATATGAGTACATCATATCACCCCTAGATAGATGGCCAAAGCGAACGAACTATTCAAACTCTAAAGGGCATGTTGCGAGCATGTGTCATTTATTTTGGAAACGGATAGGATAAGTTTTTACCGCTAGCTGAGTTCTCATACAACAACAGCTACCATACGAGCATTAAAGCTGCACCTTTCGAAGCGTTGTACGGAAGGAAGTGTAGATCTCTCGTGTGTTGGAGTGAATTGGGGGATAGCAAATTGACAGGTCCTGAGATTATCCAGGAGACAACGGAGAAAATCGGACAGATTCAAGAATGATTGAAAATGGCTCAGAGTCTTCAAAAGAGCTATGCCGATGTTAGAAGGCGTGATTTAGAATTTCAAGTTGGCGACAAAGTCATGTTTAAAGTATCACCTTGGAAGGGTCTGGTACGTTTCGGGAAATGAGGTAAGTTGAGTCCTCGATATGTTGGACCATTCGAGATAACTTATAGAGTTGGACCAGTGGCATACAGATTAAAACTTCCACAAGCATTCAGTGGAATATACGACACTTTCTATGTGTCCAACCTGAAGAAATGCCTAGCCGACGAGAACTTGGTGATTCCTTTAGAAGAACTGCGCATCGATGACAAACTTCATTTTATTGAGGAACATGTTGAGATCATGGACCGCGAGGTCAAAAGCTTAAAGCAAAGCAACATCCCTATCGTTAAGGTTCGGTGAAACGCACAAAGAGGACCAGAGTTCACGTGGGAGTGTGAAGATCAAATAAGGCAAAAGTACCCGCAACTGTTTCCGGAGGAAACTACTTCAGCGAACGTTTACTAAAATTTTGGGATGAAATTTTCAATAACAGGTGGGTAATGTAACAACCCTACTTTTTTCGTCACTTCCGTTAACGTCTGTTAATCGTTTTAACGGCGATTACTTGAATTTATATGTGTTTAAGTGTATTAAATGCATACTTGATCCCTGGAGGGTTACGTGAATTAATATGGGTTAATATTAATTAAAAAACTTATTTCGGTTAATGAAATACGGTAAAAATGATACTGTTTAAATAACTGCAAAATTACTTTTCGAGTAACGAAACGTTCGGGTTTATTTTTAATAATTATTTTAATAATTATTAAAATTTTAAAATATTTAATTTATTGGTATTTTAATAAATTAAACGATTGTTTGTGATTTAACGATCAGTTTAGCGTTCCGAACCTTCGGTACGGTTAAACGACACTTGAAACGAGCCACGAGTACGCGCAATTAAACCAAACGAGCCCGAAACCCACCCCTATGTGGGTCACGGCCGAACCCCTTCTCCATATTCCCTTGGTGGACTTATTTGGACTACTAGTGGTTGTAAATGGTCCATTAGGCTTAGTTTAGGCCCTAACCTAATTAATTAAAAGCCTATTAGAGCTCAAAACCTTATCATAACAAAATTTGTAGCCGTGGTTTCTCCCTCACTTCTCCCTCTTGTTGTCGAACACATACCCTCACATCACCATCAAAAATCGAGTTTTAGATTAAACCTTCAACACGAATCTTGCAATTCACAACGTTAGCTACGCCTTGGTGTAAACGATTTAGTGATCTAACGTATATTTCTCTAAGCCCCAATTGATAAAAATCTGATTTTGTTAGTGTTTGATAGTGTAAGAGGTCTATTGCTCAAGTCTATATGCATTATTGTTAATTGCTTGCGTTAATTCGATTGTTTGATGTGATTAGGGTTAATCCCGAAATTGTTTTGCATGATTACAGAAACCTAACTTTGTTGAATGTTAAATATTATTACGTATTTAGAATCCTCTCAAAAAATTAATAATTATAGGCTTTGGATTTGTGTATTTTCGTTATCGTATGCGTAAGTTATGATTAAATGAGGTTTTGTTAATGAATCTGTGATTTATTTGAATTCTGGAATAACATGCATGGAGTTGAGATGTATACTGATCATAATTGAGTATAGAATTCAAAAATATTCAATTTAGACTAGGATATCAGGTTATTTGAAGTTGTAATGCTCCCGTTATGCTTAATCGAACGTTCGTGACAAACCTGATTTGCTCGGTAAACTAAAATAAATTCTAAAAGCTATTTGAAATGAGATATTGAATCAAGTCTTTGCATATCTGGAAAATTCATATGTTTTAGATAACTTTTCATTTAGGCCTTGTGTTATATGGATTTGTATAGCTAACGATAACCTGTATTCTGTCCAAATCAACTACGTATGCACCTTTAGCTCTATAAGTCGACTTCTTTATAATTTGAGAACTTGATCTTCTGGATATCAAATCTTTGTATGATATGTGACCAAAGTCTAGTTTATGGCAACCCTTGAAACCTGATACATTATGCACACTAAGACTGTAGTTTTGGTAACTATTGATTTGAGCTGAAACAGAACGTCTAACTTTCATGAATAAACTGTACCAAGTGGCTAAACAAAAATGTCTCATCTTTTGATTTGAATTTTCCTTGAACCATTTCCACTGACCTTTCCTTAATTGTATGTCCCTAGCTCCGGTTATGACCATTACGAGATTGGTGCGCAGATTGAAACTAACTTGGTAAACCTTAACTACACCTTATCTGAAACCCAACTTATAGACATCGTATGAGGCCCTGGCTATACTTTTTGGAAACGTTTATGAGTCTAGTTGTGATCTGGAGTTTGTAATATTATCATGATTTATTTGCTATGAACTATGTGCGTTGTTTGCAACTTGTGCATGATTTGTATGCTAAACGATAAACTGTGAACGCGTACTTGCCAAACTGTGAACTAAAACATGTTAGTTGACTTAGGATTGACATTTTGACCAAGATTGCATGACCTACTGATATGGTTGACTTTAGTTGACTACTTCGATGAAGTTTGACTTTTGATTTGACTTTGGTTGACTTGCATGAACTAGTTGGCTGTGTGTTGACTTATACTTTGAAACGTTTCTAGTCTGAGCAATATGACAACTTACTCTATGAAACCACTATTGTATAAGACCTATATGTTGACCAACCTAAATACGTATACTTAGGTTGCATTACTCGGCAGTAAACCGTACAAGCTATTTCGTTTACTTTCATTCCGAGCTTTTCAAAGGTGAGTCTACAGTCCTACTTTTTACATATTTTCTGGGATGAGAATACACGCTGGTTATATTTACATTTTACAAATGCTTTTATGTTTAGCACGAGTACTATATTATACTTATTGAGTTAGTGTTCACAAAGCCCCTAGCTTGAATACTTTTATTACCATCGGGTAAGCACAATTCAGATGGACGGATCCATTAGGTTAGACAAACCTCACCCTACTATAACTGTTGTGCATTTACTTTGAACTGTTTGTACACTTGAACAAGTGTATACGTTTTTATGAGGTAAAGGAGGCCTTTATGCTAGTCTTCAGGTGCTCATGGATTATGTAACATTTTTGCAATGTTGGGTTGTACTTATTGAAATCTCGTGGTCAAATGCAAACGAACTATTTTCTAGTTACTGATTTTCAGAATTTTACTTACTTAAACCTGTAGATTCACCAACGTTATTTCTTGACATGTTTTTGCATGTTTGTATTCTCAGGTCCATAAGAGGTATAGCTTTCGCTGTTTATTGAGGATTAGTCTGGCTGTGGAGTCAGCGTGCTTTAATAAAGACATTTATTACTTTCACATTTATAATTTTGCATCTGTTTAATACTGTTGGCTTGTGGTTACGATCACAGTAGTATAATTTATTTTGTTTATTGACTTATGTTTTGAAAGTCAACCGTTTTTAATAAAACTAAATGTGAATGCTTTGAAACGTCTCATATAGAGGGCGTAAATGTTAATTGTGGAACCTATGATTAACACGCCGTCAGATGGAAATTTGGCGGGGTGTTATAGCGCGCTACTTCTCGACTATATCTATCAATAAACTGTCCCATGGACTCGCCACGTCCTTGCTTGATGTAATGACATTCGACATGAGTCCTCCTGGATGCTCTCACGTTGTGAAATTTTAGCAAGAAACGTTCTCTCAAATCACGGTAAGAGATGATGAGTGGCGCATGTAGGTTATTGAACCATTGACCTGCTATTCCCTCGAGGAGAGCTTCTCTGCCCATATTTGATTGCGCGTGATACCTTCGTATTTCTGCAAGAAGTCATCAGGATCTTAAAGTCCGCCGTTATACCCTAACGTAAGCGGGATTACTGGCAAGGTAGGGGCAATGTAGTTAAGTATGTGAGAGACGCAAAATTTTCAGAAGTGAGTGCAGTCTCAAAGTTAGGCTTAACACTGACTCCCTTCATGCCCGCAAATAAGCTCCTAATCATGAGTTATGCCTTCCCTGGTTGCTCAAATTCCTTTGCCATATCATCTGGTCCAATCGTCATTAGCGAATAAATCAAGTTAGCTTCATTTTGGGCGCTTTTCAAGTGTTTAGGTGCTTGGCGCAGAGTTTGACGTTGCGTTGAGGGGCGTCTGCTGAGAGATATAAACTGTTTTGGTTGGGCGTGGTTCTATTAGCGGCGCCGTCAGATACAACCCCGAGCTCAGCTGAGTACTTTGAATGTTCAACTCTTGGGTGTCAAAGCCCATTTTTTCAAAGTTTCTACTGCGCTAGCTGGCGTAGTGTGTGCACGATTCAATACTTGAGAACTCAACGTTAGTACCGTGCGCATATGACCTAGACGTGCCAACGCAGATGGGAATGGTTCTCACGTATGTAGTGTTTTCCGCCTACGGTATGGGTCGCGTAGTTTCTGGGGTTTTGCAACCTTGTACAGGAGTCTCCGGTGAGGGAGGAAGGGTAATTCTAGTTAGCAACGCACTGTGCCGCTGCTCTCCTATGTACCCGCAGGTTTGGATACTTACGTTGCTTGCGAGCGTGCTGGAACTGCCTTTGAAGCCTCCGGTTGACTCGTCATTTCTTCGCGCTATGCTTTAAACGACATGGGACTGAAACACGCGTACAAAAAAGAAACGTTTAAATGTAGAGAACTTGAAGGAAATTTTTTTTAACAAAACCTTTTAACTTAGAGTCCCAAGGATGGCGCCATTCGATCAAGCATAAAATGGTCCAAGGAGTTCGGTTCATGCAAGATCAACAAATAAGAGGAGTTTAAGGGGGTTTTTTTAGTTTAACTCTCCATTCCGGAGTACTGTGAATAACCCTCGTACGAGATGATGATCTCCGAAAGGGTGGTTAAACGTAACCCACCATCATTCGGGTTAACCGGCGTTGATGGCCCAAAGGCAATGTTAGGATTTACGTTTAGCGTGCTACCTGAAATCGCAAAGTGTTTGAAAGAGCTATTCTGGTCGCAACGGATTGATATGATCGAGAGTGTGTTGTTGATTATTTGGAATGTAATTCCAAAGTTGTGTGCGTTTCTTGTTCAAGTTACTTCTATTTATACTCGTGAGTTTTTGTCCCTTAGTGTCACGTAAGGAGATAAAAGGATATGTTGGTGCCACGTTGTGTTGCCTTTGTCCTTCAATTCCAAAAGGCTGTAAAAGTGCTGTCATTGTTCTAGGGTTGTCCCCTTTATACCCTACTGTCCTTTTCTGGCAATTATGTCATGCCAGGATCGTACTGTCCTGCCACATGTGTCCTTTCTGCTTTATTGTCGCCATAGTATGTTGCCAGCTTTGTTCATGCCCATCTAGTTGGCGTCATTTTTTAAACTGCGCGACCAACGTTGTGAGTATATTATCAAGACATATTTAGATAGCGCGTTAGCCTGCGTATGGATATGATCCTACGCGAATATATAGGGCGATGCGCGCTAATCTGATATTGCGCAATAGATGTGCAGTTATGCGCACCATTAACGTTGTTTTTGACTTATCTGGAAGCACTAGGCTCTCTGGGAGCTTTATCGGTAGTTTCCTTGTTAGTTCGTAGGTGGGATTCGCCTGACGCTTCTAGGTGGTTTATTTTAGTGACATATGCATTTTGATTTTGGTTATGGTGAGTTCTTTTCGGTGTGCTAGTTGCGGTCTCCAACAGGGTGTTCTCGGGTTTCCCGACAAGTGTTCCCTATGGGTTTTTAGGCTATATTTAGAGCGTGCTCGTTTGCCAGAGTCTTGGTAGGGGTAGCTTCACGTTGTGCTGGTCGTATTGTGTTTCTATGTTTTAGGGTTTTGTTAGCTCAGTTGGTCATTTGGTAAGTTGTTCATTAGTTTGTTGTGTGGTCAATATTCGATTGTTATATTCGTTTTTGTAGCGTATAGCAGAACGCATGTTAGGTTTCAGACATATCGTGTGATGTGTATCAATTGTAACTCAACTGATGGCTAGATCTTTTTATATTATAATATCTATATGTATATGAATTCTTCTCCAGAAAAAAATAAATTATCCTATATTAAATTATACATTTAATGAATAAGCAGCACCTAATAATTAAATGTATGTATGTATGACGAATAACGTATTTAATAAAGGATTAATGTTAAACAATAACATTATGATACATTTAATGTTTATATCATTTTACTGTAACTATTCGTTTATAAATACAAATTAAAAGTACATTTAAAAGCAAGAGAAATTAAGCCTAATTCTTTTGCTTTCAAACTAGTTTAAAAAATATGCCCAAATTCTTGTTTTTCTTCGTTTTTGTAACTTTGAGTTTATCTATTGCTTATTCAACAAGAGATTCATCCAAAAAATCTTGTATCGTCTATAATCGATGGTACGATTTCATAATCAACGGTATTCCCGAAGATATTGTGATTCATGTCCAATCAAAGGATGACGACCTCGGAAATCACACGCTTGTGACCAATCAAATTTACGACTGGTCTTTTTGTGGGTCATATGTGACACGTTTTCGGGGTGAATTCTGGTGGGGTTCAAAATATCAAAGGTTAACTCTTTTTAGATTTAATGATAAAAAGATTGCAACTATATGTGAAGAAAAATTGATTGGAGCGGTACATTGTTATTTTTTGGTGAAGGAGGACGGATTTTATGCAAGTAATCAAAACAACCCATTTCCAAATGATAGTTGGTCTCTTGTAAAAAGTTGGACTGACGAGAACATGTAATTAATAATAATAATTATATATATATATATATATATATATATATATATATATATATATATATATATATATATATATATATATATATATATATATATATATATATATATATATATATATATATATATATATATTAAATAAAGAATAAATAAATAAATGGTACTTTTTCGTTCTGGTGGTTACAATTCTAATATTGTGATTCATGTCCAAAAGAATAAAACTACTGTAGATGTAGTTTGGACCTTAGATCATACGTTGTATCTAGATTAATGGCGGAAACACTAATTAGAATGAGTCGAATACGTATTAGACTAACGGGATCGAATTAACCAATGAATAATTGATAGAATCGATGCCTAAGACTGTGTATTCGGTTGGTAAAGGTTTTGGGACGATTAGCAGCAAGTAATACGACGGCCTAAGGGTTTATGGTGTGTAACCTAATACAAAACCACGAAACCCGTATTTATACTAAATACAGCGACCATCGGCCGGTGGTCGGGGACCTTCGGCCGATGGTGACAGTCCCTCGACCGATGGTCCCTACCATCGGTCGATGGTCTTGAGCAGCCAACCGACTGCTTGACCTATTCACGACATTATACTAAGCATCATAAACACAAAGTATAAGTGTCCACGTACATATATGACTGAAATATCAAGTACATAACAAATAGAACAATAAACGTAATAGAACTCGGGATTTATGCACCAACAAACTCCCCCTAAGACCTAGTTCTATTCCATAAGTCTTCAGTCATCATACGGATCGATCACCATGTTGTTCAAGTAGCACAGCTTAGCCACTTTAACATACTGTTCAGCCTGTACCCTGTTTTCACGACGATAAAGCATACGGTTATAGTACAAAGTAAAAATATCAGCTTCGGTACAGTTCCTTAACCAGATCGGATCCAACACACGAATACAATCGATATCATCTTCCTTCAGCTTATCTAAAACAATCACAGCTTCCTCAGAACGATCATCATAAAACCACCAACGAAATCTCTGACTCCAATTCTGCGGCAATTTTCTTAACGGAACCTTCTTCATAGTCTTTGCCGGCTTATACTTCAAAATTTGTCGAGATACTCCATTAATAGGATCAACCCTTTACTTAATCCTCGGATACTGTGGTCTAAAATTCTTCCAGTTATTCGAATTGTACGCGATTTGAACTTTCTTAACCAACAATGATGAGCGATCGTTCATTCCACAATACAACATCTTTAACCTGGCAATCTGCATAAGCTCAAAATACGGCAGTGACTTGAACTCATGACCATGTTTGATGTAGTCAACTCCAAACTCTCGTTTAATTGCAAACATGTTGAATTCTTCAATGTATGCCCAGGCCAAGATCCTTCCTTTCGCACCTTTCCTCAAATTTATCATCTTCAAATACTTTGGCTCAAGCTTCGGTTTTTCACAATACTTTCGAATCCTCAAAATATCACGCCAGTCAGCTTCTAACTTCGCAGCAACCTCATCATTATACTTGACTGGCAAGAACCCTTCAGGCAAAACCTCAGTTCTCTCTTTCTCTTTACACCTTCGATTCAAAACTTCGTCATCTGTTCTAAACAACTCCTCAAAACCAGGAAGATCTTCATTCCTATCATTCATATACGTAGGATATTCTTCAAAAGTAACATCTTCCATTAAACCATCAACTTCCCCATCATCGATATCCTTAGAAATCTCAGGGCCAAAAGAATCATCCTCTGATGGAGGATCATCGGACTGTGCGTCAGCAGCTTTAGCTTCTTCTTGCTCTAGACGCACCAGCTCGTCCAGCTCAGCTCTGGTGAAGTTGTGAGGGATCTCCCCCTCCTAGTGCTATTTCTTTTGAAGTACCAGGAGCCACCACCATTTGAACATCAGTTTCTCCCTCTGGCAATTCAACCAGATCAAACTTCTCTTCCCAAGCAGTAATCTTAGCCAAAGCTGACTCTGCCACCTTTCTAGCTTCAGAAGCTTCTTTCTTTGCAGCAGTTAACAACAATGATTGATCACCAACTTTCTTCTGTAACAAATCAACCTGAGTTCTCAACCTAGTAACATCCTCAGTTTTCACACGATTCTCTTGTAGTGACCCGAACTTTTCCATGTTTATATATATTAATTGAGATTGATATTTACATGATTAAATGTTTCCAACATGTTAAGCAATCAAACTTGTTAAGACTTGATTAATTGAAATAGGTTTCATATAGACAATTGACCACCCAAGTTGACCGGTGATTCACGAACGTTAAAACTTGTAAAAACTATATGATGACATATATATGGTTATATATATAGTTAACATGATATTATGATAAGTAAACATATCATTAAGTATATTAACAATGAACTACATATGTAAAAACAAGACTACTAACTTAATGATTTTGAAACGAGACATATATGTAACGATTATCGTTGTAACGACATTTAATGTATATATATCATATTAAGAGATATTCGTACATCATAATATCATGATAATATAATAATTTAAAATCTCTTTTGATATTATAAACATTGGGTTAACAACATTTAACAAGATCGTTAACCTAAAGGTTTCAAAACAACATTTACATGTAACGACTAACGATGACTTAACGACTCAGTTAAAATGTATATACATGTAGTGTTTTAATATATATTCATACACTTTTGAAAGACTTCAAGACACTTATCAAAATACTTCTACTTAACAAAAATGCTTACAATTACATCCTCGTTCAGTTTCATCAACAATTCTACTCGTATGCACCGTATTCGTACTCGTACAATACACAGCTTTTAGATGTATGTACTATTGGTATATACACTCCAATTATCAGCTCTTAGCAGCCCATGTGAGTCACCTAACACATGTGGGAACCATCATTTGGCAACTAGCATGAAATATCTCATAAAATTACAAAAATATGAGTAATCATTCATGACTTATTTACATGAAAATAAAATTACATATCCTTTATATCTAATCCATACACCAACGACCAAAAACACCTACAAACACTTTCATTCTTCAATTTTTTTCATCTAATTGATCTCTCTCAAGTTCTATCTTCAAGTTCTAAGTGTTCTTCATAAATTCCAAAAGTTCTAGTTTCATAAAATCAAGAATACTTTCAAGTTTGCTAGCTCACTTCCAATCTTGTAAGGTGATCATCCAACCTCAAGAAATCTTTGTTTCTTACAGTAGGTTATCATTCTAATACAAGGTAATAATCATATTCAAACTTTGGTTCAATTTCTATAACTATAACAATCTTATTTCAAGTGATGATCTTACTTGAACTTGTTTTCGTGTCATGATTCTGCTTCAAGAACTTCGAGCCATCCAAGGATCCATTGAAGCTAGATCCATTTTTCTCTTTTCCAGTAGGTTTGTCCAAGGAACTTAAGGTAGTAATGATGTTCATAACATCATTCGATTCATACATATAAAGCTATCTTATTCGAAGGTTTAAACTTGTAATCACTAGAACATAGTTTAGTTAATTCTAAACTTGTTCGCAAACAAAAGTTAATCCTTCTAACTTGACTTTTAAAATCAACTAAACACATGTTCTATATCTGTATGATATGCTAACTTAATGATTTAAAACCTGGAAACACGAAAAACACCGTAAAACCGGATTTACGCCGTCGTAGTAACACCGCGGGCTGTTTTGGGTTAGTTAATTAAAAACTATGATAAACTTTGATTTAAAAGTTGTTATTCTGAGAAAATGATTTTTATTATGAACATGAAACTATATCCAAAAATTATGGTTAAACTCAAAGTGGAAGTATGTTTTCTAAAATGGTCATCTAGACGTCGTTCTTTCGACTGAAATGACTACCTTTACAAAAACGACTTGTAACTTATTTTTCAGACTATAAACCTATACTTTTTCTGTTTAGATTCATAAAATAGAGTTCAATATGAAACCATAGCAATTTGATTCACTCAAAACGGATTTAAAATGAAGAAGTTATGGGTAAAACAAGATTGGATAATTTTTCTCATTTTAGCTACGTGAAAATTGGTAACAAATCTATTCCAACCATAACTTAATCAACTTGTATTGTATATTATGTAATCTTGAGATACCATAGACACGTATACAATGTTTCGACCTATCATGTCGACACATCTATATATATTTCGGAACAACCATAGACACTCTATATGTGAATGTTGGAGTTAGCTATACAGGGTTGAGGTTGATTCCAAAATATATATAGTTTGAGTTGTGATCAATACTGAGATACGTATACACTGGCTCGTGGATTGATTCAAGATAATATTTATCGATTTATTTCTGTACATCTAACTGTGGACAACTAGTTGTAGGTTACTAACGAGGACAGCTGACTTAATAAACTTAAAACATCAAAATATATTAAAAGTGTTGTAAATATATTTTGAACATACTTTGATATATATGTATATATTGTTATAGGTTCGTGAATCAACCAGTGGCCAAGTCTTACTTCCCGACGAAGTAAAAATCTGTGAAAGTGAGTTATAGTCCCACTTTTAAAATCTAATATTTTTGGGATGAGAATACATGCAGGTTTTATAAATGATTTACAAAATAGACACAAGTACGTGAAACTACATTCTATGGTTGAATTATCAAAATCGAATATGCCCCATTTTATTAAGTCTGGTAATCTAAGAATTAGGGAACAGACACCCTAATTGACGCGAATTCTAAAGATAGATCTATCGGGCCCAACAAGCCCCATCCAAAGTACCGGATGCTTTAGTACTTCGAAATTTATATCATATCCGAAGGGTGTCCCGGAATGATGTGGATATTCTTATATATGCATCTTGTTAATGTCGGTTACCAGGTGTTCACCATATGAATGATTTTTATTTCTATGTATGGGATGTGTATTGAAATATGAAATCTTGTGGTCTATTATTATGATTTGATATATATATAGGTTAAACCTATAACTCACCAACATTTTTGTTGACGTTTTAAGCATGTTTATTCTCAGGTGATTATTAAGAGCTTCCGCTGTCGCATACTTAAATAAGGACGAGATTTGGAGTCCATGCTTGTATGATATTGTGTAAAAACTGCATTCAAGAAACTTATTTTGTTGTAACATATTTGTATTGTAAACCATTATGTAATGGTCGTGTGTAAACAGGATATTTTAGATTATCATTATTTGATAATCTACGTAAAGCTTTTTAAAACCTTTATCTATGAAATAAAGGTTATGGTTTGTTTTAAAAATGAATGCAGTCTTTGAAAAACGTCTCATATAGAGGTCAAAACCTCGCAACGAAATCAATTAATATGGAACGTTTTTAATCAATAAGAACGGGACATTTCAGTTGGTATCCGAGCGTTGGTCTTAGAGAACCAGAATTTTGCATTAGTGTGTCTTATCGAGTTTGTTAGGATGCATTAGTGAGTCTGGACTTCGACCGTGTTTACTTGAAAAATGATTGCTTAACAAATTTTGTTGGAAACTATATATTTTTAACATGTGAATATTATGTGATATATTAATCTCTTAACGCGTTTAATATTATGTGATAGATGTCTACCTCTAGAACAAGTCCCATTGACTCACCTAATAATAATGAAGAGTCAAATGTAAATTGGAATGATTCGTGGACTGATTCACAAGTTCCCGAAGAGGAACCGGAAGAAGAGTCGGAACCGGAAGAAGAATCGGAACCGGAAGAAGAATCGGAACCGGATGAAGAAATAGAACTGGTGGGGGAAATAATAAAACGGTTAAGTAAAAAAAAATCCTCAACCAACCGACCAAGGTTAATTATGGTCAATGGTGTTTCCGCCAAGGAAGCAAAATATTGGGAGGATTACCAATTCTCCGATGAATCGGATTCCGACGAGAATTCCGATGATGTAATAGAAATTACCCCAACTGAATTTAAAAAGGCAAAAGAAAATAATAAGGGAAAGGGCATAAAAATAGAGAAATCTAATTCCAACCCCGATGAACTTTATATGTATCGTCAACCCCCGAAGTCCTTAAGTTGTAACAATGACCCGGGAACCTCTAAACCACCAGGTTTTTCTAAACCAATGTGGATCACGACGGCTCGTATTAGGGGAACATCATATATCCCTAGAAACTTGGCAAAACGAACCAAAACCGAAGAAGAAGAAACAAGCGAGTCGGAATAAGATAGTTGTATTCGTGTGGTGTAATATATGTAATATAGTGTGCTTATGCTTTATGATATATGTAAAAATTGCTTGTATTAATAAGTATTTTTTTTTTTATGAATCTAACTCTTGTCTATTTTACAGTATAAAAACACAAAATGGATAGACAACCCAATATTTTAAGAGACCTACCCGGAGACATGATTGATGAAATCTTGTCTAGAGTCGGTCAGAATTCTTCGGCACAACTATTTAAGGCGAGATCAGTTTGTAAGACATTCGAAGAACGTTCCAAGAATGCCTTGGTTTATAAAAGGCTTTCGTTCGAAAGATGGGGGATATCACATTGGGAAATCCATAAGTTACGATGTGTTTACTTTGACGCATATATTGCGGGGAACCCAAATGCTATTTTACGCAATGGGTTAAGAAATTATTTTGACTCAATATATCCGAATATTGGACTTCGTGATTTAGAAAAAGAGGCTAACATGCAACATAAAGAAGCATGTTATGCTTACGGATTAGTAATGTTCGCTTCTCACCAAAGTGAGAACAAGAACATCGGGCTACAACTATTAAACAAAACGTTCCCACAAGTGACGGAGTCGGTAATTGGGGTAAGAAATGAGGTATTTAGATTGTTACGGGACTGTTGGACATTACGTAACCCTCGTCCCTTTGACGACGTTACAACACGCTGTCTTATCAACGGCCATAACGGTTATGTTCCACAAGACCAAGGATGGGAAGTAATCCTAGTAAAACCAGAATGCATGACTTGTTTCTGGACGTATGAATTACGTGTCTTTATTGCCTTTGCTGAATGACTTGTGTACTAGCTAGAATTATCTTCACAACCATCTTGTATCAAATTTATTGTGTGCTATATTTCATGCTATATGTAAAATAAGCGGTATTGTAAGTTTGTAAAATATTGTGTAAAAGTTTGAACGCGAAATATTATTATAATCAGTTTTTCATATAGAATTGTAGTAGTTGAATTGTATATTAGCTACTAAGTATGAACTTAACGGGTGGGTACTACCCGAATTTAAACTTATAAAACGCTAATATGAAGAAAAAGCTTTTATAAATGAGTTCATATTATGCTACGAAATACTATTAACTACTCTTAATATTCTGTATGATTAACTTGTTCCATTTAACTATTTTGAAGGAAATGGCACCGACTACTCGACACACCGTGAATATGAATGAAGAGGAATTCCGTACTTTTCTAGCTTCAAACATAGCCGCAGTACAGGCTGCGCTACATACCAACAATAACCTTGGATCTAGCAGTACAGGAAATCGTGTAGGATGCACCTACAAAGAATTCACTGCCTGCAAACCTTTGGAATTTGATGGAACCGAAGGACCGATCGGATTGAAACGGTGGACCGAGAAGGTCGAATCGGTGTTTTCCATAAGTAAGTGTACTGAAGAGGACAAAGTAAAGTACGCTACGCATACCTTCACAGGTTCTGCGTTAACATGGTGGAATACCTATCTAGAGCAAGTGGGACAAGACGATGCGTACGCACTACCGTGGTCAGCATTCAAGCACTTGATGAACGAGAAGTACCGTCCCAGAACCGAGGTCAATAAGCTCAAGACAGAACTTAGAGGGTTACGAACCCAAGGATTTGATATTACCACGTACGAAAGACGATTCACAGAATTGTGCCTATTGTGTCCGGGAGCATTCGAAGATGAGGAAGAGAAGATCGACGCGTTTGTGAAAGGATTACCGGAAAGAATCCAAGAAGATATAAGTTCACACGAGCCCGCCTCCATACAACATGCATGTAGAATGGCTCACAAACTCGTGAACCAGATTGAAGAAAGAATTAAAGAACAGACTGCTGAAGAGGCCAATGTGAAGCAAGTTAAAAGAAAGTGGGAGGAAAACGGTGATAAGAATCACCAATACAACAACAACAGCAATTACAACAATAATCACAACAATTATCCCAACAATCGCAACATCAATCGCAACTACAACAAACGGCCCAACAACAACAACAACAACAACAACAGCAACTACAACAATCATCCCAACAACAATAATAACTGCAACAACAACAACAATCAGAAGCAGCTATGCCAAAGGTGTGAAAAGAATCACTCGGGGTTCTGCACCAAATTTTGCAACAAGTGTAAAAGAAATGGTCATAGCGCGGCGAAGTGTGAGGTTTACGGACCAGGGGTTAATAGAACGAAAGGAACAAATGGTGTCGGAACGAGTAATGGCGGAGCAAGTAGTGTCGGAGCAAGTTATGCCAATGTAGTTTGTTATAAATATGGAAAACCGGGCCACATTATTAGAAATTGCCCGAACCAGGAGAACACGAATGGACAAGGCCGTGGAAGAGTTTTCAATATTAATGCGGCAGAGGCACAGGAAGACCCGGAGCTTGTTACGGGTACGTTTCTTATTGACAATAAATCTGCTTACGTTTTATTTGATTCGGGTGCGGATAGAAGCTATATGAGTAGAGATTTTTGTGCTAAATTAAGTTGTCTATTGACGCCTTTGGATAGTAAATTTTTACTCGAATTAGCAAATGGTAAATTAATTTCAGCAGATAATATATGTCGGAATCGAGAAATTAAACTGGGTAGCGAAACATTTAAGATTGATTTGATACCAGTAGAGTTAGGGAGTTTTGATGTGATAATCGGTATGGACTGGTTGAAAGAAGTGAAAGCGGAGATCGTTTGTTACAAAAATACAATTCGCATTATACGAGAAAAAGGAAAACCCTTAATGGTGTACGGAGAAAAGGGCAACACGAAGCTACATCTTATTAGTAATTTGAAGGCACAAAAACTAATAAGAAAAGGTTGCTATGCTGTTCTAGCACACGTCGAGAAAGTACAAACTGAAGAAAAGAGCATCAATGATGTTCCCGTCGCAAAAGAATTTCCTGATGTATTTCCGAAAGAATTACCGGGATTACCCCCACATCGATCCGTTGAATTTCAAATAGATCTTGTACCAGGAGCTGCACCAATAGCTCGTGCTCCTTACAGACTCGCACCCAGCGAGATGAAAGAACTACAAAGCCAATTACAAGAACTTTTAGAGCGTGGTTTCATTCGACCAAGCACATCACCGTGGGGAGCTCCTGTTTTGTTTGTCAAGAAGAAAGATGGTACATTCAGGTTGTGTATCGACTACCGAGAGTTGCACAAACTTACCATCAAGAACCGCTACCCACTACCGAGAATCGATGACTTATTTGATCAACTACAAGGCTCATCTATTTATTCAAAGATTGACTTACGTTTCGGGTATCATCAAATGCGGGTGAAAGAAGATGATATTCCAAAGACTGCTTTCAGAACACGTTACGGTCATTACGAGTTTATGGTCATGCCGTTTGGTTTAACTAATGCACCAGCTGTGTTCATGGACCTTATGAACCGAGTGTGTGGACCATACCTTGACAAGTTTGTCATTGTTTTCATTGATGACATACTTATTTACTCAAAGAATGACCAAGAACACGGTGAACATTTGAGAAAGGTGTTAGAAGTATTGAGGAAGGAAGAATTGTACGCTAAGTTTTCAAAGTGTGCATTTTGGTTGGAAGAAGTTCAATTCCTCGGTCACATAGTGAACAAAGAAGGTATTAAGGTGGATCCGGCAAAGATAGAAACTGTTGAAAAGTGGGAAACCCCGAAAACTCCGAAACACATACGCCAGTTTTTAGGACTAGCTGGTTACTACAGAAGGTTCATCCAAGACTTTTCCAGAATAGCAAAACCCTTGACTGCATTAACGCATAAAGGGAAGAAATTTGAATGGAATGATGAACAAGAGAAAGCGTTTCAGTTATTGAAGAAAAAGCTAACTACGACACCTATATTGTCATTGCCTGAAGGGAATGATGATTTTGTGATTTATTGTGATGCATCAAAGCAAGGTCTCGGTTGTGTATTAATGCAACGAACGAAGGTGATTGCTTATGCGTCTAGACAATTGAAGATTCACGAACAAAATTATACGACGCATGATTTGGAATTAGGCGCGGTTGTTTTTGCATTAAAGACTTGGAGGCACTACTTATATGGGGTCAAAAGTATTATATATACCGACCACAAAAGTCTTCAACACATATTTAATCAGAAACAACTGAATATGAGGCAGCGTAGGTGGATTGAATTATTGAATGATTACGACTTTGAGAATCGTTACCACCCGGGGAAGGCAAATGTGGTAGCCGATGCCTTGAGCAGGAAGGACAGAGAACCCATTCGAGTAAAATCTATGAATATAATGATTCATAATAACATTACTACTCAAATAAAGGAGGCGCAACAAGGAGTTTTAAAAGAGGGAAATTTAAAGGATGAAATACCCAAAGGATCGGAGAAGCATCTTAATATTCGGGAAGACGGAACCCGGTATAGGGCTGAAAGGATTTGGGTACCAAAATTTGGAGATATGAGAGAAATGGTACTTAGAGAAGCTCATAAAACCAGATACTCAATACATCCTGGAACGGGGAAGATGTACAAGGATCTCAAGAAACATTTTTGGTGGCCGGGTATGAAAGCCGATGTTGCTAAATACGTAGGAGAATGTTTGACATGTTCTAAGGTCAAAGCTGAGCATCAGAAACCATCAGGTCTACTTCAACAACCCGAAATCCCAGAATGGAAATGGGAAAACATTACCATGGATTTCATCACTAAATTGCCAAGGACTGCAAGTGGTTTTGATACTATTTGGGTAATAGTTGATCGTCTCACCAAATCAGCACACTTCCTGCCAATAAGAGAAGATGACAAGATGGAGAAGTTAGCAAGACTGTATTTGAAGGAAGTCGTCTCCAGACATGGAATACCAATCTCTATTATCTCTGATAGGGATGGCAGATTTATTTCAAGATTCTGGCAGACATTACAGCAAGCATTAGGAACTCGTCTAGACATGAGTACTGCCTATCATCCACAAACTGATGGGCAGAGCAAAAGGACGATACAAACGCTTGAAGACATGCTACGAGCATGTGTTATTGATTTCGGAAACAGTTGGGATCGACATCTACCGTTAGCAGAATTTTCCTACAACAACAGCTACCATTCAAGCATTGAGATGGCGCCGTTTGAAGCACTTTATGGTAGAAAGTGCAGGTCTCTGATTTGTTGGAGTGAAGTGGGGGATAGACAGATTACGGGTCCGGAGATTATACAAGAAACTACCGAGAAGATCATCCAAATTCAACAACGGTTGAAAACCGCCCAAAGTCGACAAAAGAGCTACGCTGACATTAAAAGAAAAGATATAGAATTTGAAATTGGAGAGATGGTCATGCTTAAAGTTGCACCTTGGAAAGGCGTTGTTCGATTTGGTAAACGAGGGAAATTAAATCCAAGGTATATTGGACCATTCAAGATTATTGATCGTGTCGGACCAGTAGCTTACCGACTTGAGTTACCTCAACAACTCGCGGCTGTACATAACACTTTCCACGTCTCGAATTTGAAGAAATGTTTTGCTAAAGAAGATCTCACTATTCCGTTAGATGAAATCCAAATCAACAAAAAACTTCAATTCATCGAAGAACCCGTCGAAATAATGGATCGTGAGGTTAAAAGACTTAAGCAAAACAAGATACCAATTGTTAAGGTTCGATGGAATGCTCGTAGAGGACCTGAGTTCACCGGGGAGCGTGAAGATCAGATGAAGAAGAAATACCCGCATCTATTTCCAGAAGATTCGTCAACACCTTCAACAGCTTAAAATTTCGGGGCGAAATTTATTTAACGGGTAGGTACTGTAGTGACCCGAACTTTTCCATGTTTATATATATTAATTGAGATTGATATTTACATGATTAAATGTTTCCAACATGTTAAGCAATCAAACTTGTTAAGACTTGATTAATTGAAATAGGTTTCATATAGACAATTGACCACCCAAGTTGACCGGTGATTCACGAACGTTAAAACTTGTAAAAACTATATGATGACATATATATGGTTATATATATAGTTAACATGATATTATGATAAGTAAATATATCATTAAGTATATTAACAATGAACTACATATGTAAAAACAAGACTACTAACTTAATGATTTTGAAACGAGACATATATGTAACGATTATCGTTGTAACGACATTTAATGTATATATATATCATATTAAGAGATATTCGTACATCATAATATCATGATAATATAATAATTTAAAATCTCTTTTGATATTATAAACATTGGGTTAACAACATTTAACAAGATCGTTAACCTAAAGGTTTCAAAACAACATTTACATGTAACGACTAACGATGACTTAACGACTCAGTTAAAATGTATATACATGTAGTGTTTTAATATGTATTCATACACTTTTGAAAGACTTCAAGAGACTTATCAAAATACTTCTACTTAACAAAAATGCTTACAATTACATCCTCGTTCAGTTTCATCAACAATTCTACTCGTATGCACCCGTATTCGTACTCGTACAATACACAGCTTTTAGATGTATGTACTATTGGTATATACACTCCAATGATCAGCTCTTAGCAGCCCATGTGAGTCACCTAACACATGTGGGAACCATCATTTGGCAACTAGCATGAAATATCTCATAAAATTACAAAAATATGAGTAATCATTCATGACTTATTTACATGAAAACAAAATTACATATCCTTTATATCTAATCCATACACCAACGACCAAAAACACCTACAAACACTTTCATTCTTCAATTTTCTTCATCTAATTGATCTCTCTCAAGTTCTATCTTCAAGTTCTAAGTGTTCTTCATAAATTCCAAAAGTTCTAGTTTCATAAAATCAAGAATACTTTCAAGTTTGCTAGCTCACTTCCAATCTTGTAAGATGATCATCCAACCTCAAGAAATCTTTGTTTCTTACAGTAGGTTATCATTCTAATACAAGGTAATAATCATATTCAAACTTTGGTTCAATTTCTATAACTATAACAATCTTATTTCAAGTGATGATCTTACTTGAACTTGTTTTCGTGTCATGATTCTGCTTCAAGAACTTCGAGCCATCCAAGGATCCATTGAAGCTAGATCCATTTTTCTCTTTTCCAGTAGGTTTGTCCAAGGAACTTAAGGTAGTAATGATGTTCATAACATCATTCGATTCATACATATAAAGCTATCTTATTCGAAGGTTTAAACTTGTAATCACTAGAACATAGTTTAGTTAATTCTAAACTTGTTCGCAAACAAAAGTTAATCCTTCTAACTAGACTTTTAAAATCAACTAAACACATGTTCTATATCTGTATGATATGCTAACTTAATGATTTAAAACCTGGAAACACGAAAAACACCGTAAAACCGGATTTACGCCGTCGTAGTAACACCGCGGGCTGTTTTGGGTTAGTTAATTAAAAACTATGATAAACTTTGATTTAAAAGTTGTTATTCTGAGAAAATGATTTTTATTATGAACATGAAACTATATCCAAAAATTATGGTTAAACTCAAAGTGGAAGTATGTTTTCTAAAATGGTCATCTAGACGTCGTTCTTTCGACTGAAATGACTACCTTTATAAAAACAACTTGTAACTTATTTTTCCGACTATAAACCTATACTTTTTCTGTTTAGATTCATAAAATAGAGTTCAATATGAAACCATAGCAATTTGATTCACTCAAAACGGATTTAAAATGAAGAAGTTATGGGTAAAACAAGATTGGATAATTTTTCTCATTTTAGCTACGTGAAAATTGGTAACAAATCTATTCCAACCATAACTTAATCAACTTGTATTGTATATTATGTAATCTTGAGATACCATAGACACGTATACAATGTTTCGACCTATCATGTCGACACATCTATATATATTTCGGAACAACCATAGACACTCTATATGTGAATGTTGGAGTTAGCTATACAGGGTTGAGGTTGATTCCAAAATATATATAGTTTGAGTTGTGATCAATACTGAGATACGTATACACTGGCTCGTGGATTGATTCAAGATAATATTTATCGATTTATTTCTGTACATCTAACTGTGGACAACTAGTTGTAGGTTACTAACGAGGACAGCTGACTTAATAAACTTAAAACATCAAAATATATTAAAAGTGTTGTAAATATATTTTGAACATACTTTGATATATATGTATATATTGTTATAGGTTCGTGAATCAACCAGTGGCCAAGTCTTACTTCCCGACGAAGTAAAAATCTGTGAAAGTGAGTTATAGTCCCACTTTTAAAATCTAATATTTTTGGGATGAGAATACATGCAGGTTTTATAAATGATTTACAAAATAGACACAAGTACGTGAAACTACATTCTATGGTTGAATTATCGAAATCGAATATGCCGCTTTTTATTAAGTCTGGTAATCTAAGAATTAGGGAACAGACACCCTAATTGACGGGAATCCTAAAGATAGATCTATCGGGCCCAACAAGCCCCATCCAAAGTACCGGATGCTTTAGTACTTCGAAATTTATATCATATCCGAAGGGTGTCCCGGAATGATGGGGATATTCTTATATATGCATCTTGTTAATGTCGGTTACCAGGTGTTCACCATATGAATGATTTTTATTTCTATTTATGGGATGTGTATTGAAATATGAAATCTTGTGGTCTATTATTATGATTTGACATATATATAGGTTAAACCTATAACTCACCAACATTTTTGTTGACGTTTTAAGCATGTTTATTCTCAGGTGATTATTAAGAGCTTCCGCTGTCGCATACTTAAATAAGGACGAGATTTGGAGTCCATGCTTGTATGATATTGTGTAAAAACTGCATTCAAGAAACTTATTTTGTTGTAACATATTTGTATTGTAAACCATTATGTAATGGTCGTGTGCAAACAGGATATTTTAGATTATCATTATTTGATAATCTACGTAAAGCTTTTTAAAACCTTTATCTATGAAATAAAGGTTATGGTTTGTTTTAAAAATGAATGCAGTCTTTGAAAAATGTCTCATATAGAGGTCAAAACCTCGCAACGAAATCAATTAATATGGAATGTTTTTAATCAATAAGAAGGGGACATTTCATCTCTTCTCTCAACTCCTCCACTTTCGCATCCATATCCTTCTTCATTCTCAGATTATCAGCCATAGCTTGAACATACAAATCATTCAGATTCTGAAGCGCAGATGAACTAACTCCTCCTTCTGCTCCTGTATGTGGTGCCTCCGGAGTTGGAGTAGACACAGTCTCTTTAGACAATTGTTGAACAATTGGCGGTGATTGATGTTGCGGTTGAGTTTGTTACCGTGGCTGACTTTGTTGCTGTTGTTGACTTTGTGCTTGAGTAGGTGCAGTTCTTTGTGTAGCACCTGTAGCAGAACCACCTGGATTCTTCAAAACCAACTTAAACCTCTTGCTCGGTCTCATCTTTGTAGAAACCTGAGAACCTTCATCTTCTACCAGACGTCTCCTCTCACCTCTAGGAGCTTCTTCACCAATACCAGTATTAACATCAACGGGCTCATCAGCCAAACCTCCAGTACCAGAACCACCTGTACCCTGAGTATTCATCGGCTGATCAACCTCTTCATCACTGTTTGCTAGCTCAAAATCAGGCTCATGACCAGATAGACTGTTCTCATTCCTCCACTTCTTGCCTGGTGGACATTGATAATCTTCCCTCGCAAGATGACACACCAGCTTTCCATCACTAGCACTCTTCTTCTGATTTAATCGATTAAACGTAAGATCAGTCATATGTTTCAGCTCGATGACGTCCTTCTTTGATCTCGGTAGATCCATAGTTTGAGCATTAATCATTATCTGCAGGAACCTCGGATAAATCAAGTATTGTTGGCTCGTAACATTCTCCATCAACAGATCAAAGATAACACCCGAAAAATTGAAATCAACTTTCAGAATCAAGGCAGCAAACATTCCCTGATAAATCTCACTCAGCTCATCAAATCCGCCTTGTAACGTACTCAAACACTTAACAATCACTAAAGACAGATATCTGTACGGTGGAGTGAATCCGCTTCTTTTGATCGTAGCACGTGTAATATCACCAGCATACTCACATCTCATCACACATCCAGTAATCTTAGTCTTCGACAGTCTCTTGGGCATTTTCTCATCATCCTCAAACAAAAACGTGTTCCGAATAGTATACTCAGATATCTTAACCTCTTGATCACATACTCGACTTACTATCACAGGCTTATTATCAACAGTTTCCACTCTAGCGTTAGCCCAGAATTCTCTCTGATGAGAATAATAAGCAGTACATGGCATTGACACCGCATCAAATATCCTTGAACGCTTCAAGAATTCAATCACAGTCTTGTACTTGCTAGCATTTGGACCTTTGTCATTTAGACACGCCATCATATTAGAGTTAGGGCTCGCCTTCAACCCTGGAAGACTAGCAGATGTGGGTCCTCCTGATGATTCAGTCTCAGAACTGTGGACAGCTTGTTCTTGATCCATTTGTGCACCTGACATGATTAACAAAAACTGCAAACACAATTCTTAATCAGCGTTAAATTCATGATTAATTAAGTATTACTGATTTATCATCACAGAACATATCACATTAATACGATCACGGTTACATAATCACATGTTCAAAGTTAGATCATTACAGACATAAGATACCGTATCAATGCTAACAGGCTAGCATTATCAAATTACACAATAATCTGAAAATAATCAAACATAAACATAACATCAGAATCAATCATCCCATTATGGGATCCTCTGGCACTAACTTTTCTTCATGTTGAATCACACCAAGTTTCTCAAACAAGTTATACAGTAAAGCTGCATATGGGAATGGTTCTTCTGATTCA
Organism: Rutidosis leptorrhynchoides; assembly: GCF_046630445.1. Classification (NCBI taxonomy): domain Eukaryota; kingdom Viridiplantae; phylum Streptophyta; class Magnoliopsida; order Asterales; family Asteraceae; genus Rutidosis; species Rutidosis leptorrhynchoides. The sequence goes on along the minus strand of NC_092337.1, from coordinate 327,983,456 downwards.
AGAAAATCTTTCATCACATGAATGAGAAAGTGTCCCACATTCACTTGAATACCCTCTAGTAGGCAATATAGAAACAAGACTTCAGTACCAGACAACAAATGATCTCCTTCTCTCCTAAAAGTCACATTTCTTTTGATGATTCTCAAATGTATCTCATGTTGTGGCAAGATATCTTCATCACTAACCTCAACTCTACCAGTATACACTACCTTCTCTGGCTTGCATATCCTAACAATAACATCTGACAATCTGAATCTACTGGGAATCTTTCTGATATCTTTGCTAGGGTACAGTATCTTAACCCCAGTATGAGGAACGTTTAACAGGTTTGAGAATTCCTCTAAAGTCCACCTATACTGTTGATTAAATAGACCCGAGTGTACAAACTTCTTCTTACCATCCTCTAAAGCAACATTGGCGTAAAATTCTCTAAGTAGAGCAGGACAGTAATAATCCCCAATATCTATGAAAGCCTGACACCCAATCTGTTCCCAAGGACTATAAGTCTGTCGAGTCGCAATGACCTTTTGTTCTACTAAGATTGGTCGATATCTAGCTAGGATTCTCCTACGGTCGATGTTGAACATCCATTGACCAACAAATGAGCCACCTGACATTCTAATACAAACTACAAGCACTAGCATTAGATGGGCATCACAGAAATTATCAGAGACCAATCATTCAATTAAAATTAATCAAAATAATCTACCATCGGTCCAACAGAATGACCATCGTTCGATGGTGGAGACCATCGGTCCGATGGTCTAGACCTACGGCAGATGGTCTAACCACATACACACACTGGTCAAATAACGACCTTCGGCCGAGTGACAAGATGTCCGGCCGATCGATGGACACCATCGGTCGATGGTCAGAGACCCTCGGCCGGAGGTAGTTCATCAGATCTGTGACTCAAAATTGATCAAATCGTCCGATTTGACGTTTCTAGTTCAAATTCCTGTTATAACAGATGCTAAAGGGGCCGTTTATCATACATCAAACATCAATTTCAACAGATCTCAAATAAAACTCATCCGATTTAAAGTTTATACTTCGAACACTAAATCATCGATTACAAACAAACGATTAAGAGTTATGTTACCTTGTTTACGGCGCTAAGATCACAAAGAAAAGATGAATAATAAAAAATGGATCAAAACCTTTCTCCTTAACTTTAGAAAATTAGGGTAAAATCACACAATTTTGGCCAGAGTGACTGACCCGTTCGTCGCTGGGTCCTTTTATACCCTGTCAGTGACCATCGGCCGATGGTCAAGTCCGTCGGTCTGATGGTCTTGACACTCGGGCGAGGGTCTGAGTCCATCGGCCGGATGTAAAGACTGTCGGCCGGTGGTCTGACATTTGAAAACTTTTAAAACTTAACACTTTTCAATATCAGACTTTTACCCATTTACACTAACTCCCCTGGGACTGATCTCCACAATAAAAAACATCACGCTTTGTTCCTTTAAGCTCAAAACAACTTATATTCAAAACAATAAGAAACCTAAGGTTCCTTTCACAGTAAACCTTACCCAGAACTGAGTTGTGGACTTAAAAGATGAAATATAAATGCACATGCAACTAACACATGAATGCAAACTAATTCAGAAATGCATGCTCATGCAAATACACAAAGCAAATAACTGTACAAGATCAAGTGTATCATGATCAGCAATATAATAACAGATATAATCAGTAACATTTAACCTTTTAGATCTATGGATAATAAACCTTTAACATCAGTTTCATAAAGCATTAACATTAACAAATTCATGATGTTATCAGCATAGGAACAAATAATACTGCTTATCATCAGTCACACTTCCAGAAGAATAACATATCTTTTTGTGAGTTGGCATATAAAATTGATTGAATCTTTTTGATTCGGGGATCAGAACTGAACTATATTGACATGTTATTCCATAGTTCATTCACGAACTTATTCATTAAAGCATATACAGAACAACCTTCAAATATATCAATAAACATTCATCAACTTTCACCCTAGACTTCGATGATCACGTTAGATTAATTACTTTAACATTTTTCAATGTCAGATTTACATCACAAAGTCAGTCCTCGTTTGAGATCGCACGATTTCTCGGGTAGAACAATTGAGCACAAACCTGTTGACGCTGTCCTCTTATCACATCAATGTACTTTCGATTCTATTGAACAGAACCATCTCACGATGTTTCTAGCAACCCTGTCAGCCTTTGGCTTCTACCTTAAACTTATACCTTTCGTTTCAGATAACATTGTTAATCTCAAATTTATTGCATACTCTGTTAAGGACGCATACCGGCCGCTATAAACCCCATACTTAAACGGAAATAGTATGATGTATGGTGTTGGATGGATGGAAGTGATATATATATTTGAGTGATGGAACGCTAAGATACCTTCCAGAAGATATTCCCTCTATCCAGGTCAATAGGCACAATCCCATATCACAGACAAAAGATGTAAAGTTCACTAATTGAGATGTGAACTAAATGATTTAAGTTCTCTATATCTGATGATCTGATAAATTCTCCCCCTCGGATGTAGATAACGAAATCGTTCAAATAAGTCTCCGATTGGAATGTATGTTGTCTCAAACATTGATAACCGAGGAATCTCTGAAACTCTGTTCAATTCTTGATCCATGATTCTCTTGCAGCTATGTAGTGCATCTTGTTATTTACAAATTGAAATAAATACATAAATAAACATAAACAATCCATAACTTGCAATTTTTTTTTTTTTTTTTTTTTTTTTTTTTGGATTTTCTGATGTTGCATTTTCTCCTTACAATACATAAACAAAATAAATAAATAAATGATTACAACTAAACATGATGATGACGCACCACTGTCTTTGACATTTGTTATAACTGCACGGAAAACCAATCTTCGTATGTGGAAATCTAGAACCCGATGATGTTGCCTTTTAAAAATCATTCTATGTCTGTGATACAAAACTGCACTTCTCAACCCTTTTAGAGAAAACACCTCCCTTTGGGTACCCGATATGTATGTTGTTGGATTTCGGTCCAAGTAATAAAGGTAAATAGAAACAAGTATGCATCCTAGACAAAATATGCTCACCTTGGGGACTCACAAAATTATCCTTTTGCTACCGAGTATAAATCGTAGTAGGGGAGACCTCAACCGTCTGTCGAGTTTCTGTTCAATCATTTCTCGGTACATATTCAGTGATAAGTAGGTGACTACCCTCAACCGCTGTAAACCTTTCCACGATTTCCTCATCATGATATTTACGCGTTATTAGTGTGATCATCTCTATCTAGAATTAGATCAATAAAGTTTACCAACATATTATCAATCATCCTGTATTACTTGTTTTTCACAACTTACATGTCAGTTCAGTATTGCAATCACTTTCCCACAAACATAACAAGCAACTCATTTTCTGATTTTTCACTTTTTATGGATTTTCTATTTTTCTAATTTTTATTTGTTTTTCTGGTTTTTCAATTTTTATGGCTTTTTGATTTTCTCTGTACAAAAGCATAAAACTATCTAAAAACATAAGCAAACATGCAAATTTCAGTAAAAACTAATCTATCATGCAAACGAAAAATGCAAATGATCTAGAAGCTATCATGCAAAACTATTCAAACTCTACAAGCAGTTTCTAACCATTCACAACTCAGTCTCAGGCTTAGATTCCTCTGTGTCAGGAACCTCAGTTTCAGGAATTTCAGTTTCAGGAACTACATCTTGAAGCAACTTAACACCTATCTCATTTAATAGAAATTCAAAACGTGGTTTATCAAAAGCTTTTGTGAAGAGATCAGCCCTTTGGGCTGTAGTGTCAATTTGCACTACATCAATTAACTTTTTCTCATAGCAATCTCTAATGAAATGGTATTTAATCCCTATATGTTTCGTTTTAGAGTGATTTACGGGATTCTTAGTGACAGCTATGGCAGCAGTATTATCAACATAAATAGGAGTGTTAGAGATTTTCAAACCGTAGTCACGTAGTTGCTGTTGTATCCAGATAACCTGTGATGTACAGCTGGCCGCGGCAATATATTCTGCTTCACAAGTGGACTGAGCCACTGCTGTCTGCTTCTTACACTGCCAGGTTACTAGTTTGCTACCAAGAAATTGACACCCTCCTGATGTAGACTTGAAATCTTTCTTGCAACCTCCATAGTCTGAATCACTGTACGCTGTGAGATCAAAACCATCCTCACACGGATACCATAACCCTAAGCTGGGAGTATCTTTTAGATACCTCAGAATCTTCTTGACCACTAACATATGATGAACATTAGGGTTTGCCTGATAACGAGCACACAGGCACACCGCAAACATTATATCTGGTCTAGAAGCAGTTAGGTACATTAGAGAACCTATGATAGCCCTGTACAGAGTAGGGTCCACTGGAGCACCCTCCTTATCTGGTGAAATCCCATGATTAACCGACAACGGAGTCTTAGCTGGTCTCTCTGTATCTACCTGAAAGCGCTTAAGGATATCAGCAACATACTTCGTCTGATGTAAGAAGATGCCTTTATCCGTTTGAGCTACCTGCAAACCTAAGAAAAACTTAATAGTTCCCATGGAACTCATCTTAAACTTCAGTTGCATAACCTTCTCGAACTCATCAACCATACTCTGATCTGTAGACCCGAAAATAATATCATCAACATAGACCTGCACTAACATAAGATGTTGTCCTTTCTTCTTGATGAAAAGTGTCTGATCAATGACACCTCTCCGAAAACCATTTTCAAGCATGTAGTTGGACAACGTTGCATACCAAGCTCTAGGAGCTTGGTGTAGACCATATAGCGCCTTTTCTAGTCGATACACCTTTTCTGGGAAATGCGGATCCTCAAAACCAGGCGGTTGTTCAACAAACACTTTCTCGTTTATCTCACCATACAAAAACGCACTCTTCACATCCATTTGATAAACTTTGAAACCCATATAGGACGCGAAGGACAAGAAAATCCTGATAGCCTCCAGTCTCGCAACTGGAGCAAAAACCTCATCATAGTCAATTTCCAGGATTTGCTGATATCCCTTAACCACCAATCTAGCTTTATTACGAATCACTATACCCTGCTCATCTTTCTTATTCTTCAAAACTCAACGAAGACCATAGGGTACACAACCATGCGGTGGATTGACTAACCTCCAAACCTTAAGATGTTTAAATTGCAACAGCTCTTCCTGCATAGCACTTACCCACTCATCGTACTTTAAAGCTTCGTATACTTCTTCCGGCTCGATTTGACACACATAACACGAGTGGGAATGAACAAACACTCTCCCTGTCTTGTTCAATGATGAATAAAAAGCTGTCACCAAATTCGCACTTTCACTTTGAACATCTTCAACTGCAGTCATATTTTCAGTAACCGCGGGAACCTCGGATGTAGAGATAACTCCTGACGTGGATGCCCAGATGTAGTAGTTTGAGAAGGATTGACACTAGGCAGTCCTCTTGTATCTACATAATAGTCTGCCAGACGCTTTGGTGGCAGAATAACACGATTCGATCTCCGTACACCTCCTGCATCTGCTATCTGTTCTGGATCAGTCACAGTAGATGGTTGGTTATATAGAGGATTCAGATGTCTCTCTGTCAATACTGTACGTTCCGCATCATCATCTAACTCACTATCTTCATCTGTATCAACTACCCCGTCCTCATTAGACTCAAGATTACCTTGAACACTTTGTGGACTTGGTTGCACGCTAGAAACCGGATTCTGAACCTGCGTAGGAATAGTGATAACATTTTCTGAAGAATTCCGAGAATCAAACAATATCTGAGTCAGAAGTTCTTCCTCTGTAGCACCTGGTGGAAGATTGAATGAATCAAAAAGCTTATCATACTCAAACTGCCATGCATAACCTTTACTGACACGAGGCGGTGCATTGCGCTGAATATCAACTTCAAACTGTTCTTCCAGATGTTTTGTCTCATTGTTGTACACCCGCTTGTTCGAATTCCCGTAACCCAAGAAGATACCAGAAACAACCTTTGAATTAAATTTTCCTCCAGCATCACGTACCAAAATAGTACAAGGTGCGCCAAAGGGTTCGAAATGTTTAATATTAGGTTTTCTCTTATGCAGCAGCTCGTAACAAGTTTTACCATGACGCTTCACCACGAGAACTCTGTTCATAACATAACACGCTGTACTCACTGCTTCACCCCAGAAGGCAATCGGAAGACATGAATCAGCTAACATTGTTCTTGCAGTCTCAATCAAAGTCCTGTTCTTTCTCTCAGCAACACCATTTGACTGTGGTGTATAAGCATGACTGAACTGCTGTTGTATCCCCTTTTCGTTACAAAACTGCAGCATCTGATTGTTCTTAAACTCTGTACCATTATCAGTACGAATCTTTCTCACTTTCAATTTATATAAACTTTCGAGCTTTAGAATCAGCACCTTAATATGCTCAAAAGTATCCGACTTATTCTTCAACATCACCACCCAAGAAAAACGTGAATATTCATCAGTAACTACCAAGCAATAGGATTCTCCTGTGAGAGTTTTACAGTTGACTGGACCAAAGAGATCCATATGCAATAGCTCCAAAGGAATGTTAACAGAATGATGCTTTTTGGTAGCATGTGACCTTTTCGTTTGTTTCCCCTGTTTACATGGAAGACACACATCAGGAATATGAAAACTTTTAAGATTAACACCCTCAACTAATCCATTGTGGACTAGATTGTTCATCTTCCTCAGACTCAAATGACCCATACGCTTGTGCCATATGATAGACTCTTGTTCAGTAGCTTTAGAAACGAAAGCCTGATGGCCAGTAGCTTCCTTTACATGAGCCTTACGCATGTCAAGGATATAGAGATCCTTGCATCTGGGAGCAGTCATCAGAATCATGTCTTCCGGAATAACAAATTCTTTCTTCAAAATATAGCATTGTTTATCATCAAATGCTACTGTATACTTCTTGTCAGCAACCTGAGAGACTGAAAGCAGATTGTTTGACATCTGCTCCACAAAATTAACCTTATCAAAGCTGACATTTTCATTCACGATTACACCTTGAGCAGTAATAAACCCTCCTTCACTACCAGCAAAAGAAACCGGTCCACCATCCACTGTTTTCACATTAGAAAGTAAGGACAAGTTCCCTGTCATGTGCCTGGACGCCCCACTATCAACAATCCATGTACTGCAGCGTGGATTGTAGGCGACCTGCACATTAAAGTAAGAGGATTAGTTAGAAAGGGCAACCCATGCCCTAATGGCAGTGGGTTTCCCGTCAATGCCAACAACTGGCAATTCCACCCATTGTCCCTTGGATCCCGAAGGACCTGCAGGACGTTGAACACCCTTCACCTCAGATTTTGGTCTCCAAACTGTATTTTTAGGCAATGGTTTTCTATAATAATCGTTAGTTTGAAAAACCTTTGAATCAATTACTTTCACATTTGAATTGTGCACAGGAGAAGATGATCTTCTATAAAAAGAATGATTTGGGCTGAGATCAATCTTCCTGCGGGGTGTCTGTCTAATGGGTCCACAATCCACAGCCCTGTGTCCCAGCCTCCCACATTTGAAACAGTTAACATTATCAAAATCATTAACGTTAAACAACCTGCGTATAATCGGTGAAAACTGTCTCCTAGGCTGTTCAGTACGTTGTCTAATCGTAGGGGGTGTCAAAACCTGTTTTTCAACAGTCTGACGCCGACTAGGCGGAACATACTTGGACACTTTCTCAGAATTAGAACTCCCACCTTTAGGTGGTTGTTCTACCTTAGGAACACTAACCTGCTGTTTTCCTGAATTATTTTCTTTAACAAACTTAATAGGAGTAGACAAAGTGGTCTTTTTCTTACTCTGTTTGGGCCTTTCTACACTCTTTGTCGGCGCCTTAAGACTCTCACTCCTATTCTCACTGTGTTTTGGATTCTTAAGAATCGTAACTGGCTTAGTCACTGGCACAAATGGTTTGCTATCTTTCTCAGTGTCTATGTCAGTATCAGACTCAGTCTCATAAACAACCTCTGTAGGGTTCTTAGAATCAACAACCTTACTAGCACTAACTACTAGGGTCTCCTTAGGTTTACCATATGGTGGTTCCACCACTGGTTCCTTAAACTTCTCTACGGGCTTATTAACATACTCACCCATAAGAGGTGGTGCAACCTCAGAATATCCCAGACCCTCCCGTTTAGGATGATTAAAAGTCTGAGTCACATACGACATCCTCTGCCAGTTATCTATTCTAGCTTTCTCAGACTCATATTTTAACTTAAAAGAATCCTTTTCAGCCTTAAGAGTCTCTATTTACCCCAAATACATTGTGATCACCTTTTCATCATCTCTAATGGTTGATTTCATGTGACCTATTTGGTTTTCTAGAGACTTAATCACCTCAACATATTCTTTCTGTTTGTTAAGGTAGAAAAGGGCATCTTCATAGTTCTTCTTGTTGGTCTGATTTTCTAAGCTTAGGTTCTTAAGGTCAGTTCTAAGTTTAGGGCAGGTCTCACAAGTAACAGGTATTTCACTTAGCTTAGAAATAACGCATTCAAGTCTTTCATTTTCCTGTTCATAACCAAAACAATAAGCACATTTAGAAATTGAATCAGTACATACCTTATCATTACTGGAAGTATTAGCCATAAAAGCATAGTTATTCCTTCCATCCTGTGATTCTGCATCTAACTCTGATTCGTACTCCGAACTTGTGCTGTCCGAATAATCAGCTTCATAACCTTCCTTACCCTCACTATTATCTGAACTAACTTGACTTTGAACCGTCACAACTTTCTTATCACCACTCACAAAATCACGGTTGAGCAAATGACCCAACTCTTCTCTGAACCAAGTACCCTCATGACAACTTTTACCTTCTTCTTCATCGGATGGATCAGTAGTAAACTCAATGTCTGAAAAATCCTTGGCTTTCCGGAACTTATCATACAGCTGTTCCTTAACCCTCTTTCTGAAACACCATTTCATAAGCTCCTCAGCTCTCTTTAACCTTGCATCACACTTGCACACGTAGCATGTGCAGTTTGGACTATCTTTACCCTTACAACCTGCTCTTCTTCGAACTACTCTTTCTTCCCCAATTTCAGCCGGACTCTTTCCCACAAATACAACATTAGCTTTCTGAGCATCAACTGGAATAGACCAGTCACAAACTTCATCAGGATATATTGTGGAACCAGTTAAGGCTTTAGGTTGAGCAGAACCAGATGATTCCTTCTCAACAATGACGTGTTGGGGAGTCACTGAGATGGTTGTACTAAGAAAAGGATCATGATAACCAGCCTTTGGTGGTCTAGTACAAGTCTTCTTGAAGTGAACAAGTTCAAAACCAAGTTCATCACAGTTGTAACATCTAACCTTCGCCATGTCAAAACCAAACTTAGAATCCCTGTTTAAACTCAAAGATCGTTGACCAGTTCTCTTTAAATACTTCCTTGCACGCCTAACAATGCTACCCATACAGTACAGAATGTCCATCCTCTCTAGCTCATCTTCATCGATCTGATCATAATCTTCATTCTCGAGATGATTGTTAAGAACCTGTCCACTAATCATATCGTTGTAAGAGTTAACAACGATAGCAGCTAAAGCCATGTCCTCCTGAATGGACTCAATAGATCTTTTCCTGATATTGTCAGTTTGAAACATAGGACTCTGAGTCTGAGTCTGAGGTGGAATCTGAGTCTGCTGAGTCGAAACGTCCTCAATCATCTTAATTGTAGAGTTCTATATTTTGGCATTAAAGTAACCAGATTGTGACTTTGGTGCAGATATCTGATTTGCATTTGCTGTGATGTACGCTGTCTGCAATGGAGCATGACCAGAAGAAGAAGCACTAGATGTGACATTGGCTGCTACAGTACCAAGCCTTTTCCTTTTGGCCTCAACCTGAATATCCTTCTCCATTAACTTTGAAGTAAATGCAGTCAATGTCAAAGGACGTCCAGAAGCAACATATAGGTTTTGGATCTTCTCTACTTCATAATCCCACTTCTCAGGAAGACCAAGTGCCAACACTTTTATTGCCTTATCATCTTTTACCTCAATCCCATAATCCGTCATCTCGGCAACCAATAACCTGTACCTTTCTAAAGTCTGGCTCAAAGTTTCTGTTGGAAGGGCTGCAAACACCTTCCACTCATCCTTCAACACTTTACCTTTAGTTGCTTTATAAGTAGCAGTACCCTCAGTTGCGGACACAATAGCCTGCCAAAGAGTATAGCACGTCTTATAACGGTTCTTAAACTGACCGAAGATTTCCTTAGACAAGGCTTGCGTTAACTGAGCATAACACCGACACTCAAGATTATACCCTTCGCGTTCTGTGGGATCAAAATCATGAGTTTCTTTAGGTTCACCGTCAGCCCCTGATGGCCAAACAAAAGGAGTCTCAATACACTCCCAAAGTCGAGAATCTTGTCCATTAAGGTAAATCACAAACCTAACTTTCCATTCTAAAAAGTCTTTTAAGTTTTCAAGCCTCAGAACTTTATTGTTAGATCCTGATTCACTTTCGCTTAATAATAGTCTTTGAATTCCGGGTGCAATAACAAGTGCACTGTATTCGTTTGTTAATTTCTCGTTTGTATCAGACATTATTAACTGATTAAGTGATTAATTATGGATTAATTAAATTATTCTGGATTAAAAGAGGATCGGCCGATGGACTGAGACGATCGGTCGGAGGACTGAGACAATCGGTCGATGGTCTAAGGATGAACGGTCGATGGTCTAGACAAACGGTTCAAGGTTATCACAAACTTTCCTCCGGTTCAACTTAAGACGATCGGTCGAGTGTGAGTGACTATCGGTCGAAGGTCAAGACACTCGGTCGATGGTCAATGACGATCGGCCGAGGGTAGTTCTTACGTATCTGGGCAGAAAAAAACTAGGGTTTTTTTGCCAAAACTCAAATTTTGATTGATTCTAACGTTCTGGACTCAAACAAAACCGATGAAAACTTCACAAAAACACCTTTGAACACAAAAACACTCGAAAACACTGGATTTAAACGTAAAATTTCCAACCTTTTAATTGAAACCCGTTTTGACACAAACCCTAATCACAAAAATCAAAAATTCGACTCAAAAACGTATGGATCAGCAACACAAGGCTCTGATACCACTTTATAGATGTAGTTTGGACCTTAGATCATACGTTGTATCTAGATTAATGGCGGAAACACTAATTAGAATGAGTCGAATACGTATTAGACTAACGGGATCGAATTAACCAATGAATAATTGATAGAATCGATGCCTAAGACTGTGTATTCGGTTGGTAAGGGTTTTGGGACGATTAGCAGCAAGTAATACGACGGCCTAAGGGTTTATGGTGTGTAACCTAACACAAAACCATGAAACCCATATTTATACTAAATACAGCGACCATCGGCCGGTGGTCGGGGACCTTCGGCCGATGGTGACAGTCCCTCGACTGATGGTCCCTACCATCGGTCGATGGTCTTGAGCAGCCAACCGACTGCTTGACCTATTCACGACATTATACTAAGCATCATAAACACAAAGTATAAGTGTCCACGTACATATATGACTGAAATATCAAGTACATAACAAATAGAACAATAAACGTAATAGAACTCGGGATTTATGCACCAACAACTACAAAACCATTTTGTAACTTAATAAATTAATGGAAAAGTTTTATAGATATTCTAATAATCTGAAATTTTATGTAGTAGTATAATATGTGGTGCCTAGTTTTGTTGTTGCTTTGTTTAAGTTTGACGCGCTGTTATTGTGATGTATTGTTGACGTGTTATATTTTGGCTCGCTTTAAAAGGCAAATTTTCATTACATCGAAAGTTGACGGCATGCATACCATTTCATACTATATCCAACAACAATTGACCTAATCTGTCATAATAATCTTTATTGAACTCAACGACTTGAACGCAACGTCTTTTGAAATATGTCATGAATGACTCCAAGTAATATCTCTAAAATGAGCAAATGCACAGCGGAGGATTTCTTTCATACCTGAGAATAAACATGCTTTAAAGTGTCAACCAAAAGATTGGTGAGTTCATTAGTTTATCGTAATCAATCATTTCCATAATTTAATAGACCACAAGATTTTCATTTCCATTTCTCATAAACATAATCTCATATCAGGCATTTTGCACGGCATAGAGATAAAAATCATTCATATGGTGAACGCTTGATAACCGAACTAACAGGATGCATATAGAATATCCCCATCATTCCGGGACTCTCATCGTGTGACGACCCGAAAATTTCCGACCAAATTTAAACTTAAACTTTATATGATTTAGACACGATAAACAAAGTCTGTAATATTAAATTCTCAAAAACTTTGAATTGTGTTCTTATATCCATTTATACATTTGACTATTCTCGACGATTCACGAACCATTGTTGTAAAAAAAAAATTTATATATACAAAAAAATAAATGTAAATATATAAATAATAATTTAAAGTAGTATAATATAATAAAATCAAATATGTAAATAAGATACAAAAATATTTAAGTGTAAGTGAATCAATATATATATATATATATATATATATATATATATATATATATATATATATATATATATATATATATATATATGATTTCATTATATGTATATATATAATTTATAAATAATAATTAATCAATAAAATTTATTATATAATATTATATGATTATTAAATATTACATAATTAATAATAGATTATTAACAAGTTGAAATATAGTTGTTATAGTAATATTATTATTACTTTCATTAATATCAGTATTAGTTATATTATTATAGATAATATATAGACATCAAATTTAATGCATCTAAGTAGTTATCTTTAATAATAATATTATTACTCCCATTACTATTATTAGAATAGATATTTAAAATAAATATCAGTGTTATCATTATTATGTAAATACATAAATATCAATTTTGATACAATTGTTTTTTTATATTGTTATTATTATTGTTAAAATTATTGTTATCATTATTCATATCATAATTAGTAGTGGAATTATAATTTTAATTATTTTTATGATTATTAAAAGTATTATTATTAATTTGATTACTAAGAGTATCATATTTTTTTGAAATTATTATCAATAACATTATTATGACTATTTATATATATGAAGATATAGATATAGCGAGATATACAGATACGGTGTATACAATTACAGATATAAGCTAACACATTGCAATATATATCACTCTCAATCTTATTTTATTTATATTTTTTTTCTTCTCTTCTGTACAACCTGTGACTCCTTCGATGCTTTATCCCTACAAAATTGATTCAATCATTCCTTAATATTCGCTACAATCATTCAAACCCCATTTATGTTCCTACTATTTCTGTTTTCTATTACTTTGATCGAAACCCTCATAAACCACCACCTTCGGTTACTAGTGAAATCCATAACAACCATCACCTACGGCTACTATTCCGATCAAC